>NC_054065.1:20130987-20734112 GCF_017639655.2 Falco naumanni
GATGAAGAAGGAAGCATTTGCTTCCTTTGACTTTTATTCCATTTGGAAGTCACTAATGTTCCATTAGTCTACCACAAAGGCTGTTCCTCCTGCAGTAGAGGGAGGAAGGCAGCAAGACCAAGCTCTTCCTTTAAGTTGTAGAAACAATCTTATTAGCCAGGACCACTTTGCAATGGACTGTGTCCTTCCTGTGAGGTCTTAACACCTTACATTCACCCATCCTCTGTGTTTAGACTTGCTTCAAATATTTGCGTGATTTAGATCAGCACTTTCTAACTAGCTGCTCCATCACACCCGAGAGGGGTAATGAGGCATCGCAGGGTTTCTGCCTGAATTACATTATCCCATTGTATTATTGTGTTCTGGAATAATAGTAATTAGGGGTATTTTAATACCTGCTGCTCTCATCCTTGTTCTATTGCCTACTACTTCACTGAAAATCTCCTATCACCTGCACCTTCTGCTAACTCGGAGAATTATAACATCCAAACAACCCAAATTCTCCCTTCACCCGCACAAGTAACCAGTTGGCCAGAATCAGACTATATGATCATTTCTGAAATAAAACAGGAGTAAGAAACAATAACTGAATGATGTATTTAGTAATCCTTTTCTAAAAACTTTTCCCGTTTCCACTAACGCCACTAGGGTAAACAAAGAAAAGTTGAAGTTTCCTACTGAGTCACTTAAGTAAGCATCCTGGATTCCAGGGGTGCTTAAGCAGCTGCACCTCTCTCATCTCATCCCCTCAACATGCATCCCAGCTGGAAACATTAGCCTGGTTTCCTCATAATTAGGAGGTAATATAGGACATTTAATTAGCCAGGGGCTCACCTTAGGGGGTTTGTTTAGTAAGCACAGCGATGACTGAAGGGATTGCAGGGGATTAGCCCCAGCTCCCTGGAGGACAGGACCTACTTTAATGCTTAACCTGCCTCACCTGTGGAACTGGCAGCCAAGAAACAGAGCTGGGATAAAGGGGAGCGATGACCCAGCACGTGCAGGGCACTGAAATCCTCTCTGCCTCACCAGCAGGGCTGAAAACAGTAGTGCCCTGAGACACACAGTGAACTGCATGCCAATAAATATCTGTGGGAATGGCATGGAAGGAATTTTAAAAAGAAAACAACTGCCTCCTGTATAAGGTATCACAAAATATTTAATACTAAATTTTATGGGGAAAATAATGCAGGCATTACTTACTCACTGGAACATGCAAAAATCCCAAATAAACAAAGAAAAAAATCACAACCAAACTGAATGGAAAAAAAAACACCAAAAAACCCACAAAAACAAACACCAAGGCAAATGGCAAGCAAAAAGCCAGTTTCTAGCCATCCTTATACAGCTAATTCAGATGCATGTATTTAATTATACCGGTTACACTTCGTATCTCTGTAACATATTTGCTTTCAATTGTAGCGAGATGCCTTCAGCTGTTGATACCTTCACTTCCCATGCAACCAAACGCTAAGCAGACTCTACAGAGACCTGTATTTTAGTGCAGTTAATCTTCTACAAAGCCTTCCCCTACCTACACATCATGCTGACACTGTTCAGCTATTTACTCCCATTAAACCTACAGATGTAACGCTCTCAGAGGTACCAAAACAGCCCCTCGCTAACTAACTAACATGGCACTAAACATGTGCAATATCTTCTACGATTACAGACACTGCCATTTCTTCTCTTGACTGCACAGACAGCTCAGGCAGACAAACCACCTCCTGCCCAACTTGCCGCCCTCCTACAAGCACAGCTCCACCAAGTTCATCAAAGCAGTGCTTTCCTCATTCACTCTAACGACAACATATATCATACACACAGCTGGGATGCCTGTAGGAAGTTACCACCAGCTCTTTTCTTAAACTCCAGGGCAGGAAGAATCAAAATTCAGTGAGAGTGGGCATTAATTATTTATTAGCGTGCTTCCTGAAGTTTGGATTTTGTTAAAATTGATGTTCTGGAAGAACAGTTATAACTACATTAATAGCTGATTTCTGTTTCACTAAGTCAGACTGTTACTGTTTACTTTGTTCCAGCACAAAAAAACCTCCTACTGATTGAAATTCTGAGCAAAACATCTAGACTGGGCTTCACCCTCAGCTTCACTTCTGTAGACTGGGATTAATACACTGCAGAATTATTGACTGATGCTCTCATCAATTAATTGATTTCTATATCCACCTGAGGATTAATAGAAAGCCTCTGGGGTATCTCAGCTCATATATGACTGCGTAAATATTCAGCAGCAGTGGTTCCTTGCAAAGAGGACAATTTTCATTTTTTCTAATATGGAATCACAATTACTAGGATTTATCCTTTCCCCATTATTTTATGTGAGTTCACTGTCCTCCTGGCCATGATCTCAGTACAAATTTCATCACATCTTTTAAAATTATGGCATTAAACTAAAAGATCAGTGTCTCAATATGGTTGAGGTCTCCTCCTTTTAAGCACACAGGAACATTACAAGTGGATTCAAGGGGTACAGTAGAGCAGCACTGAGCATACCAAGTACCTCCTCTCTGAGTGCTTATTTTTTTATTTAGGCTGTCAGACTATTTTTCACATTCTAAATTACATCAGGTTTCACTCTGCCATTTTAAACCAGTATCAGAAGGCTTTCTGCCTACATCCTGTAAGCTCAATCATGCAGTTTTGCAACCGATAGTGGACCAGAATTCTAATTACATTATTCACTTTACAGTTTTCTTGTTACTAAAAGCATAAGTCTCTTATTCTATGCATACAGGTCTTTAAAGTATCAGTACACACTGAATGTTCATTTATTTGGTTTGTTATTCTCTGGAGGCAGATACGCACCTAAATACCCAATGATACATGACAGTGGTTTTCTGGTGCTTTTTATCTTCAGAGGATTTCCAGCAAGTTCACAATGTCGATCTGCATCTGAGAATTTTAAAGAATAAAACTCAGTTTAAATATTTTACCATTACAAATATAATTAGGACACACCAACCAGCTTCTGACTTGCATTTTTACCAGAAATTTCTTTTTTCTTTTTAGCACATGTTCTTCTTTTGGTCATCATTACTACTAATAATGGATACTTAAAGGCAGGCCACGTTCTCATTCATGCAAGTGACGTTATGATTATTTTTTTTTAAGTTCATGTAAGTTCTAACACAAATTTGATTACATGTTTCGCTAACAAATCCTTTCTGGAGACAGTCAGCTAGGGAAATGAAACAGATGAAAATATGAATACTGAAATAAAACCAGTTCTGGCTATTAAAAATAATTTACACTGAATTCTTCATTACTTTCTACAAGTTTGTCTAGCTCTAAATGGGGTAATACAAAGGTAAGAAGGATTTAAAGCTGGGACTACTGATTTCTGTCACATCTTCCTCTGATAGTACAGTGATTCGTACAACTCTTAATAAGCAAAACAGAACACAGGGGCTATCATGGCAAGATGAAGCTTAAAAAACAAAACAAAACATATCCACCAAAGAAACCCTTTTACTATAAAATTTTGAACAAAGTGCTCATTTGTAACCAAGCATGACAGAGCTCAAAGGCCTCAAAGAGCATAACTTCCTGAAGAGTAAAGGAAAATAAGTAATTCAGTAACTACCTTAAATTTCATGCTACAACTATGAACTCAAAGGCACTGAAAATACACAAGCAGAGAATCTGTCTAAATGCCCCAAACATAGAAGCGTTACTATGAAAAGTTTCACGCACAGACAATAGAGTCAATCAACCTAAGGCAGGAATTTCCAAGACACTAGGTTTCAGTAGATAATTTCAAGACTACTAGAACTATACTACCTTTTTTTTTTTTTTTTTTTTTTTTTTTTAACTACTCAGAATGATGAAGTTATCTGTCTTTTAAAAGCACACAGTAATCCCCATATAGGGCTTTCAGTATCCCTGGAACATAGGTATTCTGTTTTGTACAAAACTGCACCCACACGTTGATTGCATAGATCTAGAATTCTCTCAAATGGAATTACTCCCCACGTATACATACCTACATGTACACGTTTCTTCACATAGTTTTCACATATGCACATACAGATCTGCATTTTCTAACAAGCTTCACAGGAGCTAGATATTACAAATAGCTTAAACTCTGCTTTGTCTACACCTTGTGTTTTACCAGAATGTTCCCATTTGCTTCATTCCAACACGAGGTAGAGTACATAGCCACACAAAGACGGTAAGACACTACAAAGAATAATTTACAGTATCTTCATATATTCTATCGTATTCTGTCTACCTCTGTGCCAAACCCATATAGGTCATGCAATCACGGAAATGACTGACGTAAGTATTTCAGTATGTTCACAGATGTTTTCAACGCAGCAGACAATGCACAACTTATTTCAATATATTAAGGAATCTACTTGAAATTCTGGAAATGCTAGCTGGTATCCGGGCAGCCCAAAAGTTACGGCCCTAATGGTGAGTACACAAAGTGCTTTACTATTTTATCTTAGTAACAAAATACACTGCTCTCAGTGGAAAACAGAAAACCAACAACAACACACTGAACCTGGTGACTGGAATATTTTTAATATTCCACAACACCTGAAATATTTTAAGTGACAGAGTAGAATGATGTGCCTCCACTGTCTCCTTCAGCAAAATAAGCACAGACCACATTAAGTATTTTATAGTTACTTTGGGAACAGCAAAGCATTGCCTAAAAAGTAATTAGCAAGAAAATTTTCCATCTACGTGTCTTCACTGTAAAAAAAAAAATAATACATTGAATCATGGTGAGGTATTCATATGCTGACTGAGAATACAGAGTGCAAAGAGAGCACAATTTCCATGCTTAAGGCAAAGCATGTTCACCAAAGGTACCGGGTTGGTAATCCAAAGCACACCTATTTATTACAACAATTAGGTACATTTAACAGCAGCAAACTTTAATCCACAATATGGTACTCCCATAAAACTTTAGAATAGAGTTTATGATCTTTACACACTACATACAGAAAAACACAGAAATTACTGTGCATCACTCTCCAGTGTAAAACTGTAGAATAGAATTTAGGAAAGAAATTATCAAAAATTAAAAACAAGTCCTAAAATCAAATCTGGGCTTCCACATGAACAACAAAAATGTCAGGCAGATCACTGAAATAGTGGAAGCTATGAGAAAAAAATAATCTTAAAAAAGAAAAATTATTATGTTTTGTAGTGAACTTTTTTTAACGTATCAAAAGCAGAAAGTGCGCTAGTGCCTGCAGCAACAGGATCAAGGTGTGAGGAAAATAAACCAAAAAAATAAAGGCACGGCAGAAAAGCTGAATGCATTCTTTGCATCAGTGTTCACTAGGGAAGAACTTAAAGAAGCTCACTTCCAAAAATCCTTTTACAAGGGAAGTATGACAGTTGTGTCACATCAAAGCATCCACAGGAAAATCCAGAACAAACTGGCTAATGAATAAAAACAAGTTGCCAGGGCCAGGTGGAATTCATCCAAACAAACTGCCGAGCACGTACACTACTGGCGTTTAACTAATACTTAAATGGGTCTGGGCTCAAGAGAACAAACCCACTGCAAACACGGTAACGTTCTTCAGTAAGCAGGTCTGCAGGCTGGCAAAGGGGTTGAACTATTAATAGCGGATCCAAGTTAAATACAGAAACATCAAGACCTCGCCAAGGGAAAACACGTTTAACGCGTTCCCATCATTCAGCGGTGCGTCCTTGCCAGGAGCGGCACGCCGGCACGCTGCTCCCCACCGGCGCAGGCAGCGGGGTGAGGGAGGCAACCCCTCCCCTGGGCCCTGCGACACCCTGGCCGGACCCCGTGACGAGTGCTGGGATCCCCTCTACAAGGGCACGGACGTTCCGAAGCACGGGCAGCTACCGGAGGGTCATCGGGCTGGCCGGGGGCTGGAGTACGGGCCACACACAGACAGCCTGAGGGGACCGAGTCTGGACAGCCTTGAGATGAGAAGACCTGACTGCCACCTGTAACCACCTAGCAGCAGAGCACAGAGAAGACCAAGACAGACCCTTCTGGAGACTACACAGGACAACATACCATTGCTGTCTGGGGCAAAGGACACGAGCTAGGGGATGGGAAATTCTTGTCAGATGTAAGGAAAAGGTTATTTACTGTGAGGGTGACCAAACACTGGCACAGGTGCCCAGAGAAGCCCTGGAGACAGACAAACCTCACCTGGACAAATGGCCCATGCACACGTGAACTTTATGCAGGGGGTGCAATTACAGACCTCCAGAGGTCCCTTCTCACCTGCGCGTCCTGTAAACCAGCGACTGCACACGTCACGTGTGCACACGTGTGTCAAGCACAAGGAACCACGATGTGCACACATGCAGCTGACCTGGCACCTGACGTGGCATTTCAACTGGCTTTTAACAAGCCGCATCACCCGTGTCACCAAAGACTGTTGCTGTCCAGCTGTTACATGGTAAAAAGAGAAGTATTTTCAGGGATTAGCACCTGATTAAAATTAACTGACTACCTAACTCCCAAAGGATCTGTGCTATTCAACATACAAAAGGTCAGGAAAAGAGGTGATTAGAGTTGAAGTTTCCTGGTAAGAAATTACTGATCATAATCAAAGCTAAAACTGCTTGCAAAGGACAGCAGTAGCATCAAGCAGTAAATGTAAATTCTTAAGAGGTAACTGTAAGGGACTGTAACATACAGATATAACGATAGGCTTCTACATCATCACACAGAAAAAGAATTCATGGAGTCAGTGTCAACAATTTTCTAAAAATAGCTGGACAATACTAAAGAGTGGTCACTTAAAAACAAATTAAGATCACAATACTAGAAATTATGATAGGAAAACAGAAAACGTGACTAAAATAATGGGAAACCTGTATCTTGAAGCGCATGTAATTTGGGGCACCATAACCCTAAGAAGATACAGTACAATTTGAAGAACTCCAGGGAACAACATTACAAACCACAGTGTGAAAGTGATTCTTCAGGAGGTTTTAAACAGACGAAGTTCTTAACCTAGAAAAGTGACAACTGTTCTGGATATGAGAGGCCAACAAAATCAGGAATGCTACGGAGAATATGAAAGCAAATAAAGACTGAAAAAAAGTTTTTAAAAAGTTTTAGATTTGAATGAGTTTTTAAATTATATCCTTTTTTAAAAACTAATCTGTAGGTCTCTCATAGCTTAGAGAGACTCTCATTGGCGAGTTATTTGTCTTTTGACATTCCGTCATATCTCTTACCAAAATCAGACCACCTAATGAATGTACTGTACTCTATGTATTCCTTAAATTGTGGTAATTCTTAGAAACTTTGAGAAAGAAATTGTGTGCCTTTCAATTATTTTACTGGCTACTAAAGTCTGGCACAAACTGTATTCAAAGGAAACAGCAGAGAAAATATTTTCATGCTAGAAGCAACCAAAATATCTTCTGCAGCTACGAAAATCTAGGATGTAAAACACTGACGAACCAATAAATGTTACTCACTTGAGATGAATGGGTAGTTTTATGTCAGTAAAACAGGCTGTAAGCTTACAAAGACAAATCAGCAAAATTTTGCACATTCTACTTAATTTTCAATCCTCTTTATCAAACCAGATTGTCACTGGCAAGTACCGTGTACCAAACTTGTTATTTAATCTGCAAATTTAAAGGTATGTTAAGATTTGATCATGAACAGTATACCCATTTCCAGATAACTACATATATGTATGATGCAGATAATACACTACTACCCACAGAAAACATTTTGATAATATCTAAATAGACAAGTGTAATTACCCAAATTTAAATTACTATAATTAACACATATAGTTATATTGATAAAAATATATCTGAGCAGGAAAAATAAAATCCCTCTAAAATCTTCCTGTGCTGAAGTAACGAGGCACACAGATGCATGGCTCGCTGCTATGCATGTACCAACATGTTTGTAAGCTGGAAACAGATCCAACCTGGCCAGCATCTGGAGAAGCATGTCCACTTTGGTCTCCTCTAATTAAGAGGCCTTCCACAGACAGGATAGTTTTGCTTAACTCTCTAAAAACCATGCAATATATTAAAACTAAAAAGAAGGTATTTTGCCTAATTTCGAGCATGGGAAATTCCTCTCACTGAAACAGTTCACCAATTCTAATTATTCCTGAAGAGCCATCAGAAAAGTTTATTGTCAGCAACTACAGTGAGTCTATTATCTTCGGGCAGAACAAAGTTTGAGATTTCCACGATGGGCTGTGCTCCTAGCAGGAGATGCCATGCCTTCTCAACCTCCTGGTGACCATCCCTAGATTGAACTGGGATGTAAATGCATCGTCTCCACTACCTCCTGCCGGCAGCTGAGCAGGGGTCATGCTGTATGGTTCACTAATGAGAAAAATCTAATTCTCTGCACTAACTGAAAGGATAAAGAACATAGAATAGGACCTTGTTTTCTGCCAGTGGATGTAATGAGCCAAGGGAGATGATGTGGGTGGAATTACAATAATGATAATGCTGTCTGAAATCCAGTTTCACCTAAAAGATGGTTGGGCCTGAGGGTTAGCATTCTCAGAGGCTTCCATGCTCCTCCATAACAAAAGAAGTATCTGCAGATGAGTTCAGGTGGAATACAAAAATCAATTTATTTTACAGACAAGCTCTGACTGGCTTGTTCAGACTTTCTCAGAACTGGGAATTAATTTCATTTACAACCTGGCACTTCAACAAATTGCGTAAGACTAAGAAGGCATAAAACCCGATAGGCTGCTCGGGCAGAGTGCCCTACCACCCTTCTGTCCTTAGATTTCATGGTTTCTCAGCGTTGGTGCCTACTGCAACACAGTTGTGAAACGCAGTTGTTTTCAAGCACTGGTTTGGCACACACAGAGTCAAGTGACAAATCATCTAAGCAATCATTAGATTCAAGTTTCAGCACACCAATATGAAAAATATATTCCAGAGCAGTTCTCGGAGGTCCTAACCATCTCATGCCATATCGCATCATGGGTAACCTGCTACTCTGGCCAGGTTATTATCTAAGCACAATTGTAACTTTTGTAAAACCAGCACAGACATTCTTTTAATATTGTCATTACTCAGTGGTATTCAACACATGAAAACATTGCTGTTAATTAATATCTCATTTAAAAACTAAAAAACAAAAAAAAAATTAAAATTACTCGCTTCAAGCTATCCTTAAGAGAGTATTCAAGGCATTCTCAGGGACAGCCTATTTAGTTATAACATTAAAATCTACAGAGTGCACTGAACACAGGTCACCACGGAAGTACAGGAACAAATTTTATTTAATTACTTACTAGGCTTTACTAGAGCAAGAGTACGACAATGACAATGCACTAAGAGCATTGTATGAATCCACAGAGAGAGACATTGCCAGAAACAGAGTATGTGCATGTATGTCTGTATATATGTGTTTGTGTGTGTACAGAGAAACACAAGTTTAATTAATTAAATAAGGTATAATCTGGTTTCCGCTATTATAAAATTATTTGAATGTTGTGTTCAAAAAGCACTGAGAACTGTGACTGTTTTTCAATCTATGGTCTAATCAGGAAGCATCAGTATTCAAAAAGACAAAATACAAGGTCCAAATTTTGCTTTAAGCAAAAATAATAATGGAAGACAGAGACTACAGAAAGAAAATACCTTTCTGCTCTTGACCTTAATCTGATGTGTCACTTTTTCATTCAAAGGAACAATGAGGAAGCACTCATAGCACTGCCAGTCTGATGCAAGAATGACTGTTTCCTGCTGAAAAACTGTTTGTCTCTCCTTTGTTTATAAAGTTGAACTGTGTATATAACACTTGTTCTAGTATGATGATTAACACTTGGATTAAGCTTTTTTTTTCCCTTCTGTTTTTTCTCTTTCTTAAACAAAAGCTTCATCTTCTTTCAGATTGAGTTACTGCGGCGACTAAGAAGAAACAGGGATATGGATAAAAAGATTCAAGGTTCGAGTGCACTTCTAAAATTCATTTTCCTCCATGATTCAGCAGAAATCAGTGCCAATTACATAAATTAAAAGGTACAATGCTTTCCTCTCAGAAAATAATTCTTATTTTGTATTAAGGAGTAAAAATATAATCCTAGTCCAGCCTTAGATACGCTTCTTCCATAAAGTATAACCCATTTTATTCACACAGCTGACATACGGTTTTCCCTAAATCTGAAAGCTGCTCCTAACTTGCATAGCTTTGAAAGAAGAAAAAAAAAAAAGGCGAACAAGACAGTAAGACAAGGACAACGAACAGAAATATGGACCAAGTTCTGGATGACTGCAGAAGCAGATGCAGAGTCTTCATGTGAAAAATGGCTGGTGTTAAAGTACCTAAGGGGAAAACAATTGCTCAAAACCAGATTTTAAGCCTCCACGGAGTGGATTTCTCATAACCAACACTGACATCATTGGCACCCCAGCTAAATATGCTGGGAAAACATTTAGCATCAATCTAGTAAACACGGTTATGAAACCAACATCTAACATTCTACAAAAGTCTCTTCGTTTCTAATACAATTGACAGTACGATGAGACAGCACGGCTCATCTTGGAATGCCAAGTGTCTGCTTCAAAAATTGAATCTGTGGAAGACTGGGAAACATAACCAAACAGCGTGAGCAGTAAACCAAGGCCCTCAGTACAGATACAAAACCTGCTGATAGATTCAGTGACTCTGCACCAGAACTTGCACACATACACACACTGTCGCTATCTACAACAGCTCGTAACCTTCTGTCATACTACTAGTGAATTTATCAGTCCTTTATATTTTGGCTATAAAAACACCAAGCATAATATAGACTTTTACTCAGAGCTGGAACAAACAAAAAAAGAGGTAACTATGATGTAATAATAAACATGGCTATTAGGCCGAATTTAAATTCTTATGCATCCCCAGCTCCTTATTCCTTGACCAAACCCCACTGAGAAAAAGTAAAACATGTACAGATCTATACTTTCTGCTCAGCAAAAGAATAAACAAATAATATAAAAATGAATTTCTTTCACGCTGCCTAGTAAGAAGCAAGTTTTTTGTCAGAGCATTGATTTCCCCTCCCTGCTCCCCATGGGTTTTTTTATGACTTTTTTTTCCTGTAGGTGAACGAGATAATTGTTATACCCTTTTTAAATCATTTGAAATGTTTCCCCAGCCTGAAATCTGTTCAAGACAGCCAGACTTCATCCAATGTGTTGGTGATACGCTGGACAAATGAAAAAAATGAAAATCAAAAGTGTATAGACAAGAAATGTTTATTGAAAAAGAAAATAAAATTAAAAGACAAAAATGGGTGGAAGCACAGCACACAGAACTAAGAATTAAAAAAACATCTTACATTCTGCCTTAATGGCAGCACAGTTAATAGGGACAAAGGGACGTCTTGCTGCCTGCCGCAGCCGGAGAGTATTTTTGCAGACCTGGCGGGCCAGTTTTGTCCAACACGTTGTGTGAAGAAAGAAAGCTTGACGTGTTTTCACTGCTGACTTTGGACTTCCAGTGTTACGAACTGGAGTTCCCTGTGTGGCCTGCCGGGACATGTGAGTTCTAACATGAGATTCCTACAAAAACAAACAAAAAATCATAACACATACATCTGAATTACAGCATTAAAAAAAGTCCACAGTTTGGATAAATTCACAAGGCTAATCAAATAATATGTATAAGCACTATACAAAAAACTGGGGCTTGTGTATGAAGCTGTAAAACAGAGCAGAGAAATCTATTGGGAGTGGATGTATAATGCCATTCAAGATGAGATACCATACAGTCATATTAACATTTTGCTGATAACACACCATTTGACTGACATGACATTTGTCCACCAACAATGCATGAAGTGGATGTTTGTTTATTTATTAGTCCAGTAAAGACATGGCAGCACCTGCCACTGTTCAGTTCTACTTATGATGGGAAAAGGATTAATAAATCGAGTTTTGTAATGCCAAAGCTGAACACATAAATAAAAGATCATTCTATTACATGTTCTAATCACAGCACTCTTGTGAAAGCACCACTTTTGCTTTTAGGGAAGTTTATCTACGCAATCCTACCTCTGTAGGTTGGCTGGAAGACAGTTTATCTTCATCTGTCTGTGTGGGCATTTTCAGGCCACCGTATTTCTTCCAATAAATCCAGCAAGATGCACACAATCTACATTGCATATTGGGAGGACCCCAAGAATACCACTGGTGTGACTGTGAAGCTAAGGAGGGAAAAACAGCACAAGTAAAAGCATTATATGGATGGAGAAAAAAATTTTGAATTTTCAGTTGATTTATTTTTTACAAAAGCACCCCAGATGTCAATCCCAAATAGAAATTTCCAAAATGCTTCCCAATTTAAATTTCAAACAAGAGATTTTGTATTTCCTAGAAAATATTTTCTTCCAGGGGAGTACCAAAAATAAAAGGAAACACCTATAAATCCTCCAATATTTCTAATCTTACCCTGGAAGACAGGCTTATTAAGTTGCCTGTTACCTATTAGAACTATTTAAGATCTGGGTTTTTTTGCTCAAGTCATGCAAAGCCAGTACTTATAAATCAAGATTCATATTAAAAAAAGGACAAGCACATCTCCTATTGACCTTGACGATGTGTATGTACCTTTATCTTGTGCGTGTGGAGACTCAGACAAAATACTAAACTTTTGTAGTCTTTCACAAGAAAACTATTCTTTAAAAAATGTGATTTGAAAATCAACAAAGTATATAACTGGAACATTCTACATAGAAAATATGGTTTTAGTTTAATTAGTGTTTAAGAGACAGGCAGCTATAGCAATAATAAGTAAAGAACTCTCATATGGTAGGTCTTTTCTATTACTTCCATTTCTGAATTTTATTATATCTACTCTCATAGCACCTATGTTGAAGGCTGCTACCTCAGGTCCAACAAGGACCACAAGAAACAAAAAATACTAGAAAAAAAAAAAACACACTCTCCCCCTGCCACCCTACTACAACAACAGAGGTACGTGGAAAAAACCAAAAACAACCCAACCAAACCACTTCAAAAACACTGCAGCCCTACAGAAGAACCAAAAATAAATTTTAATTAGTACTCTGAAGGTAAAGGAATAACGTATCAGTGTCATCACATTATACTATCTTGCTGTACTTTCTCAATTGTTGAAAATAAAGATCATAAAGTGGATTTGAATATTGATGTTTAATCAATATACTGAAGGCAGCCTCTAACTTAGAAGTTGTTTCGGCCACACAAGTGGTTGAAAACTATCCTCTACAGCATGCAAACAAAAGTACATACATATTTTTTAAAAAAGCAGTGCAGGTTAAGATTAGCCATAACTTCTGCATTATTAATAATAATACATTTACTTACTATAGCAGCTTTCACAAGCCCGCCCTATTAGTGAGGCCTGTGCCTGGTAAGAGGCTCCCATTGCTCCATTGACTGCAGCAGGTTTCCCATTGTTGCTGGATATTTGATTGGGATTTGGTTTATTGCTTTGAATAAAATAAAATAAAATAAAATAAAGTGACTTTACTAACTGGTTAGTCAATATGGAAACAAACAATCTATTTCTGGAATTCCAATGTGTGCTGACAACATCCATAAAATCTGCTCTAAACTACCAGACGAATTTTTATACTCCTAGTATTTTCAGCATCTAGGAGACTTGTTGTGTAAACAGTTGCTTTGATACTCAAATTTACAGATCTTTGTAAAATGCTCTCCTATGGTCTACGATACTTGACAAGCCAGTAAAAGCCCAAGTCTCAGGGTCAAGCATTAACAAAAGCTTGACACAGCACAGAATTTAAGGGGGTTCCAGTGCTAGATAAGGTGAGGCTGGACTCTGGGTAAAGTGTAGCAACTAAGAATAGCAACACTGCCTATAATACTACAGGGCTGTCCACCCAAGAAGAGGGTCTGCTGACTCCTGTCTCAAGCAGTACACACCTTCTCACCAAATGCAGTAAACGTGCATGTCCTACAAGCCTGGCAAAGCTTGTCCGTGTATCAGGCTGTTCTGTCTGGGTACTGTCCTAAACTACTTTTTCTCTCCAAGAAGGCTGAAGAACTGGTTTTGGATAATTTTTTTTTTTGTTATATTATTACATCATCAACATTATTATTATTGTGAATATTTTACCTACTAATATTTCAGTGAATTAGGACTTTATGGAGGTCAGTTAATTCAGAGAGAATTATTCTTCACTGGGTAAAGTACAATAATGCCAAAGCTCCCAACTTTGCGCATGTTAATTATCCCTTTGACAAGCTATACTCTCAATACAATGTAAGACTGGACACATTGATTATTTGTTATTTTAGGTAGCGCAAAAAATGCTCAAGATTAGTTAAAATGACTAATTAAAGAAACCTTCGCTGTATCAAGTCTCTGCTCCAAATGCCACCAAGTCTGTCTCCTGCCTTCTCCTTTTTCACTATATCCAGTGAGAGACACTTTCACAATTTCCAGATAACTATTGAAAGTATCTTGGCTCAAGGTGCAAGAGAAGGGATTGAGAGACAATCCCACATTATGATCTGTTGCTTAGTTACCTTCCAGAGAAGCCACGAATTGGAAGGGACTCTATGGTACTGAGGACAGAACCTCGCCTTTACAGGAAATACCTTATGATCAAGTTCAACAAGGTATTCGGCTCTAAGAATCAATTCTAAACAGATTTCCAATACAAGAAATCTGTCTTGAAACAGAGCGTTAGCAATCCATTTGCCCACAAGTGCCCCAGACTGCAGTTGTCAAATACCTGAGAAGCCCTACCACCCTCTTACCATTGACTATGGATTTTATCTTGACACTGAAGCAAAACACAGACCGTAAGAAATGTAAAATTGCACAAATCCTACATTTCAAAACAGGTTTTGTCATCCAATACAACTAGTCCCTACTGTGAACATACTGACAAATTCCCCAATTGTCACTATGGACCAAGGAGATTAAATTGAAAAAACATTAAGTAAAACCCAAGTATCTTACGGTTTTCCTAAAGCATCCACTTCCCAGAGAGGGAACACTCATAATAGAGTTTTCAGCTTTTTTAAAAAGGTGCCATTTATTAAGAGCTGAGCTTCAAAACTCACATTTCTTCAGATGAGATTAACAGAATGAATTTAATAGTCTGCTATTTGTATTATTAAATCTGTTTTAAGAGAGGAAAGTCTGTATGAAATATGGAAATGAAGCTCTATTGTATGCAATTTATACAAGTCATCAGAAAGACAACAATGGATTTTCAAAGTATTTCATTTGCTATTCTAGTCTTCTGTTATACAAACACTCATAACAATGGGAAATTCACATACATGTGAACTGAGTATGCCCACAGAAAGCTTAGAAGAAAGTCATCTGTAACCCTTTCTCTTCTCAATCTTGAGGAAATTATGAATGAGACAGATTATATCTTGATCCTGTAAACTACGTGTTAACAAAAGCAGATACAGCATTGAGTTTAAATGTAAAAAAACCCAACCAAACCCAGATTAAAAACCTCTCAGAAGAAAGCAGATTTCATTAATAAAGCTTGCTGAAGGATAAAATATTTTGGGCTGTGTGCTATCTTTGATTTACAGCCAGAATCTCTCATCTCTAGATGAAGAGCAGACTATCAGCAAGATAAAACTAATGGGAAAGTATCTGTTTTTATTTTATGTAACTACATTAACAACTGCTTCTATTTTGAAATAGACAATTTGCATTTACACAAATATGAAGTGTTGTGCTACAGGGATTCAGAAGCAATTACTCTGGAAAATTTGCTTTTTAAATGAGAAGGCCCTTCTTGTCTGTGAGCAGCCCATGTAGCACTTGACCACCTTCTGTAAAACTTCTCACCACTCCAGAACAGGCACTTTGGAGGTCAAAGGGCTGTGTTAAGTACAAAGGTTTTGCTTCCAACATGAATTTGTGGCATTTTCTGGTTCTATCTCTGTATATTCTGTTTCTATAAAACAAATACTAAGAAAGTAACTATTAAAAAGAAAATCCAGTGTGCATTACTGCATGTAACTGCACGTTACGGTTTCACTTTCACCTTTACATTATTTAAAGAAAAAGACTTTACTGTTATACTCACTAGGTGGGGATGTATACTTGTTTCAATTTACTTTCTGCTTCAGCCGCTTTCAGACGTTTCTAGATGAAAAATCAACACATTAAAATATTTTATTAAAGTACAAGATTTCATAAAACTGCACACAATCCATCTCTATTTGTATTTTGTGATTCCACCAGAGTCTGCAAAACAAATGCCGAAATCTACAAGATGAAAACCATGAAAAACGAGTTCTCTATTTTTATCATTAATTTCAAGTTATAGTATATTGTCCTTCCCAGTAAAACTCACAGGCCTCACAACTAACAACAAAACTAAAAATGACAATTACAATTTACATAAATTACATCTACATAAATATGTCAGCATTGTGGCTAACCCTCATTGCGAAATAACTAGAAAATAATGAATGAAATTACACACAATGAGTTCCTCATCAGTCATGTAACTCAATACTTCTTGTGTGCTCTGTCAAGCCTGAGGCTAGTATTTTATTAGCAGTATCAGGAAGTGGAACAGTAAAGTCCACTGATTTTACTGACTTTCTAACGGACTGTTAGAAATAACTGAACATTTACTTCCATTAAGTGCCACTAAACCGCAGCCCACGAACACAGCAGTAGCAGGACAGCTACACTACTACGATGATTATAAACTTACTAAATGATTACTTTCTTCACACTTGCAATAAACTCAAAACATGTTGCACTCAAGGTAGTATTACTAACTTGCAAAATGCCAAGTTGTTTTAGTTATTGCTATATATTATACAAGTAACTAAGACGGCATTTTTTCAGCAACAGCACAAGAAATACAGAATTAAAATATCTCCTGGTTATCTGAAACGTTTTGCCTATACAGAAAAGATAAGGCAAAAAGATTATTTCCCCACTCTTCCTCCACTCAAGACCACTTCTGTTCACCTGGGGAGGGTGGGGAAGAGTTGGGAGAAAAGGGAGTTGAAACAAGATCAATAATTATTACAGAGAGGAAAAAAAAAAGGGGCAGGGCATTGATATCCAGCAATAATAAATCCACACTACCTGCCTACTTCTCAAGATCCCCCCCTTTCTTCATCAGGTGTTCAAAATTCAGTCCTCCGTTTCTCCTACCACAGCCAGTTCTCTTCTCTGCTATACACCTATTTTCTGATACCCAATCTTTGCAAGGCTCACAATCCAGGAAGACATTTCCCACCTTGGGAAAAGTGCCATCAAAAGACCCTGCTCTGAGAGTCTCTTGTCTGAGCCATGAGGCAAGTGACAGGGTTCATCAGCTTTACTGGTCGAGTAGCTTGAGTAAGCCTCCTCATGTAAACCGCTGCTCCTTTCCATTTCAGAAAGTTGCCTCTGCGCCATCCATCACCATAACTCATTTATAAAAACTGCACCTTTGAGGAGCAATCTATGACAAGTAAGACTCCTAAGCACTCCATGCCACCAAAAATTAATTCCCATGCAATATAAGAGCCCTTTTCAATTTATTTCCAAGACAGGTTTTTTTTATTATTATTATTTAAACAGGTTTTTGCTGTACACAGATGCCTAGTTGTGTTCAGAGTTACAGAAGTGACTTCTATTGATACATCTGGCGCAGCTGCAATCTTTCCCCCGCACCAGGCTTGGCATCACTGCACTACCTTCAACGGGCCCACAGCAATAATGCAAACATGGTATGCTCTGCCTGCTTAGGCTGCTTAAGTCAGTTTTCAAAAGAGCGAGAGGAAAGAACAGCAACGTGCTCCAAGTCTCATAAACAGATAGGGGGTTTAATCTGAGATCATTACAGTGAGCTCTTTCTGCGTAACAGCCTCGGGCCACAGGCTTTCCACAACTGTGTCATTTTCCTTTTCATACTATACCCAACAACACAGAATTTGTTTTCAAACTGAAAATGCATGTGAGACTGCAGGTCAGCAGGTAACATGTTCCACAGAAGTTCATAACAAGCCAGTCCCATTCCACAAGAAGTATGAACAAATCTCACTGCACACCTCGCAAGATCATCGGAGCAGGAGAAAATCTCAACAAAGGGGAAAAAAATTAGGAAAGTAGCCTTGAAGCACTGTCAAAATGTAGAGGCATTTGTAGGAAGTTGTATTAAGCCCTGATGGCAGTGTCAGCAAGAAGTGACTATACACGTTAATTAAATTCTAGCATACTTTTAGTACTGGCACGGGGGTTGTAAGGAATGCAATTTTAGCAATTGCTTTCCTCCTGAAATGCTGAAGTGAATGATTTAGTGCCCCCTCCAAAATAATAACTCAATGCCATTTCAGTATAAACTATATTTTTATGCACTAAAACTGTGGTTAACGTTGCTCTCTAAAAGCAACAGAAAATGTCACAGCTTGAATTCACACTGACCTGTCAACTTTCAAGTACTGAGAAAGAAGAAAGGATGCAGAAACAAAACTGTCAATAAACAGCTGCCATTTCTGAGATGAAACCTCTGCCTCTTGAAATTTAGAGGATGAAAACTGGTAAACTGTAAAGGTTGGAAGTCAAAATTGAAACCATTTAGACAAGAAACAAAGCACCAGTTAACAATAAGGGTAATAAATCACTGAAGGAATGTAACAAAGAGAGCTGACGTTTTTCCTGAAGAAAAACTTACACTGGTCTTAAACTAACTATTTTAAACAAGTCTTACAGACTGCATTGTAGGGAGGTCAAGCTACACTAACCCAGCTTTTCACTTGGGCTCCACCACTTTTAGTCAGCCACCCTTGAAACTGAATGTTACTTGGTTTTAAGAACTTTTGTTATGAATATAAATTGACAAATATCCCAAGAAATGACCATTTCCCTACATCAGTACTGTTTTCCACAGTGGAAGAACATAAATGAGAGGGAAGTGTAATACATTGTTGTAGTACAGTAATTTAGCCATCCTTACGTATGTTCTCCCTTTTTCTGTTGCAAAGACTCAGTAAAAGTGTTTTTCATTGAATCAGATTTTCAGGCGAACGCTACAGATGATGAGAACACATTTCATCGCGCGGAATCAGCCACCTGGCCTTCCTCAAACACTACATAATGTAGTGCTCACAAGAAGTGCCACATCACCAAGAAGGATTGATTACCCAAGGCCTGAGCCAGTTTTGCTAGGCAGGTTCAGCACAGACCAGGAGCTTTAGCGTATCTATTCTCCTTCACCTTGACTTGAAGGGAACACACTCTGAAGGCGAGGTGGCAGCAATCTCTCCGCTGCCATTAAGTCACCACCTCTAGCTACCAAGCAAGAACCACCCTCAGTGGCAATTATGACAAGGAAATCTTTCTTATGTCTCACACAATGCAGCCAATTCACACAAAGAAATAAAGATAATTAAAGAGCAAATCTGCATATTAAATTACACCAATCTAGAATTCAGAGACTGTATTTTCTGCGTAAGATTCAAGTTTGTACATTGACTCTTTTGTCTTCCCATTCCCCCAAACTGCCCTATCCCTCAGGCATGGTATCTAGAGAAGAACGACTCAAATTCCCACTTTCTTATTGAACTTGTTTTCTCCCTGAAATGCATTCAGTTATCACAGCTTGTTCTGGTGGGGAAAAAAAGCCCTACAAGTATCATTTTTACCAAACTGTATGATTTCCACTCTTCCAGAACAAACTAAACAAGGGCAGGATGAAGTTCCGATCTCGTTAGGAAGGATTAAAGAAGGGTTAACCAGGATAACAATGAGGTATCTGGCCGACCCTGGTTTTGTTGTTGACGACCGTATGCATGACCCTGAAAGAACACATCTAAAGCATTCAATCCTGTCGTGTACTGCCGTGTTCTGGGTTTGGATGTTGTAAGTTTACTTAGTTACAAGTAAAACACAGGCATTCAAGTTGTAAGTAACCATAAGGCCTATGTGTTTTTCTTGTATATGAGGCTAAAAAGCTAATCCTGCAACACCCAAACTCAACACACCACCATACACCTTCATCACTGTAGCAAAGAATCATAACAAAGCCCTAGACAGCTTTAGAAAGGGAGTCTTAAGTCTTTTGCCAACCACTCCAGAGCAAGTTATTTTAAAAAAATGTCACAGGCAACAAAATCAGTCTCTGAGCAACCTAAAAGTGTTGACAAAAGTCAATTTCTGTTTCAATTTCAAAAACTTCAATTCCGTTTCAAAACTCCATGGCTTTCAGTATCAATAAGATCTTTTTATCCGATTCTTCAAGATCATCCATTGCCCAATCATTAAGAGCTGACAAACAGCACAGCAAATCTCTGTTGGCAATACCTGTCTAGGAACAAGATTACAGTGCAAAGAAAGTGTTGAAAGTGAAATCAATGGCGATGACTCAAAAAAACCATGCCTTTATACACTGCATATTATTTTCTATTTGTATTATGCATAGAACTAAAGGGTTCTAGTGATAGTCCAAGATGCTACTTCATGGTAAAAGACGCTTCCCTTACTTTCCATACCCTAACAAGATGTAGAAAAGCTTTCAACATCATACATAACATACATACGCTAACAATATGATGTAGAAAAACTTTCAAATAAACCACAACAACCTGAAGCCATCATCCTTCTGACACATGCTAACAAAATCTGGAACGGTTCCAAAGATCCCGCTAACAATACAGCTGAAATCATTACAGCATAAAACTTATTTTCAACCTGCTGTACATAACATCACCACTAATTATGCAGCAAGTAAAGGAGCTACAAACTTAAATGTTAAATCATAAATTAAAATGGATTATTTTAAAATATTTTATATATCCCAAGAAGTAAATATATAAAGAGTGCAATATATAAGAAACACCAACACTGAAATTTTGCCTAAATCCGCTTAAAATATCCCACATTGGTACCCAATTATCATCTTGCCATGTTTCTGCTCCAGAGCAACCCAAACAATTGGATATTCAAACAGAAGGATTAACATGCCCACTGTATGCAGAATGTTCTCAATTTTGTTTTTAAATCCTGGTAATGCCAAAGTCATGTTTTATCATGGAGTATCAATAAAAAGTTCGTAACATTAGCAGCCTCTTTTAACATAACATAATTCTTCCTTTTCTTTCAGTCCCATGCACCGCTTCACAGCCTAAAGCATCTGCCCTGCAGCCCATTCCCTTCTTATCCCACACTGCAGTAGGAACCAGGAATAAGTGTGCTAAACCCCAGCACAGAATACAAGAGCTTAAACAGCTCTTCACAGCCAGGTGATGTACAGTAGGCATCAGATGATCTGACAATGCACCCTGTGAACAGCACAAAAACATTGGTCTACAGCCCAAGATATTACCACAGGCCTCCCACCATATTTAAGAACACCAACAGCTTTTTATGCTTTAACACTTCAGGCACTTTAAGAACATCATGGACTGATTCATGCTGAAATATCATTAAATTACCTGCTGCACATATCTGTCAGTAGTTTTCCACATGTAATAATACTCAACGATGCTAGTCAATGACTTCCAAGGGAGCTGAAAAACATTTGTTACACATTAAAGCGGTGCCAAGAAATTGCAATGTCCACATCTTACTAAACATGTTAAAATCAAGTACAGCTGATACACAAATACTAAAATGTGAATGTATTAAATAGCAACATTAAAATCCATCTGCAAATTATTATTAATACACAACCTCTCCTTATAGTTAACAAGGATGCAGAATTACAACAATATTACACATCCAAGCCCAAACGTAATTTATTCTGTCATATGATTAAACAAAATTATGAAAACCAAATCCAGATTTCCATCAGGAAACACAAACGGTAATATTTCTATTGTAAAGCGTATCAGATGGAGAAAAACATCAGGACTGAAATAAATTATCTTGCCAAGACTGTGTTCAAAATGTCACAAAAATTTTACTCTTAAAAAATACAATGGTTACTGATCTTAGTTCAGTTTTTTCAAGTCCTGTAGCAACTCAGCCGCTCATACAATGCCACTGGTTTTGCATAAACCTCCACACTCTCTTGACCATTAAACAAGAAACAAAAGGATGCTAGGGACAAGTGCTACCCTGAGCAACAAGAGTGACACTGACAATGAATATTTCACAAAAACCTCTGTACAAACTCAGGGCAAGTGATGATGATGATAATTATTTTGGGTGCACATGTTCATTAGTAAAATAAAAATGTATTAGCTTAAGTTTAGGGGATAAAATTAAGCATACAGCAGACATTTTTAATTACTACCAAGCAATTTATTTAACTCCATATATTCTTTCTATAATTTCTTTCAGAATTCACGCATTTTTTATTGATAACCTGGAAACATGCTACTATTTTGTGCATGGTATTCTCTAGAGGTATGCATTAACGCAAGTAATTCTCTGCTTTCCAGAAATGAGGATGATTTTTAGGAAGTCCCAGAAAATACAGATGTGAAACTTATCTTTCCAACCTTACTCACTCCACTTTGGGGCTTTCTGCATGTCTTAAGCCAAACAAAGAAGTTCCTGAACCTTTAATTACACTCCCAGAACAACAGAGGAACACCTTACCAAGCTGCCTCTCCCTGCATGCAGGAGCTCACAGCCAGTTTTTCGTGCTGCTTGCTTACAGACCCAGGGGAACTGAGCCTGGCTCCCACCTCTGCCTTTCAGGAGCTGGGATTCAGGTCCAGACTCAGCTGTGAATTCTTCCTCAGGCAGAGCAGCACAGTGTGTAAATCCCTGTCCATTTGCATTTAATTAAAAAGTAGCAGTGTAACAAATGCGTAAGCTGACGTTCTGATAACCAGCAACACAATAACACAATTCACTTTACTAAAATCCTTCTACTTCCTTAGGTAAATTATGCCTTAAGAGAAATCTGCCCAGGAAAAGGCCAGTGATGGGAACATGTGTTTGGTGTGAGGTGACAGATGAGCTGCTTCTCAGTCTCTAGGCTCATATTCGTCCTGGCATCCAGATGAAACAGTCACCCCAACTACCTGCTGTTGTCAAGAAGTACATTTTAGCATCTCTGTATTTATTTTCCCCTCCCACACATTTATTAACACATTCATGCTACAGATCATGTTTGCCATTTCTCTAGAAAATAATCTCTTAACTATGATTGTGACACCAGTATGTTCATTCACTCAGTAGGCATCTACAATTAAAGACAGACAATTAAGGGGCTTGGACTGGATAACCATAAGCCTTTTACACTTCGATTCATAACCCAGATAACCAGTTTGACAGACAGAGTATGAATACCTTGTATGCACTTAAATGACAAAACACTGTAGAGGCATGTGAATTTTCCAGAGGTTGCTCTGAACTGCCATCTCGAGAAGCTGTGCACAGCCACAGGATAATGTACTGTCATTACCACATTCTATTAAATGCTAATTGAGAGAAGTAAAAATGACCATCTGAGTGACATTTTTGTAGGAGAAAATCAGCAAAGAGATGTCAGCAATACAAAAACAGGGACAAGGGCATTTTTGGTTTCTTTAGTTTCTTCAGGGTAAAAATGGACCACTCAGATCATAGCAGCAAGAAAAACTTAGGATTATAAAGTATTTTGAAATGAACACGTTAAATTACAGGCATGTTTGCACAATTTCCTGCAGTTGGAAAAATGCTGCTTCTGTTTTCCATAAACTGTTCAAGTCTGATTCCCAAGGCCTTTCATGCCATATTTGAGATTTATAACTGTTATAAATTTGTGAAAACTGTGGATAATGGAAAGCTAAGAATTAACAAGCGTAACAGCCCTCTCTTACCATAAGGAAAATAGTTAATAGCTGGAAAACATAAATAGTCAGTTGTCTTCTATTCTACTGTCCTGGGATGTGAAGCAATTCAAGTACATCAAGTAAATTCAATTAACTTAAAAAGTTTAGCTTAATTAGGATTCATACAGGTTCTTAAAAGACAGCAGCATCTCAACAAATGAGCTCCTATAAGCTGATGAAAATGATTATTCAAAGGTTACACTGGTAATTTGGTAACAAATGAGCTTCTCCCGTCTATTAAAAAAAAAGGGAACTCCTTTATACCATTTAATTTGTAACAATTTTCTTGCTTGCTAATATTAAATGTTTATAGCTTAATGCTGGAGCTGTATACGGAAAGTCAAATAATGCCAGTTCTTGTTAATTGCTGGAAAAGTAAATGAGCCTGCCCTTTACAAACTATCACGTAGAGGCTTCAATCGCAGCTGCCGTGTCTTGCAAATCCAGGCTGACTCAAAAAGCCAACTCCTCTGGCATCTAATGACTCAAGCAAGGTACTACCACATAACCCTTCTGCTTCAGGACACTGCTACCAACACTTTCTGCCATGCAACATGACAGTGTTGCCTGTGCTGTGTGACTGCTTAAGTTCCGTCTCAGGCACCAAGGGATTTAATTTTATAATCAGATCCGATGTGGAGACTTGAACGAGTTTGCATCTGCGCTACCAGTTCATTAGCTTCAATGTCAGTGCTTACACAACGCATATGAGAGTCCTTACTTTTCTATGACTCGCCACTGAACAGAGGGATGATAACAGATAAATGCATTCTCATGGAAAATCACTGCTTAAGTGCTACACATTTATACCTACCTTACCTTGCAAGAAACTTTTCACACATCAACAACGCAAATCTTGAGGGACTATTTTAGATGATTACTTAAAACCAAATGTTTGTTTCAAATCCCTGTACTTTTAAGAATGCTACACAGCAAGTGAGAACACATAAGTTTTTCTCTAGAGAAATTAAGATATCCCAAGATTATACAATGATTAATATAATTGAAAGATTGCAAATTACATTGAGTTAGATCAAGATTCTGTGCACTAAGTTACCAATGTCATATAAATTTATATGTGAAATAGATGTTCTTCTAATGATGCTTTAAAAATGACATGCTGCTTTTCCAAAGGTAAAAAAAGTGACTTAGGATAGAGAACATCCCTGCTTTAACTAAATGGGTTTATTAATAATAAATAATTTTAAGATAATAATTAATTAGGACCCCACATCCATTTCTGCAGCACTGACTCATCATCAACGTGCCCCGAGTAGGCTATGAAACCATACCCCTAGATCTGTGTGTGTCTCTCTCACTTTGGGAGGAGGGTAAACGAAAACACCTGTGATTTGGGAAGGAAGATTCTGTGAAAGAGGGAAGGTATCAGGACTCTACTTGATAAATCTGAACATTTCAAACAGCTTCTGCTAGACTCACTCAATTATCTAGTATCTGAACATTACAAATTCAGAAGCGACTCCTGCAACACATTATTCCACTGTATCACTTTAATGTGTGCATATCAACAGAATTACGTGTTACATAACAGAGCAATTATACAGAAAAGATAACTATTATATAAATAACAAAGACAAGACTTAGGTATACTTGGTCACAAATTGTGTTGGGACTCATATTGTAAACAGCCAATAAAATCTGTTTACATGCTTAAGGCATTTTGTAAAGCCAAATACTATGTTTTAGGAAACATTTAGTTAAAAGACATAGCTACTAAACTATTGTCCAATTGCAGCTGAGGGGCATTTATCTATATGAGAAATAATAAGGAATTAGTTTACAATACGATTTTCAGTTCTAAAACACCATAAAATCTTTTTTTCCAATCTTGTTTTCTTGAATTTAACAAGATATTCCATCCATGATGTAACTTTCAACCTTTGTGATGACTGCCATGAACATTTTCTCCCTTAGGAATTGCAAAATTAAGCACACAGATATAATACACCTGTTAAAATGTCAGCTCTTCAGAAAAACAATAGCCCTCCCTTCCCACCTTCATTCAATTATGTGTTTCATTTCAGAACTGTGAAAGTGAGGGAAAGACAGCTTAGCTCAGTGCCAAGCCTCCTCCCACTGTCCTACACTCTTATTTAGAAGGACTTCTACCTTTACCATACAGTACCATTTTCCCTTCACACAGATTATTAATGAACTTCGGCAAAGAAAAGAAAATAAATCTGAGCTCTCAGAGTCAAGCAGAATGAGATTGCTGTGAAAATGTTTCAATCAACTTCAGTCTTAAATAAGGGAATTCCTTTGGCTCAAACCCTAACCTTTTCACAAAGCCCAACTTTAACTTAGTACAAGAGGAAATCTTTTTCCTTGAAAGAAGCTCTCCAAGAAACGTGCAAAAAAATTTCCAGACCTGCAGAACTAGCAATCAGTGTTAGAATCAATTTCATTTCATTACCCTGCATTAGAAATCAGCAAATTACAGCTTTGCCGCCCCATAGTCTGATACTTCAGTACCAAAATCAGTGGAGTTAGAACATATTGGAAAACATTTTCTTTACTTTTCAGAAGTGCCAAAATACCTAATATGTCAAAATAACTCCCAGTAGTGCACTTTAAAAGCTATGAGAACATAGACTTCGCACTGCTCACCAAGAAATCCCAGCTTTCCAAAAATACTCAGGGGAATCAGCCACATAGCTGCTAATGAATTTCACTAGAAATTGTGGAAAAGTTCCGAAAAGTTGTCGCAACTTCCCCAGATGCTTGTAAAATCCTTGTAAAAATCCTTTTCAAAACACATTGGCATGAGACATCCTACCTGGTATTAGACCATGAAAGATTTTCTTCTGTCAATATCTTTCCAAAGAACAGCACCGAACAAGAAAGCATAGTGACTTTCAGCCAGGTAAAATGTGTATGTATGTTAATTAGATGTATCAGCCACAGACACTTCCCCCTCTAGCTAATCTTCCAAACCTACAGAAAGCAGTTATGTCTACCCATGTGAAAACACAGTAATGCAGAAGTGTGCTACTTTTGTACTTACAAAGTCTTGTCGAATGTCATTGAAGTCCTTGCCATACTTTTCCAATGCCTCTTCAAATAAACTAGCCTCTGATGCTGACCACTCTTCCATTTCATCTCTACACAAGACAGGCCCTCCAAGTGGCACTAGAACACTGATGGCACTGCTCAAATCGTAGTTGTGCTTATGCAGTGTATCCATTGCATGAAACTAGCGAGGAGAAAATAAAAACCATGTTTAAATAGACAGTAGTCCATTTCAGTTAATACAAATTCAATGTAGTATTTTCTAGAAGCTATTCAAGAAGCCTCAACTAATGCTAAATTTATAATCTATATTGATATCATAGGTTTTCTGCTGTGGAACATCAGGAAAATAAATTGTTTCTTACTTAATTTGGGAATGAGAAACATACAAGAAGCCTTTCTGATTCAGCATCCCAAAAGACCCCATCATCACAATCATAAATTGTTGTGCTGAAGGAGGTATTAAGAGGTATAAAGTGCAATAATGCATGTGACTGTGTAACATCAGTCTCCTACCCATTTGTCCCACCACAGTGATGAGCTGTAACTGTAGCACTCAATCTCTCAGACAGCCCTAAACTCATCTTTATGAAGGGGACACCTGAAACCTTTCAAGGAAAGAACACTCTTGCATTATGTGTCAGTGTAGCACTTGCAGAGCAATTGCAGTTGAGCTCCCATACACAAATGTACTGCAAATAATGAAACCTCCTTGTCTTTTCCCACCTCCTATGAGCGGCTCAAGTCTTTCTCCAGCTTTCTGTATAACTCTTTGAAAGCTATCAAGCACAAGATTCTTGAACTGTTTCATCTGCAAGAAGTAATGTCACTATTATCACACATGATGTCATTTTACTTCTGTTTCAAGTCAAATTCACCAGCTGTGAGAAAAAGCCACGGTTAAAATGAAGTATTCTGATACGAAAACATGTAACAATGTCTAAATCCACAATCTCTAGATCAGAGAATGTCCAATGAAACCATTGTCACTGTTTATCATTCAGGCAAAGAGGGAACCAGGCCTAGAGACCGAACTCTTATTGTTTATGTGCTACCAAGGCTTAACTCTTTGTTGAAATTGCAGCCCTTGTGGAGAAGCAGTAGATATATTTTCTGACCAGGTGCTAAATCCGGATCTATTCACTGGTACAAACTTTCTTAAAAAAGACAAAATAAATTAATAAATCTGGATCTTGCTTTTACCTTATGTTTATTTTTCCATCTGTAATAAACAGATTCCAAAAAGCAGTATTTGATATTACTGAAGAAAAGATAACGTAACGAACTCTGTGGATAAATACTGTCTTCACTGAGCTGTTCTGTGACCGCAGACCACTAACAAGTTCCCATGATAACAACTCTTTGCTTTCTGTAGGCTTGTTAAACTCACTCACTCCTGAGAACCTCCTTTTTATCTGCTTCACCCAAGGATGACAGGACTGCAAGAAACAACTAGTGCATACCTGATACCTAAGGAGCAAGAGGCTGGGAAGACCTGGCATTGCCTTTCCCAAACAGGAGCTTGAAGAACAGAGGAAGAACCACCCTTCTGTAAGAACTCTTGCCCTGAGCTTACTGTCCAGCACAGACAAGGGGTGCCACCAGAGGAAATGTATTAGCCACACAGATAGAGGGAACTTCAAGGCCAAAATGAAGCAGAAAAAGGAAGAAACTATCCACCAAAAGCTAAGGAAAGGTTGCATGGAGCTGGGAAGAAAGAGAATGACAGGGCATGCTGCAAACAAGCTGTAACATACAGTTCCCAAATCAGCTGCAATTTCAATAGTCAGTTAAATTAACTATACTGAACCGCCTCCCAGCAAAGCACTCAAACTGGAATCAGTACAGATTCTATAATTCAGTAATATTTTAAGCATGTTTATCTTAGGAGCCACATATACGGAAGTCTAATAAAAATCATTAAAATGACATCATTCAAAATGCAAAGGAAAAACCTGTTCATACTTTTCATTTTGAAGAGACATCCAACACCAGATTTACATCCTTACAGTAAAGTAGCACGGGCTCTCCCAAACAAGCCCACCAAAAGGAGCCAGCGATTCCATCAACCTGTTTTTCTTTAATGGCTCCCATCATCAGCGCATGCACTAAGCAATGTTTAGGAATCTGAACACACGGAAAGTCTTCCCAGTTTCTTTCTCTTCTCAGAGATTAATTTTCATTATGAAATAAACCACTGCCTCTGAGAAGGTCAGAAATGCAAGTTTCAGTTGGTTGGTTGTCTCACAAGTCTTTATCGCTGTAAGAACATAACATTTACTGTCACATAAGAAGGTAAACACACATTGTTTCATGTCTTTCAGTAGGGTTGGTAGTTTCCTGCCTTGTCTCATTACCTTCCCCATGTTTCCAAAATAAGGAAGCCTGAAAGCAGCCTCTCACTGTTAAGGTGCAAGATCTCCCTAATGTGTACATCCACCCTGAATTTAAGTCATGTTTATAACCTCTGCATTTATTGTTGGGGTTTGGGTTTTTTGCGGGTATTTTTTTTTTTTATTATCAGTCTGTCTATTGTCATCTCTAATTGAAACAACTACTTAGAAACACTGGAAAGCCACAGGTGTGGTGTACAGAAAGCCCATTAGTAGCACTTCAGGTGCAAGGGTTATCTGCCTTGCATTAACAATACCAACAGTATTATTTTCTTAGTGCTATGCACCTACATCCATCCCAAAGCATAAATGATACACACCACAAATTCTACAAACGTCTGTACTAACTTTAACTGCTGCTCAAAATATGCTCCCAATTAACATGGGAACGTCTGAAAGAGTAACTACTATAACGACAAATATGTCTTTTCTTAACTTAGAAGGAAGCATATTGCCAAAGACCAAAAGAGAAGGGTTTTAAAAAGCTGACAGGGTAGGAAAATGAGAACAGGCAGACACAGTAATTAAACTGGGGTGGCTCCCCTGGTGCCTCATAGTAAGATATGCCTTTCATTAAGTGTAATGGAACTTAATGGATCATTTGCAATGGAGAAACATTTATACAGCACTCAAACACTAAATGTATCCCTTTATTAGCAGCACTGCACATACACTTCCAAACAAGAAGAAATTGCTATAAGGATGAATGTATTAATCACTGAATACAGTGAGAAGGACGTGTAGTGTGTGGGACTTGTTAGAAATCCTTAATCCAATGAAATCTTAATAAAATCAAAAATGTTAAAGAATTATTTTGATGGAAAAAGTAAAGCATTTCATGTGAACAGAATCGTGTTAAGGTCATTATCAGCAAGAGTGAAACAGAAGGCTCATTTTGAGGATTACTGAAAACACTGTATCTTGCCACTGCCTTTACTATACTACTGTAGTCCAAGCTACATTAGTTTCCTATTTAATAGCCTTTGAGTACAGTGCAAAACGTAAGAAATAAAATATTTTTACCATCATACTAATGAATATATTTTATCTGGACTACAAAAGCTGCCCTGCTGAATCACACCAGGCAGCCATCTAGCCAAGCATTCTCTGACAGCAGCACCAAGGGATGTTACTTGGAGAAAATATGTAGGTGAACCTAACCAGAATCTGAATTCAATTCCCATTTCATACATCAGTATCTACAAACCCTGGGAATCAAGAATGCTAGATGGCACACCTCTCTCCATACTCCTCAGTACCCATTTATGGATCCATGGTCCGTAATTTCTCTAACCCCTTTTTTTCAACCTGTTGATGCTGTCTGTTCCCACAAAATTTTGTGTGACAATTCCAGGGGCTCTCTAGCCACTTTATAAGGCAGTACCTTAGCTATTTGAAACTGATCTGTTCGTTTCATCAAGTGTTCTCTAGTTCAGATACTCAAGTATCCAATGAATAGCAGATCTGTTTTAGCTTTAACTATCACCTTCATGATCCTGTACACAAATACTTAATACACAGAAACTGCTGATGTCTTTGGAAAACTAAGTCAAACTTGATTCTACAAAACAGTAAGATTATTTTTTTTGCTCTTATAGTACTCCTGGCACACTTTTATTTCTGTAGTATATCTCATCATCTCAGCCAATATGAATGTTCAGAGACAAACCTCTGGTCTGTAACTGATATTTTTTTAACTTTCTCTAAAAGATGCAGCTGCTTACGTTACAGTGAATACTTTAACAAACTAAGGAAAGATCCTTGGTATAATATTCTTCAAAAAGTTGCTTACAGAGTCAGGCTGCTTATCCTTTAGAAAACTGACTGACACACACATCTAGTAAGTACAAAATATTACCTAAACAGTTTTCAATCAGCTTTATTACCACACACTTTACATCACAATATTCATCAGCTATACAGAATGAATCCTTATACAGTGTGTATTATCTACTCTGCTGTGCAAATTGTTACATACGAAGATACTGTATTTAAATAGATTTCAGCTAAAGTCAAGTGATTTACATAACCATTACAAGGGCAGTGCCAATAAACTCATGGAAAACACGGGATTATCTACCAATACACACATGCACCGCGCACACAGGTATCCAAAGGAAAACGGCTATCCGGAGGACAGGGACTCCCGAGTAACAGGTACTGTTGAATTCACAGGTACAAAAAAAGTTGTAGGGTTTTTAAAAAGCCACCTACCAGTGTGATGTCTCGGGAAGCAGCAGCTGCACTCATGTGTAGACTAGGTTGCCTGACAGAACTGCTGCAGTCCAATGCTCGAGCAAACGTGCCAACCGCACTACAACAGAGCAACAGCAGACAATAAATACACAGGAAGATATAACCTCTTTTTTATTATCAGACTACCTATAAAAGTCACATACTGTTACTCTTAAGATTTCAGATCTTTACTAACAAGGGAAAAATTGATAAAGACAAATCACGACACACTGCAGTAAAAACTTTGATCTTCTCCCACAAAAGTAACAACCAAAAAGAACAGCACAGAAACAAAAGATACTCAGAGAATTCTAACGTACCAACTTTTTCATGTATCGATTTTTTATTAATTATGAAATCAAAGATCCTACTCAGTTTGGGTCTTACAGCTGCGACTATTATTAAGAATCCACAACACCGTTTAACAGATTCCAATACAAATAGAAAATGGGGTTCACCACGTTCCCATGAGGAAATTAATAACATTTTATTTACTTCAATACTGCATGCACTTCCATTAGTGAGGCAAAGAAAGCACATTAGCTTAGTCTAAGGTACCTCCAAAATCATATTTTTGTCACAGGTTTTAAGTAATAATGAAAAAAATGGATTTCTCAACCTACTTAATAAAAGCATTCCAGCATTATTGAAATGGGCATGTTTCTCTCCAAATCTTTACCTGTTTTTTCCCCCCACTTTTGTTGATGAATTATACATGGCAATTACTATACTCACCAGAGCAACAAAAGGGAATAGAGATGGAAAATTAGCATGATAGTGACTGCTTTAAACTGCAAACTTTTCTTGGAAGCATATCCATATACCATGCACAGTGAAGGGAAAGATGTGTAAGAAACATTGACTGGGCTCAACATATCACACAGGAAATGAGCAAAGATGCAGCAACACGTGAGAAAGATTATTAATTAACAGAACAGAAGTTGCTCCAGTACCTGGAGTTGCATAATGACCCTTGAGGTACATTATGTCACCATGACATTAAAAAAAAATTTGTTTGTTGCAGTTATGACATGATGTAAGTCCTTCTAAATTCAAAGACTCAATTATTCACCTAACATTTTTAATACGGTGTAAGCCGCTGGACTAAAGGCTGGAGCCTCACTCAGCAACTACACTCCAAACAACTTTTAAGTGCAGAATTACACCAATGAGGAATGTCATTGACAGAGACCAACACACTGGAAGTGTCACATTACTGTGTACTATAAACTCAGTATTCAACCATAATGTAATGCGGATCAAGGGTTTAACTCACTAAGTTGTATTATTGATCATGGAGAAACTGGTAGTAACATGTTACTACAATTTTATCTTGAATCTCAAAACATTTAATACTGAATGCAAGTTTCAGTACTTGCTGCCAAAAACTTAAAAGACACAGCTAAGATTTAACAGCAGTGATTCACACACGCCAGATACTAACTACTCAAATTTCTAAAGGCTGTGGAATAAATGTTATACTCAAACATTGTTACACATCCTTTGCTCCCTCTTTGAGATGGCAAATACGTACCAAGAACACACACAAATATTCTATTTTCTTTTTTTTAAAAAAAGGTTTGGCAGTACATAAAACAGTATTTGTCCACAAATCAGTCCCAGGAATAAGGCTCTATTGTGAACACATTTCCTGATAGTCAGTCAACCCCTTTAAACGTGTTGGCATTGATAAGGGGTGTAGCTAAACAGTCTTTCCTGTGATCCTTCTGTCACTACTGTTCAAACCAGCAAAGCAGCATGCGGCATGACTGAACTTCCCTTCTGCTGCTACCTACTGGCTTCTTATCTTCCTCTTGCATAATTAACACTATTTTCTTTTGACTGTATGCTATGAAAATTACAGAGTATGTTCTCACAGTCACTCTCTCGCACATCAAACTTTTTTAGGCTGACTTCAAGAGCCCAAGAGTATGTCAATTATGTTGCCTAGCACGTAAAGTCAAAATTAAGACACTTGAAATAAGCTTAGCTGTATAGTGTAAGTGGTAAAGAGGAAAGAATTGATACACTAGTTGATATTGATTGCAGTTGTGTACAGAGTAGGAGAGGATCACAACCATCAGAGAAATGCTGTGTGGAAGTGCAGGATACGTGAGTGCAAAACAAATAAGAATTACTATAAAATGCAGGCAGTGTGCCTTCCCCCCCCCTTTTTTTTTCTTTTTTTTTTTTGCAGGGGGCCAGAACAGGGGCATGTGTGTCTACAGCTGTACTTGAGATGAACATAATTTCCAGTTCACCTTTTCCTGGAAACTTTTGAAAAATAGTAATTTTTTCAGAGAATCCAAATACGTGTAGGAATGCTAAAGCATTTGGCTGTTAAGTAGTAAATAGTATCAAAACTTGAGAGCGATATACAGTGCCCTGTATAATCTAGCCATGTAATCCAAATCAAAATTCAATATTAATTTCAGAATCATTAAAATACCTTAAATTTTATGTTTTTCCATTTAAAATACAGCCATGAGGAAAATATTTATACAAAGGTCAAACATTTCCTTTGTCATTTTTCCTTGCATGATTATTTTGCTAATAATACCAAAGAATTATTTTTAAAATATTATGAAGAAAAAAGTAACTAACCAATGCCTGTTTCCAGAAGACACACTAACGACTGCACCTACCTGCTACCAAAATAAGACAGTGTTAAGCCAACACAGGCTGAAGTCAGACTCTAGTTACCCATTTTTTCTTTTTAAACAGACATCTTTAAGGTGAATTTCCCATTAAGTTGGCAGAACCCTAAGAATAACTGTAAATATTTAACTGAAACTGTATTTAATTCAATAATAATAAACACATTAAAAAAATGTACTTAGTAAGCTAATCACAAATTAGTCATTCAATGAGTAATTAAAGTACTGAGACTTCAAACACAAACCACCACTCCCCACACCTGCCAAAATAAGCTACAGCCAAAAGGCACACAGACAGTGAATTACACAGGTGGCAAAGAGATGGACAAAATAAACAATTGGCATTGTCAGCAGAGAGATCACCCTCTGCACAGGCTGTATTAGCAAGCAGGTATAAAAGCTTTAAGGGTTAGACCAAATGATCCAGTGTTACCTTAGTCAGGTTCTCCTTGTTTTAATTTTCTTAAAAGACCAGAACCAAAAATATTGTCTCAAAGACTTATAATAGATTTCAGCTGACAACCGTAGAAACATAAATCAAGATAATTCAGTGCCAGGACTGAAGACAATGGAATAAATCTACAAATTCAGTAAAACTCAACAACATCTGTGTCCAAAAAACCCTGACAGTGAGCTCTCCAGGGATGAAGCAGCTCATCATCCTTTTGCTGTGCCTGTACACCCTACATTTGGGCAAACCTTAAGATTAAGTACTGAATGCAGAAAATACATTGTTCCACATTTCTTATAGCTCAGGTCTAAGACATTAAAGGAAGTAACTATTTGAATTTTTGCGTAAGGTTAGTATTAGTGGTAGCCAATGAAATTACGAAGCAGTAAAAGCAAGAGACTGTCACAACACATTTCTAAAGATCCAACTGCTCATCAGAAACTAGTTCTGAAATGGGACGTTATTTACCAAAGAAAATACGGAACCACAGCAACTATGCATCAGGATGAAAACAGCCACTGGTTTCCCCAGTAGCAACAGCAGTCCAGCATCAAATCAGGGCTGGAAAGTTCTGGATCCAGACCAGTAACTCAATTTTCTTCTCCCCTGCATTCTCAAAAATCCAGCTGAGACAGAGATCCTTTTTAATTCGAGGATGTATATTTTAAAATTGTTCACTTTTATGCATTCTGTTTCGGTGATAACTGTAGTGGGTATACTTTGGACAAATCTGTTCAAAGTGAGCCACCTCTGCATATATACAAATCTGCAAATACACAATTTTCCTCACGTATTTGCAAACTAATGAATGAGACCTACACCTCACCTCAGAGTTAACGTTTCCGAGGGAAATAATTAAGTGGATCTTTGGTGGTTTCCTGTTTATTAGGAAAGCTCTTTGTTTCCCTTATTACATCAATGTTCCCCTTTACTGTGAGTTGGGAACGGTCCTGCAAGACGACCTCTTAGACTATCAGTAACAGCATTTTACAAAGAGCCAATTAACACCTGATTGCTCCTTAAAAAATTCGTAATACTTAAAATCTTGGAAAGAAGAAGAAAAAAAAATCTTCTTCAGTGGAGATATGTCACCAGCACATTATTAATTAAATTTGGGAAATACCCCTGAGATTTTTACTCCTGGATAATGCAAAATCTGACATGAAGAACATATTCAAAATAAAATGATGCAGTTCCAGAAGACACATTTTCCTTGCATTCCTAAGCAACTGCCTGTACAGTGCTATGCTCCGTTATTATCACTTCAGATATTTACAGTGCAAAGGGAGGTGACATGATAAACACGAAAAGTCACCTGCCATGACTTTTTCTCTGACAGACTCTCAAGGTTAGGGTAGGGAGTGGCATTACATACAATGTTCCCCACACACCACAACTAACCTTCAGTTTCATTACTAAATGACATGGAACATATATGAAATCTTTATTATTCAACAGAAATAGAATCTGATACGTACAAGTAATTAATTCACAGGATATGATTTAAGCGATCATCACCATCCTGCAATTTCACAGTCACAGAGGAGATTTATAGCCCCCAAAAAGCAGGTCCATGAAAACGCTCCTGCATAAAATTTTTCCTTATAATACAATAGATCACAATTCATAAAAAAATATGCAAAAAAGAAATTCAGCTCCAAGTCTGAATTACTTCTTTTCAAATTAATTTGCTGAAGAAGAAATACAGCATCACAAAATGCACAAAGGAATAAACATGTATTGGCCAAGCATGACAGACAGGCAGAAATGTAGTATTTTTGATATTCCTAGTAAACTTGATGTGAAATATTTTTCCTTTTTACTGCCAAACCATCTGCCTACTATTAGATGCTGTATTTCACCTTGCCAGCAAACATCTAGTTTTGCAAGTGCAGCATTAGCATCAAGATTTTTCACAATCTTTACTGCATAATTTTATGATGCAATTCTGCCATAAAGTTTCACTACCTTTTTAATGACTCACATTCCTCTTACTTCTCACCACCCAAAGAGATCCAGAAGCACAGTACTACTGAAGCTTTCAAGCCAGTGACATTTATGTATTTATGTCATTGATGAGCTTTGGGAGTCCTGTCTCCTGCCACTGACTACACTGAATTATCTGGCAAGAATGGAGTATTACTATTTGAGCACACTTTTAAGTGTTTTTACTTATTGTTCTCAGTTGATGAGTATTCTTTTCCTCGGTATAATAAAAGACACATTGCCTGTTGAAGATGCATCGTGTTCCTTTCCTTGCTCTAGAATAAATTTGTGTAACAAATACATCTCCAGATATACCAATATACCATAAGCACTTATAACTAAATCAATAGTAACCAACAGAAAACAAATATAACCACTGTCTTAGAGAAAGTGATAAACTGGGAACAACACAGGAAGGATCAAGCTCTAATTCAAAATGACTAACATGCAATTTTCCATTCTCCCGTGATTTTACATCAAAAAATAAGAACGCATTCAAATGAAAAGAAGTTATATTAGCCAGAGGTATGCAATGCCATTTTAATATCAAAGAAATGAAAGAACAAAATTTTAAGGTAGAGATGCAATGCTTTAAGGCTGTTTTAATTAGGCTTTCAAATGCTGGTTTAGCTGGAAATAAGTTGAGACCACAAATGTCTGGAAAACAGCGTGATTTAGAGATATTCCTTCCAGAAGACTATGCTGATAATGTAGTTAGATGCAGCAGAATAAAAGAACTAAGTTGTTAACTGTTTCACTGCATCATACAGTGCGGAAACAGAACTACAACGTACCAAAAATGTATCATGTAATGAATTAGCAGATAGAAAGAAAACAGAAGTAGGGGGAATAAAAAAAAAAAAGGGGGGGGGGGGGGGGGGGAGGTGGGGGCAGGGAGGGGCTCAGGTCTAAAAGGTCTAAAGCTTTCAGCACCTGTCCACACTGGTGCCCACAACTCCTAACCACATCTCAGTCTGGTCAGGACCCTTTTCAACTCCTTAACAAACTAAAAAAAAAAAAAAAAAGACACACCTATTATGTCTATTATACACACAATAGGAAAGCTTCCATTTCCTAATACTATGCAACTTGGAATAGTTAGAAAGAGAACATGAGATGTCGTAAGGAAATGAAATGCTCCTTGTATATTAGGAATGACAGAGACTGATGACTGGAGAAAACAGGGTGCATCAATATCAGTGTTTTGGTTCAAATCAGGAATGGAGCTTCAAAACAATGGTCCCCAGCATCTTTATCTACTGCACTTTAACCAACATCAAACGGCATCTTGTAGCATACAAACTGGACTTCTGTTCAGTTCAATGGTAGTTCCACATACTCATAGGTATTTAGTCCACAGGACCAGGATAAAGTTAGCCTAAAACCAGAACTGCTCAGAATGTGCACGCTGTGGATGCTAGGTCCCCAGCACCACACGCTGCAATTCTACAAATACTGTACTATTTGCTAACATGGGGAGATCCAAAACTGATGTTGCAGCTTCTCAGAGTCCTGTTCATTGAAGCTAGTAGACACAGAACTGTTGCCAATATACACAAGAGAACAAAAACTGGTTGATTAAGCTGTTTTGAGTGGAGTAGAAAATGGTGTTGGAATTGCCAGTGAGTGACAGCGAAGTACCCAAAAGAACAACTCAAAACCAGAATACATTAGCCTGATGCCTCAAGCTTTCCTAACAGATGCTTTTGCTAATTCAAGCAAAAGCCCTTGCCCAAAGTATGCTTCAGTAGTAGCAACGAAGTACTTTAAAAACTTGTAATTCCACAGAGTCAAGCAAGACTACTTAGGGAGCTCAAGGTTAAGGATCCTTCCACTCAAGTACTGTTTTTTTCCCCCAAGATCTCCATAGATTTTTCTGGCATTGCTACCTCCAGTTTCTGGACTGGACAGGCATACTCTACTAATTTATATCTAGCAAATTACTGCATACTAGGGCTTAGTGACAGGCCCGGACTGCCCAAGCAAATATACATAAACCTAGAAAAAAGGCCCCTCGTTCCTGAGACAGTAAACAAACCTTGTAAGACTGGGAAACCTACATGCCCGAGGACAAATATAAATGTTCTTGCAAACAGACAACACAAACAGAAAAAGAGAGTATTTAAACACCTTCTAAAAAAACAACAGAGAGCACCTGTGTGATTGAAAAAGCTAAAGCCTAGAAGGAAAAAAGCAATTTTTCCTTCAACCAGAGCAGACTGAAAAAACTGAGAAGGAATACTCGATGCCTTTGATGCAGCGTGTGAAAAGGACCACATGAAAATGCTTTTACAATTTCAAACAAAGATAGCATACACACACTTAACCAAGAATCACATACAGGAAAGCATTTAGGAAAAAGTTCCTATTGTCAGAATTTCAAATTTGCAAAACTGAACATAACCAGAGCAATACCATTCTCACTAGAAACCCAGCAGGCACAGCCAATGCCCAGTGAACTGCAGTTAGGCCACAGCAGAGCTATCTTCTGTGTCTGTAAGCACAGCTTACCAGACCATAATACCAACTCCACTGTTACTCAAGCAGCATTTACAGGTCCAATACAATGACAGCCTTCACCTGCAAGCAGACAACGTACTAAGTTTAAAGCTGCCACAATCATCACTGGAGAACTTTCTCCACAAATTCGTGAAAAATCTATTTCAAAAGCACTTAATGCAACAGAAACGTTACCTTGCAGCCTGCAAATACAAGTACATAGGAAGCTGGAAATAGTTTCTGTCAGTTCAAAAGCAGCTTAAAAGATGGAGTTTTGTGGAAGAACATCAATAAAGTGGTACCTGAACAACACCTGATTACAGCTAGTCATTAGTGATTGCCTCCCACAGGACGCTGGAGAGTTACAGTTAGTCAACTATAACCATGACCCATTCCCACCACAACAGAAACCTCCTCTACAGGCGTTCATCAACTTGTAGACAAATGCAGTCTTGGTCAGGGTACAGCACTGCAAAGGATGTTTTAATGTGAACAAGGGAGAAGAATTTTTTTCTCTACAAATTTCATTTTTTTTCTGTCACTTCCCAGTAGACCACTTACTGGCACACTCCCCTGGGAACATTTTCAGCTTCGCAGTATACTACTTCAGCTCCCCAGAGTGGCTGCAAAATGGGGAGTGGAGGGATGCAAAGGCAAAGAATGAACCCTTCAAAAATGCATGCAATCTTCATGCAGATAGTTTTTTAGGGTACCCCATAACCAAATGATGATGTCTGCCCATACATGTCCAGGTATTATATTGCTGGTGATAGAAGTAGTTCTATTTTCTGGGCTCTGTTCTACAGAGCACGCACCAGGCATTGTGATCTTCTGAACAGATGCACATTAACACCCTCTGGCTTGTGTGGAAATTCAACAGGGGCAGGCAATTTTTGCTACTGTATAGAAAGGATACAGCACTCAAGATAGGGGAGAAAGAAGAAACCCAGGTGGATCAGCATCTGAATTGTAAAACAATAAATTGGCAACCTATTTCACCATACATATAAAGCTAGAAAACGTAAAGCAACTTCTCTATTTCCTTCCTGAAATACTTTGTTCAAAGGGAGAAAGAATGAAAAACAAAACTGGAAACAATGTAAAAGGATTATATGCCTGAGAAGATTTGAGACTGCGCTTTGCAACCAGGTTACAAGAAGTACAGGAGATGGAGTGAATCAGGATAAAATCCCTACATTAGCTGCGATTAACAGTTCTCTGCATCAATAGAACAGTACCTTTGTATTATATTCGGAAGTATGAATCACAGGACAGGTGAAACAGACCGTATCTTATGAGTATAAACGTGTCCTTTAGTAAGTATAGAGTTTTGAAAGCTGGTGGTGTTGGTTTGGGGTTTTTTTACTTAGAGAAATAATTTTTAAAGGTATTTATGAATATCAAGGGCTTTGATATTCCTCATAAATCTGCATAATCATATGTTAATTTATAAAATTGAACTGACCAGGTTTTTTTCCACTAATGAAATGCATCACTTCAAAACTTTTATTTCAACATTCATCCAAAATAATTGCACTGTATATTATTCAGCTTATATGCAAATTGGCCAAGTTCTGCATCTGTTTCATTTGTTAACATTTTACTTCTACTCTTAACTTTTATTTTACACTATAAAATTCCAAGTACTATAATACAAGACTGAAATATTAGCACTGAAATCCTGTTTCATTGACTGTGAGGGGACAACAGACGGATGTCTACATTTAAAGTATCCAATTCTACTATAACCTGAAATATAGGGAATGTGACATTATTCCAAAACTCTTTTTCTCTCTTCTGTAACGTTACCTTCAAGAAATATGCAGAAGGCTATGGTCTGATTTTCTCTTTTAGCTAACTGTGAGAAAGAGAAGGGCTCACAAAATGGCAAACGAGTAACGCGATATAGGGGAATAAATAGTCAGTAGGAAAAGGAAAAGGAATTTTTTTTTATTAGAGGATTTTAATCTTACCGTGCTACAACTAAAAACTGGTCAATCTGACGGTCAGTAAGGGGGCTATCTGGATCCCATACTTTTACTTCCAGCTTTGCCTGTTCTCTGTCATCTAATTCTCCTGTCAAAAGGTAGATGGGACAAAACACTTATTACTCACAATGTTTTTCTCTGTGTATTTCTTGTACTATGTTTAAGAGAGACATTGTACATTTTTAAAAACACACACACACAGAGTACTTAACAATCAGCAGTTATCCATTTAAATTCCAAAATACAGCATCAGTAAAATACATTATCTTCCCTTGACAACAGCATTTCAAGTTAAGGAGGCATTCTTAGGAGGCGCAGTATTAAAGAACTTTAATAAAATGTGATTATAAACTTGAAACCATAACCTAAGCAACCAGTGGTTTCTTTAAATTGCTTCTCAACTATATCAAAGTTACCGTTTCACTTAAGCCATACTAAAATTAATTTTACACTTAACCAGCTTTAGCAATTAAATTCTATCCAATTTGTATTCTATGCCCCCAAAACAAAAATCATAAAAAAAATACTGCCTACTACATTTAATTATTTTTTCACCTCTTGCTCTTAGCCACTACATTATCTGTATTGTTAACACAAATCATACTATTAAAATTGGTATGTATGTTGAGTAGTTATATCCTCTTATAAAATAATATATAAGGCTACAGCACAAGAAAGTTACTATATACTACATCATCATTTCCCAACTTCATTTGTCTGAACGGAACAATTTGTGTACATGCACCTGGCTGAAACAATGGTGGCGGTTTCCAAAATTTAAATTGTTCTGTGTTCGTTACTACATGAGTATGACATTTGTACTGTTTGGAAGAACAGTGAAGTGTGAAGACACTACAATGATTCATGTTTATACAGAAGCCTAAATCTTGTCTTTACTACACCAGTAACTTCTACTGCAAAATGAGAAACATTACAAAGGCACCACATTTTCTACTAGTAGAGAAGATCTACCTGTGGAATGTGGCCAACACATTTGTGGCAACGATGTATGACAACAGCAAAGTTATACCAAGGAACGACAATGAGTTTTTTAGAATATAAGCATGTTCTTCCTTCAGTGAATATGTGAAAAATTCCAGCATTTAGTTGGCTGCCGGTACTTGTCTCTGACTTTTATGAGCTACTACAAGAATACAAATCTGTTCTCAAATACAGCCATTCCATTTCCTTTGAAAATCTGGGCTGTGTAGGTACCTCTCTGAGCACACGGAAGATCATTTTATCTGTACTTGTTAAAACTTCGTGAAAACAGCAAGTCTATAAACACGCACAGTTATCATCAAGGCATGAAATAACCTGTACACTTGAAAGAGTCTGGAAGCAGACTGCAAACCAAACACTGGCTCTTCCAAAATCTGATCATATATGGTGAGTCTCTCTAGCACATTCATTCTGGAAGGAAATGAGAATGTGGTATGTATTTATCCTTACCAAATACACAAGTTAGAACTGCACCGTGCTGCCTGGCTAATGTTTTAGGAACAAATTTCACAGTCACATTCTCAGAAAAACCCAGTAAGCTACTTTCTTCTGATACGCAGGCAATAAAGAATTCCCTGCCTAATGGGACTTCTACTTAAGCTAATTCAAATCCAGTACTAGAGACAAACTGTTAATTTCTGGCAGCCTTGAGGACGACTTTAGGTCTGTAAACTTATTTACTGGACTACACAACTGTCAATACATTAATTTTTTCTATCTGTGACTGACACATTGTGGGTCATGTTCTACATTTTACAATCCATCTCCGAGCACCTAATTTCAATTTGTTAATATATAGTTTTTAAGTATCTTTAATGTTAGTTAACTATTTCAGACATCATATCCTGGAAATCATAACACTACTCAGGCAGGGTATACTTCTCACAAAGACAGAACATCATAAAACCACAACACAGGTATTCAGCCAAAACATGTCACTCTCCTGAATCAAGTTTGCAAAAATATTACAAAAATTGCAATACTACACATCTTACTTCAATTAGAGGTAATTTTTGCTACTAGAAAACGTTGTAAATCTTGATAAAGGTAAATCTGAAATATTGCCAAACAGTATTTTAATGGTAGTAGACATAAATACCATATGAGCAACGAAACACTAAAAGAATCCAAATACATCTAATGTAATATTTGCAATATTAAATATTACTGCAACAATGGTAGACAGAGAGGTTTCCAGAAGATATGTGGTATCTGCCAAACCGCACTTTAAAAAACCGCTTCATTCTTAATTTTCCACTTAAATGGCAGGATATTATCACTTAAACAGGAAGAAAAGTAACCTAAACAGATCAAATCATGGAGGCAGTCAAGTGGTGCTGTAGAGATCTTTGAAAAGTTGATTTCAGGGATAAAAATTCTGTTTACTTCCTTTGAATGTGCTGAAAGAATCAGTATAAGAGGATCACACAAGATAAACTGATATTTTTTACAGAGGTCTCCTTTCAAAATAGTAATCCTAAACCCCACCCCACCCCGTTTTCCTTGAGCTGTCTGTCCTTAGTTATGCCTGTACCTTAACTATAGGTTTTTTAACATAGCAAACCCCTTAAGACTAGGATGCAATTTCTCTGCTAACACCACTACATTTATTTTTTATATCGTTGAATGTGACACAGAAATGTAAGACATTCAAAATGAACAGGTATCAAAGTTGCCACATTATTAATTCTTTATATTGCAAATTCCAGGACATAAACCGAACTTTCAACATTTTCAGTGTTGCATCTGGAAGGGTTCTCAGGTCCTGGTTTTACAAGTGTTACCTTCCCTCACCACCAATAACATACCAATTACAGCTTCTGAGAAGCGCTAGATTATTTTTTTGAATGGTACAACACACCAGTGTATCCAATTTATTTTGAGTGCTGCTTATGATTTTATTATAGCCAATATAATCCTGAAGATTAATTTTACTGGAAAATATTAGTAGATGGCCGGAAATATGCCTGGTTTTCTCCTTATCAATCATTCAATACCTTACTTCTCATAGTTATCTTCTAATAAAAAGTAAAATATTTCTTTTCTTAAAAAAAAAAAATAAAGAAAAAATTAAGTTTTGCATTTCAGTTAGTTATTCTAAACAAAGGAGAGCATGATAAAGTCCCCAGAAAAGTGTAAGAAACCAAATGCAATTTTTAACTGAATGTAATTAAGATGAACTACAAGAAACAAAAGCCCTACTTAGTCTTTCAGACTTGACTTCCTCCAGATAAATATACCCAAGGTAATTAGTACATTAGATTCAGCATAATTCTATGTTCTCCTTATATCCAACTAGAAAAAAAAAACTTGCAATATGAACTATTAAAATTTTTCTGAGAGTGCAGCTGTTTTAATTTTACAGATATGTAACAGTGTAGCAATATAGTATCCATTTAAGAAACTGAAATATGAAATCTGTAAGAGCTGGATTTTTAAAATATGGTTTTCAGGTAGACAATGCCAACTCTGCTTTTAATGACAAACAATTGATAAGGTACCTGACTGAAAAATAGCCAGGAGAACAGTTTTTAGAGATGCCACTTTTGTCAGGTACAATGTCTTATTTTTATATTTTGCACAATGAACACTATTTTACAAAATATCTTTTTATTCTCTTTTTCAAAAAGTAATTTAGCAGTCACTTCAATCCAAACTCATAAATGCAAAACAGAGGTACCAGCTGCTGGATCCTTAATCACATGGGACAGAAAATCTGTAGTTGTGATTTTTTGGTCACAGCAAGGCAGCAGACATATCCATGGACAGCAGATGGACACCACACCAATACTTTGTACTGCAGAGTTCCTCCTACCATGAAAATTCATTCACAGCTTGATACAATCTCTTGCAATCAGCTAGCAGGTTTGACTCATGCATCAATTACCCACTCACTAGATACCTAAGCACATAAACATGAAGGCATTTGCAGATGCTTATATTCTTAATACTTTGCATGTATCTAAGAAGTAAATTCAGTATCTTCGTCTTTGTGTTTCAGTTTTGTGCCTGTGAAACAGGAATACCCCTTAGCTACATTGCAAGGATGGGGAAGAGAGGTACTTGTCAGTTTTTATCTTCCCTTAGCCCAGTTCAGCATGCAACACAGTGAAATTCCTGTTACCAAAATACACGACCAGATTTAGTGGATACAGCATTCAGCAGGTTTTCGCCAGAACTCTTTGGCAATAGAATACTAACTGCAGGTAATCTTTAATGCCTTTCTAACACAGCTTCATGTGCTAGATAACACTGTAAAAATAGGCAACTAATCACTGAAAATGAGGTTTCAAACCATGAACCACCTTCTCATGCTGCTATTTCAACTGTTTCCTCTAACTTACAGATGAGAAAAATAGCACCACATTGGATTTTCTCATACTGTCTAGGGATGAATAAAGTTCCACATACTAAGTTTGTCTGTCTGAAGTAAAATCTCAGCTTTCTCCTTCAATGCAAAGTTCATTAGTTGCCCTCTAAAACAGCTAAAACAGTCAGCATATTCATACCGCATAAAATGAATTATACATTTATACAGAGAGCTTAATTATCACAAGCTTTTGGCAAACAACCAATTGTGGAGGAATGTACATCTTAACTGAGAAAGCAGGTTACAAAACATTGAATTGCCACTGGGAAAATAAGTTTTACATTAGGTATAGGAGGAAAGACATCTTTCAGGTGGATGTACAAACTTTATCTAATGGCACTTAATGAGTTCAATTCTGCATAATTGAAATTGTGGTAAACTGGGAGCTGACTGCTGGTCTTAACTAACAGAAATTACAACTCTCTCACCATAAAAGCTCTGCAGACATAGAATTCTTATAACTCAATTTTTATTTATTTTTTTAATGATTTTTGATTCCCACCAGTACTGATAATCAAAAATCATCCAGAAAAAAAGTTCAAGAACCTACACTCAACTCTACAAAAAATAAAACTGAGTTATGTGCAAATAACTTCTCTGATTCAATTAACATGAGAAAGTTTAGATTATTTCAAAAGTGTAGGCAAAAGGAACATTATGTTTACCTTTCAACTGCAGAAAATTCCCACCCTTAGCTTGCCTGACAGCTGTATATTCAAGATTTCAATTAGTCATTCAGATAAGGAGTGTATGTTTAAACAAATCTTATGGTAAAACTGCATTTATGAACACAATGCATTTATGAAGACTAGAAATGAAGGACTATATAAAGACTACATGTATAGACACTACAAATGAAAGGTAACAGGTGATACAAACCCATCATGTCTACAGCAATTTAAACTGCTACTGAGCATTTTCTAAGCCAATAAAACATGCACAGTCCAATTGCCTCTTATCCTCTGGAGCTCTAGTCTATAAAAAAAATAAAATTCATTCTTCACTTGAAAAATCCCTTTTGAATTAAAACTGCCTCAAACTCCAATGACCTTAGAGCTGTCTCAGTGCTCTGCCTTACAGTGCTCATAAATCAATCAGTGGTGATCAAAAGACAAGACCTCACAAAGCACTCAAAAGAGCTTTAATTCATTATGTATTAAATTCCTAGAAATAAAAAGAATTACAATTGGGCTCAAAATAAACTAAATCATAACCACGCAGTAACAACCAACTTCTCCATTATGCTTCATCAAGAATGGCTGCCTTATGGGAATGTCCTTCACTGGAAGAAAGGAACAAACTAGGTTGCCTCTTCCTTAAAACCCTGCAGAACAGTAGATAAAATGTACTTCCACAAACTGGAGAACACAGAGGCGTAATGCCCTAAAATCACACCATTCCTCACTTTATAGCCCTTACATTAAGTCACATTTAGGTAGAATCCCCACTGTCACAGAAATAAAATAATAAAAAGTCAGCCCTTTCATTGTACCTTTTTATGGCAAATCTAAAGGCAGTGACGTAAATTAATATACTGTATAAAACTACAAGGTCACCTGCAGTTCAAAGGCAAGGGTAAGTATTCAACTATTGAAAAGGTACCTGAAAATTCACTTTTATTTTGGAATTATCTTATTGTACTCCTTTGGTATCTGTGAATAAATCTGAACAATGCGACCTGCACCAAGATACTCCATCCCCTCACCTCCAGTTTTAGATGATGTTTTGGTTGTTAGACACTGTGCAGTAGTCAACTCCTATTCCAATCTGAATACAGACAGACTGCAACAGTGTTTCTTATTTCTTGAAATAACAACACATGAGGTAACACAGTTTTCAGGAATACACAGAGTCATTTACACTGTGCTTAAATAATTAACAGTACCACATTACATGTGAATATTAGCAGTATTTAGAACCCTTGTTTTAGAAAGGGGGATACCACAATGCAGAGACACTGCGTTCTTCAAAAAGACCCCACTAAATTAAAATGAAATTTCTGGTCCTGCAATTTAAAAAACAAAATAAACCTTCATGTTATCAACATGCAAAATTCCCTGGGACTACAGTATTCAAAAGATAAATAGGACTATTCATCTGCATAAATTTAAACAAAACACCATGTGGAGAAGAACTTTTCCTTCAGGGTGAAATGTATTTTGACTTACTGAAGTACAAAAGCCACATTTCATCTGCATCTGACACCTGTTTTTCATATTCTACAGAATAAATTTCAAAGAAAACTCAGACTTCAGGTAAAACAGCAAAGAAAACAAAAATCTGAACTTACAGTAAGCCCGTTTAGGCAAAGTCACTGAGGCAGGAAAAAACCAGTGAGGTCAATTAAACACTAAGATGTTGCTGCTTAAAAAGTGACTGAAGTGCTCACTGCGATACATTATTTGGGATAATAAGTATATACACGGCTCACAATAAATAGCTCGATCCTTCATAAGACTGGCTACCCGACAGAACTCATTTAGTATTTGAGCAACCTCAGCCAAGGCTCTATAGCTATTATTAACAAAATCTTTCCGATTATATACATACAGCAACCATGGAAAACCTTCCACACCAACAATGCAGCATGAACGATTCATGCTGCAGTGCAATCAGAAGGCAGAAGAGGAGACAGCCACTTTAACCATTTCCTTCGAGTTGTTGAAAAATAGGAGGTTCACAAACACAGGAATGAGAACAGATGCCTAAGCCTCCTCAAGAACCTGAAGACAGCAGGAAATCACGGCTCTTTTGTTATGAGAACTATAAATCTCCAACTGACTTCTCTTCAAGCATAAAGCAAACCTGAGAAAGCTAAACCTGCCTCCACAATCTGGGGCAGGGACAAGGGGAAAAAGCAAACAAACCACTCCAACAATCCCCAAGCAGAACAACCCACATACCTCAACTGCTGAGACAGTTTTTATAAGCTCTAATTGCCTAACTCTTCCAACTTGCCATCTAACCGTTAAGATAGAAGTTGTGAATGAAATAAGACTTGAAGCTCTGAAATTTCCATTACCACGTAATATTAGTATATTCTAAGTATAGTAAGTATGTAAGGAATAAAAGAACCAGCTTAATCTACGTAACTGCTTGCTCGATCAAAATTATACATGCACTTATTACCTCAATTATTTGTACCAAAAGGCAGCAAATATTTTTAAATAACATTACTGAAAAGAATTCATAAAACACTATGTTTATAATGCAAAGCTTCCAATAAATATGGGAGTATTGCGTACCATAAAGTAACAGAACAGATGCCTCCTCATGAGATTACGGTTGGGTTTCACTATTCTAAAACACATTTTTCATACATTAAATGAAAATAAACATTTAGCGTATAAGGGAAGCATTTAATGAACCAGAAAATACAATACAGTAAATCTAAGCATCCAAAACTTTTATAATGTTAAAAATCCAAACAGTATGTAGATGAGTTTCTTATCTGTCTCTTTACTTGTAACCGCATTTAAGCTAAAATCTGGCAATTCCAAAATTCCCAAACATTAAGAGGCTTGAACTTCAAGTTTAATAGTTTCCATCTGATGTGTCAGGTCTACTAAAACAAATGCTCTTACAACTGAGTTGCAGTAAGAAGCACAAAAACAGAGAAGACATTAGGAAACATCTCTAAAGGAATTCTTTCTTTTTCAAAGCAGAGAAAAGTTTTAGAAGTTTTCTTCTAAAGAAAAAAAAAAAGCTTTGTTCTGTGTACATCATCCAAAATTTACAGAAATGGAACTGAATGCACAGCAAGTGCTACTTCTAGGTGCTCTCTGGGTATTTTCAGGTGTGCAGGAGGGACTCTGGGTTTTTATACAGATACTTTGAATATAGCTTGTAATTTTATTTACTAAAAAGTAAAAAAAAAAAAAAAAAAAGCAAGCTTTGAACAGAATATTTTTCCTACGGGCTGCTGCTTCGTCCATTTCAGAAACTCTAGTTCCTCTTCCTCACTATGTCTTAGTAAGAGGGTAGTCCTCTTCCTTGCCAATTCCAAACTCTGTACTTCTTTAAATGACCACAGAGTACCTAATTGTGTTAGATCTCTGCTCCATAAAGAACTCCCCAGAACATAGTGCCCTTCTTTTAAATCCAGATAAAAAGAGATAAGCAGCACTGCACAAGCAACAAGACTGCAGCTAAGAGGGGACCATTTGCACAAGAAAAATTCCATGCAGCAGTACACAGCCATCCCTGTAACAGCCCCTCTAAAATGTAATTTAATTTAAGATTTTAATTAGCCCTCCTGGCCAATTAAAACAGGGCTTTGCAAACTGTTTGCCATTTCTGGTAGCAGGACTCAGTCAGGACCAGCAACCAGCTCTCTAGACAAACCTTGAAATGTAATCAATCCCCGCAACACCTGTCAGCCTCCTGATGCTTGTCTCCTTCCGTATACCTCTGCACGGAGACAAAAATCTCATTTCCCACTAACTGCAAACCAACCCTAACCCTTCATGCATCCATCATCACATTTCCCACTCTGACATGCCTGTTTTGCCCAGTGATCTCGAGGTCCATATGACTTCCTCAGCACTCAGAATCCTTACAGCAGGCACTATGAGCAGGGCCAGATGAGCTGACAGAAGCTTCTGCCACATAGAGGCAATTAATTAGCAATAAAACATTCTTCCCAGGCACTTTCCACTGTTCAGGTAAGTGTGCGCACACTGGTATTTGTGAATAGCTGCCACTCCTGACGCTGCCCAGGATAACACAGGGTGGGAATCTCTGTGCGCTCAAAGACACCCTTCAAACACCTGAACAACTTAAGACAGGTAGGAAAAGTTCAGAAGTTAACTCCCTCTACTATATACTTTCAAGCTGGTGGTTTTGGGCTAAATCTCAGAAATTACGCCATGTTTTTACAAGAGAAACAAAAATTTTAAAGGTTAATAGTTGCACTGTTAACTGAATCACATTGTGCATATGTTACACTTTTTCTTATACTGCAGCACCATAATCTAATTATACTCAAGAGTTTCTGGTAGGTATTAATGCTGTTAGCTTAACATTGATGTTTGCACTTCCTAACCTCCGGGTGTTCCTTTTATTTTTAGACTGAGATTTGCTAAAAGCTCAACATATTGTCTCAAGCCTTTATGGAAAAGTCAGCTGAAACGGAACACGCTAATGGCAACGTCTGAACACATACAAAGAAGTTACCTACTACACAGAACATCACTGGAGGGAAGGTGACTGAGTAGCAGTTTGAGGTTTCTCTTGCAACTTCTCTTAAATATGACTGTAGGTAGGCACAGAATAAAAGATGTGCCTTAAGACCATCTTTGAAGCATAGTGTTTTGATTAAAAACTTTAAAAGTTTTTGATTAAAAAAATTTAAAAAAGCCTGTACACTCACATGGCTGTTTAATAAGAGGTAAACTGCCAGTCCCAACTCTTTCTGTACAGATAAAATGATAATAACAACTTGCTCAAAGCGAAACTATGAAGGTTTTTTTTGTGGTTTGGGGGTTTTAATTTTGTTTTTTGAATATTTTTTAGGTTGACCAAGTACAGGAGGTGGATGCACCAGACAGCAGCTTCTGGCCATCATATGCTGAGAATCAGGTACCTTGCTCCTGGACTTGCAGAGTAGGGATGCTTGAAACAGGATACTCTGTCCAAATGCACACTTTCATCCTCCGAGATAAACCTTTTTATTATTGCTTTGTACTGAAGGTCAAAATGTTAACCCACAGTGGAAACAGAGTTGAAAATAAACAACTGCTGTATTCACAGAATAAGCAGCTGGAGAATGGATTGTTAAAAGGAGAGAAAGGACCTTCTTTAGTATCATACTAGCCAGAATTAGAGACAATGCTGTAGAATCAGTCTCCTGTTCTCCAGTGTAGCACAAGCATCTAAAAAGATGCTCAAAGTCTTTAAAGTAGAGTCTAGAAAGACTGGAGCACTTGGCACTGGGGGGAGAAGGGAGGTTTTCACACAACTGTAATATGATTCAAATCTGACAACCTTGATCACAGTTTTATTCCCAAAGATGTTCATAACAAAAGTCACAGAAGACTGCTGAAAAATCTGGTTTGGTCTTTCTCCAAAGTTACAGTCTTCAATAACTGTGTAATCTAAGCAATTTAGCTAAACCACTACAAACAAAAGCAGATAAATAAACAAGACTTGGGCATTTTCAAAAAGTTAATCTTTGTTTATATTTGGTTACTGCAATTCTGTAAAGGATTTATGATTCCACGTATCTCAAAGTGGAAAAACAGCTGGATCTAGGACACTTCATTATGTATCTTGATTTTAATAAACCTTTTAGTCTTTTAAAAAGTAAAAAATATTTTCATTTCAAAGACTAAAGAGAAATATGAAGTTACCCAGTTCACCCATGCCATGAGACAAGGCGGGGGACAGACACACAAGGTATGCTGTATTATCCAAAGTTTGGCTTACACACCCATTTCGGATTTCGGACTATGTTTTAGCCAAGGACAGAAAAATGATAATATCAATGCAAGGAAAAAAAATATAAATCTATTATGACCAAAAAAAAAAGCATAAAAATTGCATATAGTTCTCCAATAAACTAACAACAAAAAAAAGACAGTAATCCAGACAGACAGAACATAAATTACCACAGTATAGAGAAAATGCAAGCAATTTGAATTTGTAATCTACTAGAATAAATCAGAGTGTCTACATCAAAATAATTTAATGTTTATAAAAGATATGGAACGGCTTTCACAGTTCAATGAACTTTTTTCATTTTTCAGCCACTTTGTGACTGGTCTTCTGAAAGCTAATCTGAACTGACATGTCTTCAGCCATTTGAATTGGATTTATTGTCCAGTAACTTTTAAAATAAAATAAATGATGGTGTGTAAATCTGTGATTTTTCTAAATCTTTTTTTTTTAAGAAAATGCTTTGGGGATTTTCTGTAAATATAAAATACACCTACTACAACCTTCAAAAACGTATACTTCCTTTACATTAAAGGACAAATTTTATGTGGTAATAAAAGTTCACAACACTTTCTATTACGTAGTAATATTACACGTCATAAAACCTAATTTTTCCTCAAGTGATGACTAACTGACTCAAAGTTGTCTAAATTCTTTTAATTTAAGGTGGTTGCTCTAGGTTTTTAGCTTTATGTCGTCATGCAGAGATTGTTAGCTGGTTTTAAACTTATTTTAAGATTCAGAAATCTTCACAGAATTCCGCATTTTCCAAGCATATCTGATTTATTCTATTGATTCTAAACATTGTTTAGATTTGTTTGAGTGAATGAAAAGGCTTGACAGTGAATGAATTAACTTCCAGGCTGTCAGCTTACATAAAGACACAGTAACAGCTGAATCATCTTTTTCTTTTCCTTGGAGGTCAGAAGGCTACAGAAACATTCAGATAACAATCAGTCAAAACTACAGTAATTCAGGTATTTTTATCCTCCTAAACCAAACTTTTTTTTTTCCACCAGCCACTGGAAATAAGTGCAGATTAATCCAACTGAACTGCCACAGAACGCTCTGCATATCAATGTATCTTTGGTTTGTGGGCAACTTGGTGTTTCTGAACCTTAATAACTAACATACTATTAACGCCTACCAAGGACAGCAAGAAGACTACACCACTTACTGCACTTTGGGGATTACTGGGGCGTGAGAAAAACAAGACAGCAACACACAGTGAAATCTTGTCTTCATGACATAAGAGAAAGATCTCTCAACTGAATCAAGGATTTAACTCAGAAAGTTCAGCTCCAGAAAACCTTGCCAACTTTTCATACACACGGAATTTAATTTTAGAAAAAAATGAAGTAAGTAAAACTTCCATGGGAAAAACATTTAATTTATATGTAGTATTCACTATTCCATACTTAGGCTCTGTCTTTAGAAATTTAAATAGCAGAACTCAGTAGGAAAAGACTTGCTGCGTAGCAGACAAACCCAGCTCATTCTGAAAACTCAACAATTCAACCAACTACTTCAGAAGCACATCAGTACTTCCCGGCTACCTGAAAAACACATTGAGACAGTCATTTTCTCTTAGTCCACTGGGAAGCTTTCCTCTTGAGCATATGAACATCTACGTAATTATTTGTTCCTCTGTGACAGGCACATTTTACAGCAAGAATCTCAGCGTATCATGTTCTAGACACAAACTTGTTCTGAAATAAGTCTGCACACCTTGTAAACAAATCCGGAAAAGATTTCCTAGAGTTTATTTCTGGTTATTAAAAGAAAAGTCAGAGTAATAATGCAGATAAGCTGCAAAATGTCATCCATTATAAAAGAATCTGCCACTTGCTAGAAATCAAATCATTCTTGTTTTATAGTTTATTTAATAAGCTTTGTAGAAATAACATTAATTTTGTATGAAACAAAGTACAGTAGGAAAAAAGCAGCCTACGACAACAGAAAACACACCATTTAAGATTACAGATCCGTATTTGGGGCATTCAGAATCCTTTTGACTTATTGCAAGTAATATTCCTGTCACACAACCTTTTCTTATTAAGGAATAAATACCAAGCGTCTTGAAAATTGTATCTATGTTTAGATAATCCTCAGGAAACTGTCTTGTTAGCACTCATTGTAAAGTGCACATTTCCCTGACAAAACCAGCTTATTTTGAAATTTACTAAGTAAACACAATCGCAAATGTAACACGACATAGCTGCTCATGCTTCCTAAATAACATCCAAACAATAAATAAATATTGTATTTGAAATTCTGTTTAAAAGAATAAAGTTCCTACGCAGCAAAAGACTAAGGCACAGGTAGTTGTGCTAGATTATAAATAAAATTTAAATAATACCAGTGATTTTTAAAGATATATCAAGGCTTGAAACATTTGTTTCAGTCCTGCTACAAAACAGAGAAGATGCTTTGATGGAAGCCAATATTTTCAAACAAGATGACACAAAGATACACATTCCCTATGCAGAGTCTGTTTTAAAAGGGCAAGAAAGAATATATTTTTCGTTTCTTTTGTTATTATGTTATTATTCTACAAACAAGTTGGTCCTCAACATCTTATTTCCATGAGGCCTATATCAAAGAACTAACCAAGGGTACAATTAAATAAGCAAACATTAAATGCCTAACTTGTGTTATGCACAAACTGGAAATGGACAATGTCTTTGCAATAGCTATTAATGTATATTTTCTTTCCTCATAGTATCTACTGCTATTTGTCCATTTTCTAAGACCTACTATCTTACTTTCTCTGCCTCTATGCCAATTAGTTTAGTTCAGAAAGTCGCCATAAGTAATAATAAAAGATGAGGATTATTTTATTTTATTTTTACTAATCAAAGATCGTATATTTACCTTCTGCAAGCATGTCCGGTACATCTGCTTGGTATCTAGGCCCCACTCTGATTTCGCCCTTGTCTGCTAAAAGTGTTTTCAGTGATGGATCATACACCAATGAATAAAAAAAAGTATCCTAAGAAAAGAAGACATATTTGCAACAGCATAATGATTTTTAAAATTAGGTTTGTAAACCTTTTTATCACCTTCCATTTGAAAATTATTACAGTAACCCCCCCTTGCACACTTTTACAGAGCACAGGATTGGTACATTAATCCTTATTTTAAATAATATAGATGTTCCTCTTTTAAACCGCTAATTGAAGCTTCTCTGATTGCTAGGAGTTATTTCAGAACAGAGCAATAATGAAAAGATTCATACTCAAAAATGTATCAATGGACTTGAAAAAAAGTAATGTTAACTGCTTTCTGAATTTAACATGTTTTCTCTCATAACTAGCTCTATCATACTGACCTTGCATTCTTAAATTAGTCTCAAAAAAGCGTAAACCACTGTCAGGGTCTGAAAAGGTCTTACACAAAACCAGTATTGGCATTACCTGGTACAGCCACCTGAAGTACAGGGCAAGTCCTGTTTTCAGAAACATTTTTACTTTTAAATATGACATGCAGATTTCAGCTAAAAACCACTGTCTGTCTGATGTTATGTTAAGACACTTCAAATAAAAATGTTTATTTCGAAGGGGCTTTTTTCAACACAATTACCTATCAAATACTTGGAGGACTTTGTTCCCCTCTGGTAAAGCCCAGCACCCTAAGTTCCTTTCATGGGAAAGGTGAGGTGATACTTTCTGTACAGGAGAGACATATTTTCTGTACAGAGCCCTTAAAATTAAACTCCTATGCTAAGCTGCCCTCTAAAGAATCCTCTCTATCTCTCCCTGTCCACTGGCTACAGAAGATCCTTCTTTCTAGAACAGCTCTATGGAAAAAAAATAAAAAAAGAAGGATCTAAGGGGGGAAAGGGGAGCCATGTGAATATCCCCCTTAAGTATCCACTACAGGAAAAAGTTCATGTATTTTTCTTTTGTAAGACACCGTATGAATTACTTCAAATTAATTACTTTCTAAATACAACCACATTCACAATAAAAACATTATTTAAGAGTGTCAATTAAGTTTTTATCCAATAACATTTTTTATATCAGTGTTTTCAACATTATTTTTTCTAACTTATCATTCAAAAAAGATTTTTCAAGTATTGCTTACCCATTTATTAAAAATACATCCTTGCAAAAACATAAACCCATCCCAATATCTACTAAAATAGAAGTCACATATTACCTCTTTCTCCAGATAGGACAGCACAGATTCTGTCTCATTCAGAAGTGCAACACTGCATTTTCCCCTACACAAACATAAGGAAGAACTGTTAGTTTGTAAAAAGTACAGATTTTATTAAGTCAAAAAGTTATTTGCAAGAAAATGATCCAGACATACTTCAAAACTTTACATTAGAAATGTAAAAATATTATAAAATATAAAAATAATACAAAACTGCATGTTGCCATACTTTTAGGATACAAAATTACCATCAAAGCAACAAAATTAATAGCTGCACTAACCCAAGCACTCCAGTATATAGCAATTCTGATGACTTGGGAAATAAGTTTCATAAACAGAGAAGCAATGAAGGAACAAGAGGTTCTATGGTAAACAATAAATACACACAGAACTAATAAAAAGGCCTGGATAAATGAAATGTTACCTCTGAGTGACCCACCTCCAGTAAATTCAGTGCCTAATTTGAAAGCATGTAACCCAAACTAGAAACAATATAAGGTTTTACCAATGCCCTGTAAAAATACTTTACTTTTTTGAATGGAATGATTCCTAATAATTAATCACAGAATTTTATTCATCTCTCCTATGGCTACATTAAAATGCTATTTATCATATTTTTGTGCAGGTAGCCGGTAGAAAGCTTCCCGTTATTCAGCAGTGGTACAGACCTGCCCATGTGTAACACGCAGGTAATGCTGCCCATGTGTAACATGCAGGTAATGCAACGGGAGTTTGACCCCACTGCTCCAACCCCCTTCTCTCCCCTCTTCCTCAACCCCTTCTCCCCCAACATTCCTTTGGCCTGAAAATCCTCTGCCTCCAAGTTTTCTGCAAATAATCTGCAGAATTATTTTCAAGAAATGGTACTTTAAAGAAACATACATAGATGCGGATGAAACATGTTAAGTGTGCTGGATCATCTTGCTAGGAACTGTCACTTTTATGCTAACGTTCTCAAGTGAACTACCATTTCATAGTAATATATATTTATTACCCCTTACACGCATTACCTTGTATTTCATACGCCTGAGTTTCATTCAGTTTCTATCCGTCTAGTTGGTGTTTACCGGGAGGTTCCAGTGCCCTTACACACACGGCTATAGGACCTCTGCCCACAACAGCCTTCTCCCTTCTTTTCCCATGGAACAGACCAGCACACAAATACAGAAAAGATAACTGTTTGTAGTGACGTCCTTGACCTAAAGATAACCCCGAAGAAGCTATCGTAAAAAGCGTCATTCTTCAGTGAATACTGAGACTGTTAAGCTCAACCGTAAGCATTAGATGCCAACTGTTAATGAATGATCCTTAAGGAAACATAACCACTGCGCATTAACTCTGCAGCGTAGAAACCTCCTGAATTTCTCTTCCTCTCGGTATCTGTCAGGAGAACCACACCACCAAAAAGAAATGGTGGGAAGGTGAGAGAGAAAAACCCGAGTACAATACACACCCATAGAGGAAAAGACTCCAGCAACAGAGAAGTAGGAAACATTCTCTATACCCAACCATATCTTTGAAAGTTTTTTTGAAGCTTTTGGCCTTGATAATTCCAGAACATTCCCTTCTAACAATTAATTATATGTTGTACCATGAAGTCAGTTTGTCAACTTTATTTTAACGGATTATTTTTTTTTTTTGGTGTTAAAGGCCAAACAGGGGTTTGCCTTTCCAGTTTACTTCTATTCCATATACCTCTAGTCTGCTCTCTCTCCACTACAGCATACCTTTATTTAATTTTTGCAAAGCACTTCTTCACTGTCATTGCAACTGCAAGAGTATTTTACTGACTGACTTTATACCTAATTGCTGGTAACTTAAGAAGTTTCATTTTATTTCATTAAGTGACAAGATTATTTCCCCCACCATGTCTAAGCAAGTGAATTTCTACTGGATGTAACATTTCTTTGTACAGCATTTTAACCAATGGCTGACAGGTAGCATTTTATATGCATATATAATATCTTCACACGCATGGACTTGAGTCTCAAAAAAAGACAATACTAGACATACAGTAGTAGATACCAGACTAAAATGAAAACAAAACAAAACCAAAAAAAGAACACCAAAAAAGCCCCAAAAGAAAAAAAACCACCACAAAACATTTAAAACAGGTAAATTACATAGTTAAAATTTGAAAACATTATCTGTCTTACAGTTATCAGTATGGGTAGTCTAGAAACCTGCAATACATACTATAAATTATTTATAATCTTTACCAAACACATAAAAGCCTACTGTTTATATATTTCCTCTTTCTCTTTTTTCCATCAGAGGAAAATCCTCTCAGCCTATGGCAAATGGTCTACTGGGTTGAACCAGGCACCTAGCTCCATTATATCATCTCCAGCATCTCTCAATCATGGATGCCTAGAAAATAACTTAAGTGAACACAGAGTCTCCAGCTACCACTTTTTACCCTTTCTTCCAATACTAATGATTAAAATGCCCTGGAGAGAAAGTTAATGTGGTTTAAACAACATTATGGCAAGACTTGCAAGCTCTTTCTCAGAGGCATGTATCCAAAACCCCAGTTTCTCTGGATTTAAATACAATATTCTCCTCCTCACAGTGTTTTGCAGTTTCATTCATTAATGTTTTTTTTTAAAACTACAGATAGTTAGGACAGATGCTGTATCAAATAAAGGTAAAAGGATAGAAATCTGACTATTTTAACCTAGAAAGAGGAAAAAAAAAAAAGGGGGGGGAGCTAGCTACCTACAGAGACAAGTCAAGTGAAAGAGAATATACATTATATTTACCAGATTGTAAAATCAGTTACACACCAAAATAAAATTATACTCTCTTTGCAAGACACTAGGATTTCTAAAAGTTTTGAGTATTATTTAGACTAGTAGAGCATAATGCTGTAGTTTCATTGTTCTATTGGTAGTCTCCTGCCTGTAAGGTGCCACAGAACCTAAGCAAACTAAGATAACAACTACAAAGAACTACACAGCTTTTGTGAAATGAAAAAAAAAAACATAATTAAAAAAAATGGAGAGTTGTCTAGTATGTATTCAGATATGAAAACTTCTGCCTCTATCTGACTCTGATTTAAGCTCTGTTCCTCCACCACACAGCATTCCTGACTTAACTGGTATCAACAGTGAGAATTAGTAGTAAATATACTCAGAAAGCCTTGACGGTGTTAAGATTATATACCTGGTTTCGACCTTTTTCTCAAATAAAAAATATTTTACAAAAATTATTTTAATTCCTACAGAATGAGGCAAAATTTATCTTGTATGAATGTTAAAAGAAAGCAAAAGTTTAAGATACAACAGCAAACAAAAAAAAGTTATCTTAGCAAACAAAAAAAAAAGTTATCTTTTATGTCTTCATAATTTAATTCTAATGAGACTAAACTGTCCCTTCAGAATCCTTTCTGCCCTTACATGTACTTTGTATTTAAACTGGTCACAAATAGGAAGTTCTTCAATTGAGCTGACAAGAATACTAACAAAACCTATTATCAGTCAGGAATAAAAAGTAATTTAGAGGTCTCGCAAACAAAGCCTGCCGACATACATGCTTGCAGTATTACCAGCCTCTTACCACATAAACCACCCAGGATTCAACTGATTCCCCTGTCCTAGGAACCAGGGCTACAGCTAATGACTTTCTTTGTTCTTTGAAGTATTAACCATGTGAAAGCAGTTTTCACATCTTACACCTTCCTTCACCCCCATTTGTTAGAAGCTCTTGTCTGCTTGCAAATTTTTCTATGTTTCAGGTGACTCCATCAGCAGGTTGACAATTCCCGATTGCCTTAAGCTAAGGGATGTTTAACAAGGGTTCTTTGTTTGTTAGTTAGGTTTTTCACTGTGGAACAAAGAAAAGGAGAACAAAAAGGACCAGAAAATAAATGGCAGCTTTGTAAGACAATCACAGATAAGACTGTCTTGGACAATTTAATAAGGAGCTCATAAAAATTAATACTCTATATGAGAGCTCAGTTAGCATGCAAGTCCTGAAGGTGAGATTTCAAAGAGTAAGCAGAGGTTGGATCTATTAGGCCTTAAAAACTAAAGGCAAAAAAGCCTTTTTTTGAGTTTGATCCAATGGAGGAATGAAAAACATGTGGGAACATAATTCAGACAAGACCACGACGATGATCAGTATTTAGGAACAGAGAAGTACAGTAAGCTGCCCTTACTTCCAGTGAAGACACACAATGATAACCAGCTCAAGAATTGAAGCTGTATGAAAAAAGCTGTACCAAGGCTATTATATAAGACAACATTATGAAAAGATTTCAATATAGCCTGGTTAAACAACCTAGAGCAAAACACCAAATTCTCCAGACGATGCACTTAATGCATATCGAGGGGGAGGGAAATCAGACTTCTGTCTTCTGTCTGAGTAAGTGTTCTTTAATAACGTTTTTTCTTTAAGAAATCTAAAATATAGTTTCAAAACTTTACAAAATTTAAAAAACAGATGCCAACACTGATCTTTTAAAGCTACCACAATGAATCAAAATCAACAGCAACTGCTGATTTTTTAAAGTCCTTCTTTGTTTCGGCATACTCCCTACCTTTGAAGCAGTGGAAAGTTCTACAATTCCTGTTCTGCTATTCCTTCATGTTTTTACCAGATGAGTAAGACAGCCCACAAGATACAAATCTTATTAAAGTAACGATTTCCTGGGACAGGAGGTAGGCAAACAAAAATTACAGAAAGAAATTACAAAAGAAACAAAACACTTGGCGCCTGTAAACCAGGACAAACCACAGGAGTGGAAAAGGCAACCTCACGGGTATTGTATCATGCCACGTAAGTTTTCTATTGGAATACGGATGCAGCCTGGGTGAGACTGATGCAGTGCAAGAACTCTCAGAACTCACTGATAGGGGTTCCCATCAAGTCAATGCAACATCATACGCATTGGTCATTCAGATACAAGTTGAAGAAAGAAAATAATATATGCGGGCATGAATCCACAGACTTGGAAAATCTGCTATCAACAATTACCAATTGCTCCCCTGTATATGGCAGAATGACGCTGGGTAATCCTGTATAGATACACCAATTGTCTCTTGCTGACCTTCATCAAGAAATGTTCATCTCTCAGTAGAGATTTGGAACACAGAAGCGTGAATCACTAGCTAGACGGTCTGAGAATAAAGTAACAGGAGACAGTTTTAGGAAGTATTATGCTTGTGAGGAAAATCTGATTTGATTTTAACATATGCTGTTACTTCAATGACAACCACAGATTAAACTGTAAAGTAGGTGCATAATGGAGAGGTTTTGTGCAGGAGTAGAACTCAGGAGTAACCTTTCCTGTATTCGGCATAAAGGGAAAGAAGGGGGAAAAAATACTGAGCAGATACTGAACAGAGGAGGACAGAGCTACTTTAAATAAAAAAGCTTTCCTGAACTGCCTTAAATATAGAAGTGTTTTGAAGATCCCCAATCAAACAACCACTCTGAGCCAAGTCTTGATCCCTTACAAGCAGTCTACATTGAAACGATCACCAAACCACAGAGTAGGAACTGTGGAGTCCAAAAAGCTGCTGCTAATTATATGAAATTGATTCCCCGGCTATGGGAAGCCAATACTAAGACTATTAGTGTATTTTAATTTTAAGGGCAGTTTAAGGGGCACAGGATGATGCTGACAGAAACATAGCAAAGTCTTCATAGCAAATTTCAAGTTCTCCAGATTGCAAAGATATTTACAATGGGAGAGCAAGCTATTGTACAACACTAAAAACAAGAAAATAAAAGCATCATCCTAGTGATTTCAGTCTGCAAAAGACCCCTAACTTGAGCCTGACTTCTACAATATTCACTCAATACTTAGAATTGACAGAAGAAAGATCTGCATTGTACTGATTCATTATTAACTGGCTCTAGTTTGGCTGTGCTCATTTACACAGCAGTCCCAAACAAAATAATACTGGGATCTGTGTCTCAAATCTTCCAAACAGTACAAGACTGTGTATCTGTGGCCAAAAGACAGATCAATAAACTTGGTACTATGTAACACACTCTTGCCCAAACAAAATAAAAGACAGAATGCACAGCAAATTCATTTATGTACATCTAAATGAACCAGTAAATGCCTGCCATCTAAACATATGCATAGATCATATGGATGGCCCAGGCTTTTTATGGTGCATGCGGCTTTTAGTAAAAAAAAAAAATATCAGAGTTTTTATCTTAATTAGAGCCGGAGTGCTGATTCTGAGCACTCCAAATTGGTAAGATTTAAAGGCAGTCTCTTGAAGCCACTATGCACAACTATCACGGCTTTAAAAGTAATTTGTAGATAATACTCAAAATTTTTTTGCATATTCTTGTTTCCACCTTTTATATAATTCTCACTGCTGTCTAGTCACAATCTAAAGAGGACAAAGCATTCCCAATGTGAAACAAATTTTAAAAAGACAAAATTAAAGGAGACTTTGCATTCAGTAACAATTTACACAGTTTATATGTTTGAACTACTATATTGTTAGCTGAAGAGCCAAAGCATTCAACTACCAGATACTACCTTAACAGTTGTAGAAAATATTAAGAGGTAAACGTGAGGACCTATGAACTTACACGCATTTTAAACAGGCTTTAACACATTATCACTTAAATCTGGATTTACACTGGTGTTGTTCCAATCAACATTATTGACTGAATCTAGTGTTTGGTCGCTGAAAAGGGTCTGCAAGAAAACACTGCACAGAAAGAACAGCGCACTGAATGGCACGGAGAGAGGTAAATGTTTTCTTGGTCTAGGCACAGTAAAACTGCATGTTTTAGTATCTCAAAATAAGCATAACCGCATAGATACACCTTCTATGAACTACTGTAGGAAAAACAAGTCATTGATATTTTTCCTCTAGGGACTAATGCTCTCAAGTTAAAAAAAAAAAGTTACCTTTTAGCACAGCAGCAACGCATATGTATTGAACAAAAACACGGGAGGCTGTTTAGGAATGATTTTTCATAAATCATTTAGGTTGGAAAAGATTTTTAAGATCATCGAGTCCATTACAGGGTTGCGCAGCTCAGAAGCAATGCACATTACTCCAACTGAACTTATTTGCACCATATGAAAGACTCCTACTTAGTAATGATGTCATTACAGGGAAATCAGTACCAATTTTCAGGTACTTAAGTGACAAACTTCTACTAACAAATATACTTTCTCTTATACTGTTACTAGTATTGGTTATTGATCACATCTGAAAAAAGACTGTGGTCTGTGAATTAAATTTTCAACTGAATTTGTGTAAGAATTTTCCAAATTCTATTGGAAAAGTAAAAAAAAAAAAAAAAAATATAAAAAAGCAGCAGCATGATTCAAAAGTCCCTTTGCTCTAAATGAACTCAGGCCAGAAAAGAAAAATAACTTTCTGAACAATCCAAATCATCAGGTAAGCACATGCCTATGCAAAGTAGATTCACTCCTTATCCAGTCTGATTTATGCCAGAAAATAAATCAGGCTTATAAGGCTCAACATAAGCCTTTAAAAAGTAGCTAAAATTTGTATCATTTATGTATATGTGTGTGTGTGTATATATATGAGGTACGTAAATGCATACACACACACCCTGTATGCCAGAAACTTTTGGTTTGCCAAGAATGCCAGAACTAGAAATCCTGAGGTAATACCACTAAATCCTAAGGTGCCATGGCTTAGAAAGTCACATTTCTTCTACAAAATTGACCCTCCCTATCTGTCCTGAGCTTCAGACCATTTGGTGTGTTTTAAATGAAGGAATCCCACAATCAGAAAGAAACATTTCTCTATACCTTAGTTGTTTGAAATAGCAACACTAGTGAGTCCTGATGAGATTGTGAAGAAGGAATCACTGCATAAAGCAAGCTGTACAATAAAACTGAGTCATTAGGCATGTAATAAGCAATAAATTCCTACAGGCAATTTGTAAGCACAGCATGTTTTCATAAACTGCACATATTTCCCTATTTCTGCTGATTGCTCTGATATGTCTACAAAGTGGTACCAACCAAAGTTACTTGAGTCTACCCAGGAGCGAGGGGATAATTTAAAAAACCCCAAATACAAAAACCAAGCAAACTAAAAAAATAGCCCCCAAAACCCGAACTTTTCCAAAGGAACCCTAAAAACAAAATAAAACCCAAACACCAAACAAATAAAACCAAAAGACACAAAACAAAACAGAAAGACATGGCGTTCTGGACTGCATTGCTGATCAGAATGACGTCAAAAGATAAAGGGAAAAAAGAAGAGTAAATATGTATTAAACTCATACAGGTAACAATTTCATAACCAAGGTAAACCAAGATTCTTAGAGCTTGACACTTTAGAAGTTTAAATACAACTTTTTGTATGCTTACATGTAAAATTAGGCAGAGGCTCCAAATTTCTTGTTAAAAGTTAAAGAACTCTTCTCATGATCAGACTATTTGGAAGCCCTTTAATGTCACACATGCACAGGCATTCTGTAAAAATATTCACCTTCTCCCCTATCATATTAATCAGCTTTTAATAAAATGATCTTAGGTAATCATTGCCTTTAAAAGGCTCATGAAGTTCTTTGTGTGTGGGAATAGGAGTAATAAACTAGGCCAAGAGCATCGTAAGATAGTCTGCAGTTTGTTTTTATAGTTTGTCTGTTTTCTTGGTTTTGCTTTTTTAAAATAAAGGGTATGTATGAGAAGGATTCATTAGTTGGAAAGACCTGAAGATTTCAGAATCAGAGTTCATAAAACTTTTCTGAATTAACGTCACAGGTAAACAGAAAGCTTGAATTTGCTGCTTATGCCAAGCCACAAATAATCCTCTAACAAATGTAAGAAACACTTGGTTCATCCAATGACAGGTTAAATAAGTACTTCCCATTAAAGATTAGGGCATAGATTAGTTATTTGAATAATCTCCATAATGACACACATGTACGTAATTTACACAGTTATGTTGAGTCCAAAAATAAAGCTCAGCAAGAATTTCAGCATCTTGAAATTGTGCCCAAGAAAAGCAAAAAGTACTCACTGAAAACACAGTATCCAGGAAGAAAAAAATAAAAAGTACAAAAATACTGTGGTACCAGAACCCCTGCACTTACAAAAAAGCAGAGTAGTACAAACACATGTAATTAGGAACTGATAAAACTCTCAAGAATATATTAAGTTATCCATCACTTCAAAAATTTTTCAACCAAGCATGGATGTCTCACTGAAACATACAATTTAATTCAAGCACAAACAGTTGGGATCATGTCAAAAGTCACTGCATAAATTCGTGTGGCGTGAATCAGGTAAAAGAGCAACTAAAGTCAGGACTATCCCATACTATTCTTCTTTGGGTCCAGAGAAGGACTCTTATAACACTAACTTACCAGAAGGATTGTTGAGCAGAAGTAACGTACCAAATTTCATTTTTATTTACCTAAAATATCTGTCACCCTGCTGTACCTAAGAAAGAATTTTGACAAGGTAGTAGTTTATTCTTTAACCCTAACAAAACCGCATAGAACTCTATCAACCAATTAAATCACCAACATGGTATCAACCAAAGAGAATCATGCATTTGAAACCCTCCTTCCCCTTCACAAACGGCCACCACTCTTTGAAACTCTTCTCCATGCTTAAGCTATTTTGACTTTAGTCAAATAGTTTGCATACAAGCTTCTTTTTACTTTGCATAAATGAGTTTTGTCTGGTTTTTAAAGCAGGGGTGTTACTGCAGTATAGAGCAGCCCAAAAGATTCACACCTTATTTTATTATGACAGCTGACGATGCTTGGCTTATGTATGTTCTCCAAACCCTTAAAATAAAATAATCATTAATAATAAACACAAAAAGCACAACCCCAAGACTAAGATGCAAGAACTAAGATAATGAAATGGCAAGATGCACCCTGATGGATAAATTCTCCTACACAACTCATATGAAGTTATTAAACTTGAAAGCCATTACAAATGATCTTAGAAGTTAATGCAATCTTTTACAGCAATCTAAACACGTTTATCACCTATTAACTCTTGAGACCTTAAGAATGAAAAATAAATTTAACGTCCAGGTCAGATAACCCAGTGCACCTCTCCTACAAGATAACCATGTGCTAAATTTCACAGTGAATTTTACAACACTGGCAAACAATTTCACCTTTATAACAACTTCCTTTTTTTTCCCCTGTGCCTTCTCATGCCCTTCTAAAATGCTGCATTTGGCAACGCTCACATCTCTGAAAACCCAAGCTGAAGTACACAACACTTCAGCTGAACTCAGCTCCTCTCTGGGACTGGCATCACCTACAGGAGCCATCTGCATGAATTCTGGGTGCCTTCATTGTGTGACACTATCGAAGGAGAGCGTTCAGTGAGTCTGGCTGGCAGTATAACTGTTACGAGGACATCTGGGGATTACAGTGCCTGGCAAAACTGCACCTGTGACACGCAGGGTTAGGAAGGAAGGAGCTAATTCACTGGAGGGGTGCTACTAACCTTACACATTTGAGCAGGTAAGGGAAAGAACCATTTCACTTGCGACTTGACAAGTAGGCACTGAGACAACAAGCCTTGTCTTTGAGATCCAAACTAGAACATCAGTTTTTACTGTACCACGTGCCATCACTCCAGAATGGTGCTGCATTGAGCTAGGCAATTCACCTTCTTAAAATATATTCCACTGCAGGAACACCGTGTCCACAAGGCAGCGTTGCCATGTTTAATTACTACTACACTACCTGCTTCTAATTCTTTTCTAAATCTGACTTTTTTTGGTGCCAAAACTTATACCAATTTCTAAAGCTACCAAAATGGCCTAGTGACACCTAAAGTCTAAAAAATTACTAGTATTCATAAGAAAACAAATTACATCTCAAGAGAGTTACATATAATGTATATAGCAAAATAAAAAGTATAAAAGTAATTGAACTGTATTTCTGCAATTCAAAAGCAAACAAATTACACCAGAATTATGCAAAACTCAACATTACAGACCAAAGAGCTTCAGAATTAGATGTGCACATGAAAGAGATCTAACCTGCTAAAATAACTGCAAGGCATCTCAACTGTAAAGTAATGGCACCAGATATGGAGACATTACTTTTATTCTAATTCACAATTACAAATACAGTAATCTGAGTCATAGGGGTTGGGGGGGATGATGTAATCTTCTCTGACATTTAGTTTAAAAACATAAAAAGATTGAAGTAAAGGCAAAAGACAAAACAGAAGCAGTGAAAGTATATTAGGAAAAATTTAATAAAAATATACCACACCAGGTAAAATTATTTTATTCCCTTAAATTAAAAGCAGAAAGGCAACCAAACTCAGTTTCTTTTCTTGGCTGCAGATGTCAGTAAAAGTTCAAGATCTATAGCTGCCAAAAGTAACCATAGATGGTTCAGCCTCCTACATTCTCTTAAAATCATTTTTAGCTTTCTCCTCTTCCTTCCAAAGGGACTGAGCTTTTGTATTCTTACCCCTGAGAGATCTATCTCTGTTCTCTGCTCTATTCCATTGCACCACTTATTTTCTCCTGTAAATCAAATTGTTCCTATCTAGGGGCTAAAACTGCAGGTGGTAAGACCAAAGGCCCACAGAATGGAGCTACTCAAGGCTTTTATTGCATGAGTATCTGCTAGCTTTCTCTACAGAGATGACAGCAGTGAACATCATCTACCCTGACTTCAGCAAAGCCTGCAGTGTGTTCCATAGTGTCCTTTGACTAGATCGGTAACATATGGCCTAGGATAGTAAACAGCACGGTTGGGAAAAAATCAGCTGGACCACCAGGCTAAAAAGATTGTAATGACTGGTACAAAGTCCAGCTGGAAGCTGGTTGCTGGTGGCATCCCCCAGGTGCTGATACTGGGGCCAACAGTTTAACATCTAACAATGTGAACAAATTAACTGAATACACTCAGCAAGTCTGCAGATGATGCTAAACTTAAGATTCACTCTCAAGGTATGACAACTAAAGGGAGAAATTACTTAATGAAAAGATACATAACTGGGCTTCTTTCAGAGAGGCACGGTGGACAGGACAAGAGGCAGTGGTCACTAAGTTTCAACAATGGAAATCCCCATTAGATGATGGAAAAAAATATTTTCACAATAGTGGTCAAACACTGAAAGAGACATCGTGAGCAGCTGTGAAATCTCCATCCTTGAATATTCTGGAGTACTGATGGGAGAAGTACCACCTTCACAACATTCTATCCTCTTTTACAGGACAAGCTAATTCACAAAAGTTATGAAAACTACTAAGAATCACAGAATTGAACATTAGTAAGTTAAAAAGCTAACTAAGGAGTATTTTGTTTAAATTAAAAGTTAAGATTCTTAAAATATCATTAGACTATGTAAAGTTTGCTCCAGATTTCATCTGTAAGGTCTTAGTAACACGTGACAGCACAGCCCCACAGCATTCATCTGTTCTGAAAAGTAGGTGCAAGTCATCACTCCGCATTTGCCTGCTGTGCCGCGCTGCATGTACTATGAATTAACATGTTTTTCTGGCTTCTTTCTGAAGTATGTACTGGAGAACCTCTATTGTATTTGCTCCCTGAGTTGTGAGGCAAGAAGACATTTGCAATACTTCTATGTAATCTTCTCTCTGTGAAGAGAACACCTTATTTCGGTATCTAAATGTCAAAGTAAGTAAAAGAAACTGCAGGATTATTATCTCTATGCTATAGCTGGAGAAGCAGAGATTTGACAGTTAAATGACTTTCTCAAAGTCACAGAAAGTAGCTGAATCAAGCCCAATAAATGAATACAAAAATTTCCAACTTCCAGTTTTTGTGTTGGCAGTGAGAAAGGTAAGCCACATGTTTGCCAATGAGAAAGAAAATACATATGTACATACAAAGTGGTTTTCATATTGGAGCATATACGCTTCATTTATTTTTTTTGGTAGCTTCTAGTCATTTATGGTCCAAAACAGCTGAGAGGCACTGGATGTAATGAGAAAAAGAAAATTCCTTCAGAATGCAATATAAGAGCCCTTGTTTCACACTTACTGTGCTTGCTATTTTCCATTTCTAGGTACATAATCCTCCCTGCCCCAACACAAAAATATTTTGCTTGACTGCTGAATAGGAGATGACATGAGCACTTACCTAATTTACAGAAAGAAATCAACAAACCCTTTTTGAGCTTTAGCAAGCCTCTTCCTACATTAGCATTAGGGCAATTTAAAACAATACTTGAAATGCTTTTGCAACATTTAGCCAAACTCAATCGTGCTTTCTTCACATTTACTGAAATAAGTTGGGGTAATTTTATTTTTCAATACACACAGCCTTAAATTGCAGATCTGACCATCACCTCCTCCTTTCCAAATCCATCTGTGGTTTCCCTTGGCAGACAAAACAGTCAAAGTTCCTCTGGCCAGCAGCAGAGTAATTAAAAAAACAATTCTTCCAAAGTAGGAACAGACTGACTTTATACCACATTATCAGCTGATGCTCTAATTGGCAAGTCAGAGCTCTGAGACTCTCGTCCTTTCCAAGGCTCAAAGATGAAGTAACAGAGGGAAAAACCAAAGGTGGTTCCAAAGCAGTTCATGAGACAACCTGGCACAACTCAGCTGTGATAAATCACACCCTCTTCCAAGATGAAAGTTGAAGTGTTCAAGCAGGTGGGCTTACTGGCAGGCAAACCACTTCAACAGACACACAGATAAATCATATTTACTGTTTCTTACCTGATATGCGTTGCCGGAAGGGACTCATACTGGCGAGAAAGGAAGAGCTCTCTGTGCTTCAACTGATGTTTCTGTTTATCAGTCAAATCAACCTCAATTGTAGTTTCAGACTCTTCTTCAACTTCTTCTGCAGAGAAGCAGAGCGTAGGTCGAAATTAACTCTATTGCATAACACCACTGCAGCCATTTCACTTGACATCCCCCCACCCCTTAGCAACCTCACTTCGGATTTCAAAGAAAGCACGAGTTCAACAACACTACAGTTGATGTAACTTGACAGAATATTAAGTATTTCAAATTCTGTATCTTCCATTTAAACTCTTTAAAAATAATTATACTCCTCTCCTACTGTACTACATGTTGTCTTTCACACAGCTGCACGAACAATCCTGACAACATCAGTCGATCTTTTTTCATCTTCCTCCCTCCTGTTTTTTCCCCAGCGGTGCCTCCTGCTTGCTGACCAGTTCTGGTTTAGGTTTTCTGCTGTTGACATTGGTACTACTAAAACTTTTACACAAGTCCTGGTGAAAAGAGTACTTTCCGTGATTAGAAATTTACTAAGCACAATTGCAGTCTAAGCCTGACAAATGGCAGTCTAAGAAAACTGGAAAAGCCTACTGCCTTCCATAAGGGTAAGCTTATTAGAAACTGACAACAAATACAGTTCATTTTCATATTTAAGTAAGATTTTAAGTTACTTCTGTTTTAAGCAAGACAGCACTATTTATAAGATAGCATCTGTAACAGCAAAACGTAAATTACATAGTTCTTTTTGAAGGATATTTTCAGTTGAAAGCTATGTTTTACAGCCAATCTGATCTGAAATTCTCTAGTATTACCTCGTATATGATAAAACCAAGGAAATCTAAAGATTTCAACTAGCTGTAAACTAGGCACATAAAGGAACAAATAAAAGCAGATACTAGAGACCATCACAGAGTTAAACAGCAATGCTCATAGTGGTTGATAACATGTCATACGATGACAGGCTCTCCAAAATGGCTACCCTGGGATCTTCATGGCTGAAATCTGCCTTCCCAGTGGATTCCTGGGACGTGTGGAACTTGAATCTATACTTCCTCTAGCATCCCAGAAAGGACAAAAAAATCTTTGTGAATACCGCATGCAAAAACACAGAGAATTTAATAACTTCTGTAAGATTTCGCAATTTTCTACCAGCTAAATTACCCATCAGCTACAAAATCAAGCATACTTTATAAAATATGTCACAAATTAAACACTGAAAACTCAGCATTAGGTACTTATTTCACATAACTACCTACAACAGATCACACCATCCAGTCTTCCAACAATAAATATTTTTACAAACAACCTACAGACAATATTTCAAAATGAAGCCTGCCTGCATCCTCATGGCAACCACAGCTCTCTCCAAATTCAACTTTTTTTTTTTTTTTTTTTTTTTTTTTACCCATGTCTGTTTCTGTCCTGGTTTCAGCTGGGACAGAGTTAATTTTCTTCTTAGTAGCCGATACAATGCTGTGTTTTGGATTCAGTACTAGAATGATGTTGATAACACACTGATGTTTTAGTCGTTGCTAATTAGTGCTTACTCTCAGTCAAGGACTTTTCAGTTTCCCATGCTCTGCCAGTGAGCAGGTGCACAGTAAGCTGCGAGAGCGCAGAGCCAGGATGGCTGACCCAAACTAGCCAAAGGGATATTCCATACTGCAGAACATCATGCAGAACTGGGGGGAGTTGGCATGGGGCCACCGGTTGCTGCTCAGGGACTGGCTGGGCACTGGTTAGCAGGTGGTGAGTGACTGTATTGTGCATCACTTGAGGTTTTTTCCCCCCTTGGGTTTTATTCCTCTCTCTCTCATTTTCATTACAATTGTTGTTATTATTATATTTTACTTTATTTCAACTATTAAATTGTTCTTATCTCAACCCACAAGTTTTACCTTTTTCCAGTTCTCCTCCCCATCCCATTGAGCACTGAGGGAGGGAATGAGCGGCTGCATGGTACTTGGTTGCCAGCTTCTAATAGTTCTTTCCACAAAAGTGATTAAAAATTACGCTCTGATATAAACTTTAAGTCTATCTCAATGTGGATTCCCATCAGTCACCTTCTTTGTTTCAGCATGTTTTGTGGGAAGCAGAACAAGAAAAACAAAAATGAAAACAAGACTCTCCCCAGTCTCATCTGACACCCCACAGCCTCACCTGACACATGTACAAGTTCAAGTCAGACCACAACTCAGTTCAGAATTATTCTGCCATCTATAACACTAACAATAAATAAAGCTTAAAAAAAACGTGCAAGCACAAAGCATTTTTTTAAATTAAGCAAGTAATTAAAGAAAAAATATAAATTAAAATGTTTATGTTTCAAGCGATTGATCACTTTTTATTACAGTAAGTGACTATTACAAGCTACGTTTGTGTTTCAAAGTTCAAACATTAATATTTCTTCTTAAAATACTAAGACATGCCAGTAGTTGCTTTATTGATTTGAGGATTTATTTTAAAACAAGTATATTGCTTGTAGTATTCTACAGGTCCGAAGTTCTCATTTGGCTATTTATTTCCTCTCTCCTTCCTGAAAGTACTATAACAAAGCAGTTTAGGTATCCAAACACAGGTGTCTGGGACCGTTTTAGTTTGACACATGCAAAACATCTGACTGCAGATGTGGCACTAAACACAGGAGAATATATGCCATTTTACAGAGGCTGCAGGGAGCTGAGACTGTATTCCAGAGATGTTCAAGTACCTTAATAGCTCAGAGTAAGAATTTAAATTAAGAAGTAATTTTTTAAACCCTCAAAATTTCAAATCATATATTTATTGTACTAATCCTACATAAGCCAAGAAAGTGTTGATCTAAGAGCCTGAAACTGAAATCAAATGTCTCTTACACAGCTCTCTTAAACCACTACAAAACTAAACATGAAATAAAGTAACATTTCCCGAGACATGCATGTTTTACTTATGATGGTCTAACAAGTAGAACAAACCATGGCCAGACACAGAACAGTTCCACTCTTAACACAATATAATTCATCACCAAGATAATTTTACAATTTCCTTCTTCAGCGTTATAATATAAAAACAGGGCTAACAGCATGATTAGCATTTAGTGAAACAAGTAACAGCTTGCCCCAGCAGTAACACAAACCTGTACCAGGGAAGGAAACACTGGAGAGCATAAAGAAGTGAGAAAACTAAATTTGCTTGATGGCAAATAAAAATACAAAACCAGTTTCATTGATGGCAATATAAAGAATTCTGCCCCTGAACAAACTTCTAGATAGCTGCTTTCAAATCAGGTCTTTGCACAGATAAGACCCTAACACCTATTAGAAGAAAAGTGGTGATGAACTTCCAGTACTTTTAGAGATCTCTTCACCGTTTTGACTCAGATTTGCATCACATGTGAAATCTGATTTGCCATCCAAGGAGAGATTATTCCTGTCAAATGAAGTTAAATGGAAGGTATCTACAGGAAATCATAAAGTAGCACTAAGCAAAGCACTTTTTCAGCACTCATGAAGAGAAATAAAGCAACGGCTCAGAGTGAGCAAGTATTTTAATGGAGCAATATGGTGATAACATACACAGACCTCATTGTTCCAAGATTAGAGGAAACAAAATTCAATTTTAAATTGTTTAGCTTAAGAGTATTTTGAAAGCCTTAGGTATGACTACAAATATGAATACAATCAGTTTTTGAAAATGCCACAATCCCCTTTAGACCTTGGGCAAAATTTACGATAACACTGCTTTGTAGTACTTTTTCTGGTTTACAAGAAATATTTAATTATTTACAGGAAAAATCCTGGAGAGCAGAAGCAGGCATCTCCAGTGAGCTTTTAAAGCTTTAGGTCTATTTATTATAGATGGACTTTCTAATCAGCAATTGTAAATACTTTGATCCTGAAAACCATGGTGATCTGGTGATACTTTCACCAGCAGTGCTGCAGATCTACCCTTTCCCTTTTTTCCCCTCTGATGTAAGTAACGTTTAACTGACTCAATCAAGCAATGGATACCAGGAAGAAAATATAATCCTCACTCATTTTACATATGCATCACCACTTCTAAAAACATGATGAACTCTTTTTGGTTTTTTTCACTCTTCCATTTAATTTGTGGGATTCACTGTTAGAAAATGGTGATGTTAGTAAGGGATAGCTGCCTCTTCTCAGCCACCCAAACTTTGTTTATATATATAAACTTTACTTAAATATAAACAAAAAACAAAAGTATATAATGTAACAACTCAAGCTTTCCACTAGGAAGAACTGTTTGTTTTTACAACTAAGATAAAAATAAACTGCGGGCAAGTCTCTAGAAACACAATACTCCCATTTAATATAAAATGGTTTTTAAATAACTGTAAAAAAAAAAATCCTGAAAGACACTTAAAGGTTTAAATGTGACTCAAACTACTCTATAGTTAACCATCAGCTAGCAAACAAGTTAAATTCCTCTAATATATTACTCTTCCTTAATTAAGTCAAAATAGTTGACTTGGTCAACTATGCTCTCCCCTTGTCTACTGCAACAGAAAGTAAGAGAGATTAGTTTAAACGCTGAAGGCTGTCTTCAGGGAGGAGTAAATCTTCAGTTTCAAAGGGAAGAAGAAAGCTCTCCTGCTGCTGCTACCAAACTGCTGACAGCATAACTTTCAGCTAGATGTTGGCTGGATCACAGAAACATGGAAATGCACAGTAAGCCAGGCTGGAAAAGGCCTCGGGAGGTCTCTAGTACAAATCCCTCCTCAAAGTAGGCTCAGCTGCGAGATCAAGCCAGGTTACTCAGCATCTTATTCAGTTGGGTATTGAAAATCTCAAAGGACAGAGACCACAATCTCTCCAGCAACCCAAACATAGCGAAAAAGCTGTTCCTTACATCTAATATGAATCAATCCTGTTTCAATTTATTCACCGCAAAGAGTCCAACCCCACCTTCTCTACAACCTCCCCATAAGTACTGGGAGTCCACCTCTTCCCCAAGCTGAACAGGTTCAATCCCCATAGTGCCCATCACGGCGGCCTCTGCTGTATTTGCTCCAATGTATCAACACCTTTCCTGTATCAGAGGCCTAGAACTGGATGCAGTACCTAGATATGAGGCAACAAGTACTGAATAATCAGGGAGGATAATCACTTGTCTCCATCTACTGGCTACGTGCCTGGTGATACAGTCCAGGATGCCGGTGGCCAACTTTGTTGCCAGGGAGTTGCTGTCTGCCAGCACCCCCAGGGCCTTTTCTGCAGAGCTGCTCCCCCAAGCCCCTCTGTCCTCAGCCTCTATCCCTGCCAGGGGCTCTTCCTTCCCAGGTGCAAAACCTGGCATTTGTCCCAGATGAGTATCTTCAGGTTCTCCACAGACCATTCCTCCTGCTTTCTAGGAATCCCTACCTACCAGCCCTTCCCTCAAGCATATCACCAGGTCACCCACCCCCCCGCAGCGTGGTGTCAACTGCAAGCATGACAGTGCACCACACTGCCTGCTCCAGTCACTGATAAAAGACAGGTCCCAGTACAGGTCCCTGTATAGATGGTATGGAACCTTCACCACCACCCTCTGACTCAGAACCATGCAATTAGGTTTTTTATTCACCTAGTTGTCCCTTAATCCCAATCAGTTTCAATTCTTTGGCCTAGTGTGCCTATCAAAAATGCTAGTGCTGGCACCAAAAAAAAAAACAAAGCATAAGAGACAAACTGGGAAGACACCATGGGAAAAAACAATACTGCCCTTTTAACAGCAGCACAGAATGATGCTGAATTGAATCAGCAGTGTAACCAAAAACTGAGGTGCATTAACATCCTACCTCTTAAACTTAATTGCTTCCAATTTTGAAACCGTAGCTTAGCTTAGCTACATCCGGCTTATGCAACCTTAGACGGAAAGATTTAAATCACTACCACAATTTGCAGAGTTACAGTAGTTTCACTAAGTTTGTTAAAATACCTTTACAATTATATCGGATCAGTGTAAATTTCAGTTCAAAGAATGCCACCAAGCCTTACTTTCAAAACAGTTTCTACACTTTTTTTTCCTTTCCTGTATACCTTTTTCTTCTACACTCAGACCCAAAACTGTATGTAAGTATCACCAATATATTTTAAAACCTACAGATAAAAAGCTAAGAATGCTCTACAGCAGCAAGTTTACCACACACATCAAAGGAAAGACAGCTGTGCATTAAGTCTCTTTTAAACTTAGTTGGTTGTAGCAAAAACATCAAGCGTGCATTTGGCAGTTAGATGCTATAGCAGTCAGAATTACAGATTCTGGAGCAGAGAGAGTAAATCTGTTTATTGCCAAATTGAGTACAAAAGATAAACACTAAGTCTAACCATCTGAACAACTCTACTCAGACTGTGAATGAAAAGCTCTCTTAGGTGGGAAGCTGGCCCATTTGCTCGTCTTTGTGAGGCTTTTTGCCACGTGTTGTGTTATACATAGTTGTGATATTTAAACCCCCAGTGCTGTAGTAGAAAAGTTTAATCAACTTCATGAGCTTGACTATGCATAGTTATACTGTCAAGTTGACTGAGAAAGTGTTTACCAAAGCTGAATTAATTAGCTTTACTTAAACTGCGTCTGTTAGTACAATGTTCAGATGGTTGTTAGAATATATGACATCAATTTGGTATTTGCTGCTACTGCCAGAAAGGATTAGAAATCTAAAGCACAATTTTCATGGATTATGAGTCATTTAGATAGTATATTACTTTCTGAAGTGTGAATCTGAGCAATTCTGCAGATAGAAAAAAAAACCCGATCAGTTGTGTTTACCAGGAATGGGTGTAATTTTAATTCCTGTTGGATAACATAGATGTATGTGGCCTTTAATGGGATATCCAGTTTTCTTACACAATTATCCAGGTGACCATAGGATCATTTTGGGTTGGAAAAACCTTTAAGATCAAGTCCAACTGTACATCGAGTTCCTCCCACACTACCTCATCATTTTTCTAAAGGAGGTCATAAAACAAAGAAATCATTACACTGTACAACCCCTAAGAACTAATATGCCACACTTACTCTCCAATAATAAAAGATCTTTCTAAAATCATGCAAAAGTCCTAAGCACTTTCAAGTAGCATGTTACAATAATAGCAATTCCCAGGACAACAGTCAGTTGTAAGCAACTGGGTAAGGACCTCATGTTTATCACAGGCCTGTAGCAAAATTATGTAACAAAAATTATCACAGTTTTAATTACCAGAAAACTCTACCTTCCAAAAATTGATGGATGGGTTTTTTGGATAACTGGTTTTGGAGATTTTTGAGAGCAAGAAGCTTGTGGGTAGAAGACAGGGAAGGATTACCTTCATAAGTAGTATGAATCATGACATGCTACATCAATAAATATATCTAATAACTTAAATGCACCATGAATAAATGCAAGGGTAAGCACAATAGGTTTTTAACCCTATTATTCAGCACTGCAAACCACTTTATGACAACACTACAGAACACAAGGGTTCCGTGGAAGCATGAAAACAATGACATGCAGGCAATCGTGAAAGAGCTGGCAATTCATAGATCTAGTAGGATTTCCCCTCTCTTCCCCCTTACCTGGTTTCAGTCTCATCTATTCAAATGCAAACTCTCCCAAAAAGAAAACATCCCATTTCAGGGCTCAAAATGTGTTTGGTCGTGTGTGTGTGTGTATATATATATACACACACACCTCTATGAACTGTAGCAACCTGTTGCAGGATGTGTGAAGCAATGGCACCGTGTTTCTTCAAGCATCTCATTAGTAGCAGCAAGGAGCAGATGCAGAATTGTGCCATGAACACAGCTATTTGCAGTATGATGAATATTTTCAATGTCCAACTACTGGTATCCAGCTCATCAGCTGAATCAGAAGCCAATTCGTATTTTTTTCCGAAGTATAGATATGTTTAGTGCTGTGGTGGGAAAGAAAGTGGGAAGTTTTAGTTCTACCCTCAAATGCAGGCTGGCAGATGACCCACAGAGCAGAAGCGCACACAGAAAATCTGACACTGCCCAGGAAATAATTTTTTAAATCTATCATCTGGCTGAAGAAATACAAAGGCTATCTGCAACAATGCCATGCAACCTCCATGAATAATTACTAGACCTGTGTAGAAGAATGGCTGCAGAAGCATGGCCTTAGAATCTCTGAAGATCTGCACAATCCAACCCTGGTATTAGAATAGGCCTGTAATCAGAATTGTGCTGAAGTTGCTGTGCTGAAGTTAACAAGAAAGGTAGCCTTGAGCTATTCTTGAATCCTGAGACCAAGTAATTATGTTGTGCCAACAGGCCGTGGCTGTAACAAGCTACAGATGCTGGGAAAGCAGGTGCAGGGCCAAGAAAGATAGGGACCGGTATGGGAAAATAGGGAGTAACAAACTACAAGGCTGAAGCACAGCAACACAATTAGCTACATGGATAGAATGCTTATTTTAGTCATGATAATTAGGGGTGTGAGAACCACGCGTGTTTAGAGACTACTAACCAATTATATTTCTGCTTTACGAATATGCATGTGTATCGGTTCTATATAAGTAGTGTTAGAAACTAATAAAGTTGAGCAAGATGCATAACTCATATTGAGCGTCTTCTTGACTCCGGCAAACCCTTCTTCCAACAGACCTGATTTTGAGAAATGGGAGACCTGTATCTTCTTTTCACGAGACTGATGCTATTAACTTTCCCCATCACTTGGATTTTCACCATTTCCATGCAGACCTCCTGCTCATAACATTGTGCTAGAACTCTACAGTCTTTCCTTTATAACAAGTGTGCCTCATCTGGTTAGTTAAGAAATTGTATAGTTGCCTCTCCTTAACAAAATGCAGTGCAAATATTTAAAAAATAACAAATGTCTCATGTAGAGAACTAAGAACACCAAAAATTTCTTGAGTTTTCTGTAAGAACCCGGAGTCCACACTTGAGATCTACACTGGCATTTCTTTTCACTGTGTGGCAATGATAACCACAGAGCTTCATAGATTTAAACTGCTTTTTCTAACATACAATTCACATCCTCAATAGCAGGTAAACAGCTTTTCAGAATTTGTTGGCAGAGAAGAAAAGGCACAGACTGTTCAAGCACTTTCCTACCCCTGCTCAGAATAGCATATGATTCTGCTTACAAAAACCAACTTGCTTATCTTCTACAGTATCTCCTTCCAGAAGGGCTGGATTTTATTTTGATTTTTTTTGTAGGAAGGAAAGAAGTAGGAACAAAAGACAGAAAAGGATTTGTATATCCTGTTCTTGAGTCAACTTAACCAAGACACATTAAAGCTCTATGTGCAGGTTTTAAAATGAGAAGAATGTTATCCAAGATAATGTCTGCTCAATGCCAGTACTGTAAGAAAGCTTTTCTGTTTATAGATCTGATGAGACAAGCAGGAAGAGGAGTTCATTCACTGACATGGTCTGCGTAAGACTTAAAAGATCTTTTTTGTTTTCCATCTTCAGCTAGGCTAGATTTATCTGTCGGGGTATGTTATTTCCTAAATGCATATACAGAGATCTTAGGATTCTAATTAACAGGAACTATATATACGAACTGAGAAAAGTATAAAGAAATAGAAATATAAGTATCACTTTAAATTATTAAAACTTTTTAATTTATTAATTCTAATGCTGGGGGTGAGGAACGAACCCAAAACAGCATAAGAATAAACACCACATTGTATTAACTAGTCAAATGTTTAATATACATGCCGTTTTCACCTTTTTAAAAAAAATAAATGGAAATAAAGGTCAAGTAGCCAATGAAGTTTTTCTTCTACTCTCAGTAATCTGTTTTGTAGAGACCACATTCAAAGACCATGTTTGTTATAGTAGCAAGTAAAATACCAAAAACCATCATGTATTCACTTCATACATGTTGAATGTTCAGTATTCCAATCCTGGGTTTTTTCCCTCTTATTAAGCAAAAAGAGGGGGAAAAAAACGAAAAGCACTATGAAAGTGTATGAAGCTAGATACCCTTTGAAGGCAAACATAAATATAAAAGCTGTCCATATAATAAAGCCCTTTTTCTTGTATACTTGGCAACTGAGTCCTTGGCCCCTTGAGGCCCTACTGAGAATAATAGCATCATGATTTCACTCCTGACAGCAGCATCAGTCAAAGGATCTGGCCTAAAGGGACTGTCACAAGGCAAAGGGCCACAGTACCCTGTAGAACTAGGTTACAGGTCACTGACCCTGCCAACACCAACAATTTCTGCACTAGTTTAAGCCAAAACAAGACTGCACTTTTAATACAGGAAACTGAAACACGACTCTTCAGTGTTGTGTATCACTGTCACATTTCTCCACACAAAGAACAGACAAATGAAAATTTAAGTCTATCATTCAACATATCAAAAATGGGAAGACTGCTAATTTAGTTGAGCTGGTTTCTGATAGATGCTTAACCTGTTGTACAAGTAGAAAACACACATGTACCTACACAACTTCTGGGTGTATGCATACATAGTGCTCTATACATAGCCCAGCAACTATGCAATCTGCACAGAGAAGACATCTTATATACTGTGAGAGATCTGCAAACAAGTTTTGGATTCAGACAGTGGGTGACAGTCAAAATGAACTACTTGGCTCCCCAACATCTTTTAGAAATTTGATAACGTAGAGCAGACTTTTCATGAAAAAAAATTGCACTTTTTACCACTCACAAACTCGTGCTTATGCGAGTGATGTATTATTCTACATTAGTACAAACCACCTCTCTGCAAGGATGCTTGCAAGAGCATTTGTGGAGTACATCAAAACCAGAGTCAATGCAGGTTCACACTACAAATCTTCCCTTGCTCAGATAGGGTTACAAATAGTAGCTGAGGTGAAAAACAAAGTATCAATCAAATGGGCAAATCACATCACCAAATAGTAGAGCCATTCCAGCCACCCACTCTGATATTCCATGTGGTCTAGGGGCACATCAAAGTCAACATACCCAGTAACTTTTGAGCCCATACCCTGTTATTTGCACAGGCTACATTTAACAGAAAGAGAGTTTACAGAAAAACCACAGAAGTACTTTACAGATTAATCTTATCTGCTACTTCTACCTTTTCCATAATACCTCATGCCACATATATACTCAGCATTGCATGAAACAGCCTGGGTGGGAAACACGGCATTCATCCTAACACAGTGCTTTGCCCAAGCTAATAAGCAACACCTCTATCATCATGCGTGAAGTTACAGGCATGCATGACTATTACCAAGCACAACTACTGCAGACTTCATTCCACAGCATGACATACAGATTCAAGAAGTACTGGTTGTAAGCCTTTAAATCAGGCTTGATCCCCTATTCATACAGACAACTGCCGCTGCATGATGGGTAAAGTCTTTCTATATCAAATGTGAGTTCACATCATTCAATTTGTAAATGATATAAACTACCGATTCAATTAGACTATCAGAATACTCTTTGAAGATGTAAAACGCATCTCTAACTAGAGCTTTACAGACAGAGATAACCTAGGAATGTTTTTGTAGTCTAAAATTTATGCTTCAGGTGCTCTGGTACACTGTGGGTGCACTGGGGAGAGAGTGGAAAGAGTCACTTAAAATTATGAGCCAAGAAAAAAAAAGAAAAAAAAAAAAGAACTATCTGAGATTATGGAAATCTAGGAAGCATAAAACACCCTATTTATCTTTGTGAGACAAAAAATTATGAGCAGTAATATAAATTTAAATGTTACTAGTATTTTGGAGGTCATCAAGAACACAGTGTAGAATCACTGACCTGCACAATAAACATTAAGGAGGCAAGAAAGTCAGCAGCTGAGAGATGACAATTACATGTTTCCCACAAATCAAAAGAAACCCAGAACAAGAACTATGGTAATACTGACGCAGACACTTAAACTTGACCGTGACAAAATGAATCCTATGAAACACAGGGAAACAGAACACACAATACTTTGACAGTTTACTGTGAATGCTGTCTCCTTCCAAAAGCTCAAACGTGAAGAATTTATTTTGTAAGTAGAGCTCAAAAATTTGCCAGCTTTTGTACCCCACTGCATCCCTCCCTAATGAGGAAACACACCAAATAAATAATTCCAGTAATTAAGTAACAAACAAACAAACAAAAAGCTGAATTTCAGAGACCTATTGAACAGTTTTAAACATAAACATGAAATAGTATTTTGCAGCTTTCCACTCTCCACAACAAACTCAAGGAGCTAATCCAATTTTTCCTTTAGTTTTCACATTCACAGAGATTGGCAGCAGTTTGTTCAAGCCTTTTAAATTATATGTTCAGAAAATAAGATGTTCTAATTAAAAAAAAAATAAATTAGGTATGTCTGCCTGAAAGTATAAATCTATTTTTAAAAAGGTCAAAAGATGAAACCAGCAGCTGCTAGCTACTTTGCTAGTTCGTGCAAAAATTCAGACGCAGGTATATAAGCTAACTGCATGGAGTTGACAGTATTTTTACATGTGCAAAATCCTACATACCCAAACGCAGACCACATACAGGTGAAAAAAAATGCATTTAAGCAAGTTCTCCATCAAAGCTAAGAACTAGAATTATGAACTTAGAAATCCATTCACTCTATTAAGAGAAAATTATTAACATTCAGAACTAAGATGGCATTCTGCAAGGAAGAGTGTGAACGGCCCGAACAGTTAATAATTCCACAAGACACTTAGACGTGACAGTAAACTTGTTAATGAGACAATACACACCACAGTTAACTACTAATTTTAAAATGTCATTCACAAAAAGAAGACTCTGATATTGTCAGAAGCAAAAAGATCCTCATTACTGATTCTTTATTGCTTTTACTGTGGAAGGAAAAAAACCCTTCACAAGTATGCAGTTCTTGTGGAAAAATCAAATGAACAATACACATAATTTACGGGACTACCCAAAACGCCCTTGAAAAGGATAATTGGGCACCTTGAGACAAGTTTCTCCTTGGCGACAAGGATGTAATTTTGGACAAGGCTTGCTCTATTTCAGCAAGTTCTGAATTTTTTCCCCCTCTCCAAATAAATTACAACTGAAGGCATTCTCCTGTGTAAATGAAGGAAAACTTCATGTTCCCTTGTCCCAGGAGATCAAAAAGGTCATGTTTTTATCACAAAAAAAAGACAACCAAACATATTCCTCAAGCTCATTTTCAATGAAAGTGATAGCTACAGTAAATATAAAAATAGCTTACTCTGCCACTGATTAAAGAATGTAATCTGTATCATCCTTAAATAGTCCTCTTAGGGTGTGTCTCACCCACATCAGAGATTTCAGGATCCCTAGAAGCAACATAACATACTTGAATTTGCTAATGCTTAGTTTACATGTCTCTATTAGTTGACTGTAAATAAGTATAACATGTAAAATTCCAGTCTCGAGCAAAAGAGCCACTGGAACTCTCATTCTCCTAAACTTTCCTGTCTTACTGTATTTGGTTTTGTCTCTGTTCATCACCCCATCTTCAAAGCAAACCCAAGCGTCTTCTGATGGCTTGCTCACAGATACACATGTGAGGTCAAAAATAATTTCCTCCCAATTCCTGGGTATCCACCAGGGCAGGGGGGGCATGGATGATCACAGATGACAGAGCCAGGGACACTAAGCTGCAAACAAACACTGGTTTATATTTACAGAAACCTTCGGATTAAGAAGGTACTATCTCACTGAACCAGTTACACAGGTCTGCTCACCCACTCCTTGGGCGGGCGTTATCTAGCAGCCAAGCCTTCTTTTCCTCCCTTGTAAATGCTCCAAGAGGTTCTATCTTTGATTCCCAACTCTTCCTTTCCACTCCTTGGCTCCTTTCCCTCCTATCTAACATACAGCAAAATGGCATCCTTCATCACAGGGTAATATCAACAGACTTGTTTTCTTAGCAGCAAGCAGGAAAGAGGCCTTCTCTTCACCAACTGCAATTAAAAAACAAACTGCAACCTAACAAAAAAACCTTCCAAAAACCACTAAGTTCCACGGAAGACCCACTTGCATATTACTGTAAGAGATGCAAATCAATTGAACTCTTGAGCTCTGAAGACTTTTTCTTGTTTGCAACCATGTGACCAAAAATAAGACCCAAAAGGTTTTGTTTCTGTTTTATTTGTATTGAGACCAATGCAATACAACGATCTTTTCATTCAAAGGACCAGCTGCTAAACAGGCAGCTCTTTAAACTTCGATTCCCTTGAAAGAGTAACTAAAGAGCTCTCTATGCCTCTGAGCATCCTTTCCTCTAGCATGGATGTCAATCTCTACTAACACTACCAGTAAAGCAAATAAACTGTCTTAATTCATTCCCTGCTTGTAGGATACAACAATATAACCTTTCACCATGTGTTGGTTTTTTTTTAAAAAAAAAAAAAAAAAGAGTAGTATGCATTATTTCAACATTTAAAATGATGAAGGTAAAGAAAATGCACTGTATGCCATATGCAATGGAATAATTAATATTTGCCTCACATTTGATCAAAAGTGCTTCTAACTAAACATAGGCTGTAGAGACAAGAGGTATTCAAAGGAATTAATGGAATCAAAAAAAGCCAGTTTAAGGTTTCAAATAAAATCTCCAGTCAAAAGATATGTCTTAGCATAAAAAGTTTGACATGAATGAAGTAACAGGAAGTCTCTCATCTTAAAGTAATTTTTCAGCCAAGGGATTGTGATTAAAGAAACATTACATCCTTTTTGAGCAACAGCATTTTAGTTTGATGTACAAGAACTACTAGGATGTAAAAGCACCATAACAAAAAAAAAAAAACATAGTGAAAAAACTGGTGTATCAAATGATGGGACAAAAATAACACAGCAATACCAGTTTATCTATGTTTTTAATTATACCAAGCCAAATTATGTGACTAAGAACATTGAGCACAAGGCATTTTAGGTATTTTACTCCAAGTTCTTCACCAAGCCCCCAGTGTCTCCACACACACATAATTTTTTCTTACAGACTGAGTATCTGAATTACTATATTCCTGTTTTAATTCTATATACACTTGAGAAAAATACCAAAAAATGAAACTGAGTTGTATTTCTTCAACTGTTGTGATTTTCCTGGAATTGAGTATTAAAAATACCATTATGCAACAGCAAACGTATTAAAAAAACTGATGACATTTGAAAGGAATTCACATTTAATATTTGTATATCTTGGGGAATATTAATGAGTAATCTGAATTACTATTAAATATATTTAAAAGTATTTCTCAAGTTAAGCTCATTTTCTTGCCATCTTCTACACTACCTGCTAGCCTGCTGCTCTACTGAAATAAAATGCTTCCCAAAAATCAGATGGAATATTAACAACTTTGTTCCACTGGATAGATGCTAACATAGACTGACAATATGCAAAATAATTATGGTTTGGGTTTTTGTTTGGGGTTTTTTTTTTTTTTTTTCACAAATACAAAGCATCTTTACATAAAAGAGAGCTCAACAGCAGCAAAAACTGCTGTGTAAGATCAAACTATTTCCAGACTGCAGAAATATTCTTGATAATATACAAAATAAACACTTAGGTTTTGTTTATAAGGTGTTTTGAGATCTTTTAATGGGAGCTATAAAAATGTATTGGTGTATTAAATATCTTTCACCAACCTTATCGGAACTTACTACTAACAGCACTACTTTATAGATTAAAGAAACTGAAGTACAGAGAGAATACTTTATTTGGTTTTGATCACAATACATCAGTGTCATACCAAAGTCAGAAGTGAGTACAGACTCAGCTGTTCAAGAGGAATCACCAGATCACTAGCGGGACTCTTCCTTTCTTCATAAAAATCTATCGTGTGCAAAATTTTTGTCACAGGAACACCATTTTGCAAAACAATGTGACATGACACATGACTGTTCAAGAGCCAAAGGCTAAGAAAAGCCCTAAAAAAAGTGCAACTATGAGAAGTAAAGCCAGTAAGTAATCTCTACAAAAAGCAACTGAGACTGAAAAATGGAGATTTTTGACTACAGCTTCTGTAATCCAGAAAAATCCCAGTTTTACCTTTGATCTCTCAGTCACTGAAACCAATATGCCACAGGTGTTTTGTTTTTTTTTAAACTGACTCCTGTCTCATTTACAAGAGCATCAATTTTGTTACTGAGAAAAAAATATGTAGTACATGGGCTTTACCATAGGCCAAAAAAAAAATCTAAGCATTTAGTCAGGAGCTCAGCACACCTAAGTCAAAGCAAGGTCTCTCAATAAATCAGAGGACAAAGGCCCCTCCAAACAGGATTTTATTTTCTTTATACCCTCCCCAGGTGATTGACTAGGCAAAAGCTGTTACAGTACCTATAAAAGAATGACCTCAGGCACATGACCATATAAAGAATTTTAAATTAATAGAACACAAAAAAATGGCATCATGCACTCAAGCCACCCTACTCAGCTTCAAGAAAGTAATAGTGCATAAATCTATTACAAAAGGAGGAACTAAAGAAGTTGAGCCCTTCACTGTAACCTAAACCCAGTGCTGGTACAGAGCTAGTATAGTCCCCCCTGCCCCAGCTAGTAAAACCTTGCCCTAAGATATTTATATCAACTCCACTTCAGATAAAGGATCATCTAAATTTTGTAGATTCAGCTAGAGTTGGCAACTTTTGATTCAATCACACCATTTGGTTAGAAAACATCTCTATGCTACCCCTTTATGTTTGCTTCACCCATTTTAATGAGCTGAGTGTTTTTTCCCGTCTCTCAAGTTCATTTGCTTACGTACTTCAGTCATCTGTTGCTACAGCTCTTGTATTGCTGCCTGCTGTCTTCTATTCATCTATTTTCCTTCTTTTCCCCATAAAATAAGGCTTATTCTGTTGCATGAAAAAAAGGAGTGATCCCCTTGCAGTGACCCCACGGTAACAGCTACAACCTCAGAGCTGGTGGGTGTTAATGCTCCGACAGAACTCCCCTACTCTGTTCAGGAAGCTGCAGGGGATCAAGAAGCTGATCTTGGTCAGTATTTTGTTTTGGCTTTCAAGTTGGCCTTATCATAAACTCTATTTCATAGGAACAGAAATCAAAGGAGGAAAAAGGTAATGTCATCAAGAGCCCATAAAACATTCCAAACCCCTGGCTTTCAGTGGCTACAGTCAGCTTACAGAACTACTCCCAGATCTAAACTGACATCGTACATGTTGCTGGCAGACAAATACAAATGCTCATTAACTTCCACCATTAACACCAAAAAAAAAAATGGAGGAAATGCAATTTCCTCACATTAGTGTCAGATGCTTTGAAATCAAGGGAACTCCTCTGTACCCGAGCATTTTAGAATGGCCTAAGGAAAACCTGATTCCTCTCTCCTCAATTTCTTTTTATATCCTAAAAGTTTTCTGGAGACAAATTAACAAACAAAAAAGAACCCATAAAAAAGTACAGTGACTCTTTATAAGCGATAGTGTCAATGATCTACTTCATCCCATTTCTCCAAAACATTATTTATAATTGTTTTGAAACTTTTTCAAGTTACTGAAAATTTTTTCTTAAAGTTCCGAAATATTTTCTTACCAAATGATTTTCTTCTCTTATTAAATGCAACCGCACCTACATCACAAAACGTAACCTTTAGAAATTGAAGTGTCACCTAAAAAAAACCCTAATCCCCACCTGCCAAAATCTTCAAAGTTTCATTACTTAGGACAGCTTTCTCCATCATAAAGAAAAAAAAAGTTGCTAGCAATATAAAATGTCTTTAGAAAAGATCAGATTAAAAGGCTTCTCTAGATACACGAACTGGAGACACCAGCGACTGAAATAGAATTTCCACTCCATAAGAAACTCCTATCTTTTAGCATTTATTTTATAACAAACCAGGTAGAAGTGTTGAAGCATCAACATATTAGTATAAAACATTCCCCAAACATTCAGTTCATAAATATACAAATATTTTTTTTGCATCATATTTTTAAACAGAACACTGTGGTATTCCAGAACCAAAACATTTAAATTTATTTGACACTTAACTACATCTGCTGCATGAGCTGTATGAAGATCCAGACGAGCAATTGTTCACTATGTGCTGAACCCTGTAACTGTAACACATATCTCAGAAGATAACTTAGCTATACAGATTCCACAGACTGCACAGAAAGAAAACATTATGTACAGAGAAAACATCCACAGAGAAACCTAACCCATAAGAACGCTGGGTTAGAAGACTTACGACCTGAGAGACACAGGCATTCTAAAGATGTTTGTTGAATCAGCTAGAAATTAAATTTCTATTTTCTCACTAGAAAACAGCAAGAGAATCTCAACAGAGAAAACATGATGGAACATTCCATGGTACTTCTACCGACACCAACAAACCCCTACTATGCTATAGTGGAAGAGCAACAGACCGTCAACAAGTCCTTTATATCAAAGTGCTGACAAAATGGCAATCTAAAGCTCACAAAGGAAATAGAAAAATCTTCCTCAATTTTCCATGATGCCCACAGAACTAACACATCCTTTTCTAAAAAATAAGGCAACCAAGAAAATTTCCAAGATTCATGTTTTAAAAATCAAATGAAAAAAATATAATATTTCCAGTACAACTGTTATCCTTTTCATCCTGCCCTGCCCCCTCCATTAGAAAAGAAAAACAAACAAAAGATGTGCCGGAAAGCTTCGTGAAGCTCACTAGAAGTTCTAAGTTTCTATATATTTTGTATGGAAGAACTCAAAAGACCGTAATAGTATTATTTATAATCAAAATATTATTTAACAGTATATGGCAAGAAATTTACCAGATGTTGACATATTTAATACTTCAGTTACTTACAAACATGAGTGCAATATTTTGCAAATAAGTATTTTCTCAAACATCTCAGTTTTTTAAGTCCCTTTTTGTCTTCAGAATTATAATCATAAAGTTACCGAAAGATACTGTATTTCAGTTGCAGACCAAATGGCAGCTACCAAAAAAAAGCTAAGTTCATGATGACAATGAGAGGTTTTTCCCCAATTACCCCTTGCAAATTTTCTGAAAAACCAATGAGATGATGCTGGCTACTACTGTACTGATTAATACCTACATTAAGCATAAATGCACAAAACAGCTATTTTACTATCTCCAGTGATTCTCAGTCTTCAATGATACATTTCATTCTTTACAGTAAGCAATACGCACTTATGTCTAACTCAAAAAAGTCAAATGAAATCCTCACAAATGCTCTTAAGCGTAAATCTACTCAGAGGCAAGATCTGACATAAGAAACATAGCTGTACCTTCCAGATAAAAAAACATTTTTTTGGTTGGGCTTTTCTTCCAAATGGAGACTTACAATCACTTTAATACAGCTTAGCTTAGTCCTGGAATCAACTACTACAAGCAGGGCCAGCATCAGGTAACACTAAGCATCTAACCTGGTACTAATTAATGTCTGATATATAGTCCACATGCCAAAGAAATGCAATTTTAAGCAGCTGCAGAAACTGAATAGGCTGTGATAGAGAGAAAAAATGCCCTATACAATCTACTTACTAGCATGCTTATCTGCAAGCATTATAAGGCTGTTGGAAATATCTCTTCGCCTATAAAAACACACCACTTTTGCTTCCACGTTCCCATTGGCAGTCTACAAAAGAAAGATAAATCAAGTCAGAATGTATCCTTCCTCAACTGAGTAACACAAATTCAATACCCCTCCCTCATTATTACTAGTTCTCACATGATCAGTCAGGCTGCAATGAACAGAATTACTCAAGTAAGTAAAAGCTTCCTGACACTGGTCAATATCAATTTCAGATCAGACAACAATATTGATTATAATTATTTAGTCCTAAGAATTTATACATTATTCACTTGTTTAGAGATGTAAAGTCAGTATCATGTTAATATAAGAATCCTTAAGACATATCAGAAGCTTGTGAACATTTCTTTGCCATGCAGATTTAGACAGAAAAGTATATTACAAAGTACTCTAGCATTTTTTTTTAATCATATTTAATATAACATGGTTTAATTGAGAATTCACTGCAGCTCGTAAGACGAAAGAGCTATGTAGTTCACAGTTGTTTTCACAACTCATTATAGGGATCATGCTCTTTAGCTTGATAATGCAAAGAATCTACTAATATTTGAGGAACTGTATAAGAAGTACAAAATTTGTTAGTTACCTGGAGTCACTTATTTAAAACTCAAGATGTGGCACTGAAAAGTATCATGTTTTAATTAAGTTTCTTACCATAAAATCCCAAAACATCTTATCTCTGGTAAAATGATAACAAAAGCATTTCATTACATATTTGTGTAACATCTCCAGGTTTGCTCAATGCCTTTAACACATGAAAGCACATAAATCACAATTAAGGTATCTGGACTGCATCTCTGAAATTCTCTTTTAAAAAAAAAAAAATCAATACACGACTCTGCTCTGCCATCCACAAGCAAGATTAAATTACAGCAATGCAGTTTAAAGATAATAAACATTACATTCAGAACATGATTGGAATCACTTCAATTACTGTAAATAAAAAAATACTGTTCTCCAATAAAAGTCCAAAATGATTTGCCATGCACAAGTTCAGTGGATGTTGTGTTGGACAGCACTAACAGGTAATGTGGTTGATGTCTGCTACGGAGTAATACTATGTTCCATTAAAAAGAAGAAAACCATTTGCAAGTCACCATTTTTTTGATTTACTTTCTAACCGCAGAAAAAAAAAATACCTTTATCATTATTTACATCACGATTGGCATTTTGATCATTAACTTTTGGCATAACGTATTGGTAAGTTTTAATACTGTTTGATAGAATAGTAAAAATATGCTATGCTAAAAAAATAAATCAATAAAAATCCCACACCATTCTTAGTAGTACAAGAGTGAATGAAAATAATCATGCTCTCCCCAAAATGACGCTGTGAAAAGCCTCCATTCTTTCTAAAAATACACTCAGGATAAAGAGAGCGAATACAGTCTCTATTCCTATTCAAAAGCCCATCCTTCATTCACAGCTGCCAATAAGAAGAGCAATAAACAGCCACAGAAGTCACATATTCTGTTATCTGACCACTGCAAAGTCTCACTGATGCCTACTAGCTCTTTACACATACACCCAAAAGCAGACACATTACATGATCGCCATCATTCCAGATGGATTCACAGTGCCATCACCACAGAAAGAATTAAAGTCATTCATTTCCTCAGGCATTTGTGGGGTTTGTTTTGAAATTTTTATAGCAGAGTACCCCTGTTCACCAGGAGTGATCAACTGGGTTTCCTTAGATATCAGGGCAAAATTACAGGATGACACATAGTAAGGTTTCAGTAACTGAAATATACACAACATTCACAGCAAATTTCAAGAAAGTGAAAACAAAAACAAACCCAAAGAAAAAACAAACAAAAGAAACCCAAACAGAAAAGGCTACCACAATGGAACCCTTATGGGATGGAAATCATTCACTGTTTTTTTTGAAAAGTGCACTGATTGTTGTCAAACGTTAAGCAAGAATCTTAAAGACACCTGCGTACCTTGTTAAGTTCTTCAATTCTCCGAATGAGATATGGATTGCTGGAAGAGTTTTCAAAATAAACATAATCTGCAATGAAAAAAGGGAAGATATCAAAATACCAAAAAATAATATGTAAGAGCTTATCATTAGCGGAAATTTTTTTTCCTAAACCTAGCAGCTTTAAAAAGCTGAGATTTATTAGGAAATGTTCAGACAGCAAAGTATTTCTGCACTGAGATTTAACATAGTTTATTCCTAAATTGTGGTCATAACTGCACTACAGGTGCTTTAGCAATCATGCTGAAATAAAGTTATATGCCTCATGTTGGAGCTTACAGCGTAATTCAGTAATGTGCACACATCATTAATCTTGATATAAAGGCGGCAGCTTCTCACAATTGATTAGGGAAGATTTAAGAAGCGAGTGCTTTAGAGAGTTTCAATATTATGGGAGATAAGTATTTCGTAAGATAGGCTACCTGACATTTATTATCAGCTGCTGTAGTAATATGGTTATCCAAACAAGTCAGGCACATTGTACAATACTTCCTTTTGTTGCCTTCTCTGTTCAACAACATGCAAACTACATTAAGCAGTAACAGTCATGAGGTTAGTGAGGCTCTCCCAGGACAAAATCTCTTATAGCATAATTCACTTAAGAAGTATTTTCATGGAGTATGTGGAAGTTTACTCATATCCTCAAAGCTGCTCCCATGTAACACACACAGAATTGACATGCAGCACATTTCCTTCAACAGATTTCTCAACACTCGTTTTCGTCAAATGAAAAAGTACTCATCAAATACTAACCACACTTTATATTTAATATTTGACCTCTGCACCGTGCATCTTGCAAATTTTATTTTAAAAAATTGGGTGGGGGGACGATAACGGTGTATCAAACTCTTCTACAACACTTTGACACAACAGTAGAGTGAAACAGAACCTCGGGTAGCCCATTGAGCTCTAAAGAAAGAATGTGATCTCAGGATGTTGTTCACAATCACCTATTAAGATTACAACGAAAAAAACTGAGCACTGATGACCCGAGAAGCAAACTCTACCCAGATCTCAACAGCGCTGCTCAGAGGATTACTCTCATGAGTAAGGGCTGATGGGATTACAATCTAAATGCCCTAATGAAGGAGTACGCAGATGGAGGACTTGTGGATGTGTATCTCAAACCAGAGGCAGAAAGAGCCAAGCCAGCTACTGTCGTCTCTCATGTATTCGCGTCTTCCCTCTCACCTCAGGCTGCTGGGGTGAGAGCAGAAGGAGACAAGCCATTTTAGAGCACCAGGCACCGAGGAGCCAGGCGGAGCGGTGCACCTGAGGCAGGGCGCCAGGCAGCCAGCCATGCCCGCTCAAGGCAGGGCAGCCCAAGTCCTCAGCGTCTCTTTCACCGGCTGGGAAGAGAGGCGTCTGCCGTGCTCGTTACCGCCGAAGTGCCCCCCTTCGCCCAGCGCCGGGCAGTCACGTATCTGCGCGCTGCTCAGGGGTCACGTCGTCGGTAAGCAGGAAAGCTGACAGAAATCCCCCGGTTACACTGCGGGATTTATTATTTATCCTCGGCAGATGAAGGCAGGCGCGGAGGAACTCGGCCGTTAAGGGGAGGGAGGGCGCGGGGGCAGGGGCACGGCACGGCACGGCGGGAAGCGCTATCGGGCGCCCCCCGGGCCGGGCGCCGGCTGCCCACGCCACGCCGCCCAGGCCCGCCAGGCCGCAGCGGGGCAGGGTCGAGGCAGGTCCCCGGGCCGGGGGGCGCGCGGCTCCCGCAGGCCGCCCCCCGCTCGCCCCGCAGGTGGGCCAGCTTGCCTCCGTGCGCCGGCTCGGCCGGTGGCCGGGCAGAGGCCCGCCGGGCGGCCCTGCGCCGCTCCCGGGGAAGGCGGCGAGGCGCGGAGGGCAGCCGTGCCCGGCCCACGCGGCGGCGAAGGGGCAGGAAGCCGGCGGCGCCGCTCCCCCCTTCCCCGCGGAGGGCGGCGCTGCCCTTCTCCTCCTCGGCGGCGGGGGCCGGCCTCCCACCCGGCGCACAGGGCTGGCGGAGGAGGAACCTGCGTCCTCCGCCCGCGGCAGGCCCGGCGGCCCCTCTGCCGGGACCGGCTGCCGCCTCCCGCCGCCCGCCCCGGCCTGGCCGCCCCGCTCGGGGCCGTCGCACCGGCCGCGGCGGGCGAAGGGGGCCGGCGCCCCTGTCGTCGCCCCGGCGCGCCGCGCACAGCCCGCGGCTCGGCGGGGACCCCCGGCCAGGCGCCGTCCCCGCCGCCGGGCGCAGGACCCCCCGGCGCCGGGCGGGCGCTGCCGCGTCCCGACATACCTCCCACTCGGTACATGTTGGCCGCCATGTCTGCGCTCTGCGCCGCTCTCCTCCTCCTCCTCCTCCCGCCGCCTCTGCCGGGCCGGGCGAGCAGGGAGCGGCTCCCGCGGCCCCCCCGCCCCGCACTCCCCCCCACCCTGCGCCACCCCTACCCGCCCGGGCACAGGACGCGACGCCGCGCCTGGCGGTGCCGCCGCCTCGGCCGTTTCCCGAGCCGCCCGGCGAGGAAGGGGTTAAACAACCGCCCCCCACCGCTCCCCTCCCTCCCCGCCGCGCACCGGCCCCGAGGCGGGTCCGAGGCAGGGGCCAGCGGCGCGGGGCGGCGGCCTGGCCGCAAGTGGGACGGCCCGAGCGGGCTGCGGGGGGGGGGGGGCGCGGCTGCCGGCGGCGCGGAGCGGGGTGCCTTACCGGGCCGGGGGGAAGCGGGCGGCTGTGCCCTTCCTCTCCAGCCCCCTCTGGTCTTTTTGTGGTGGTCGCCGCTGCCCCGGCGCCGCTTTGTCCTCTGCCGCCCGGGGATCTCTCCCCTGAGGAAGCTCTGAGGAATAACCCAGGGAAAGTTTGTAGCGCAGCACCTGTTGGCGCTCGGTCCGGCGGCCCCTTTGTCCGCCCTGGGCGCGGGCCGGGGAGCGGGCGGCAGCCGGGGCCAGGCGCGCCGAGCCGGGCGGCCCTGCCCGCCGCGGGCGGCAGAAAGCGGCTACGAGGGGGCAAAGATAAAGGCAGCAGCTCGCCTCGTCGTCAGGAAGCGTTGAAGAAGATGCTTACATACCATCCGATGAGGGGGGTGCTTCAAAACCTGTCGATATCGATGTAACACGAAGCCATTTCCCCGAGTTTATATACAAAGTTCACGCCACCACTGCCGAGGCGTGCGCTTTACAAACACATTGATCCAGCTGTGGAGTGCTTCCTTGCGAGAGGAATGCTTTCTGTCATTTTCTTGCAAGGAAGGTGATGATTTATTATTTGTTTCGTGTCCTGGATGTTTGTGCGTGCAGCTGGAGCATTACCACACTCACACCTCACTCCATCCTGAGCTGCTGGGAAACTTGCGGATTAGGAGGAGGATGAGCTTCCCTGGAGTTTCTAATGATTGCATGCTCTCTTCCCTTTCCACCCTTAAGTGAACCTGTAACTACTATTAGGTTAAGATTTCTTCTGCTTGCAGGGCACTTTTAAATTCCTGAGTGACTACTTTGGTCAGAGGCAACTTGAGTACCAAATTCCTTAAATACATGAAGCAGGTGGACGATACAGTGATTTAGTCATCTCTAATACACAGCAACACGTTCATGCATTGAAAGGAAAAACTGGAAATCTTCCTCTGTTCTGCCTCCTGACAAGAACATCTGTGGGAGCTGAAAAGAAAGTCTGCAGACCTCCTTGGGAAGTCACAACTCTTGTCTGGCTGGTTATTTCTAGAGGCACAATAACGCTACCTCAGCAGAGAACGAAATACAAATAGCTAGAAGTTAAATGGGGGGTTATTTTTACTCTTGTGGTTTACTGCTTGGTAAATGAAACAGGTAAAACTTTCAAGACAAGGGAACAGTTAATTCAAATATTTGGCTTGTTGCAGACATTATCAATTAAACAAAATGCCTTCGAGCTCTTTCCCTCAGCTTAAGTTTGCACTTCAACATTAGAGGAATTTTCCACACTTTGAAGCTTACAATGTACCCTCATCCAGAAAGGAGTAGATTTTGATAGAAACAGACTCTCGCTTCAACCATCTGAAGGCATGCCCTATGGAAAATGAAAGCTGCTCCTGAAAACACGGAATTCACCTCTCAAATTCATGAGAGAGCAGCCCAGGAACACCCGTGGTCCCAGACTGCCCTTTCAGGTTGACAGCCTGAAAACAGCAAGAAAAAAACCCTTTATTTACAGCTGCCTGAGGCACACGTCACAGACCAGATAAATAATGACTTTTATATACCTTGGTACCAAATCACTGGGCCTTATTATTCACACTAACACAGTTTGCATAGCCACAGATAACATCACGTGATACCGCATGGTGTCATGCTGCTGTATTTATGCAGTTTCAAGTCACTGCTGCAAGCTGAGGAAGGTAGTAGGTACAGCTAGCTGTGGTTGCGTACAAAGTTGGAGGACTGGCAGTACATTTTACTTTGGTGTAATGTATACAAAAGCCTGGATACAGTTTATTTTCTGTGCTATCTCAGTGTATGGAATGTGAAAAATTGAAGTTATGTAAACATCTTCATTTTTCAAGGTTAAATATAATGGAAAACTCTTGTTTCAGCCACAACATTGTTGAGAAAAAATTCAGATACAAGCTTCGTCTTAACCTGGTAAATGAACTATATTCAGCTACAGACTCAGATTACTTGTGTTGTTCAAAAGAAACCACATTTCTGTAGCTACTTAAATTGAAGTTGCAATATAGATTATTTCTGTTAGAGATACAGATTACCCAGGAACTTAATTTCACAGCTTTTGTTGTTGTACCATCCAAAGCAGCCCATCATTCTTCCTCATATTCCTCCAAAAAGTAGCCAAGAAGAGGAGTGTAAAGGATACTATTAAAAGGTAGACCAGTTCCCCGGTCCAGGCTCACTAATGGCCCCCGTGGTGAGCTAGCTTAGCAGTACTGAAGGAGATGGAGATGAGGCGCTGGAAGGATGGCTGCCTGCAGACCTTTCATGGTATTTCCAATAGTGTCTATCAACTTCTCCAGGCCACACCCTCTTTATTGGCTCTTTCACTTTAGCATCATCACATGCATTTAAATCACATATATTAAATACCCATTAAGCTGACTGGAGCTATACAATTTTCTTACTGTATTTAAAAAAATGCAATATTGAAATACATTTTTTTGATTAAGGATAATACAAAAATGTTTAATTTTTTCTTCATAGGATTCTTGCATCAGACAGAAAAATTCACTACCCATGTTCTTTTCTTACTGGGTCTGCAATAGTGGGAAAGTTTCAAAAAGCTCTGACAACCTTATCACCCCAGAAAGTGGCAGAATAAGGGAGTTACCCTTGCAGCTGTTGTGCAACATCCTGGTTTGTGTCCCGAGTTTTCAAAGGTTCCAACCCAGCATCTTCTCTAGGTAGTAAAAGCCTGAATCTTTACACACACACCCTCCCCTAAACCCCACAAACATGCTCACAAAAGACACCAGTACTGAAGACAAATCTTCCTCAATTACTTGCTTAAGGATTAAACTGACAGTTCAGGGGTGTATAGTAAAATCTATTTGTAGAGGTGTGTTTAAGAATGGAATACTTCAGGATCTTACAGGTACAAACATCTTATTGAAATCAACAAAAGCACTGGAGAAGAGAGCTGCTTGAACCTTAATAAAAGGTGCTCAGCCTCTTGTAGAGCTTTCATAGAGGCTCACCCTCATGCTGATGCAATTGAAAGGAAAATGTGTTTAGACTGCCCCATCCTTGGGCTGTACTTATGGGACCTGTCCAACTCGAAGTGCCTGAGCCTAGAGTTTCTTTTGGGCATGGGTAATCTGGAAACATAGGAAACAGCAGTGCAGGTTTATGGTCTTTTCCAACCTAAATGATTCTATGAGTTCACACCAAGAGAAAGCGGCTCCCTTGCTAGTAGAACTGCTAAAACGAATAAACAGGCTGCATGCACATAACGCGTACAAAGAGTTAAAAAAAATACAAAGGACTTCACAAATAATCATTTCTTATTAGCCTAAACTCCTGCTTATACTGAGAGTAATTCACTGCCATAGAGGACTTCGGTAGTTCGCAGACTTGTCCTGCAGCTCAAAAAAAGGTACGTAGTCTGTACAAACTCACTTTCATCTAGTGTGAACAAACATGCCAGCTAATACAGCTGTGCACCGATTGGACTGGCTTACAGACAGCTAAAAGTACCTGCACTTTTTTTCTTAGTAATGCAAAGAGACACCATGGCTTGCAAGACCTCATTAATAAATTTGTAACAGAAACAGATTTCATATTGCTGTCACTTAATCACCGAAGAAAAACATTTTTCCATATCAATACTCATTATTATATTTATAAAAACCTTAGATAACTTCCATTTTGTAACAGACATTATGTAAGATTTTTAAATTTAATTTACAGGAATATGAAAGTCACTGTTTGTTTATCGTAAGCAACAGAAAATTTTAGCTGCCTCTACTGAAACAGAAGCTAGGTGTAATCTGTAGTAGATGCTTCCATATCAGCTTCTTTATAAACCAGAAAAAAAATCCCAACCCTCTCACAAGAGACAATCATCTTCTCTTGGCATCAGAAATAACGTTGGCTTTTTTATTGACTCTGTGAGTCAGATCTCTCAAGAGACTCTTAGCTAAATATGTCACTATTTTCATTAAATACGATTTAGACAATATCTAAAGTTAATTGCTGAATTGTCAGTAGTTTGCAGATTTAGGTGTTCAATCCAAATTCTAAAGTTGTAAGAATACTACTGAATTAATGTGCAGAGAAAAGTGGTGCTTATGGCTGGAAAGAAGTTATTATTTGAGTGGGCAGTGGAAAAGAGATATTTGGTAATGCTTTTTCAGTAAGTGTCATGCTGTTACATAGATAGATGCTATAGCCTACCATATGGCACTGCTTTGACACCATACATAATTTCATTTCCTATAAATCATACAATACAAAGGACTTTTTTTTGAGCAAAATAAGTCAGATTTGAACCTGTATGTACCTCTCTTCCTGTTCTGACTGAATTTGCTGTAATAAAACCCATTCTATTGCAATAATACTATAGGCTTTTGGAGAGAGGGAAGGAGGGATTATTAATCTACTACTAAAGACTAGATATGCAAAAATGCATTTCTTCCGCTCCACATGCATAACTTTGTTTTTTATACTGATCTCAGTAACAGAGTAAAGATCTTATTTTCTAATCAAGTGTTAAAAAAAAATAAATTGCCAATCTAGAGCTTTTGTTTTAGCTACCAATTTATTTTGCAGTTCACATTCAAATGGAGAAAAAGCCCGCTGCTCTAGGATTCAGTTTTGTACCCCATCCTGTTTGCGAGTTTCAGAGAAGACAGGTTCACATCTTGTTTCTGTTAAAGTCAATTTGAGTTTTGTGGTTGACTCCAGTAGGGTTAAGGTGAGACTATTAAGTGCCTATATCATCTTTGACGTAAGCAAGGTTGTGAATCAGAGCAGTTGGAAGCACGCTGGACTGTTGCACACATCTGCAGTGCTTCTAAGTGAAGCCATTTGGGGCTTGAGCACAGTAATACTAGATAGACATTAAACATGCCACGCTGGATTTACTCTTTATCTCTCCCTTTCTCTCAACTGATCTATTTTTCATGCTAAATATCTGCTAAAAAGCTGTCAAAGGTGCTTAATGACACATATTTAAGTAGAGTACAGTACATTCACCTGAGCAGAATTAATTTAAGTCAAGGACTCAGCATCTGTTCAGTTCACTTTTTCTGGGGATTGAATGATTATGGGCAAGCAACACCAAAGCACAACTTACTGACCAAATGTACCGTCAGTGCCTTACCATGTCTCTAAACACTGCCTTGTGTTTCCATTACAGACACATCTGACCTGAAATTCTCAGGTGCTGTTTTTACCTTTCGTTTTGAAACCAAGAACAGTTTCTTTACACAGGTAGCAGGTCTCCAGGTCAGTGCAGTGAGATGATCGCTCATTATTCGTTGGTAGGAGGAATTTCACTTCTGAAATGGCTGGATGAATTTCAGGGACACATTTATCAGTGGTGTAATACACACACCTTCCTCTTAAGTCAGGGAAATCGCTGTGCTTATACGCAGTGAATTTAACTTTGCATTCAAGCGACCTTTATTTCTAAAACAGGCAGTACCACAGAGGAGGTGGGTTTGCCTGCCTGATTAACAGGCTTCTGACTTGCTTCCAAGAATCAGTCTGGGTGCCAGTGAGGAAAACCAACAGCACTCCGCGGAGCGGTAGTAATACTGTTGTTTTAGAAAGTACTGGTGGTCACTTTTCAGCGAGTCTTTTACCTAGAGACACCCACATGTCTGGCTGAAGTCAGTGAAGTGAATGAAGTATTTTCTCAGGCTGAGTGTAAAGAACAAGTAATACACCTTTAAGTAGCCAGATTACTGCAGGCAGGCAGAGTTACCACACCAGGCAATAGTGATGACACAAGAAACATTGTAAGAATGAGAAGCTCCCTAGCTGCAAAGCTGGCATGTTTTATAGTTGCTGATTGGATCTTTTTTTTCTTATGCGTGGCAAGAAGAAATAAACAGCTTGAAAACCCGCTTCCCTTAGCACATAGCAGACTGGTGGAGAACACTTCTGCGCTTGGAATACCTTGAGCATTCCCCCTGTATGCATGGGAACAGGAGATTTTACGTATTTCATAAACAAGACTACAGCAAGAAGCCTAACTTTGGATGTCATATGAACTGATACACCCTGCAAGTTCTTTAAGAATGGCTGTTTATACCAAAATGGACACAACAATAGGCAAATTTGTGCCAGATTTGGCCATTTGTACCAAATATGCACAAACAAGAAACATGAACATATTACCTGCCTCTGAAACACCCATATTCCTTAAAAAGCTTCCCACTATTGCAGTTAAGTCTCTGTAGGGAAGGCAGATGCCAAGTCTACTATCTGATAGGTCTGTCACATCCATGCTCAGTCTGTCAAGTTTTACTCTTCTCCCTGTCAGACTGAAGATTTTCACCTCTGCAGTCTTCAGGCCCATTTATCAGATGAGCCTCTCACTGTTCTTCAACCCCTGCAACTAGACCCTTTTGCAGCTTGGGTCTTGGTTACAGCTAGGGATGGAAACCTGTAAAATCTGGATACCCAAAATTAACAGTCTGCAAGTATCCAAGTTTTAATATTCTACAGTATTGTCTAGGGTACCAAGGCATATTTTCTGTGCTTATAAGTAACTTGCTCTTATAATTTATTTTTCAATATAAAGAAAAAAGCGGGGTGCATCAGCCCGCTTCTTACGAAGCTCCACTGGGAGGCAAGAGTACAGCATATAGCCAAGACTGACACACACACAGAGCCTAAACTGAATGTTTCCATTCCCGTCTTCCTCAAAGCTATCCAATTACTCTGAACCATGGAATTGGCAATGAGGAGAACTGCTAGGGGAAAACACAAATTCTTGCTCTTTGGGAATAATATGACCAAAGAAGTGTCTTTTACAGTATGCTCTTTGAAATAACCTAGATTCCTTGATCCAATGGTTCTGCCATACCGCTCTGAAAAGATTTCAGGGTGTATCCTGCAAGTTCTGCTTTGTGACAGAGCTCAAAAATTCCTAGAAAAAGCAGCACATGGTAGAAGGAAGGAATCTTGGACTCATATGCATACAACATGCTTGTTTTCCTATTCTTCTAAACACAATATACTATACTGCAATACCCCCCCCCCCCCCCCCTTTATAAACTGTTACAGCTACTTTACCTTTGGGGGTCTGTAAATGTTTTTAAACTAAGATACATCAACAGCAATTTAAAAAACCAAACAAACAAAAAACCCCACAAAACAAACAAACCAAGAAAACCACCACACAATTAAAAAAAAAAAAAAGACAAAACACCAAAAAACCCAACCAACAAACAAATTAGGCATGAAGTTATCCAGGACTATTTTCACTGAAGCCAGTTCCTGAATTTCACCAGAATAACAACCAGCAGCCAGGTCAAAGTACAAACATTTGTGTATGTGAAATGCCCAGACAACATCAGAAAGAAACTAAACACAGCTCACGCTGCTAAATCACGTATTCTCTGAGAGAGAAGAGGCCTGCTCATGCATGTTTCTCAGATCTGCTTCCAGAAGTTCTGGTCTTCTTCCCAAATGAAGACTCCCACCTCTTTGAGGACTGGCTGGGTCTGCAAATAAACAGCAGTCACCGCCCAGGCCTCGCATGCAGGGCTCAGTTCTACCCGGTGCTGAGTGCCATCTGCTTTCATGAACCCACCCGGGAGGCAGGTAACGTACAGTGCAGGTAGAAGGCCCTCCAGCCTTGCAGTGCCAGAGAGTATTGTGTAAGTTCGTGTAATAATTATTCATAACATCAGTTCCTGACAGAATCCCCCATGAAAACAGTTGAAAACAGTATACCATGGCAGGGAGGAGAAAACGGCAATAAAAGTATCTTAGCCATAGCTGACTGTCAGGGCTTTCAGAATATGACATTTTTAATGAATATTTTAAGAAGACTGCATGTTTTGATTGGGTTTCTCTTTGGTAGTTGCCCAGCATTTTGGGATGAGGAAGGTTATTTATGATTCCTTGATGAATATTTTCTTCTGAACATGAATCATTGTGTGATGGCTATCAACATTTTCTGTTTAGAAAGGAAAATAAATGATTGAACATAGCATAGTGATCAGTTGTGATGGGAGAAGCAGGAAAAGGTGTTTGGGCAGGGTGTAGTGTTGCCTTCTATAAGATGGCATCTAGACTCCCCAGAGTTTACACTACTTAATCTGACATTTTACCTTAACTCTTCAGCAAACTTAGTATAATCTATAAAGCATATTAGTTCTATCTTTAAAACTTGAAGAGGTATGCTGCTTAATTGCAATCATGACTTAAAGGTGACTTGTCATTTTTAAAGGCCTTTTAGAGTTTTCCTTTGTACATGAAAATGTAAAATTTAAAGTATCAACTTGTATTTTAAAGCTGTGTTTTTTTATGGAGAAATTGTGCTCCTGAACAGCTTTCTTACTCACCTACGGATTTCTATGATGGAAGTATCACAAGCACTGGAAACAATATTTGCTGCTGTATTAGTCCTCAACAAATTCAAATGTATTTCTGAATGCCGTGTACAGTTCAAGCACTTCATTGTTCAGGCTTGAGCTGTTCCCTAAAAATACTAGGAAATCCCAATACACTTACACCAAAATTATTTCCCCACCAAAGAAGACAAAAGTAACTAAAGTTCTTCACAGTCTTTCTGGAATAGTGTATTAAGTCAAGGTATTCACTTTCTGTTGGAGTCTGCTGTTCTGAACAGCAGCGGGTAATGCTGCTATTTCAGTCTTGCAGTCCCCTCCAAGTGCAAAACTTTGAGGCACAGAGAATCCATCACATCACCATAACTCTAAAGTTTTCTCCATCACTATTTCCATTACCAACCTCTGTTCCAACATTTATAACTTAGCAGTAAAAGTTCACGCTAGGCTGAAATTTGTCCTGTGAGGTTTAAAGAACCTAAAAGCTATTTTCTTTTTTACTGTGGAATTACTTCTCTGGTTGTAGAAGACAGAGGATTGCTTTTATGTCAACAAAATAGGTAAAGAATCTAATGCCTGCAAATAGTTGTACCAAGCAATTAATCTATGAGAAATAATTCTCCTATTACTCAAAATATCTGTCTCTTGAGCCAGTTGACCTAAAATGTTCACAATTTCTACAACGCAGATTCCCTTCAATGGAATTTGTTATCTAAAATTCCTTAAATACAGTGAATACTAGATGGACTATCATTATTATCAATGGAAATATATTATTTGCCTACAGTGACTCAGAAATACTGAGCCATAATTAACTCTCAGTCACACCACCATAAATTCAGAATAACTATTGATACTGTTGAGTTAATCCATGGGAATCGCAGTCTTGGGGAAGGCAAAAGAACTTGGTTACGTGATTACAAAATTCAGCAACAGATTTCATCTTTAAGGCCCAACGCCATGAAAGGAAGGCTGTGCATCTATCTGCTCCACCCCCAGTACGGGATGGGAAACCACGAGCTGCAGGTCGGTACCCGGTCTGCCAGACCTCCCGGGGGGCTGGGAGGAGGACAACAGGTACACCTCAACAGGCTCGCTCCCACAAAGCTGCCAAGAAGTATGGTTTAGAAATCATAGCGCCACAAGCTTGTCTTCCTCTCTGCTTTCAAGGACGGCTCTTTGGGGGATAACTGAAGTGTAAGAAACTGTTAAAAAATAATAATAATCAGCTGTATGAGTAGACGATCCAACTACATATTTGGCAATGGCTGAGTATTTTTTACATTCTGTGAAGTCACTGAAATGTTGAACTTGAGAGGCGAGGAAATTGTGAGGAATATTTTCCAAATAATCTCTGCAAATAGTAAGAGAGCACCAGGCTGTGGTACATCCCGAATTTCTGCTGGGACCCAGGCCACAGGAACCATATGCATCTTTGAATGGGTGACCACAGCCCAGGCTGAGCAGGGAACTCCTCACCATCCTCTCTTCAGAAAGAGGCACAAGATACTTGGAGCTAAGAGAGAAGGAGAGAGGATGAACATAGATTTATCAAGTAGGACACTCAGAAGAAGGGATCCCAGTATGGCTCCTGGGAAAGACAAGCAGAGGATTTTAACCCCATGTTTTAACCAGTATTTGGGGTTTGGGGTGTTTACTTAGTTCATTTTTTTAGGCTCTTTTGGTTTTGTTTTGTGGGGTTTTGTTTAAAGCTTACTTTCCCTGTTCTTCCTCTCGTTTGAAGAAAAATAATTTGTAATATATGAATTATAAAAAAAAGTGTTAGGTAGAAGACACAGAAAACCAGTGATATAAATCGGTGAATTAAAGACAGATCTCAGAATTAAAGATATAACTATAGGAGGAAATAAATCAAACAAACAAGGCACTGCAAACATGAGATGTCTGTTCCCAGTTTGAAGTTTGTTTGGCAGCACAAATGTTTAAGCAGATGAAATTTCTAAAAAAGAGAGAAGAAAGAGAGTCACATTTAAACGTGCCGAGGGAAAAATGTGTTGATGGTCTGATAACAATACTCTTCAGAAAATTAAGGAAGCGACATGATCTTAAGGTCATGTTTTGCAGTCTTCAAAATAAGACCACCACAATAACTAACTAAATAAATAAAAAGCCCAAACCCCCAAACAGAAAGAAGCTCCTCCAGCTGAATGCTGCAGTCTACAGGCAGTGACTTTCTGCTAAGAGTAGGAGCCTTCTGAAACAAGCTTCTGTGGTTGTTACTATTATTTTCCACCTTTGAGAACCAGGGCAGTATCATATTAATTGAAGTGCACTGCTCACAGTGTGTCTCATTAAATGATGTTAAGCTTTTCTAAAGACATGTGTACAAATTTCTTATTACTATGATTTCAAGATTACTGATGTCTCCTGCCTTGTTTGTTCAGTAGTTAAAAAAAAAAAAAAAAACACAACAAAAAAGAAAAAACAAGAAAAACTCCCATGGATCAAAGGAAAACATTATTTAGAATCTGAAATGAGCTATCTATTTTACTCTGGCTCTTGCAGTTGAAAGGCAGATCTATAAGCCTGCCTAGGCATCTTCACATGCAAAACCCCAGTCATATTGAAAATTTACCAAAGGTCTTTATCAGAATAAATTTGCATCGCTCTGCAGACAGCATTAATAATTTGTTTCTTAGCCATCATTTCCAGGAAAGATCTGGTTTGCCATCAGTATTATGACATTTTTGTTTTCTGCTAATACCCAGGCTAGAGTCAGTCCTAACTTGACAGCAAAGTTGTGCCAAAGTCACTCCAGCCTCAGCAGTTCGGTTCCACAGTTTATCACGTTGGGAAGCAGGGAAAATATTCGGGATGTCTGAATTGCTAATGTCGTTTGATTAGCTTTACATCCTGTGGGTACATCAGTAGCTGAGTCAGAGAGGCAGTGGCCATTACAGCAATGCAGGTGGCCCACTCGCTGTTTGATTTCAGCACGACACAACTGGTTTTGAGCACTGCAAAGTGCACCAGCAGCACTTTTAAAACACATTCCACGATGGCAAAGGACTGCATCTTTTTGTGACTGCAGTTGTGTGATGGATTTGGCACACATTTACAGAGGGATACTACTGGCCAACCACTCTTCCTCTGAAGCCCACTCCTCCCTCCCCAAGGGTTGTTATGGAGAGTTCATCTTCCCCTCCTGTAATTAGCAGGAAAAGAACGATTAGTGAACATATTGCAGCTTTCCAAGAAGTGACTCAGGAACTGTGACTTTAGTGACACTTGACTTAAAATGTGGGGGCAGGTCTGCACGTAGGTAGGATCTGCAGTTGCCAGCATAGAAACAAGAGTGTGTTGAAATAGGCAAAAATATGTGTTAAAAAGAAATATCATTAAATCAGTACTTGCACAAAATGAAGCTGTAGTAACTTATAGCAGAGAACAACGCAGCGTAGAAACTGTACAAAATGTATGTTTTTTAAAGTGTGAAAGAAATAAAAATATGTTCTCATGCAGTTGTTTTAATCTCAACAACCAGATTCTCAGATATTTTGCTAACTCTCTTCTGTCTAAGAGGTGATCAATCTACCAGATTGTTCTGGTGGATTTTGGTGCAAATATTTGTACCATCGTGAGGAATATTATAGCTATATAAAACGAAGGCAAAGAAAGACTGCTATGAAACATTTCTAGCTGTGTAATGGAGATAATGGTGACATCACTTTAACTTCCAATTCTGTGACGTAATCCAGCCTCTTGTGTGATTTAGGAAGGAATCATTTGATGTAAAGGGCGAGAAGTTACCACTCCTGGAAGCAGATACCAACTTGCACCAGTGGTACACAGTGAACATCCATGTAATTTGCTGTGATGTTGACAGTGATTATGCAGGCACCTGGGGAGACCTGTATACAATTGCTTACCTGCAACCCAGTTTAATATAGCCGATTTGCTAGAAGCCAGAGCCCTTTCCAATATATTGCAGATAATTTACAGAAAGACCTGAGGGATCTTTAGCTTATTTCTGCACAGCCACAAAAGGCAAGCTGCCATTTAACATCCTACACAGTAAACTCAGGCTGGAGCGGCTTTATTGGCTTCCCTGTAACTGTAATGGAGCTATGCTCCGGTTGTTCCTAAAGCTCCGATAATGCAGAGGTTTTAACACCTCGCTGCACTGCGGAACCAGTTGTGCCTATGTCCTGAGGAAGGATGCGAGCACACCAGGCTCTCACTGCTGCGAGACGCTCAGGCAAAGAAGCCTCTTTACAGAGTGGCCCAGTCTCATTTTCACCGAGAATCAGAGGATTTCTTTGTGAACAGAACACAAAACACTACTAGTTTATTAATTTTAACTGGGCGAGTATTTGACTTCAGATTTAGTATTTTAAGAACCTGAGCATCACCTAATTTTTAAGAATAGCCATGCAAATGTTTATCTAAGGTAGCAAGCTCAATCATTTTTATATGCCAGCATAGTCAACAAGAAGAGTTTCTGGGACTTCTGGAAGGACATGTAGAATTAGACTACAAAGATCAATAATTCTTTTTAGAAATAAAATTCTGCATATAAGGGTCAAAGTGACTGTCGAATTTTGTATGCTCAAGTGTTACGTAAGACTTGATTCTGCATGATTTATTGTAGTTTAGTATAATGAAATAGCCAGTAGTTAACAACACAGCATTTGAGCAGGAAGTATTTCCCCTATTCATCAGGAAACAAGTGAAAGTTTTTTTCAAAAATGCCTTATTTAACTATTTCCTCTGAAGTGTGGAGCTTAGAGCAGTGCTTAATAGCAAGACAGAGTTTCTAACTCTCCTCTCCTTCCCCTGAGAGCTTAGATACCTAAAATGGAAAAGTACACAATTTCTCACTAAAGAATGACATTAACCAATATTTCCAGAACTTCTCTTTACAATATTTTTTTCTACAAATCCAGTAAAACCCAACTTGTGGGACACTAAATTCACTGCAATTAAGTCTCATCTAATTAGACCTCCAGGCTTATCACCTCATCTAAATGAGCAGGCAGAGCTACCTGTACTGCCTCCAGTGCCTCTGCACAAGTCCCCAGTACAGGATTTCGGAGTTCCAGCTGTCTGAATTCCTTTCCCAAAGGCCACGAATGACTCACCAGGGCATCTGACCCAGGTCCCAACCAATACAACTGCCAAGTTTCTCGTCCTGTTCTTCAACAAGGCACAACAGATGCCTACAGCTCGATTCCATTACCGAAACACAGGCATGATGCATCCCCCCGCATGGCGCTTAGAACATCCTCTGGGGCTGGGACACAGAAGGTTCATCCACTGTGGGAGCAGCCAGTGCAGAACAGGGAAAAGAGGGGCATCTCAAGTGACACTAACTCGTGTATGTTTAGGCAAGTAAACTGAGCCCATAGCCTTTGCTGAGGATACAAGGGGGAAAAAAAATAAACCTACAAAAAAGCAGAACAGTAACTCTTTCTGTTAGGTAATGAAAAAAAAAAAAAAAGTAGGATCATGACAAAATAAAGTTTATATGCATTAATCTGGCCCGGTTTTCTTCCTCTTCTGAGAGCAGACTTTGAATTCACCCACACACATGGCTTCTCCAAATTCCAGTATTTCTCTCCATCTTCTCTGCAGACAGTTTCCCTTCCCCGTGGTTGGCATTTAGAAGAAGGATCTCACTGGTGTGAAAACACATTCCTGTGTTGTACTCTCCCATGAGAATACGTTCATGCCTTTGAATTCTCCATTAGCAAGTCTCCTTCTAATCACCTTCCTCAGGCAAGCAACGTCCTTGTCTCTGTGCTTTGCATCTGCCTGCCTGGAGTTCAGTTGTAACAAACTGGTTTACTCCCACTAGTAACCATCCCTGGCCAAGAGGGCTTCATTTGATTCAGTGAACATTGGAATTTAATAGCCTTCAATAATTAGCCCAGGACCAGGTACAAGAAGCTTTGCTGAGATTTTCTTGATATCGGAGGCGAAGGACGACAGAAAAGGCAGTTCTCTCTCACATTAAAAAAAAGCTTGCAGTCTGACCGACAAATACATTGAGTCTCCAGTATCAGATCTTAATTGTTCACAGACAGATTTCCCAAATTGTTAGCATGTTTCATGAAATAAGTTAGTCTAATTATAAATGCCAAATACAGATTGTATTCTGTGCACATGTATATATATGTGATTACCCAGCTCCCTACTAAATGTCATTCACCCACTTTTAGAAACATTCATATTCAAAATCACTCAGATTTTTATAAGTGCCTCAGTGACAAGGGAACTTGTACTCTTATGTCAGGTGCCACTGACAATCCAAACTGCATCTGTCATTAGACTGTTTGGTAATCAGATGTGGTAATAGGCTCATCTTCTGAAATGTTTTCTATGTAGCCTACAAATCACATTGAAGTAGAGGAGCTTTGGTGCTGAGAAGGTTTCAAATAGATGGTGGTTTTTTTCTCTAATCAAACATTTTTCCCCCAAGATCTAAACTAAAGATAAATGCAAACCATAGTCCATCTGTGCATGCAGAACCTTTTGAAGCATTTGTTCTAGTCTTTATGTATTGCCTCTTCAAGTAATTAAGATAGATATGACCAAATGCAGTATGTTTAATACAAAAAAGCATTGGAATTTCCCCCCCCCACACACAATTCTACGTCTTACATATGTTATACTCCCTGGCCAGGAAGACCTTTTTGTTCTGTGTGTACAAGTCTATCATCATGGCAACCTGCTCCACAGCTAGAGTTCCTACGTGCTGTGGTCGTAAAAATAACCAAGATTCCTGACAGAAGACACCCCACCAAAAACCAATTTCGCTTGCACTGAAGTCAACAGCACTTAGCAGCTATCTCGGTAGGAACAGAATCTCATCCTGAATTACGAAAAATGCCTGTCATCAAAATACACCACTTTGTTCACATACAAAATGCAAGTACAGAATCTCTTTTCTGAAAGCAAACACAGAACTACACTCAAAACACAGAGCAATGGTGTCAGCATGAGGCCAGAAAGATTTGGAAACTGTAGAAAATATTTCAAGTTCATTAAATACCCCTAGGATGCAAAATAGCACAGTACAAGCCATGAAAATAAATGTTGACACAAAGAAAGCTATTTCTACATAATGACTATTAATTGTGAAGTTCCTCTTGGGCAGCAAACGATAAGAAAAATAACACCAGGGAAAGAGTAATTGCTTTGATTCAACATCCTAGCGTGTATGCCCAGATCATAAAAACCCCAAACGAAACCCCTGACCACGTGAACTCAACTACTTGAAAGAGGTCTTTATTATATTTTAGAATATTAGCCAGCTCAGTCCTTCTAAAGATTCACTTTACACTCCATAGTCTGTCATTTAACATATAGGTTGAATAGTCTTTACTAATTTCGATATTGACCTATTTAAATGGATTTATTGGCTCACTTGGGTTTTACTAATTAGGTACCACCTTTCAAATCAGGACAGCTGGAACTTTTTTTTTCCACAATAGCCTTTAAAAAAGTCTTTTTCTTATTATATTACTGTTTTGCTTATGGTCTCACAAAATCTTAAGCGTTTCGCCTCTTTCAGGCTGTCCATCCTATTTTTTCAAACTTCTTAAGACTTGCAGTGACAAAATTCAATACCAACCAAAAAAGTTTACACTCACTGAAGTTCCCCAGAAAAGAAAACAGATATACCACAGCAGCCATGGAACTGAGACTTGTAAATTCTAAGTAATTCCCATGAAATAATGTGAATTACCACAATTTTAATATAATCTAGCTATTTTATGATGGCAATGTGGCGACCAATCTTAAAACACCAAAAATCAGAATATATACTGGAAAATTACAAATCCAGTCTAAAATCCAAGGGTTTGTTCCTGGTAAATTGCAGCTCCCAGTGTGAGAAAGTGTTCTTTACAGCTGTTGACACCAGCTTGCTAGAACAAGTCTCCTCTACTGAAAGTCAGTAATTATAACTAAAATAACTCAACTTGAGCATGTCAGGCTGCAGAGCAAAAGAAAACATTGCTGTTAGGTTTAGCTATGCTTGCACTGAATGTCTGACAATGTTACTCTGAAGGAGGAAATTGTTGTATTCTGTGTTCAAAAGAAACTGAAAACCAGCAACAGGAACAGGCATCAGATCAACCTACAGTGCCTCATCAGGTGACACACGTTGAAGTCCTGCCAGCCCTGCACTCTACCTGTTCTGCCATACGGCTTCACAACACTGCGTGTTGTTCATCCTGCAATGGTTTCTAAAACATACATATTCCAGACCCCACGTTTCTATACACTTAGTGAATGCATATCTTCAGGGCGTGTCATTTGTCCTCCCCTCTCTTCCTCCGCAAGCTGCCCGTGAGGAATGAAGGGGGTTGAAGTGGGAAGCAGGACAAATTGCAAAGCCTGAAGCACCTGGATAACTCATTAGCACGGTCAGAGTTCTAGCCAGGTTTTGCTATTATTTTTTTTTTTTTTTACGAATATTCTAGTGATTGTTCCTGAAAGAATGAAATACAGAAACACACACGTCAAAGAAAGGTGAAGAGGTTTAAAACAGTGTTTTGTTGCTTATAAAATTAACAGCCAGCCAAGGTACGTTTAAAGCAGCTGCTGGACGGGGAAACCTTTCCAGCTATGTGCAAACAGACACCGGCGTGACTAAACAGAGACCAAGAATGACCTTACCGTGGAACATCAGGCTGGCGTACATACTTCACTACACTTTACCACCAAGTTTGGGTCGGTTTCTTGTCATCTCGGTCAGCGAACGGAGAAAAACGCCGAACCGTGACCTCTAGCGGAGGCGCCGCCGAACAGCCGCAGCCCAACCGGGCAGCGCCGGCGCTTGCGGGGCGCCCTCGAGGTGCTTTTTAGGAGCTAGCAAGTAGGGTTAAAAAGAACAGCGCTTAACCGCATTCTCCTCCAAGACAACAATTTTTACTCCACACTTACACGGCTATCCATTTATTTTGGTACACCTAAACGTGCCTAACAAATCCCGGCTGAGAAGGGAACACGGCAGCGACGAGAACAAACCCCAACCCCAACCCTGGGGACAAGCACCGCTGCCCGAGCGGCGGAGGGGATACGGCGGCTTCACCTGGGCAGCCTTCGCAGACGCGGCGCTTGAACGACACACCTTTGGCACTGGTTTGGAAAGGGTTTACTCAGCTGCCCTTTCTCCTGACAGCTGGAGCCACGTTCCCAACTGGAAGCACCTCCCGGAAAGGGAGAGCTGTATCTCGCCTGATTGTACCCTGTGATGCTCTGGATGTTAATAAGCCCAGAAAATACCTCAGCCTGGAGAGCTGTCATATTCGGGGGGTGGGTGGGGGGGGGGGGTGGGGGGGGGTGGGGGGAGAAAGAATTAAAAAAATCAGCGGTAGAAATTAAAAACTCCTCGTGCATAATGCAACCAAATGAAATCAAAGCTTTGGAGAGCAGACAGGGTCTGGTGGCTGTTTTAACGTTGTGACATAGGTGTAAGACACAAGAACGTAGGAGGCTGCGGGAGCGCCGGCATGAGGCTGGGGTGGGCGGACGCGGGGAAGAGGGCTCTGCCGAGGGCACCTGACTCTTCCCGGTGTCCAAACACCGTGTGAGGAGGAAAGCAGAGAAGTGCCCCGTCACCCACACGCGCCGGGGGGGACACGGGCGGCTCCCGCGGTGGCAGCCAGGCCCGGCCGCTGTCCTCGCCGCCCCGGGGCCGCCCGGCCGGCGAGACGGGAGCGACGGGCGCTGCCGGCCGGCGGCCCCGCACACGCAGCCGGTGCCGTCGTGCCCAAGCGTCTCACCCCCGGCCTTTTTTTTTATTATTTTTTTTTTGGGGGGGGGGGGGTGCGGACAGACGCCCCCAAAGTGTCTCTGGGGTTTGGTGGCCAACTTCGCACAAGTGCCGCTCGGCGGGGCGGCCGGCGGGGCCGGCTCTGCCCCGCTGCAGCCGAAGCCCCCTGCCCGCAGCGCCGGGTCCGGGGCGGGGGATCGGGGCGCCCCCCGCGCTGCGCTGCGCTGCGCTCCGCCATGTGCGCGGGCGGGGGAGGAGGCGTGTCCCCACCCGCCGCGCCGCCTCCCGCCCGCCTGCGAGCCGGCACCGGCGGAGCGGAGCGGAGCGGCGGGCGCGGAGCTCCCCGGCCCCGCCATGCCCGCGCCCCCGCCCCGGCGGGGCCCCGCGGCGGCGCCCACCCGCCGGCGCTGAGGCCGCGGCCGCACCTGCCAGCTGCGGCGCCGGGGGTCGCGCAGCCTCCGCCGCTCCCGCCCTCCTGCGCGGCCGCCTCGCCCGCCGCCGCTGCCTCCCCGCCCGCCCCGTCGCCAGGCGGGAGCTGCCAGCGGTGCGAGCGGAGCCGGAGCCGGGGCAGCCGCCACCGCCCTGCCCTGCCCTGCCCTGCCCGCCCTTCCCTCCTCCGTCCCGCCCAAGCCATGAACTTTGGCCGCGGCCCCTCGGTGGTGTTGAACGTCGGGGGCACCCGGTACTCCTTCTCCCGGGAGGTGCTGAAGGATTTCCCGCTGCGGCGGGTGAGCCGCCTGCACGGCTGCCTCTCGGAGCAGGACGTGCTGGAGGTGTGCGACGACTACGACCGGGAGCGGAACGAGTACTTCTTCGACCGGCACTCGGAGGCCTTCGGCTTCATCATGCTGTACGTGCGGCACGGGCACCTGCGCTTCGTGCCGCACATGTGCGAGCTCTCCTTCTACAACGAGATGATCTACTGGGGGCTGGAGGGCTCCCACCTCGACTACTGCTGCCAGCGCCGCCTCGACGACCGCATGTCCGAGACGTGCACCTACTACGCGGCGGAGGAGCCGCCGGGGGAGCCGGGCGGCGGCCCCGAGGGCAAGGGCCGGCGGCCGCCGGGAGCCGAGGGCGGCAAGTGGCTGGAGAGGATGAGGAGGACTTTCGAGGAGCCCACGTCTTCCGTGGCCGCGCAGGTCCTGGCCACCGTCTCCATCCTCTTCGTCATCGTGTCCATGGTGGTGCTGTGCGCCAGCACCCTGCCCGAGTGGCGGGCGCCGGAGAACCGCAGCGTGGAGGAGCAGAGCAGGTACACAGCAGAGTCAGTGAGGGAGCCCTCAGGGTAGGAGGATCCTTTATTTTCCCGCTGTCCGGTCCCCGTGTGTCCCGTCCAGTGTGTCCTGCCCCTCGTCCTGCCGGTCCGTAGCTGTAGCCGCCGCCGGCGGAGATCGCCTCCGTGCCTTAAAACCCCGGGCCCGGGCTGGGGAGCCGGGGGAGGGGGTGTGGGGGTCCCTCGGCGCCGATCTGCAGCTCCGGCTCCCACCGGGCTCCGGGGGCAGGGGGCGGGCGGGAGCCCCGCGGCGGGCAGGGGGCGGCCGTGCCCCCCCGTGGTGCGGGGCCGCCGGGCGGGCTGGGGCAGCGGAGCGGCCGCCGGCGGAACTGGGCTGCCCTGCGCTGGGAGGGGGCTCCCTCCGTGCCGCGTCTGGCTCGGAGCTCTTGCTTCCCCCCTTCTAGAAGCCACGGGACTCCTTGCCCACAGAGAAGTTCAGGCACTCGGAAAATCCTATTGGGCCTTAAGGATTGTGGAAAAAAAGGGAAATAAAAAAAAATAAAAGAAGAAAATGCAATTCCCTTCTCTTTTCTGTTGGGAAAGGTACAACCTTGTATGTACTCTGCGTATAAGCATACAGGTCCTTCTGCTGGAGCAGGTCTAGTGCCTGTTACAGTTCTGCTCTTGTAAATATCTTGTATGTGGGAACAGCCTTACCCCTGCTGCTCTTTCCATCTCGGATTCTCTGTGTGGGAAACAGAGGAGATGATCAGACTGCACATTAAGCTCTTGCAAATGCATCATGTAAGTGCCCCGATGTATGAATGTAACAGATGTTTACACTGCCTTTAGATGAAACGTGTGTAAGCACACTAAACACTGCAAACCAGGTGCAGAAACCAGGGCGTGGGGTATAAGGCACAATCCCGAGCCTTCCTAGTAAGAACAAACCCTTTCTCATCTCCTTTGTGACCTTAGAGTAGGGTTACATCGAGGCAACGCTGCTGACTTGAGTATCATTGCTCTTTCTCTCTTCTGTTCCCTGGAGAACAGAATCAAGACTGCTCTGGTAGGATTTCTCCCACAAATAAGACCGAGATACAAAGAAAGAAGTAAACGTTGCTTGTATTTGCTAGCTTCTCCCTTCTTTTAGAACAGACAGGATATTCAACAAAAAGTTTTCAGCTTCTGCTCTGCTGAAGGGGGCCCTACAGCAAAATTGCAGCCTTGTCATTATGAAATCATCATCTTTTACTATAGAGTTAATTGGAATGTGATATATTATATCTTAGTAGCCAGACTAATTCCTTGGAAAGTATTTTCATGGTTTCCATTAGCTTAATGGAAAACTGCACCTGTATTTCTCATTGTAGCTGAGCCAAAGAATTAATTGTATGAACAAAAAGAAAGCAGATACAGCATGATCATCTGTTGATTCCTGCTTAGATTCAGATATGTCAAGATCAGATACGTTGCTCTTGCAGGTTCTTCCAGTTAAAAAGCCTTACTTAAGCTTTGCAAGGTTATTTCAAAGGGTGGATGCTCTGGGTGATCTTTTTGTAAGGCAGCAAATTCCTTAGATACCCCCAATAGAAAGGGGAAGATGATGCAACACATAGCATTAACAACATCGGTCATATTTTTGTTCACGTCTTCACGGTGTGCGAGTAAACAGTTTTTCTCTTACTTAAAAGATTCAACTCGCAGAGGAACAAGGCATACAATGTGTAATTCTTCTTTCATAGTGCCTTTATCTTCAAGAACATCTGTATTACGTACACATATAATCTTACTCTTCTGAACAATTGCATCTTGTATACAAAGTGTTTGAAGTATAAGGTCCTAAATACTTGCAATGTACATTGTAGCCAAGCACTTCACAGGGCAGGGAAGGCTGCTTTTAAAACCAGAAGGGCCACTGTCAGTTGTAGGGTGACTTCCTTCAGTACAGGTTGTAGTACTCTGTGGAATTGCAACAAAAACAGAGAGGTAACTGTAAAAGTTGTGGCTGAACAGTTTCTGACCATCTTCTTGCAGAAGTCTGTCACATATAAACACTGATACAGGTTCATTTCACGTGTGACTTAACCTGTATGCTCTCACTGCACAGGAAGCGATAGCAATTTCTTGGCAAACACGAGGAAAACAGATACAGATGTGTTCCCTTCTGTCCACAGCTGGTCACCTGCTGAGGTGGCCTTGTTCACTTACAGGAGCCGCTTCTTTCTTTATCGCATACAGTGCATCACGACTAAAAAGCCTGTTGTATCTGGAAAAAATGGTGTGAGCTGCAGTTGCTTTTGAGTGATCCGGTTTAGTCATGACTACTTACACGTCATAGGATCTGACCTAACGTGCCCAGCTGTCATCTGACTTTATTTCCCTTTATTTGTTTCTGTTTTCTTTTCTTTTGTGGTTATTTCATTTAAAGTGAGTTAGGTTTTCAAAATGTAAGTAGCTAAGTGGTTTGTTTGAAAGTATGACCATGGAAATCACGCAGGAGTGTCTGGGATTGTGTGTTCTGGTAATACTGCCCACCTTAGCTGAGAAGGCTTTTAAAAATCTGGCTCCTAGTTTCTGATGCATTTAAAAGTTTGAAGCCAAATTCTGTGTTTTGTTTATTAACCAAAGTTCCTCATAGAAATAAAGAAATTCTATTTAACATGATAATACAATATTATTAATTATTTTTCAAGGGAGAAATTGTGACACTGTATGCCAGCGAGTTTTAAATCACATGGCACTGTAATTACTAGTATGAAGACTTTACATTTTTCTAAAAAAGTATTTTGAAAAGTTTTAGAAATGAAAATTGAATGGGCTTATCTAGAAGTCCTTACAAATTTGGATGTAACTGACTATTTACCTTAGCATAAGCCACTGCTTAGAAGAGGTGAGAACCACCTCATGAAATTCAGCAACTTTGATATTTTTAAGTCTCTCACATGCTTACGAATACATCCCTTGATGTTATTTGACAGCCTGGAAGGGTGCCACATGGATAATTTCTGTGGCTGAACTGTGGTAAGCATCCCCAGAACCACTTTGGGCAGCTGTAGTGAAAACAGCTCCAGCAGCGTATCTCCAGCTTACCTGGATGCGGACTTCAGAAGTCACTAACTCTGTAATTTACAAAATCAGCCTCTTTAATGAGGTTTGCAGTGAGGGTTACTGCAGCTGCCAGCTAATACCAGCTGTGTTTGTTTTTACTGTATTAACACCTCTTCACCAGAAGAGGAATTGAGGCCACCAAACTTTTCTCAGAAACCATTACATTGTTACAGCTCTTCAAGGCCACCACACTCTCGAAAGGTAAACCAGCCTAGGCTGTTTCTGATCCCTTGCAGTAACACCCTTTGGAGAGCAACAGAGACCTCCACCAGTAAGCCTCTTTTAAGGGGAGAGGGATGGGGAATCTGACCTCTGCATGTCCCAGATCTTACAGACACTGACAGCGTAATTCCCTGATTTGCCTTCCCCAGGTCTGTTCTCAGGATGAGGGATGAGTTATTAATTTTCTTGTATTTTGAGATTTTTGCTCTCTTCCTTGCCTTGGCACATTTCACTTATCAAAGCTAAAGATTTCCATCAGATTTGCACAGTTTAGGACCAGACAGCAGGGATGCTTGTCTCCACTTCTGTTGCTTCTGGCAATTTCAAATCATCTTTGCTCTCCTCTGAACTGTGCCAACAGATGCATACTGTGAGTCTCTAATTAGGGACCCGTCCATACACTTATTGTCAGCATCATCTTTTGGGGAGAGCTGCTCAAGCCTGTAATAGGAAGTCATTTGGAGCTGCCTGACTTACTGCCAGCACAGTTCTATCTACCTGCCTGTAAACTGTTTTTCTAATGCTAAATGGAAATAGCTTGTTAGCACAAGGGAGAGACTGTTGCCTCATTTCCGTTTACTAGTCTTGGTTAAGTTTGTATTGAAAATCACTCGGTCATCAAGCCTGTATGATTGTTGTGTTCTTAAGCAAAAGCAAACACGGTAACTTCTCCAAGCAGCACCTCTCAACAGGTGCTAGAGGGCCTTTTCTCATCTCTGCAAAACATCAGCTTAAAAAGTTGCATTTGAATTTTAGGTACACAAAAATCATTATTCCTTTATGGTGGTGGAATTTCAGAACATCTGAATGCTCAGGTCCAACATCTGTTAAAAAAACCCAAACAACTTCTTTCCTGGGTAAGATCTAACCTGGACACCACACCTTTGCTAAGTTAAAACAGTAGGCTGAAGGCAAAGAATGGAGCTACAGACCTAAGTTAAAAACATGGATGTGGATTTTTCTAATGAACTTACAAGCTTTTTGGAAAACAGAGATCGCACAAAGAACAGACGTGTATCACTGCCTGGCCACAGGAGAACCTTAATGAACTCACCAGGGCTAGGTGCCACGCATGCTCAAGGTATATGGAAAAGATCCATATACTTTGAGGATCCCAGGGCTCGAGATGTTCATACCCAGCCATCCCCTGAGAGCTGTGAAAGGCATTTGCCCCTTTCCCGGAGAGTGCTGGGTCATTACAACCTCCCACATAAGTCACTGAAATTTAATGAATCAAGACATATTACTGCTACCAAAGCAGGGACAGCACTACAGTTTGTAGTGAGACAGAAACCCTGCTGATTTCAAAAGAATAAAGAAAAAGACATTTGCTGAAATGACTAGAAGTTTTCCTCAGCAGGAATTTGATCATCCTGGCTACTGCTTGGACATTTTTCATGTTTATATACTTTACATGGAAATAGGCTTTAGAAGCAGTTTAACAAATCAGTGCTGACAGACTTTGATCTTTAATCCTGTCCTATACTGTCTTTAATCATATCATCCGTTTTCCTCATGTGTCCCGTCGATGTGTATGTTTTATTTACAAGCTTAATAGGCAGTAGTGCCACTAACGAATATTTTGGCTAGATTTCAACCAGCTCATCGGGGGATATTCAAAGTGTACAAATTGGCACACCGGGGCAAAGAATAACGCTAAGCTGAAATATTCTAAGACGTTCACAGTATGACTCTTTTGGTAATAACAAACTAGTCTTGTTAGTGATTGAAAAAATAATTTCTTAAGTGGTTTAACTCATTGTACATAAAATAGCTTATTCTGAAAGGAAGTTATCAGACATGAAATTGAACAGTGATGGGATTGTGGTAGAAATGAGGCTCACAAAGGCTTGTTTTTATGGACAAAAGACTCATTAAAGCAATCTTGAAAAACTGTTAAGTACCAAGGGGCTTAAAATTTTAGGAGAAACCCCCTATTTCAGGTGCTTAGGTCTGGGACAATGAACAGCAAGTTTGAGCAGAAATAACCTGTGACTGAATAAAAATTAAGGCTTAGTATTTCCTCTGGTTATTTACAAATTCCATGGGGAATTTTCAAGGAAACACTTTATGAGTTTGTTTTTAATTTCCTCTCTCCTTTTTGAATACCAGCTATTTTAAAACTGAAGTGATGGGAGAAAAACACCAACCAAAACTGTGATGGAAGTTTATAAGTACTCCATTTTACCAAATAAAGCTCATGATCTAAATGTACAGTTATAGATTTTAATACAGCATTATTCCAGAAATAGTCAGTAAGAGGCAGTCAGTCCTGTGAATATGCAGCACATATTTTAAGAATGGATTAGAGAAGACACAGTAACTTTAGTCTTCCAAGTGCATGCATTTTATTTGGCTTTAACATCATACTCAGTTAAGTTCTCTCGAGGACTGTTAAATTTGCTGTCCTTATTAGGTGTTATTTATCCATTAACAGGGTGAGCTATAAAGATAAGTCACTACAAGGAGAGGCAGACTTGATCTGGAAGTGGAAACGCAGTATGTAGCGCTCTAGATTTCCCAACAGGCCAGAGGTTTCTAGTTCTCACCAAAGCACATACTTTTACATGATTCATCAGGACTGCTGAAATGCATCTACACAGGCAAAAGGGACTGGCAAGAGAGGAAAAATGAAAAATGTTTTACTGGTGGCTAAGAAGTAAGGAGAGGAAAGAAAAAAGTAAGAGACACCATTCTCCATTATGTGCTCCCTAGCCAGGATGTATATAATTGATGAGAAAGAAGGACAGATGCAAAATGTGCAATTTAGAAGAGAGTGGCAATAATGCATCTCCCACTGTCTTGATCTTGCTTTGTCATCTTTGCATCAGTGATGTTCCTTAGCTCTCTTCAAGTTTGTTCTACATTAAAAGGCTTCTTCAGTCCTTCCTACTGAAGTATAACTGATTTACAGTATCTCTTGTGCTAGGAACTGCCACAGTCAAACAACGGATTGATCACATTTCACAGATTTTTACTTGTACAACTACTCCCCAAAGCTATACCGGACCACTGAGTCAGTGTTGATTCATAAAGATGACTTCTACTGAATCACAGCAATCAGGACCTAACTTCCTTAAAGCTCAACTCTGAGATAACCTGCTTAATTTGAGACAAAATGGAGGAATCACATTTCCAACATTATCAGGGCATCAGGAGGAAATACTGAGTGAAAAAGCTCTGAATTGTATACCTACAAATTGCTTTTTCATTCAAGTGCTCCGTGTCATAGGGTACAGGCAGCACTACCAGAGGAACCTCATAGAATGTAATGAAATACAGTCTGTTGGAATGGTTGAATATTCCTGGCTGCAATTTTCTATCCAGATACAATTAATCATTATGTAATATCTAAACTAGCCAACGTATAAACACGTTCAGACTTTATCAGTGTGTCCATTACCATGATCTTGTTGTTTGACTGGTGTTACTAGGGGAAGTCTTAGGTATTTCCTCATTATGTGTAAAAAGGATTTAAGGCAACTTGCCCATTAACATTTTTTCTTGATTTTTTTCAGCATAAAGGAACAGTAATCCACACTGATACAATAACTTTCATATATTCTGCATATGACTTTTGTTTAGAAGACATTATGATCTGAGCATTTTTTAAAAGAAATTAAATCTGTGTCTGAGGTACTTACAACTCACTGTCATTGTTGAAAGAAACACGAGTATTTTCAAAAGCTTAATTTTTAAGAGCACACATAATTCTTAAAAGCAAGCATTTTTGAAATTCACAGGTCTTTCCATCAACTGGTGGTAACATGAACAAGTGTTTTATAAGCCCTTTATGAAGAAAAGCCACTTGCCTATAGAACTTTTATTGTTATTCATGAAACCAGAAAAACAAGGTCAGCTTTCACATGAATAACTATTTCTTTAAGTAATTAATTTACATTCATTTAAATTTTCTGTGGCTGGAATTGGTGTACCTTATGACTTCACATCAACCAACTGTTAGTTTCCTCCATTTTTTAGCATAAAACTAAAGTGAACGAATGAGTAAAATGAAATTAATGAAAACTAATTAAAACTTTAGTGTATGAAACTTTCAACAGACACTACCTTGTTAGGATCCCTGGAGGAGCAAAAAAGCTCTGGCTGTATGTAGTTTTTTGAAATACCCAATCTCACATCAGTTTGGTTTCAGACTCGTCGGTATGAAGGCGTTGGCGATCAGCTTTTTCTTTGCTGAAACTGTTGGTGAAAAAAGATAAGGAAAGAGGGAAAGATTAGCTGCCATTCCCTCTGTATTAAACAAGTGACCACAGTCTGAATTCTTTTTTTTTTTTCAGATGGGAGATTTGAGACTACATGCACAACAGTGATTAAATAATCCTAAAGCAACATTTATCTCCTGTTTCTACCTTCCACCAGTTTCCTGTTGAGGTGTTCTCAAGTCTCATTCACTGTACTGGGACTTGAAAATATTTAAGAACATACTGAAATCACCTTCCAGGATTTATTCTCTTAAGGCCATTATTTGTATTTGGCAAGATGATCTTGCCTTGCTTTGGCTACCCTGACATTCTCGCTGCAATGCAGTTTAGATGGAGTTGCATTCAAAACAAAAGAGAAAACTCAGTAATGCAGAGCATAGTGGTAGATGAGAGGACACAAGCTTATTACTTTGTGTACCCAATGATGAAAAATAAAATACCATCTGTATTTACTGGCCATACCTACGAAGTTCTGAATATAGTTCTACGTAAGGCCCTGTTTGCGATGCAAATCAGGCAGACTGGTTTAGGTTGGTTCCTGAAGACCCATTTGCATGAATTATTATCAAATGCAAAAGCTGATTTCTGCCTGTTCTGTCTTCACTTCCATTTCAGTTTAGCAGTCTGGTTCTATAAATTGCCGTTCATAACCAGCCAGTTCATTGATCCACAGTCCTTGGCATTCCTAAGTGGATCAGGCCTCAGAGATTTAACACATACAAAAAATAAAATCCCCCCAAACCCAACCTATTAAAAAAAACCCAAAAACCAGTGTTCTGCATAATGTTACACATTGGCATCAGGGGCATACCATTTCCTGTAGAGTCCTGGTTTTAATACTGAGCATATATTCCCAGTATTAGGACCAGCAGCAATCTATAATTCAAAGAAAATAGTCACTGAGTGAGTACTTAGCAATAATCAGGTTTAACTCCTCACTAGATCCTCAAGTTACTTGCTGAAATACGATGCTACATGCGTAGGATAGGAATAACGTGGCTTTCTGTTTGTCGTTTGTGAAGGTCTGAATGTCAATTTGGTAATACCTGTGAACAAAACAAACATCCACTAGAGCTTTTGCACAGAACATAAATACTGTACTTTGTTTCTTTTGACAGGATAATTGAAGCTATCTGCATAGGCTGGTTCACTGCAGAGTGCATTGTGAGGTTCATCGTCTCCAAAAACAAGTGTGAGTTTGTCAGAAGACCTCTCAACATCATTGATTTACTGGCAATTACTCCTTACTACATCTCTGTTCTTATGACAGTTTTCACAGGGGAAAATTCGCAGCTTCAGAGGGCTGGAGTCACCTTGAGGGTCTTAAGAATGATGAGGATCTTTTGGGTGATTAAACTGGCTCGTCATTTCATTGGCCTTCAAACACTTGGTCTGACTCTGAAGCGTTGTTACAGAGAGATGGTGATGCTACTTGTCTTTATCTGTGTTGCTATGGCAATTTTCAGTGCACTTTCCCAGCTTCTTGAAAATGGGCTGGACTTGGGAGCAAAGAATAAGGATTATGCCAGCATTCCTGCTGCTTGTTGGTGGGTGATCATCTCGATGACCACGGTTGGTTATGGTGACATGTGTCCCATCACTGTACCAGGAAGGATTCTTGGAGGAATTTGTGTGGTTAGTGGCATCGTTTTATTAGCCTTGCCGATCACGTTCATTTATCACAGCTTTGTGCAATGTTACCATGAGCTCAAGTTCCGATCCGCTAGGTACAGTAGAAGCCTCTCTGCTGAATTCTTAAATTGACCAAACTTGCATTCTGTTGTAGTTACTTGCTAAGCTTTGTCTTAGCAGAGAATGGTGGAAGGTCCCTTCGTGTGTCCTCCTTGACTGGATGGTCCTATGGAACAACATTCTCACCAGCCTGGAGAAAGCCCGTCACCATTCAGACAGGAAGGATGGCCATCTGCCTTGGGCACCTTGCAGGGAGAGGGAGTGATGCTTCAAATTTGAGAGAACAAAATTAACAAAAGAGGATTCAGAAGTCCTCAACCAGACCAGTTTGGTCTTCAGTTTGCCTTTCCACAAAAAAGCAGAACAAAAACATGGGCTTAACACTGAGATCCGTCATTCCCCTAATTACATCCTATACCATTTTAAGCCATGTGTAGCAGAAGTTTTTCCAAGATTTCAATATCTAAATACTCCGTAGAGGCATCAATAACTTCTTGCCTGAAATATCTCCACTTTTAACTCAGATAATCAAATTAGATACTAAAGGAGAATCTCTGCTACTTTTGAGCTTCGCGACAGCACAGAGCTGGTTCTGTAACTCAGGAAAGATGAAGAATATAGGTCTGCGGGGCAAAAAATCTTGAGGCCTGATTCTGATCTTTGATGAAGCACACAAGTCTGTAACACTAGTGAAGTCAGTGGCATTGCTCTGAATTTGATAATTCGAAGAAGTGCAAGAAGTTCACCTCTGAATGTTGCAGCAAGGACTTCTTAGGCGCAATTGATTTCTTCTCTGGAACCAAATTGTTAGTAGAAGCAAGTGTTGTACTTTACAAAGATCAGCATAAAAAAGTCAGTCATTGATAAATATATTTTCTGGTCACTTAGTGGGGGAGCTATCCAAATTTTACATACACTCAATTCAGCTCCATCCACCTGAAGTTACATACTCATAAGCATAGATTCTCCCCTCCGCCCCCCATTTAATTAAACATATATATCATAATGAAAATTCTGTAAGACAAATTATAACATTCCATCACTTGAAACAGTCTGGAGAAAGCAGTGGAAAACAAGAGTTAGCTGCTCCCTGTCAGATAAGACTCTTCATCATCTTTAAATTCTGCAGTCCTTACTGAAGGACACACTCTAATGGAAGTTTTAAAAACAACTGTAAAAAGCCCAGAGCGTACCAAAGAAAGTAAAATACGGAAGTGTGAGTTGCACTTGGCAAAATGGTATATTCTCCAATGTAACTAGAAAATCAAAATGAATCAAGATAGGTTCTGAAATACTGTTCACTACATTTCTTGTGTAGTACTGCTTAATAGCATTGTTCAGTATAATTCTGAAAGGCTGCTCTGTAGAAATGTGCAGTTAGATGCTAAAACTAGTATAGTTTATAAAACTAAGTTACAGCTTTACCGATTTGGGTACAAATAAACATCAACAGGGAGCTTTCTTATTAACATGGAAGTTCAGAGTCATCAGCATCGCTGAACTTGGTGTGCTTGCCTGAAAATACCGCATTTACTATTACTGCGCTGTAGAAGCATCTTTTATATATGTATTTGTTAAAAGCTTTAGAAGTAAAATGAGTACCACCTAGAAAACGCATCTCTGAAATTGCATACTCAAATAAAAGTACCACATTGGTCAGTAACCAGTATATTGAAGGCTCTACCCTGAGACCTGAAAAGTTCATTATAATTTTAAGAGGTCTTAGTCTTAAGTAGTCATAAAGAATTACATTGCAAATAAATTTTTTTCTGAAGACCTGGAAAGATTTTTAGTCGTCTTCTTACCGGCAAGCTTGACTATTCCTTCAATTCCTACATTATTAAGTAACGTTACAGCCATACCTCTGTTCCTTGCCACTGACGCTGTCTGGTGTTCAGAAGGTTTGCTCTGTAGTTCCCTGTACCACTGTCTTCATGCCTTTTATATCAGAATCATGTCGTTCGGAGGCTGGCTCCACAGAGGTGTGAATAGGAGATAAGCAAAAATTTCTTAGATGAAATTCACAGCTGATGTCAGGCAAGTTGCGACTTCAGAGACACTTAGAAGTTTTACACCAGCAGAGATGCTGGCTCTGTATTCCTGCATGCGTACCTATATATATCCTGCATATATTATATATTATACTCAGTTGAAATGTTTTTTGAGGTTTTTTTTTTCTCCTCACAAAAAATTTCCTCCTTGACAAAACTGAAATTTCAGACTTTAATCCAAACACAGCCGTTGAAGAAAATGACATTTTCATCTTCTAATGAAAAGGTTATTTTGACAGTATCAAAAGCATTTTCAAGGAGAAAATCACTAGTATTTTTTTTATTCTGCTTCGATTATTTTTTTCCATTAACAATAGGTTAAAAAACCCACCTAAGAACTTAGCCCTACAGATTTTTGTATGCTGGTTTTAAAGCTCGGGAAAAATACTGTTTTTCATAAAACTCCTTAAAAGTTACTTTGTCTTTTGTCCATGTATTGTATTTAACCAAATCAGTACTCTTGAGATAAAACCCTCCTCCCACAAAACACCCAAACCATCATCACGATGACAATAGTTTGAAATCCATATGGAATGTGAATATAAAGTATGCTGCAATCTTGATTTTGAGACACAATAAAATGCATTTCAGCACTATCGATAAATCTAATCTTTAGATGCTCGTAAAAAGGAAAAAATATAAATTAATGCATATAGTAATTTGTGAATACCAGTTTGCCCCCTGAATCATTTTGTATAAGCAACTAAGGACAGGAAGTTTTGAAAGATCCAAGCTCTTACATGGTATACAAACAAATGTTTGATCCTTTCTAAAGTGTTTTCCAGCTAAAGAATCCTTTCCTAGTGTAAAAAAATCATCTAATGAAAATAATCATGTAAAGGAGTAAGTCTGTGGAGATGATCTTAAGTCGTACTTTTTTTTTAACAGCTTATGTTCACTTTTTATATGGCAAAGTGTGAACAGAATGACCTAATGTATTTTTTAATTTGTATTCTAATAAAATATTTTGAAACTGCTCTATATAGGCCCACTAAGGAGAGAGACTGAGGTGGTTGGGATTTTGGTATTTTTGCTTTTTTTATTGTTGTATGGTTATCAGTGTGTAGACTTTAGTTTCCTTAGAAACCAAGTTGAAGTAACGTGATCTCAACAGTAGCCTTAAACCAGAATTTTATAGTAATTAAATAGGGTTCCTGACTTCCAGTAATGTATGTCACCTTATTTTCAATGGACCAGTGTTTCTTTGGCGAAACTAAAAAAAATTGAATTATATGTGTAGTCAAAATTAAGCATACTTTTAAAGAGATGAAACTGCTCTACTAGACGTTTACTTGAGACCATGGTTTATGCAGGCACGGCTTGCAGCACTCCATTTCAAAACACAGCATTTCAAAGCCAAGCGAAGACAAGCTGGCTCACTTCTGATCACTGCCAGTGTGAACCCTATACAATGTGATACTTTACGAGCAGTACCTCTTTCAGTATCTGAAACATTCACAGTTGGAACAAATGAGATGAAATAAAAATATAATAAAACTGGAGACAAATTAAGACAACTTACATAATTGCGATCCAGCTTTTCTGTTCATCTAAAAATAAAACCGATGACAATGAGTTTTGAACTGCCATCGTATGTTTTGATGACAGTGAAGGTTAATCATACATTATATACTAGGTTCAATCCTTAGGACTGACCTGTTGGGAAGTATATATCGGCTGCAATCCTTCAAGGTACTGCATGCCAATTAACAGCATTTGATCATTAATGAAATCACTGGAATGGAAAGCTGTCTAGGGTACATTTTCCTCCTACAGTTCTACATGAAGCACAATCCCCAAAATCACAAAAAATGGAGGATTATCATCTCCCTTGATGCAAGGCTTGAAACAGTATTGTCTTAATGAATACATCCCCCACCCCCAGTTTTGATTGATTGATTGATGATTTTAAACAGTATCAGCATAGGGGTCAGCCATTTAAATACGTGATACTCATTTTTACTGTACAATGGCTTATCCTGGTGTACATAGCAGCAAGTTTGAGGAAGGTAAAAATCCTGTTAATGTAAGGTTCCTATCTTGATACCCATGAATTTAAAGGAAAAGGAACTGGGGTTTTGTATCGTGTATGCAATTTGTGCCTATAAAGGAATCAGTCTTCGGCTTTTGTAGTATTCATCCTCACGTTTCCAAAATGAAACTGAAGTCCTTATGGGTTCAAAACACTTGTCTTTTCCCCTGTGGGTAACAACTACAAAAATCTTACCAGATCTGAATGTCTGCCAGCAGCAAGTGGTCATACGCACACGCCATCCAGCTAAATTCAGCAGCCAAACCAGCCAGTTTCCTGGGAACCAGCACAAGGAACAAGGTCTGATGTGCCCTGAATTTTCTCCCACCTGAGGTTCAGGATAAAACCACTGATTAAAGTTTGATCATTTGAAGTACCTTGAAAATTTCAGATTTATCCTTTGAAACGAGCTTCTAAGGAGACACTTGCTGGAAAATTAAATGAGCTGTGCACAGCAAAAACGATTATATTGTTTTCTAAAAAAAATCACTAAGATTTTAAAGAAGAAAATTGACTCTCGTATTCTGTTACTTGTTTGTAAAACCAAACATGCAGGTTAAACTTGCTACATAAAACAGAACCCCGTTTAAAAATAAGTAGATGGTGAGAGAGGTCTTCCAGCTTTGCTAGAGCTGTAACAGTTTACACTAGCTGAAGAGCTGCCCCAGCCCACATGGAAGAAGCAACAAAATGCTGGTTTCATAGTGAAAACCTAATATGATGTATGGCCTGTGAAGGGCAGCACAAAGCTGGGAGTATCTTTTGCAGATGACAGGATAGGTTAAGCATCAAGAAAGCTGCACAGTGAGCAACAAAGACTGACAATCTGCTTGACAAGAAATTTGAAGAGCCACAGAAGAATAATATAAATCTTTGGTGAAATTAATAAAATATGAATGTTTGCAACTACACATTTTAGACTCCTATATTCTTTACAAACGCAAAGGTTTATAATTTTATAGAACATTAATTTTATATATTGTGTGCTTATCTGTAAAGAAAAATGTATACTATAATTTGAAAAGGTAATAAATGTGGGTTTTGATGTGAATACAGAATTAGATGCATAAAAACACATAATAAAATTTGCTGGTCTTGTTGCTATATTTCATTAACTACTGGTCAAAACACAAATGTTTGTAAAATGTTTTCTTTTTAACAAATTAATTCTATGGCTGTTCATATTGGTATTGTACCGGGGCAAAACCCTTTTTCCTTTAACAATTTTTGGCTGCTGACAAGTCTGCCATTTCGAAGCTAGGGGTTGCTCAATAGAAAATTTGAATATTTGATCCAGAAGTTAGTCTGAGCCAAAAAATAAAGTTAAATCTTCACAGGGTTATGCTTCAGCAGCTGAATATCTATTATAATTATGGACAACAGAACTGTCAAAACAAAATGAAAAAGCAGCCATGTAACACATACATTATGCCCCAGAAATTATTTGTAAGAACAAATCTAGAAAAATGGATCAACATGGTGTTCATTCTGGAATTTCAAAACAACCAGAAGTTTCACCAGTACAATGCTTGCGTTCTCGTGAATGGATCTGAGACCCTGGTGATTCTTTAAATGCAGCCATTTCAAAAGTACTTCCAAAAATAATCATAACTAATGTTCTTTTTTAAAAAAGTTTGAATATTTTAAGAGATCACTGAATTATGAACTATTCTGGCACCAGCCCACTGCATTATTATGAAAATGAACAGACTTTTCATTTAGAAATCATGAGCGTTTTTTACTTCTCATATTTTATTTATTAGTTTTAAAAGTTTTACATCAAATCAGTCAGTGAAGAAATGAAGCAGGTGTCCACATAGTCATGTATTTTAGAAGTGTTTTTCTAAAAGATCTTCTGAAATATTTTGGAAGCAGAAGGGTTTTTTAATATTATAACACTGTTTTTGTTTTACAGATATGCTCAGCACTTGCATCTCCTAGCAATCTAAGATGCAACTGTAAATACATAAAATGGCCCCAAAAAGATCAATTCTTACTGCCTTGGGGAACATTTTATACATTTGTTTGCTATAAGAACTTTGAAAAGAAAACAGTAAATAAGTTCATCAAATTCTGGGAAATCAAAATTTGAATTCTTTCCCTTGTACCCTTGAAATCCTCCACTTCAGTTCTTGTATTTCTTTTCAGTGCTCTTTTACCAATATTGAAGTAGCAACTAGGAACTACAGCGAGGACCAGGCTTCTGTTGTACTAAGTGCTCTACAGCCATGGCTCAAAATTACAGTGCTGCTCCCAAAACCCATATAATCCAAGCCTGAAACACAGATCAAAAGCTCTATGCAGACAACAGTGCAAGCAAACAACATGGTATTTCTTTGTAGCACGAGTCTAGCTTACCTATTGAGTCTGATATACTTTTAAGTACTAAGTGTTCAAATACTTTTTTTTCCCTCAATTTAGAGAGACTTCCAGAGAATGCAGCATTTAGAAGACAATCTTCTCTACGTTGCTAAAGGCCTTGCCAAGACAGCACAACCTCTAACCATGACTTTTGTTAGGGTTTAATATTTGAACTTGATGTCATTTGATGGGATGCTATGAATGAGTAAAACTGGGGCCATCTATTAAAATAGCATCTTGAATCCTTGATGCTATATAAGGATGCTACTATATAGATGCCCCATAAAAGAGAAAAAACAATCCCAACGGTGTATTCATTAAATACAGTCACTCAGAGGCCTACTGAAAGGAAAAGCATCGCTAACAGAATTACTTCAATACAAAATAAATAAATACAAATCTAAAAGTGTAGATTCCTGCCAGAGATTCTTACTTGCTTATTTATTTATATGGATTCCTTGAGTATCCCTGCCTTTGGATGCAGTGTCTTTACGCTGTACCTGTTGGGTGCTTTGATGCAAACTAAGCCTATAGGTCACAGGAGCTTTTTGGTCTCCATTGATGCAAGAGGCTTAAACCCCACGTACGTCTGAATAGAAAAATCTTCAAGGGAGTCAGGCAACCAGCAGTGAATAAAAGCTAGCTAAGATGAACTTTGCTTTGTTTTAGAAAATCTATTTGTCATCTGGGTTATGGAAGACAGTCTTGGATGTAAATGCCAGGTAACCCTCAGCACAAGACCTGGGACCATGAAGCTCATCTGCTTTCCTCTTTATGGCAGACTCCAACTTCAGCATCTCTATCTTGTTTTCTTAGACATTTCTCTTTCTCATTTCACCTGATCCTCACTCAAGGAGATGAAGGATAAACATTAACATGAAGGGACTGACACTGCTGATACCTTTGCCTTCTCTTCATACAAACCAACCTATTCACATTAGAAATGCAGTTCGACTCCAGATTAGATAGCTGAGAATAAATACCCATACACTTCTCTGTCTCAGTGTAGGATAAGAAGCTCTCTCCTCCCCCACAATAAATGTCATATATAATGGGAAGAAACAGTCAGGCAAAGCAAAAGTTTTACAAAGCAATACAAAATAGCCTAAATCATCCATATCCCACCCTTCATCCTGGTGCCTCACATCCCACAGCCTATTCAAATCCACTCACAACTCTGCAGTAAAGATCGCCTGTCCACCTTTGGCCATCAACTCCTGCCAAGTGAGTGGACCTGACAGCTGAATTGCCAATGGGATGCTGGAGGTACAAATTTGTACTTCTTTACTTTTTGGTCAAGTACTCTAAATTGCTGTTTCTACTAAGAAACTGTAAGGCAAACTGGCCAAGCTTGGACAGTACATTTCCACTGCCTGGTCCACTTCCACCAGCATATAATAGACTCACGCTAGAAGCAACTTACAGCCTCAGAAACTGGCAGGCTTTCACTCGAGTATTAAAGATCCCAGTTTAAGATCCATGAGAGGAATTACTTTTATATTCCCTGCTTTGTGGATGTATCCCTACTTAGAGTCCAGGATTGTCATGCAAACTGAAAGTGCATTGCAGAAAAAGCAGGTGGAAGGCTAATTAATGAAAAAAGGAATTGGGGTAGAGGGATAGGGAGAGGTTAAAAATACTAAATCCAACAATGTAAAAGGCTCTGAGACGGTAAGGAAGTCCTTTCTAAGTGACTCACCAAAAACTAGAAACATGATATGCAGGGAACTCTTGGACACTAAACACAATAGGACTTTGCTGTGCTTTTCAGCCCTCTTCCCCATCACTGCTGCTGTCCTGCCACACCCTCCTTGAAAATACATCTCTGCTTTCCTCCTTTGCCAGGGTTTTCCCACGCAACTAATTTCCTCTTTGGTTTTTACCCTTATCCTAGCTGCCCCATTTTCTGCCACTAGCCACACTGGCAGACTTATGCACTGCCACACCAAATATTTCTGAAACCACAGTGCCAGCCCACTGTCTGCCATTCCATGCTGTCCATTCTTTTCTGACCTACTGTCATTTCTATAGGTACATGCTTATGTAAATTGGGCGTCCTGCCCCTCGAGGAGCTGTGCTAATAAGTCCGCTCGTCCCTGGTAAGTGTAACCCAACTGGAACCTGCCTACTTTGCTAAAAAGAAAAGCTTTCAGCCATTTCTTTGGGCTACAAACTGCAACAATAACTTGTATTGCCAACATTTGTGATTTAGTACTTCTCTCTAAATGCTTTCTGAATGTGTCTGCTTGCAGACACAGTCTCTCAGACGAGGAGAATAAAAGAGAATCTGGCACTGTCTCATGCCACTCAGCAGTCACTTGCCTTTCTGTTGAGCGCTAATGACTACCAAAAAGCGTAAGGCATTACACTAAGGGGATCCAGGGACTGGATTCTGCAGGCTACAACTCAAAATACACACAAAAGCAAACAGAGGGTTTTGACTTGAAACCTCCCCAGAAGTCACATCCTATCCTTTCCTTTCAGAGATTACGGCTGGAAACTTCCATGGAAGTGTGCCATCTCGGCACGAAGGGTCTCTCTCTTAGCCTTTAACGATGATAGCTGGTACACTACACACAACCCTTTGCTGCTTACACTGGCAGAAGTTGTGGTCAGCACCATGTCAACCAACTCCTCGCACTCTAAGGCTAATGATAACATGAAGCACATGCTGCTGCAATCAGCCCAGTAACTTGGGCTACCCATGTGACATCTTTATCCATTTTCTCCTAGTATTTTAAAGCAGGCTATACTACAAACAATACTTACTACTTTGCTTTTTAAAAAGTATGAAACAAAAGCTCAGCTAAAGCACCATAAATTGTCTTGGAGACTAGGTAAGAAGATAAGCACTACAGTACTCGATTAGGCATTTTTACCGCTCAAAGGAGAGATACAGATCTCCTGAATCAAAAGATGTTCTGCTGGAGTGTTACAGTTCAGAGGGAAAATTGGGTAAGTCCATTGTAGAAACCTGCAGTTATTTAGCAGTAGTCATAAATAATCCATAAACTCTTTACTAGGTCTTTTATTTCCTCCTCATCTATCAAATGCACAAATCATAGATTATATTTTTTTTTTTTTGTAACCAACTTTAAGAAAGTTTTTTAAGCTTTAAGGCTGCAAAGGGAACACACATAATATTTGTTCCAAAGTTCAAATTGGCTTATGTGTGAACCAAAGTCAGCTTAGATTACACTGAAAATATATGGGACCTTAAGTAAAATCTTTTTAATAGCATTTGGAGAATTTTTCCCTTGTCTCTACTTATAAAACTTCACTGTAAGGCAAGGGTGTAGATCTCACTCCTAATTCATCTCTCCCTGAAGCACTACAAACATGATGCTATAGTTCAATAACCTAGTGAAAGCAAAGAAGGAACTTGCAGTAATTTTGTTCCTTATTTTAGTGTAATCTCTACACTACCAGGCTAGTGTTTAGGCAGTGCTAAGAAGCTTGAGTTTTTAGGTTCAAATTATATTAATCTGACACCGTCTGTTTGGTGGCAACTGCATCTGGGACAAGCAATTTAATAGGGTCAAAGCGGCACCTCAGCAATTTTAAGGAAGCATAGAAGCAATTTCCCATTCTGCCTTTGAACAGTGAGCAACAAATACTGCAGTCTAAAGGAGATGGGGAATCCTTCAGTGAAGCATAATCACATCAGCTCCAGACTGCAAAATCTAAAACCAGAACTAAATTGGGGGAGGGGAAACAATCAAGAGTATGCAAAGTAAGAAGCAAGTAAAATCATGGTGCCAAATCTCCCTTTCCACACCCCCTCATCACCCCTTTTTAGTTCCTTCAGGATGCAGAATAGGATATCGCACTTTTAAATGAACATGCCTGCACCACCAATGGTACTGCAAGCTCTGATACTCTGGGAAAACAGAACTCAGATTTTCCCATTAAAAAAGCCCAGGCTCCTCTACATTGAGCCAAATGAAACGCTCCGTTAGCAATTGGCATCACAGAGCCTATGCAAGACAAGGGAGCCAGATAAGGCTCAGCAAAATTTCCTGTGAAAAATCTTTAGGACGGAGGGTGCTGGTGTGGTCAGCAGCTGAGCCATACTGCTTCCATCGACGTACACATCCCTACATTCACACAGGTTATTCTCTTGCTTGGGAGAAAACTATAAATAGAGATGCAAAGCACAGTACGAAGAACCCTAATCTAACTATAGGCGCTGTAAGGCTGTGTATGCTCTGCCAAAGAAAAGTTCCTGCACAATGCAGAGGCAGATGTTGCAGGCAGCATTTACTTGGAGGGCTCCCTATGTCTGCAACTATCCAACCCTTTAATGTGTGCAAAGACTTGGCTCAGGAACAGTTCCTTTCAGCTTTCCCTGCTGTTACTCTACTCACTCCAGCATGCTTCAGTCCTCTTCTACAGAGCTGCTACTGAGCTCCCCTCTTCTCCTCACTCCGGACTTCATCACTGTTCTCCCACACTGCTGTTACCTAATCTTCTGAACTTCTTCCTCCTTTGCAGGGAAATGCTGTGAGAAGGAGGTAGATAGCGCTTTCATCTCCTTATACTCCCAGTTTTATAGCGTCCCTGTTCTGATGGTAGTATGAAAGAAGCAGACAGGTATACAACAGCTGACAGACTACCTTAAAAGAAAAAAACCCTGCCATTTATAATGTGGCAAGGCAAAGGGGAAATGCATCAAAAAACCTGCAAGACTTCCTGAAACAGATCTGAGTTACACTACCACAAGAAGAGACTAAACCATAATAGTTACATGCTTACAGAATGTCAGTTAGACTATAGGATGCTGCAGGAAAGATTATTAGGAAACTGTTAGTAAAGGTATCACTGGGTAATGGTTCCTGCTGCTGGTACAATACAATCCTCAAAAATAAATGTAGTCAAAACTGCAGTATTTTCAATGCAGCAGACACTGATATCATGGCAGAAATCTCATTATTATATTACCTCTGATGTGCTAAATGATTCATAAAACAAAAATATTTTCTACAAGAAATACTTATCTGGTAACCAGACAATTGACATTAGTGTTACTAAATTTAAGAATGCCTTTTTTTTTTTTTTTTTTAAGCAACTAGAAACCCCTTAGAGTGCAGCCTGCTGACAAATAATCTGGGCAAAGCTGGACCATCTGCCCAAGTATGGTGATAGTTCAGCCAGCTCCGAATGGCTTTATCCCATGGCAGTATTTGAAAGAAGGGCTTAGAGGTAGTAGCTGCGAATGGGATTCTAGGCAGGCATTAGGTTCTAGAAAATGCATCCTCACATCCCATCTTCCACAACTTACCAGGTTGTGCCTACTATGGGAAGCAGCGGAGACAAGAGGAGTGATGTGCAGAGTGAAACAGCTGACGATGAGGACCTGGCACCCACACCACACACATGGAGGGGGTTACTTCAGGCTAGTTTCTGTACACTCATTAGCAACTGCAGCACACCAGGTGTGTTCCTTACGTGCATCTTACAGTCAGCCAGGAAGTCCAGCTTCATCCAAAAAGATATCTCATCTGTGAGCTCCAAGCCTGCTCTGCAATACAAACCAAAGCACAGGTACAACTTGGAGGCTCACTTCAAAAGCGTATTTCTGATTAAAAGCTTCCAGTTGAGTACATCTGGAGGAAATTTCTCTTTTTGCTCATTATATTTCAGTTTCTCCTCTGTGACACATTGGAGATCGGTTGTTTTCAACCTTTTTGGATCCACAGAACTGAAGACATTTCCCTGGAGTTGCAGGTCCAGGCTTTTCTTACACTACATCTTGGCTGAGTGGCCACAGTGCACTGCGTGGTCCTGCTTCCTATTCACTAAGTCTAGACTCCGCCAAAGGCTACAGCAGTTTCCTTCCCATGGAAAACCATATCCAGGGGGACATGACTCTTTGCCTCTGCATCCTAAACATATCCTTAGCTAAAAACACAACCAAAAGATTTTGCAAGACACCTCTAGTGCTATCACAAGGATGCTTAGATGTAAAATTCTGCTCCTTGATGGCATAGCACCTTAAGAATTATTAGCAAAATGATCCTCTGGTGGAAGAATCGCTGTTGTTCTTGCTTCTTTGTCCTGAACAGCATACATTCAAAGCAGTCTATCAAACAGGATTGCCTCAACACGTACCTATGTGCATCACGTTGAGGGTGGAGCTCTAACGAACAGTTTCTATCTTCTTCAGGAAACTGCAACCCAAAAGTTGCCAACTTTTGAAACCTACTACCTATGACAGTCATTACAAAAACTCATCATATGAAACAAGGCTTTCCCCTGTTCATGTTCCTTACATTCTGAGACTTGTGAAAGAAGTGGTAGAACATCATCACGTGCTAAAACAGGAATAAACTGACAAATTTTTAAACCCAAGCTCATGATTTTTGAACAGCTGGTGGTGGCAATCTTGGATGTTCATTGCTTACTGCCTTCTTCAAGGAACTGTTAAGATACAAGGCACTGTCACTGTTGGGAAAGGGTAAATTAAGCCCAAACAAAGCTGTATAGAATGTTCTGAAACATGACTTATACTAACTAAAATTACGTATGAGTGACTAACAACTGGGTGCTGGACCAAGAAAGCAAACAACTTAGGTATTCAAGTCAAGTCACCTGGCGTAAACTGCCCCATGAATCTCCATGACAATTATATTTTAGTTGTTAATAATAAGAAACCGTCCATGGGATGTATCATCAGCCTATCACAGTACCCTACTATCCATGTGCTTCATAGTATACATTTGTACAGAACATTTCTTTTTAAGACATGTACAGTGGAGGGTTTTTTTTTGTGTGTGTGTCTATAAATCTTACCTTATTGAGGGAAGTTTGTTACAATACTGCATTAAGGATGTGGTCGTCTCTGGACTCCAGTCTGTAGATTTGCATATGAAAAGGATGACAACAAGAAAAGAAAACCAAGGATAACGCAACATCCTCCCAGTATCTACAACGTATCTAAGAAAAAGAAAAATTTGCTGCCAACTGTTGACTGAGAGAGAAACATCTATAGCCTAGGCAGGGAGAATAAAGAGGTGAAGGAAGATTTTGGCAGCAGTGTGAAAACAGAAAACCTTGCAGATATGTTACCTCTTGATGTCCAGAGATACTACTAATTTTATTTGGGAACCTATTTCACTACCTGTATAACGTTTAAAGGAAAAACTCAGGAAGAATAAGGTACTGCCATTATGAGATTTCCCTTCTGGTTGTGAAGGAAAAAGTAGGTCACAGCAGAAAGCACGCTGACAGAAACTTCAAGCTATGGTTGTCCCTATCAAAACCAACAGCAAGAGGCAAAGTATCCAGCCTTCCAGTACAGCATTTCAAAAGTGGGAAGTGCCATAAGTCATAGAGATAGGGCCAGGAGATTTCAAGATTGCTTTCTCTAAAGTGGAGTAAATAGGGCTTTTAGCCTATTATTATTTTATTGACAGCCAACACTGATGTCTCAAATCAGATGAAAAATTCACCTGTGCTTCTGCAGTTCTAAAAATGAAAGGGGAAAAAAGCAAAGACAACAAAGCTGAAAAGTAGTGAAAGCAATATTTACTGTAGGTTCCTATAATGCTTTTCACATCTGGAGACTGGAGGATAAAAGAATACTTCATTGCTAACCTGAAATAAACCATCACTTTCACAATTTCCATTCTGCTTTTATATAGGAAACATGTAACTGCAGAGAACCAGTCTACAAAAAGCTTATTGCCCCAGAAGCGTTATAAAGTCACTAGGCTTTACGATAATTATATCATTAAGTTTTCAATCCCGTAATTCACTTTCTCAGACAAGTTCTGCCTGGGAACCAGGAAAGAATACTGTACATATGTAACAAAAGGTAGATACCCCCAAATAAAATTCAGCACCTTTGAACAGATTCCTGATTCCCATCATACTAAAGTCAACACAACACCCTTATTGCCAAAATTGCTATTAAGTAACTATTACTATCAAGTATTTCACATGTAGAAGCCTTACGACAAAACAAAGAAGTGCGCAGGAAACAGAAGTGAAATACGGAATTATTCCTAAATTCACAGAGAAGACATAAATGGCTGCCTCTTTAATTCCATCTCCCTCAGAAAAACCCCCAAGAATTTTCCTATGAAAAAGACACAGTAAGAATTTTGGTTAAATTTATATTAATATTGTAACTGTATGAACAATTTAAAAATTAAAACCTATTTTCATTAATTTTCAGTATTGTTGTCTATCAAAGAGAAATCTCTTAGTTGAAAATAGTAGCCTATTTCCAAGAGTCATCTGTGCTGTATTCAGTACATATGGGCAATAAAGCACCAATAAAATCAGGTACAGCTTTTAGAAGCAACTACTGCCTTATTCTGTGCATAGACTTAATTTCTTTATTTCATCTGATAACATGATTCAAATGGAACATGTTTACAATGTCAGAGTTTCTTGCATTAATAGAGCTTACGCTTGGTGGTCATCTTCTAGTTTGGGGGTTTGTATATGTTATGTATACACACACAGAGAGACATATAAAGCAAATATTAAGCAAATCCAATCCAGTACTCTTAAAAACGAGTACTGCATAAACAAAACATAAGTGCACACAGCAATTTCATGTTCTAAATCCACCCACACGGTTGTTCTCAGCAATTCAAGAACAGAGCTGCATGGGCAGATTGACAGAATTTCAGTTACAGACATCTGTGCTGAAATAATGATCAGCATATTAAGGTCTTGTTCATTAAGCAACAGAATAAGGTCTTGGATTTTTATTATTTTATCCTCAAAAAGAAAATAAATACACAAAAATCACAACAACAACAAAGCAGAATAAGCTCATGATACTCTGCTTCGTTCATTCACTTTGAGAAATCTACTCATCTTGGAAGCATAATCTCAGGGCTATTCCAGGAACGAACCATGATAAACAAACTTGCATGTATGAAATTAGTTACCTTAAAAATCAAGAAAAAAAATGCAATAAACTACAGTGTAGCCTACAGGATATCATTGTCTTTTGCTGCTGCCCATACCACAATACTGAGGAAGACAATAAAATCCTAACAGGCCAGATGTAGAACTGCCAGACCCCATAAATTACTTGTCTCAGTGTCTAAGAGTCAGAGCTCAGCTTAAAGTCCAATGCAGGAAGTCTTTTCCTTCAAGGACGCTTTGTTTAAATTAACTGTACATAGCTTCATGGTCCACAAGGATGCCCAGTCTTTGAACCCTATTAGTGTAAGTGGCCTCATTTTGCTCAAATTACTTCCCATGGCAGTGAGTTTTACCGTCTAACTACCCATTATGTCAGAAAGTCTGATAAGCAAAGCAGTCTTGGCAAAAGTCTAGAGACTAAAGCAAAAGACGGACCAAAAGCCTAAAGCAAAAACAAGTTTCTTCCTTTAAAGGAAAGACTTCATGCTATCCTGATTTTACTTTCCTTTTTGCGGAATGTCCCCATGCTCTTGTGTTACAAGAACAACAGCAGAAGCTTCATATGTAACTGTAATTTTATTCATGTCATCCTCCCATGCATCTCTCTTGCAAGGTAAACAATTCCCCATCTTCAATTTTGTGAGCTAAAACAAGAGAGAGACAACACTTAGGTTTTATTTCAACGGCTTGCATCACCAAAGTTTCACAGCTTACTTCTAAGCATCATAACTTAAATTGATTAAATGAAAAAGGGGATAAATTTGTACATTTTTCACAGCCTCCTCGGAGCTCCAGGGCATGAACTCTTCCTTTCTGCACCTTTCAGTCAATATTGAATCACTTTTCAAAAACTTAATTCAAGAGCATCAATGGAGCAAGAACTAGTTATACGGTGGTGCTATCTCCATGCAAAACCTACCACAAACCCTGTGCTCCTCTGGGATTGTAACCTGTATTAATATTGGGAAAAAAAAAGGTAGAAGAGCAAGATACAAAACAACCTTAGTAAGTGAGGTTGCCAGGCAAACCTATTTCTTCTGGCAAATGCTGAAATAGCTGGACGGGAGCTATAGCGCATCTGCAGGCAGATATGCCCAGGGAAGGTTCCTGAGCAGTTATAATACAAACCAGATCCCATGGATTTCAGAAGGTCAGGACTGTTACTACACAAACCTAGCCATGATTCACACCATGCCACCCTAAAAGAAGACCCCACCTTCAAGGTCTTCTGCTCCATTACAGGCAGATTTGTAATCAAACATAAATTCTTGTTTAGTTTTCTCAGAAATATGTAGAATCCTGATCAGCAAATTCTTTTCTACCATCAATTACGCAGCTCATGTTCCAGTTCATTAATGCTGCCTCATCTCGAAAGCTACAGGGATTTCACAATTCTTCCTGTAACATTTACAAAATATTTCCATAAATTTCCTACTTACTGAGCAAATAACAGACCTTCCCCAGTTAATGTTCCTAACACAGAGTCAGAACATCAACTCAGGGTATTGTGTATGGAACATCCAGCTGGTTCTCTCCATGAGAGGAGAGCAGAGACAAAGTTTGTGGAACTGAAGTCTCACCAAGAAGAAAACATGCCTCCAGGGCAACAAGCACAGGTAAGAACTGGGGTAGCAAGGACCTATGCTTCTGGTTCATAGCCCTGCTCTCACAAGTAAATGGACATGCAGGGCTCACAGGGGCTTCCCTCGTTACTGAGCAGTCATTCTGTATAGGACATGTCTGTTCAGAAGGGAGTAAATCCAAGAAGACTCAAGGCTCCATTTTGCTGCCACAAAACTCAAATTCTAAAAACTAAGTAGAAGGCATTACACCGGTAGATACAGACGTCATCATATTAATTTTTATATGGGTATTTTACTAAAACATCTCTTATGAATAGATCTTCCCTCAATTTATAAGCAAAATATTTTTTAATAGTTTTCACTTGGTGCATGGCATGGTATTTTTATAGCAAGCATATCTGCAAAACCATATGTGAGACTCCTGATTGGCAATGCTCTTAAGTGCTGCGGCCACTAATTATTAAGTATTACCAACAAACAATCCTTTTCTAACAAGGGCTCAGTCCAACAGCAGGCAATTCACAGGGAACTCAAAACTATGAAACTGCACTGTCAGGCGGGTGATAGCGGGATGCTCTGGATTATTAACAAGAGCTGGCGGTTGCCTGCACCCCAAGGCACATTGTGCCCCACCACCACGCCCCAGGGCACACCGGGCCACACCGGTGCTACAGGACCCTGAGCTGTAACAGCGCTGGGCATCCAGCCTCGGGGCCGCTGGGCTTCTCAGGGAGAGCGAGTTCATAGCAAACAGCGCATCCCCCCCGCTCAAGGCGCTGACTTCGTCTGGCGAAAGCCTGATTTTGGGAAACAAATCACAGATTTCATACGTTTCCCGAAAGACAGTCGGAGAGAAGGGGATCGCTTGACAGGCTGGGGACACAGAGATTAAGCTTCAGAAAACACAACCACTGCTGCCCCTTTTTAGCGTCTATTAGAAAACAAACGCCTGGAACAAGCCGCCAGCGCTGCCTCGCGCTCTAGCTAGCCCGGGCCAAGCCGCGGAAGGCGCACACGCCGCCCGCCCGCGACCACCTCCGCGGCGGCAAGGAGCGGCAAGGCGGGCCGGAAAGGGGCCGGGGCCACCCGCCCTCCGGAGCGGAGAGCCGGGCCGCCACGCCCGCCCCGTTCTGCCCCGCGCGTCGCCGCCCTCCACCGCGCCCGGCGGCCCCCACCGCCCCACACCGCCCCGCCCTGCGCCTCGGAGCGCTGATTGGCTGAGGGCAACCCCGCCCCGCCCCCTGCCGCCAGCCCGCGTGCCGCTACTGTTGCCCTTCGGCGGGCAAGGGCGCGCACGCGCACTGCGGCCCGGCCCCGTCGGGCGCCCAGCGCGTCGCCTGACTGAAAACAGCCGCCAGCCTGGCCGCGAGAGCGGCGGGCGCGGGAGGGAGAGGGGCGCTCCCGCTGCTCTAGCAACGACTCCTCCGTTTCGGCGGATATTTGTTTTTACCCCGCTCGCAGGCGTTCGCGCCTGGGCTGCCCGAGCCGGCGGGCCCTCGCACGTCAAGGCGTCGCAGCGGGGCGGTTGGGGTCCTTCCGCGCCAGGCGTCGCAGCCGGTGGGCCGTGGGGAGCGCGCGCGCCGGTGGCCCCCCACCATGTATTACAAGTTCAACGGCTTCACGCAGCGGCTGGTCGGGGCAGCAGCGTCCGCCGCCTACAACCCCCAGGTAACGGGGCCGCCGCCCGGCGCGGCCGTGACCTTCGCCGTCCCCTTCCCCGCGCTGCGCCACTCAGCCCCCGGAGCCGCCGCGTGAGCCGGGCCCGCCGCCCCTCGGGGAGCCCCGGCCGCGGGCAGCTGGGCTTGGCGGGCCGGGCGAGCGCAGGCTGCCGGGCGGAGGCCGCTGGGGCCGGCTCGCCCCGGCACAGGCCTCCGCCGGGGGGGCTCCGGCGGCTGGCGGCGTTTGTTTCGCCGGGGAGGGGTCTGCCGCGCCCCGCCCCCCCCCCGCGCAGCCACGGTGCGTCCCGGCCGGTCGTGTGACCTTGGGCAGGACGGGACGCCTCGTTGTGCCTCTTGAGGCAGCCTGGGGAGGGACGGGGTGTTGGGGCAGGGAGCTAGGACGCTTCCGTCGTGCGGGACTGCCCTGGAGCTAGAAACGGTGGCTGGTGGGGGTTTAAAACCGTAGCTGGCAAATGCGGACAGCTCTGCAGCTAGTCCCCCTTTCTTCTCTGTACATGCAAAAAACGTAATTGTTGAAAGCGTTAAACCCCATATTAGAGAGGACGCGCATCTATGGAAGTGTAAATGCAGAACAGTCTTTCTTCAGTGCAATGCTGACATACTAAGTGTATGCACGATTAACGCTTGCATTAAATAGGCTTATACTTACCATGCTGTAGTTAAAGTACATAGTTAATTCTGTAGCAATAGAGGGGAGCTGAAGGAGAGGGGAATGGATCCTGATTACATCAGCCATTTCAAGACACTGAAGAGCTGCATATTGGTGAAAAGAAAACACAAAACTTGTTTGCTTCTATGTATTTCAACATAGTTTCCTAAGTAATACTAGGAAGATTTGTAATGCAATTTTGTCGTGGCACAAATGCAGCATGGTTGCTATACTGTGTTCAAGTTTTTGGGTAAACTTTGTAAAACTGAAGTTCTTACAGTTTAGTAGTAAAAACACCCCAAAACAATCTGGAGGTTAACAATTGAAGGAATTGGTTTTTAAAAGTCAGCCTTCCAAAGAGCAAACATATCTGATGTAACTTGACACTTTAAGAAAATACATGTGTACACACAGAAGTGAAGTCCAGATTATGGTTTGTTTTTTTATGACTAATCCAATAAAAGGTAACTGAAAGAAACCACATTCTTGTAGACTAATGTGTCTTGTTGTGGTACACAAACAATTCTATTTCACTCTTTCTTAGCCTGATTTGTTAGCAGCATACTTTACAGTTCTGCTTTCCTGGATATCCTTGACTACACAAGTTTTACTTGGAAAATTCAGTTGTCTTCCGCAAGCAAGAACACTGTATTGGGCTTCTGTAAAATCTCAAATTGTTTCAAGGGGTCCAGAACAACTACAAAGTAAAAAAAAAAATATATTTTTTTTAAAGTTAAGATGTTATAGTTTAGATGGATAGACAGAAGAGTTGAGAGAACTGGATGATCAGGCATAGCATAGTGGTTAATGGGCCATATTCTGCCAGGATGCTCATAGGAAGTGGAATACTGCAGGACTTTGCCAATTACCTGGAGCAGGCAACAGAGTGCACTCTTGTAAAGTTCACAGAAGACCTCAGACAGTGGCTCCAAAAATGATTGAAGTAGAGTTGCCATTCACAAGGACCTGTCTAGAGTTGAGGAATGGGCTGACAGGAACACTACAAATGTCCATGAGGACAAAAAGGCAGTTGTGTACATGGGAAGGAAGAGCCCCTGGCAGGGATACAAGCTGAAAAACTCTGTGGTAGAGACCCTGGAGGTACTGGCGGACAGCAAGCTGGATGTAAGCCAGTAGCATGACCTTCCCATAAAGGTGGCCAAACAGCATCATGGGTTGTATTACTATATGCATAGCCAGTAGATTAAAGAAAGTGACTCTCTCCCTCTACTCAGCACTCATTAGATCACATCTAGGTACTGCATCCAATTGTGAAGCCCCCCCCAGTATGGGAATGTTCTTGATCAAAACTGGAGTAAGTGCAGCTGAGGTCACCAAGATGTTTAGAGGGGCTGGAGCACTTGCCCTGTGAGGAGAGCATTAGGAAATGGGGCTTGTTCTACCTGGAGAAGAGAGGGAGAGGTGGGCAGGTGCAAACCAAAGACCAGCCAGCCAGCACCTACAGGGAGGTTATCAAGATGATGTAGCGAGGCTCTGCACAATGGGGCATGGTGGGAGGGCAGAAGTTATCAGGCAAAAGCTGCAACAAGCGAGGTTCAAACTGGATGTAAGGAAAGACATTTTCATGATGAGGTCAGGCAGTGGAACGGGTACCCAGAGAGATTGTGCAGCCTCGATCCTTGGAGGCTTTCAAAGCTAGACCACACAAACCCCATAACAACCTGGTCTCACCTCAGTCTGGACTAAAAAGCACGTAGAGGGCCCTTCGATCCTGAATTACCCTATGAACTTACGTAAACATTGAGGTACCAGTAACTTTCCATTATAGCAATTTCTGTCCCAAGAAGATTTTTATCTTCCTCTTTCCCCATCACGTTTTGGAAGGCTTCCTGGATAGTTACAGGAGGGGTAGGGATACATGGAAGAGAGAGAAATCATGTATTCCAGTCTAAAAGCATGTCTGTTCATGAAAAGTACATCCAACAGGCATTTGTGCTAGAAAATAGTCCTGCAGTGTTTGGGACACTTCTTACCTCTTCTGCACAAAGTTGTATTCAAATAATAAAGATTAATTGATGCTTCAGTTGTGTAGAGGAAAGCAAAGGCTAGGGTTACCGTTGCGGGTGGGGGTACTTTAAGCTCAAGCAGTAAAGTACCTCCTTTCTGGAAGAGTATGGCTTAGAACACTGTATTAGTCTCTAAGTCATTGTGACTATTTTGCTGCAAATAATGCACACTTTTTAGGATCCGAAGAGAAAAGCCCTAACACAGAAATACAGAAAGCTCCGATAACCACCTGGAGTAAGGTCCTAAAGACAACACTCTTGACCTCTGGAGCCCACGTTGTGGAATATTGCTTACCTTTTGGTTCAGTAAGCTCCATTACATTATACCAGCCATCCCATTTTAAGTACATCTTTATTTTTTAGGGATTAAAGTGGCAGAATTCTCTGTTAGCCCACATTCTGTTCTGTTAACGTTAGGTATTTATGAATATTGCACTAGATCAGAAAGACACGATAAATTCTGAATTATTGACATCTAGATTAAAATGCTGTACTATATCTAAATTGGTTCATAAAGGGTCTGTGCAAAACTAGCTTCACATATAGGTATCATTGCAGATAAAAAAAAGTCTAGATAGATCTCACTTCTGTGCTCTGCAAAGCAGGAAAGAATATCGAAGAATAGAAATAGTTTTCTTCTAGAATATTGTAGTGATTTCTTCTTAGGTCATCATTGGGCATTGTATTTTATTTCAGTGTCATCACTGAAACATTAAATCCCAATGTTTGAGAGAATATAATTGAGAAGATGAGGTTGTATCCAAGCAGGAGCATTTCACATAAAGCCTTAAGAATACTGTCTCACTTTATAAACGTGATATTTTTTGTACTGATAAAAGAAACTCTATCTTTCATTTCTGGCTCACCATTCACATGGCTCAGTCCTCAACTGTGGCACACAAATCTGCTATGCAACAGAATAGCTGCATTTTAAAAAGTTCCCTTTCATCCCTTTTTACAATCTTAGGCCAGCTTTTTGGTAGAATTGTTTTAGTTTGACTCTAGTCCCAGGTGACACATTCAGACACATCAGACTGCTAAAATTGTTTGCAATAAATAGAGATTAAAATATGAAGGAAATCACGTGGTAAGTAGATATTAAGTCCAAAATTAAGTAAATGTTTTCTTACTGATTTAATTGCTGTATTTAAGAAAACCATAGCTCTGCATGTAAAATGGTTTGCTTTTTTATGCTTCTATTCATTTTGTTGTTTCTGGAAAAATGAAGACGTACTGCAATGCAAACTCTGCTTGGTCAAATATACGGTATATTATATAGTTCACTCTATTCTGTACTGTTACATTCTGATGCTTCCCAATGGAGTATTGTTCTGATGCAGGTTTAAGCTTACTGTGGGCTTGCAAAATACCAGTCAAAATGTATTTCAGAAATTCTTTTGCTGACAGTAACACAACTAACAGTTTATACTAACAAAAAACACCTCTTTGTTTGAAACCTGTATTGTTCTTTCTATCTCAGTCTTAGCATTCTTAGAAGACTTAATTTTGCATTTAACAAAGTTATGTAAAGTAGAATGAACAATTTAGCCTGTTTGAATAAATGGGAGCTTTCTCAGCTAGTGCAGGTAAGGAGTCAAATAGATTAAAGACTACTACTCATTATTTAAGAGGATAATGACTGCAGTAACCATCACAAATACAATAAAAGCTATTTAATTCGGAGAGTTGGCTTATCTTTAAAGTACAAACAGTGGTACCAGTTTCAAATGCTGTCACATGAAGACAACTATATGAACTTTTCCCCAGTTTACCTAGCTGACCACAGGATTCACAATTCATAGGTGGAATTCAAGTGGAATTTTGTGTTGGTGTGGGGAACCCTGTTTAATGCAGTGTCTGTGTTGGTCAAACTGAACTTTCTCTCTTCTGCAGCATGTGTTTTTCTGTACTCTTTCCTGAAGCCAATGAACCGTATCAATGATTTTTATTTAAATTGCAATGTGATATTAATTGGCACCACACTGCTTTGGAAGTAATTTACAGCAGCACACTGATGATTATATGAGTTTTCTGGAATTGTTCCATTTGATTTCATGATGAAGTTAGTCACTTGAGACAGGTCTGAATCTCCTATTGCTCCAACAGAAGGGGATCTTACAACTACCTGAATAGGAATGTTTCTAAAGCCTGAAAAAGTATGCGATAACTTAGATGGATTTCACTATTCTAGTAGTAATCCACAGGTGTGTCTTGCATCCAGTATCAAATATATTATATATAATATATATTAATAACAAATGGTAGGGGTTGATGACCACTTTTTGAGCCCCCTATTTGTGATTTTAGGAATGATGACAGAAGAACCTTTGTCACGGAACTGTTTGAAGTAGGTTGCAGCTTACTCCAGTTCTCAGTATTTGAAGTTTTTGTACACTACAGATAGCTCATGAAATAAAGTCGACATGATCACAAGCAGGAATTGCAGTTATCTAGTAAATGTTGAAGTGATCTCAAAGAGTGCTCCTCAAAAAATTGAGCCCTCAGGAAGGCAAAAGTGAGATTCAGAAGTGCAGTCTTAAAGGAAGATGAAAGATGCACATTGTTGTGATACTAACAATCAAGAAGGCAAGAAACATTTTGGAGAAAAAAAGTCACCTGCACATTTGGTATAAACATCTGTTCTGTAGTTCTTTCTATCAAATCACCAACCTTTTAAAGACAAATCTAATAAAGTTCTTAACAAATCTAATAAAGTTCTTATAGACAAAAGTACTGGTCCAAAATTGCTTTCTTCAAGTATTTTGATGTAGTTGGTACTTTGCCTCGAATATATAGCCAGTAACTTCCTCTGACTAATAATGGTTTCTTAGATGCTTCCTTCTTACTGGTGTGACCAGAACTGCTTAATCTTAAATAATTCGGTACCTACCTTCTGTGCAAGCCTGTTCAGAGGAAGGCACTAGTTGCTGAATGTGTCAGAGAATCCAGTTTTGGCTGTTGTCTTTTAAAATATAACCAGTAAGGTTACAAAAGGATTCTAACATTCATTCAGGCACCAGAAAAGTGGGAAGCTGGACCCACATCTTCAGGATGGAGCTCTGATGTCCATTCCATAGGCTGTTTGGGGATGTTGAGAAATCTGGTCTTTCTGTTGAAGGTGCCTATTGTAGCAGAAAATTTAGAGAATTTACATATGGAAAAAAACATGTCTGGTCTGTGGCAGGCATAAGAGACTAACAGCACCAGTCTGCTTCCAGTTCAGGCAGTTCTCTTAAGTACAAAATGCATCAACTAGTCCTTTGAACGGAAACTAGAATTTCAGTGCAGCCTTAACTTGACCTATGGAGAGCAATTCCTGCTTCTGTTTGTAATGAAAACCTGTTGCATTAACCTACTTGTACAATGCTTTTTATTTTCTCTTAGGAAAATAAATACAGCTGTTTCAGGAGCCATAATATAAGATATTACTGCCATGTGTCCGGGAATAACTGTTAAATCTAACTATAACAATAAAGTCAAGGAGGCCTCTTCATGATGGCTGTGACTTTGTGCACTTAATCTTATCCATAGAACTGGATTATGTAGGTTTTAGTCATGGCAAATGTAGAGTACAGCTGTCTGAACTGAAAGGAAATTGTTAGGGTGCTCATGGGGAGTAGGTACATTGAGGTGTGGAAAGTTGCAGCAGCATGTGAATTATAGGGTGTAGTTACACCTGCATAAAATATCCACCACATCAGGGGTTCTGGAGTGTTCTTGAGTACCAGTTACTATTTTTGTATGAAACAACTGGTCTTAACCTTTTATGGTTTTTTCCTCCTCAAACTATACACCCAAATTACGTAAGGCCCAGTTATTTATGGCTACAGCTTGCAATATTCAGAAGGAAGAGTTCATTGAAGTCTCCTCACTGACCCAAGCATCAGTGATTCCCTACTTCTAATCCTACTGCTCAAATAGAGTCCTGGGTAGTCCGACTGTGTGTGAAAAAACAAACAGCAATTTGGACCAAGTACCAGCATAGGAAACTTATAATAGCTATGAATTTATGTCATGAAGAAATCAGAAAGGAAGCTTCTCTTTTCCTCCCTAAGCCCTGACCCGAAGTTATAACTGAGCAATGAGTGGGCCAGCAGTGTGTCTTTAGCTCATTGTCACAGGTCTTCATACCAGATAAATACTCTTTGTAACGTATCCTTGTAATGACTGGCAGTGTGCCTGCCTAACACGACAATTGGTACATTTGCAAGTGTTATATACCTTGATATTTTAATCTTTATTTGTGCAGGGACTCAAACCAATAGTTTCCACTGAATCCCCAGCTCTGATTTTTGGGACAACTAAACTTGCTTCAGATTTACCAGCAACTGATTCTTTCTTGGGTAAAAACAAGGTGCCAGACCTACAGAAACTTTTTCAGGTAATGACAACTTTGAGAGTAACTTAAAGAAAACTGCACAGCGGGACATATCTTTCCTTATTTTAATGTGGCTGACTACCTTTGTCATTCTGCAATACCAAAATTTCACAAAGTCTAGTTAAGAAAGCATCAAGTACAGTATAACCTGTATACTTGTACTATACTAGAAGGTATATGTGCCTTGTATAGGAGATGAATACAGAAAGTGGAAAGTCTAGTAACATTGTCTGTTTACAGGCTTCAGAAGATGCTTATTTTATTATTTGGCTATTGGCACACTTTCTGTCTGGGAATCTAAGTGTATGCCTTGAAGCAGATCTGGAGGAGCAAAGCAGATCATTACTGGTTTGTGTATAATAACTGAATATTGCTAAAGCTGCTTATTATGCAGCATAAGAGCACAGTAAAGTTTTCAAAGCCAGTTTGTTAACTATATGATTTCTAAGCATACTAGGACTTTTTGTAAAGCAAATTAGTTAAGCATTGTTAAAAAAAATCATCAAGAATGTACTTTATATAATGTTCCCTTTTCTCTCTTACATGCCACTTTCATTTGGAATGTGTCAGTCTGACTTGGTGAATAATTTTTTATACATATCTTTTCACGTTCTTTTGTTAGTGACACTTCCCATCCAGGTCCTCTTTAGAAATATTTTAAGATACATTCTTTCTGTCTGCACTTAACAGCTTTGGCTAATAAAATTAACTTGCTTTTGCATTTGTCTTGCTAAATGAAAAACGTAATACACTCGATTGTAGATAGCCTGTTTGTCATGGAAGTCCCTTAATTTACCTGAGGTAGCTTGTTCCTTATGACCTTGGTATGCCTGTTCATTTCTTTTTTTGTTTGTTTTCTTTTTAAACTTTTCCCACAGAAAGCAGATGGACTGCCAGTACACCTGAAACGAGGAGTTCCAGATAAGCTGCTTTATCGGACCACTATGGCTCTAACAATAGGCGGGACTATCTACTGTCTAGTAGCACTGTACATGGCCTCACAACCAAGAAACCAAAAATGAATGAACCAACTCATGGGACTCGTGTCTTCTCTGGAGGACCTCCTGCATATATCTGTTTGCACTTGCTTTAATTCTGTGATTATACAGGGTTCATTATTCAGATCAAATTTCTTGGAGAAAATGTTTTTAAATTGGTTGCCTTATGCATTCTAGAAATCAATATAAACAGACTTAAAGACATCATTTTAACATATGGTTGTAGCTTTGCCTCTGTTGTCTTGCAGGAGCATATGAACAGTTGGAGAAAGTTAGAGCTTTTCCTTCCTTCCCTCCCCCAGCTTACACAATGTTAGAGAGAGGACAGCACTTTGTGGGCTATGCTCCACATTCCTTAGTGGGAGGATGCTGCTGGTTTTCCAAACAATAAAAGCAAACAGTTTAATCATTATAACATACTGGAAACCTGTTTCTGTCATACACAGTTCATTTTACATAAGCACGTGGCAGTGGAACTTTTCTAAATGCTGGTAATCTCGAATATTTGTACCTCTGGTGGTAGGACAAAGGGCTTTTCTCCTTGGAGCATTAAAGGTGGATTTATTCCATAGTGTTAACATCACTGTGTGCAGCAGAGTGCACCAGTATCGGGGTGTCAGTTTTACCAGTGTTTGGACTTTTATTTGTCAAACTATCTTACTGTGCAATAAAGATAACTACATGAGTGATAAAACAGGCAAGTCTTGAAAGTTTCAGATCACTTTAGCTGGCCTGGTAGTGAAATAAACATATTGGTACACTTCTGTTTAAGTTAAACTTACAGATCTTAAACTAGGCGACTGATTCAGCTTACTGTAATCTTTTTGAGATGGTAATCCTCTTAAAAGCCTCTCTCAGAACTCATTGGGTGTTTAAATACAATTTTTGGTGAAACAGATCACTGTCATAATTCAGCTGCATACTATTTTCAGTGTATGCACTCACCTATTTATGTAAACACACACATTTCCTTTGCTGTGTGAGTGAAAGAGAGAGAAGCCAATAAACCCCTTTATTCTCCTTCCCTTGTGATACCATAGCCTTGAACAGCAAGTTTCACACAAGTTTTCACAAAAAGGATCCTTTAATTTGATAGATGATCCTCTGTCTATGAACACTGAGTATTCGCTCTTGGTCACCTAGGCTCTGGATAAGCGTGGATTCATTTGCCGCTATAAAGACCTGTTTCTCCCAGAACTACAGAGACCACCTTCCGTGTAAATAAAGAACAATAATTGAGTTCTGTAGGAACTGACAGCTGTGTTGCCTCTACTGATAAAATATATCCTCAGTATCCCATGCTTCTATGACACTAAGAATCTTGTGCTGTAGGCTGTTAAATCCTATTTTAAAAAAAGAGAAAGAAGCATGGTAGATTGTTGTCTGCCTTCCCTGCATAGCATATATTAAGCAATGCCTACATGAGTCTTCTAGTAAAGGTTACTTTGCACACAAACTTGACAGATTGGTAGATTTTCATGAGGATGGGTTCTACTCAGAATTTCTATGCTCTTGTGTGTTTTTTGTTTTTCTAGTTTTGTGGTGTGGTTTGGGGTTTTGTTTTTTTTTTTTTGTTTTGTTTTGTTTTTAGAAAACTATCTTCAGAATTCACATAAAGGGTAACAATTTCCTGCTTGTTGCTAAGGCAGGTGTGGGTAAAGTAACTAAACTGTTACCCTATAGCTCATTAACCGGTGGAATACTCTTCCACATACTTTTGGAAAGAATGACAACAGAGACTTGTCACTCAGGTGTAGCCTTCTTAAAGAGAACTCATCTAGGAGATCGGGTTCATGTACTGCTATAGAGGTCATGGCTGGAGCTATGGATATCAGAATTGCCTTTCTGTTGTCCTGAGTCTAGCTTTTTCCAGGTCTTTGTCAGCAGCTAAAAGCACATGTGCTAAAAAGAGAAAACACCATCAAATTTTGCAAATAACCAGATAGTAGGTAATTCATTGTTGGTTTGTGGTTTTTTTCCCTTCAGTGTTTGGGTTTTGAAATACTATTTTCACTTTGCCCTTCTCAAAAAAGCTGACCCAGCTGAAGCAGGATGAGGGTTCTGCTTCAGCTTTTGAGATTCACATTCCTGGTTCAGTTGGAGGTTAAAACCCAAAAGAGGCATTGCTTGTCTGCAGCCGTTGGGCAGGGCTCCAGTTGTGAGAAAGAGGAGACTGCATTTCTGTATTTCCACGGCAAAGTGCCCTGAAGAACAGGAAAGCTTGCAAGCTGTAACCAGGAGGTTAGGCTGTGGCAGCAAAATCTTGCCCCTTTTATAATTATCTCAAAAATAATTGAGAAAGAAATTACAACATGGTAAATCCTGTCATCCTAGAAAAAAATGTTCTGTTAAATTTCTATTTAAAAATATTTCTGATACCAGACTTCCACGAGGATTCAGGAGGGTTTAAGTGTTTTGAATGATTGTTTATGATAGAGACACCTAATCTTATTCTTAAGCCTTCAAGAACACCCTTACATTTAAAAGGAGTCCCTGTTCCTGTCCCGATGTTAAATAAGATCTTAAGTAAGGAGAACCGGGAGTGAATTGCAGCATCAAGAAGGCTACTTGAGTATTTTGCGTTGTCATCCCCAGAAGTAAAAATCTGACTTGGGTACTACAACTTCATTGTATGTGTTATGTTCTTTTTTTTTTTTTTTTTTTTAAACCCTCTCAGTTTTGTCTTTGAAATTATGCAACCTACCAACACCGAGAACTGAGAAAACGATGCATTTTTCAGTGATAGCTTGCTTATACTCTAATGTTTTGCCTTGGATGCACAGTAGAGAATAAATTATAATAAGCTCTCATACCCCAAGCTACTGGGTTTGGAAAGGAAAGCAGCTGAGATTTACGATACTCGGGAACAAAATTATCTCAAGGATAATCATCCATTCCCCATGGTATTATCTTATTGTTGAGAGACAGTGGTTTTCCTTTTTAAGTGATCTCTCTGGCAACCCGAGTTCAATAGTTAGGTCTTTGTAATGGTTTTTAAATAAGATCTCCTCACTACTTTTCATGTGGGAGTAGTAGAATAAACACACTTGGGAAGACATTGATAGTATGCACGTATGTCTTTCAGCTGCTTTAAAAATAAAAGTATGTTAAGGAAAGGATTCCTCCACAGTATTTCAGTATGACCATAACATCTCAACAGGCTTTTGCCTTAACATTTTTAATTGTCAGTAGACTGCTTCAATACTGAGACGTTAATTGATTGATCTTTCCTTAAAGTAAAGCTTGTCAAATTAAAAGCCACTGTAAGAAATAAAAGCCAGAGAAACCAGGAAAACGGGAATCTAATCTTACAGACATCAAAATCAAAAAGCTGAAAAGTGTTTTAAGAGCTGTTTCCGCGCACATATGTACATAGTACTTGTTCCAGGGGTCCTCAACCTTTTTAACCAGGGGGCTGGCGCGCGGATGAAGCGGCGGGCAGTCATCTGCGGCTGCTTGGTTTCCCCCCCCAACCCCCAGCAGAGGGGTTCTGTAAATACCGGGGCCGGATTGAGGACCCTGGGGGGCCGTATGCGGCCCGCGGGCCATAGTTTGAGGACCCCTGAATTCTGTCTTTACCCTCCTCCCTCCAAATTCAAGTGTTCCAAAAGGCTTCAGAAAAGTCACAGATCAGTTTTTTCCACTACAGTCACAAACCATTACCCCTGCAGATCTTAAAATTTTAAAAAATCCAAATGCTTTTACACAGAGAAAAAGGTGTGTGTCTTGGGTAAGTTACATGTAAAATCATGCTAAACTGTTTTAAAAAAAAATTGTGAAGTACCTGCATTTTGTGATGCAGTATGCTTTTTTCCCTCTCCAGCCCTTAACCTCTGAAAAATTTCACAGGAAGCCAAAGTTTGATCTCTGCTTTAAAATGGATGGTGGGGAAAGGGAACTTGCCTATAATCTCAGTATTTATTTTAGCACACAGGCATGAAAAACAACCTTTTAAGTATTTTTCATATTTAGTACTAATTGCATCTTCGTTTATTAAAGGTTATTAATTTGAATCAATGTCAGCTGTAGTGCAAGTGATGCACAGCTTGCTAAGAAGCAGAAGTGTATTTGCTGCAAGAGGGAGCGCAAGCATGCCTGCGGATCAGGAAATAGGGTATACACCATAGGTGTCGGTATGGCATCTCGCTAGTACCACATCTTATCCCCTGGTGCTTACAGATCTGGGACTGCTTTGGGGTATAGCGCTAGACAGAAGGAACCATTTTATTTGTACATTAATTATTTCAAAATACAAAAAATTTAAATTCAAGGGTCTCCCCCCACCCCCAGTCTGTTGCAGGCAGCCTGTATCTGCCCTACAAGAAGGCATTCATCATCCTCTGGCTCCAGAGAGAGATGACACTCCCCGCTGAAACATTTTTCTAAATGACTTTGCCCAGTGATCCAGTGCTGCAAAACTAGGGGGGTGGGCGGGAGGGGGAAGTACTTTGCCTCACTTCATGTCAGCTGCATACCACCATCACTTTTCTCCCTTCCTCACTCCCACATTTTTATCCTTAAAGACCATGAAAAGTTTTCTAGTTTACTTCCTTTTTTTCCACAGTAGTTTTTTTTTTTTTAAATCTGCTGTGCCACAAAAGGAATGAAATTGTTTATAAGTGCTTCAAGAGAACTTCTGAAATACTCCTATCAGAAGGAACGCCTTTGTCATGCATATTTTTTTCTCTACAAGTTGGAAACCCAGCAGCTCGGCCCGCTCCAGGAACACAGGTGAACCTCTTACTGCACTGGCAAGTCTTTGAAGAAGCTGTTCTGCAGGTGTGCAAACATACGGGCATCACACGGCTTGCTGCTTCCAAGCACCTGACTGTATTTCAAAGAATTACAGGAAATACTTTTTCCCTGCACCATGCTTACACTTCAAGCCACGTTAGCTTTAATGTACATAGTACTCCTTTTTCTATCTTGCAATTCAGTCACGCGTGTTAATCTTGCTATTAATTGCTTTATCTGTTTATGGTGTGGTGCTGCCTCGAACATCTTTGATCCCGTTTCTGGTTTTGTCACTGAGCCCTAATTCTGAGCACCCAAAATTAGAAATTTAGGCGTTAATTGTAATATGTGTCAGTTCCACAATTTTCACTTGAGGTGTAGAGCTGAGACAGCTAACAGCATCCGTTGGCAGAGTTCAGTACAGCCTGCCACCATGAATGGATATTCTGCCAACCACACAGAGCCATCCCTAACATTTTCCATAGTTCTTGTTACATGTAAGGAAGATCATCTGTGTAATCTTTAGTCACTTACCTACTCTCAAGAGGAGACAGTGTTGTCTAATCCACAACACTGCCTAAATGCAAATTGCATCTTCTCTTAAACTAAAACTGTAACAGCACTTCGGAAGAAGGCAAGGAGAACACGTCTGGAAAAGTGGAGAGGTTGGAAGTGTCAATTCCGCCAGCTTGATCTGGACTCATAGCCAAGAGAGCAAAACTAATGAAATTCAGCTTTTCTGGCATAAACAAGGAGTACTACTTGTTAAAGTTTATTCTTGTATAAGCCTAAGGAAAATATATTAGTCTTCTAATTGGAACTGGCTAAGCAGCTCTGCTCATATGCAAAACAAAACACACACTCCACAGCATGACCCTGCAGAATTAACAGGAGTCAAGACTTCAGCAGCAGCAAAACCTTACACTGCAATAAAGCAGGCTAGAGTCCACATAGGCTCACCAAGATGTGGAGAAACCAAAGAGCTGGTAGCACTGTGCCCTTCTTATACTGTTTTTCAGAAAAGCATACTTTAAAAACTGGCTGGAAGAATGATCTCTGGCATTCTCAGAGACTTGCTGGTTTCCCAGAAGATCACATGGAGGCCTTTCTAAAGCTCGGTAACAGCTTTCCATGGCCACTGAAGAACGGCTTGCTAGACAAAAGGTCTGAACTTTTGTTTAGGTGTGCTCCCAGCTGTGCAAGGCCTGACGGAATATGCCCATCAGCTCTGCCTGCAGAGCAGCAGTGTTTGATCCCTCTGTACTGCAACATGTAGAAAATGTAACCATAATATCCAAGTGTCACGATATTAAAATGTTTGAATAACTCAGAGAGGTACATGCCCTTCAAGAAATTTCTCATCTGTGTGTGGCATATTTTTTACTTTCACTGCTCAACGAGTTGCAAGAAAAAAACTATGTAATATGGATTTTCTGGATTACAGGCTCAAATCCCATGCTCTTTATTAAATTATATGGGATAAACTGAACCGAGTAAAAATAGAAAAATCTGTCAATATCAGTATTAACTAGAGTCATCTCTTCTCCCTGGTTTGCTGCCCCTCCTTCCCAGGAGCAGATGTCAGCGCCTGTGCTTTTCCTGATGCTTTTTCTGGGAGCGGGAAGCAACAAGCAATCACGCACCTATTCACGCGACGATTTGTCTTGCTTCTGGAACAAGGGAGATTGGGTGGCCATAGGGTAACCAACTTGTTTCCATGACATCCATTCCTTTGTGGATGCAACATGCAACCAAACAGCTAGACTCTGCAGCTCTCTCTGAAACTGTAGTGCCTGGCTGGCCTAAGGGAGGGAAGTTCTTCATGAGATCTTCATGGTCAATGGCAGGCGCAGCTGCCACGGCTGCCACTTAGGGACAAGCAGGAGGGAAAAGGGCGAGGGATACTTGCTGTCTCTAGAAACAAAGCCACCAAGACTGAGGAAGAGATCACCTGTAAAGAGCAGCACTGAACGCCAGCAGGTTGGCTAGGAACACCGCTTGTGACCACGTGTCAGATGGTTATCCCAGAGAGATACAGACACGTGTACACTAATTCAGCTATAAGTTTGGGGTTCTATGTTTTCAGAATACAGCAGCTTGCAGCAGCTAGGTGACAGCTTGCTCTGTGTATATGCCCTTTAGATTTTATACATTGTAAACTCAAGTGACCATGTGATACACACATTTCATCAGGATCACTGATCAAATTTTAATTGGCTGCATAAGAACCTTCAAATGCTAGATCAAGCCCAAACTGGTCTTTTAATTTCCATTGCTTTTAGTAGATATTTCTAGTAAATATTTACTGGACAGAGCTATATAGTATATCTTGTATGAACGGTTGTGCTCCTAATAACTGAGCCTGAAATCTGCTGAACTCAGTGCATGAAAGAGCAATTATGTAATTTATTTCTCAGGACTAACATGCAGATATGCATGCATGAGGCTTGCAGGTTTAATGCTGTTCTTCAGTTGCACTTCAGGAAAAATATATTTCCAGGAGCAGCAATAAACAAGCAGACAGAATTTAGAACCTGTAACAAACATTTTGCCTGGTTTGCACCACTGTCTGAAAGAAATTAAACTACACAAGACCCAGCAAAACCTGTCTTTGCAAGGCAAAGTTTAAGGAAAGAATCTGTTTTTATCTAATCTGTTGAAATCCACTGTAGACAACTTAAGAGTTTAACTATTACTGCACTATCTGCCTTTGAATTTTAATATACATTAGACAAAAATGCACTACTATCCCTTTTTCTCATTAAATAATTGCTTTACACTTTGAGGAGGTGCATGACCGCTGTCCTAGAGCTGTGAATGCTGGAGACACGATGGTCTCCAACTCCACAGCTTATGAAAGATTTCTAACAACTGTTTTTCTATTCATGCATTTTTCTGTGAAAATTTGCAAGGATCCTATATGCCATCATTCTTAGAGTCAGCTTTGCTAGTATGCAGAGTGTTAGGCTAGAACTAGAAGAGCCCGGCCAAGTTGACATATATCAGATGGATACTCTCTCCTGGGGCTGAATCAGAACAAGTCTTGTTTGTGGCAAAGCTCATTTTGGGGTTGTGTTTCCTTGCTCTTCACCATCTTATCAGCAGAACTTAGGCTGGTTCAGGTTTGCACAGGTCACCTCCCTATGTTCAGTTCCTATTGGCAAAATCAGGCCAAAGTGAAAATGGTACATGGGAAAGAAGAAAGTCCTTTACGTTTCTGTGACAATGATCTATTGCACAAACATTGAAGGTTAGGGCGAAGATCATTAGGAAAAAACAAAGCAAAGCAAAACCAAAAAAAAAAAACCCCAACCAATCCAACCCAAAGCAAAAACCCCAAACTCAAATGGCCTGGCAAAGTTTCTGTCCATTTTTACAGATTACAACAGGAAATCCCTAAAGATTTTTCCCCTCTCAAGATTCCTTTCACATTTCATCTCTCCTGATCGGAAAGATCCAGTAGCACAGAGCAATTTCTTTCCTATGGAACAGTTTCTAACAGGCCACATCTCTGCAGATCCACACACAGGACTCATGCTGATGTTAATGGCAGTGCTAATTGAATTTGTGACAGTGTATGTGACCCAGTTTGATGCTCTTTGGCACTGGGAGGTTAATGGGATACAGAGTATAGATCAAACTATAAAGCAATTACACTGAATAGTCCTTTTGTCACCCAAGATATCCCACATAAACCTGTGCTGTCATACCTGCCTGGTAAATCACACACAGTTCCGATTGCCCCGTCTGCAGAGACAATATAACCTGGAGGCTGCAAGATGTGTGACATGGCTGGGTTTTAGATCTCCCCCTTGGCTTCTGTGTTGAGACTAGAGCATTTAATAAAAGTGCTGTTTGCATATGGCAAACTCACAGTCCACCATTTACCAAACACTGTTACAGCAGCCACCAAAGATATCTTTTTTTTAAAAAAAAAATATTTAAGAATATATAAAGTTACAAGACTTTTCACTGAGTACTAAATAATTTATAATGGATGCTGATATGTCTCCCCCTGCAATGACAAACATGCTATGGCTAATCCTGGCTGTTATAATTTCTTTTATTTTTCAGATTTGATTATCTGTGTTGGAGGAAAAATAAAGAGTGCAAGAGCAGTATGAAAAATCTATCATTGTTTAAGCATGCAGAAGGAGCAAGAACTAGTCTTGTACAATTAAGACTGAAATTTCCTTAGAGTTGCTTCATAACATATTTCTATAGATACAAATCTCCTTGAAGCTTTGCATTATATTTTGCATATAATACAATTTATGATTTTTTTTATTTTGATCAAAGGCCTTTTGTTTTATTGATAGCACTCATTACAAGACACTCAGCTGTGTCACTGAAGGCAAATGTTACAGTCCACGTGAAATTTGGCTGGACTTTCACCTAAGTGAGATATGAATAAGTATTGCAGAATCTGATATAAAAGCAACAGCATGTTTGCTATAATTTTTGCAACAAAGAACAATATATTATCGGACACACTGGAATTAATCTGAAATGTACTAACTGTCCTAAGTTTACTCTGAAATCACCTTTATCTCCTAAAAATCACTTGTCTGTAATAAGATGCATCAGCATTTCTGAATAGCAATGATACTAACAATTATAAGCAATTTCACAGTTGTGTTTGTGGTGAGCAGTTGGGTTCTGTGAGCCAGAAGAGACCATCAGATCCAGCAGCCTGAATGGCCACGGAGCATCATCTTTTCACTGTAATTTTTTATTATTATTTTGTAGAATTTGGGACAAGCTGTAGTATTAATTGCAACAGTTCCATTTTTATAATATACAAATGCAAAGCAGACCTCTGTTTCTAGCTATTTGTATCATTCTGGTTGCAAATCAAATAGGATTTACTCAATCCTTCATTAACAGCATTTTTTTCAGAATGAACTAGAATGTGCAGGATATTCATTTCAATACGGTAATAAAAGGCTTGAAATTTATTTCATAGCTTGCACAATAGGAACGGGGGTGGGAAATGACTGGTTCTCACTTTATCTGCTGCAATTGTTATATCAGTTCAAAGTAAACTTAGGCTAATGACATTTTAATTCAATGGACAGCTGGGGGTAAGAAAAAATCTGGGGCATTTCTATTTCAAGTTGATCTTAAAGCTGTCCATTCAATCTGAAACAAAAGCATACTGATCTCTGGTAATCTGACCTTCAGAAGTTAACTTTAAAATAAAGTATATACTATTTCTGAAGCTTTAAGTGACAAAAAAAAAAAAAAAAAAGAAAGAAAAAAAAAAGAACTCACAGAACACTAGAATTTCTGGAACGGAGCCATCACACAGAAACACATTCACTGTTTCCTAGTGAATTTAACCCAAGCTTGACTATCATTTAGCTTCCACAGAAGCTAAGTCCCTCAATAGAAGGTTTTTAAGAAAACAGAATAAAATTAATCTGGCTTCAGTGTAAATGGCTTGATGGTGTTCTAACAAGTGCTTTACCCTTCACAGGGCTGCACCACCAGAGCACACACACTAGAATAGACCATACAAAGCAGATAAAAATAGGGAATAAGGGCAGAGACCAATGTTGGGGCTAATTTAGCATAACAAAGATTGGAAGGAAGTATGGAGGAAAAAAAATGAGTGAGGTTTTACAGTGAACTATTATGGATTTTAATAATACTAGGCTAGTGTACATGAGCTGAAACCCAGATTCTGCTTCATAAAGGCAAAACTGAAAGTGGCATCCAAAGAACAGATTATGATACTGAATTTCCCCACGTTTCCATAAACTTCCAAACTATTATGCAAAGTCATCATCCAAATAAGTTTACTTCTTACTGCTCTGTTAGGGCTAACACAAATAATTACATTTTCAATGGAGACAGTGGTCTGGGAGCAGGTGCCAGGAGGCAGACCTTCCATTACAGACCATCGAGAGCTTGGCATGAGCAGAAGCTTATTTCTCTCAGAAGGCAGCAAGGGTATTCAGACATCTCAGTGATGAGGGTTATTTGTTTACAAGTGCTTCTCAGATAAACATATGCTGAGACCATAGACTTCATCTTGAAGAGGTCTGTGGAAGAACACTTGAAAATTATGTGATTTCTGCTATTTAGCGGAACTTTGATGATGCAGAACACTCAAGGGTTTAATACTACAACATAAAGCAGTGTTTTCTGTCTGGTGCTTAAGAATCAGTTATTAATTAAAGCGCCTATACTGCTTCTTCTAACTAACATGATTTGAAAATAATTTCTTTTTACCTGTTTTTAACAAAACAATTTGGTTTACCCCAGCTATTGAATTATGACGTTGCAGTGTTTCATGTAAGTATGTTTCTTTTCCTTGTTAATGACCTGTCATTTTCCATTCCAAAAATATGGAAAACTGAAGATAATCATATCTTTGAAATATTTTCATTTGAATTTGATAAAAACCCGATATTAATGCAACATAAGGTTATGCCAAGACTGACCACCACTTTGAAAGGAACACATGGCTTCAGGAAAATATTCCTGAGCACCCAAAGGGGACATGAGGCATTAAGAATGAACAGAAATGAGTCTGTTTTATATAGGGCTGTATGAAAGGGAAACATGGATGGCTGGCAAGATAGTTTCCTCAGCTTTCTTCCATTCAAACATTTTCATTGTTGAGATAGAGGCTTTGTGGAAAGCCTGCAATATTTTGTTATACTATGAGCCCTATCAATGCCTTTAGCTGATTCTTAGTTGTTTATCCCAGCGAAGGACTATGGCCCCTATTAAACTGCTGAACACGGGAAGTTTGGCTTCGCAGAGGATGTGGTAAGTGTTCAACACTGGCCAGGGTGGCAGCATGGTGGCAGCACGGTGGCAGCACGGTGGCAGCATGGTGGCCATAACAATGGCTTTGCCCCAGACCAACCTTGGGAATTTATCTCGTTTGTAAAACATGGCGTGGGCGGGAAGAGGAAATAAGCCGAGTACCTGTTGTGAACAGGCAGAATACAAAAGTTCGGGCCATCTGTGGGAGACAGAGACTTGTGAACAGCAAGGTTTTGATCTTCAAACCGTACGAACTGATTTGTTTCAACATGCAGTTGTAGGGATGGTGCCTATCTGCCTTACCATCTCACCGTGCCCGGCGTTTTGTTTTCCCAGGGCTCTTCCTGTGTCAAACCAAATCTGTGAGACATGCTTGAGTAAATATATTAACTAACCACTTAGGAGGGGATATTTCCAGCCCAAACTGAAAGGGCATGCCACCTTCATAGGGCAGTTGGAAGGATGCAGGTAAGGCTGGAGACCAGCTGCTCTGTGTGCAGCAGAACTGCCGGTGCCTGCTCTTCCATGGCAGTCATGCTTTGTCTCTCACACTTGCTCCTTTCCCTTCAAGGTAACACTTCTCCTAGGTCCCCTTAATATTTCAGTCAGGTAATGGACAACGTACAGATAATCTGGAGCTACTGACACTCTAGCAAGATAACAGCTGGCAAATTAGCCCCAACAAATCACAAGCAGCAGTTGAATTCTGCTGCTTTTCCTGACACTGGGAGCACAAATCTCTCAGCTTTCTAATCTGTCAAGGCATCAGTTTTAAGCAGTTTCCAGGAAATTAATTTTCTGTAATTTGAAGGAGATCAACAAACAGGTTTGAATCATTATCAGCAGGGGACTGACAGAAGGACAGTAGATTAAGTCACATATTGCATAACTGACTCACTGTGTTGCAATAAACTTTATTACTTGTTAGAGTAGGACAGAGCTGCAAATGAGCCCTCAGGCCAAAGCAAAGAGGAGGGATGGCAGTGCATCAAGACACTAATACTCTGTAGGAGTGAGAGTGCTAACTAGTGTAACTTGTGAGAGCCTGTAGGGTCCGAACAACGTGGCCAAGTTGGTTTGTGAGCATGACTGTCCGCTTTGGGGTGCTCTGACTGCATTATGTCAGAGGTACTGCATCACTATCCTCACATGTCGGAGTACTGTAATTCAGCTGTATCTTCTGGCACAGTAGTACTGCAAAGTCTACATTTATGGTTGTGGTGTTGTTTTTTTTAAAATGAGGCATTGTAGTCAACCTGCAATTTTATACTGCAGTGTAAATGTGCATTTCTGATAACAATACCAATTAAATATCTGGAAGAAAACCCACAAACGTGAAAATTAGTGTTTGCCCCAGGTGAATATGGGAGTCCCAGATACTGAGCAGTATAAACAGGGAGCAGGAAGTGGGCTTTGCCCTAAAATACTTGCTGGTGAGCCTCATCTTTGTAGATAAAGGTACAAGGAAGTACAATTCCCTGAGGCATATAGCAATTTAGTGGCAGGCAACAGCCAGCGCACTGGAGAACCCTGCTTATGCATGCTACTACATCTAGAGTACCATCATCAGCAACCAATATGGAAAATACCCATGCTGCAGTAAAATGCTGATTAACTAATCACTTAATTGGGATAAGCTACATTAACAAACACTGTAAACCCCATCCAGCTTTGTGGGTCATCAAACAGTATTTGTGTTCAATAAAATAATAAATAGATTTAGCAAGTTGCCATCATGCCTTTGGCATATCCTCTCCACACAGCATTCACCATGTGTCATGCAGCACCATTCCCTAGCAACATGAAGCATTATTATTAGCAACTTAAGTCCCAAGGTTATTAGTGAGCTATGAACTCATAATACTCAGAAGATAAAGTCCTCTAATATTTTTATTGCTCTCATTCACCAGCTGGTGTTTTAATCATAATACGTTGTCTCATTAAAAATCATTACATTAATTCTGTATATGCTTAGGATCTGCAAAGTCTGTTGCACATTGGCCTGTCACTCCCCACCCCCCAAAGTCAGCTTCTTCTAGTCTCAGAGTGGTTTCAGGTTTATGTTCAAGCCTTTTCTGAGGAAAAGTTAAAAAGGAATAACTGTACACACTAAGTTTTCCCCTAAAGTAGAAACAAAGCCTGTGAAAACGAAGGTCTAAGCAATTGCAGCGGGCTGTGTGCCTGGTTCGGTGGAAGGCAGGCACGCTGCTTATGTTTAACCTTTAACCTCCAGGCTTTGAGCTCCCAGCACAGCAAAGCATTTTCCCCCCATTTCCCCCAGCACAGTGATGCCTCAGCCTTCTCAGAAATGCTGGTGGCTGGGCTGGTATTTGCTACATGGGACCCACACATTCACTAGGAAGTTTTTAAGAAGTTAATGAAAAAAAAAAAAAAAAGTAAAAAAAGTAAAGTGTTGCTGTAGAATAAAATCCTCCAATCCCTTGACACACAGTTGAGGACTGCACCCATCCACCCCACAACTAACTCAGGGTAAGGGAAGACCTTCAGCACTTTGTGCTCTGTGTTTTCCTGGTCAGCTACAAGCCAGGTCCCTCTCCTCCTAGACGAAACTTCTGCTGCATCTTGTTTTGCTCTTCACCCTCATTAGTCTGTTTCTGCTCTTATGCAAAGTACTTCTGAGTCAATTTACAGGGGCTCAGGTTTGGGAGGAACTAGTTTTGCTGAGAAATTGCCTTTCCTGCTTTTTAGGACTTGCTCTCAGAGCACTGCTCTTCATGGATATGGCTACTGCACACAGCGTGGGATGAGACAAGGCAGCCTCCTTCATTCAAGTTGCAGATTCAGACACACAGAACATCCAAAAGTTCTTTCCAGCTGCCGAGTGCCACAGCTCTGCTGGTGCAGCACTGCCCTCAGTCACGGTGCTGGTTAGATGTTCGTTCCCCCACCACAAGGCTGCTAACTCACATCTCAACAGGGAGCACTGAGTCACGTTATAAATAAGAAGCAATGAAGCAAGTCAGGACAAGGGAGGTTTCCTAACAGCCAGAATGCCGATGTTCAGAAGCTGTGCAGTTTAATGTGCACTTTAATATGCGAGACGCCTACTAAGTAGAGCCTGGACTGCTTTCAACGGGATGCCCACCATGAAGGGGAAGTCGAGCCTGCAATCTGACCCTCTCCTAATTCCAGTCATACACAATAGACAATTCCCAGTTCATGCCATCGAATGGCAGGATTGAGAGTCCTATGGAATACTTCTTTCCCAGTGATTGTGGAAGGAATGGGAACCAATACTGCGAAGGCCTTGTGTCACTCCCTTCTTGTCCATCAGCCTCCAAAAGGAAGCACTGTGGCTTCCTCCCGAAACTCTGAACAAGCACCATGAGGCAAATAAAGGTGCCTCCAAGTCTCAGGTTAGGCAGGCAGAGGCGGTAACCTCAACTCACACCATTTTGGAACCGTTGTGCCTTTAGAGATCAGCAAGGGCATGATGAGTCTCTGTCCCACCATCCCACCACATGGGCATGGTCCTGTTCTAGTGACAAGGTGGGACAATCACTGGCAAACTGGTTTATGGCCAGGCTGGTAAATTCACACAAACTCCCACTGGTTGGCACAGATCAAGTAGCTGAAATACCATGTCACAGTACTGCCAGATCCCTCCCTGCACATCCAATCCCACCGATGGTACCGATGGTATTTGTTTGTATCTAGAGATGTTCTGAATCTCACCAGCCTGAACCATAGCGTTTCTCACTACAAAACCTTCCTCTGACATTTAACACTTGCATTTTGTCTTCTTGAGGTAGCAAAAGTATTCACTGAGCAGAGATGGTTTTGGTTTTGCAGCTTTTCTTACAAAGGCTTGAATTCACGGAGCCCACAGACCGTGTGGTTCGCTGTCAATCCCTCAGCACAAGCTACAGGGTTATAAATTCCCCCGCAAACGGAGGATGGCTGTCCACTGGGACCGGGGGAGGTCCTGGTTCCATGACCTTGACCTGGCTCAGTGCAATTCAGGCTAATCCTGCGTTTGCAAGGCATCTGAGGAAGAATGTTCTGGCTCACCTGCAATGCCAGTCTCATCCCCCTGCCCCTTCCTTTCTGTCATTGAGCCTTCAGCAGAAATCTTCTGGGGACATTTCTAATTTAGCTCACCAGTTGTCTTCCTATTCGGCACGCAGCAGCAACTTTCCAATTAGCAGCTATTCTTTCACTGTAGTCTACACTCTAAGACTCATTATTCTAAATTTATCTACAAATTGAACAGCCCTCTTTCCATCTGCAATCAGGCCAGGTACTAGCATGTTCTAAACCCTTCCTCATCTGACTGCATTACTGCTCATTAATTTTCTCCCTTGGTGTTGTTATTCAGGTTTCACAACACTGGGTTCTTGCTGGCTGTTGACACAAACGACTTCAGCTGAACAGCTCAGCCCTCTGTGCCTGGTCTGTCCTATCAGTAAGACAGGCACGTTGGTCTTCACATACCTTTGGAAAGCTGAGTCTTGTTCATAAAAGTATAGTGTACCACCGTGGAAGAACATCGGCGGAGAGGGTTGTATAAACATTTCTAGCCTAATTTCACTTTTTAATTACTTTTTCATCCTTATTTTTCTAGCTGGAACATGACAAATTTCTGTCTGAGGCTGCATTTAAGAAACATGAGCACTAGATAGATGGTTAAGACAAGTAGTAAAGACAAAGGAAGAAAATACATCTTCTCCTAACAGGAGAATACCAAAACCACAAACGAACCCCGAAGTCCAAAAATATTCCGATATGAAATATGATGTATGGTTTGAAATCTGAAGAGACAGACACTCAGTGTGGTAAACCTCTTCACTATGTGACGAAAATGAGTTGTAATTTGTGAAATTTAAAGAAACACTTCCCCAAAATGTACAAAACACATTCATATCCAAGATCAACAGAATCCAGACCTTCAGTCAGCCTGGCTTTCTCTTACTCGGTCCACTTTTCTTTCTGCTTTGACACACCTTGCACAGCCCCTTTGTGAACAGTTTGCGACTCTCTCCTGTGCCCTCCACTTCTCGTGTTCCTGCACCAGAGCCCTGTGCGAGCAGAGGCACATGGACTTAGCCAGACCTTTCACACCCAGCAACTACATTGTTTTTGGACACTACTTTCCCTTGCAACATCTCCATATTACCCTCGCTATATGAACAGCAAGGGTATACAAAAATCCAAATGCAGTGATGAAATGCAGCACGAACCGCACAGCTACCCCAGTGATTCTTCCAGTTAACACCAGATTGTGGCTTCACCTTACCTCGCCAAGCATTTTTCTCACCATCCTACCCAGTTTAAGATCCGAATTTTGTATCCAGATCTGGTGTTCAGCAAAACCCTGTCATCTGCAGTTTTCTCAAAAAGTCACTCCATGAAACAAAGGACGGGTCCCTGCTGTCTTCCCTGCCCAGCTCCCCCTGGACTAGGGCACCTGGCCACCTGCAAAAGCAAATAAAACTGAGCCCTTTCAGGCTGTGCTAATTTAATCTTCCCTTCGCAGAAGATGATGAAAGTGAGCAGGAAAACACTATGCATCCATGTACCATTCTGAAAGGCACCAAAACCCGTTTTATGAGGGTATATATTTTCTTTCTGAAAGCTAAATAGCACTGAGAACACTGTAACACTTTCAGCCTGAAGAAACCTCAATTTTAAATACTGTTTCCTTCAATCTTCATAGACTTCAAATTGAATGCTTGTGTATGCTTCCAGTTGAAATACCATTATTTTAAATGCCTTAAAATGCTACTTCCAATTTTGATACTAAAATTTTCCAGCTCTTAAACTCTGAATCATATAATCTATTATAGCTTTTATCTTCACATAACCATTTCAGGCACAATCTGTGGATATCCTAATCTTTCCCTTTCTAACACCATAATCTCCTGATCTTTCATCAAAAATAAAAAGAAACAAACACAGAAAGAAAGATTTGCAAAGCTGTTCTGTGCCTCCTGTTCCATGTTAGCAGTTGCTAAGTCACTTTGCAAAATTATTAAGCAGCTGAGCTTTTCTGCTTTATTTGATGTTTTCTTTTAGTTGTGCTCCCTCTGTTAACCTTCCTCTGTTGCTTCATTATGCATCATTTGTTCCTTCAATTCCTAGATTAGTTTCGCAGTTCTTTATTACTCCTTGGCATAGCTTGCAACAACTTCCCTCAGTGCCACACTTACAACTGGCATATGATGCTTTATTGCACTAGACCACTGTAACGTGAATGCAGAAGATTTATTTTCCAACACTTCCTAAGATTTTTTTTGCCAATTATACCAGATGGGACACTTACATGAAGCAACCTTATCTAACACTGAAGTGAGCCCTGCTTGGAGAACAAAGCTAGACTACAGGATCTCCAGAGGTCCCTCCCAACATACCATTTTCTATTACTTTAATTCCAATCTTCCCCTTTCTTAGTTCCATCTAACTTTTTTCTTAGATCCTTCTCCTGCCTTGCCACCGAGTCTTTCTTTCACCACAGGCAATATCAAGTCCTTCTTGAAAAGAGCATGTGCCCACACATTGATGAAGGGCCACACTCACAAGACAGCAACTCGCGTTCAAATATCCCCTGCCTACAAACTCATGCTGCTCTCTCATGTAGCAGAAAAATGCTTTATGCATCTGCCACAGGCGACTCGGGGGCTTGCTTCTGATTTCTTGATGCACTTCCACTTTGCACAGAGCACACAGCAGGAACCAAGACCGAGATCTGCCTTCTTCCAGGCAGTGCTCTCGCTGCTGGATTGTGCAACATGTTCTCACCCTCTGGTTTGCTCTCCATACCCTTCTAGGTGCACACTTGGCTATTTCACTGTGATATATAATAAATTAGAGGGAAGAGATTGTCCTGTCACCTTTCCTTTGCTTTTAGTGGTGAGTTACTGCAATTATTGGGTGCACGCACACTCTACAGTGTCTGTTTAAGGGGGAAAAAGAAGTCAAGAACTGCTCCCTCCCTTCCTTGTCTTCCTCCCAGTTGTTCAGATGAAGCCAAAACTCGTTTTCACAGCCCCAGCAGAGCACACACACTGATCATTTCTTCAGCGTGGTTCCAAGCCAGTGAAACAACACTGGTAACTACTTTTAAACTTCGTTACTGGCACAGAAAAGAACACTTGGATTATTTGTCACTTAGAAACTAGTTATAAATAATAACTTCTGTGTCCAGTCAAACAGAAAAAGCTGTGACTAATGCAGAGAGGCCACCATGTTTACATCTATGAGAAAATGCCACGTAGGACTAGCAATTGCTTGCATCTAAATGCTTCCTTAGGGCCACTTCTAAGGAGAGACAGAATGTCACACTTAGGTGTTTCCGTCCTGCTTATCACGCCAGGTACGAACAGCATGTGTAGGGCAATGAAGTAGATCCTGCAAGCTTATGGCTTCTGCTGCATTATGTAATTAAAAACTTTCACCTGTCCAAGAGGAGCTTATAAGGAGGTGAGACTCACCTCCCTCCACCTCTGCAGATCCCGCTCAGCAGAAGGGCTGCCTCACCCAATATGCAGGACAACAGTTTCTGTTACAGCCTTAGGACATTACTGCCAAATAAATAGCTAGCACTGATGTCATGTGCAAAACACAGCCATGGCCTGAAAGCTTCATAGAAATATCTGAAATTAGTATTAAACACTTTTTTTTTTTTTGATAGATGAATTTCTTCAGTACAAACAACCAGATGAAGACTTTGAAGGAGTGTGCGAGAACATAAGTGGGAAGCTCATGAGTGAGCAGGGTGGCATTACCATGCCCCAAAGTGAATGTTATCTCTGCACTATGAAAGAAGCTAAAAATGATACCTGCCAACTATGGAACTTTTGCTGTTTGAATGAATAAGAGATTAAATAGCTTCATGAAATGCCAGAAGAGATGAGTAATTATTCAGTGAGGCACCTAGACCAGATTAATTACAGCTTGGAAAGAAAAGTCTTGACAGGGATGTTTCTGTAAGTTGGCAGCACTGAAGGAAAAGCCTTCATGTTCTAGCTAACCAACAGAATAATCGTAATAATACAAGTAAACAAGAAAATCTGTAACCATCACAACAAAACAATAAAGAACAAGCCAGCAAAGAAACGAACTCCCCCCCAACGTCACACTGCAGGAACCATTGCTTCACAAAGTGGATCTAAGGACTATTTAGTTCACACTTTCTCCTCTAAGCCAGGAAATCCAGCTCATATTTTTAGAGGTACCCCAAAGTACTTTTAGCAGAATATTGAGTTTTATTCTCACCTATTAAAATATTGCAACAAACTATTAAAATAGTGCAACAAAATAACAAATATGCAGAGCCTGTTACAGAAAATTTAAATCCAGGAACTATGAAGGGGAGAACCTTGTGTGACATCAAGGAGATATGAAGGATATGATTACCTTGAGATTTTAGAAGTAAAGTAATTTCATTTCTCCCTCCCCCCACCTTCGTTTCCATAAGATATAAAGAGATGTTAAAGAAACTGAATTATCTTCTGCTGGGGAGAAACCCGCTGTACCACAGTGGTCTCTCTGTCTGGAGGTACAAAGATTACTTGGAGACAATTACACTACCCTTAATTGCAGTGACTTACAATTGCAGTACAAGGACCCCTATGTCACCGTGTATTTTAGTAAAGAAAATACCATACACTTGAAGAGCATGTGATTGCAGACTCCTATCGTATCAAAATTAAGCATCCAGTGTTTTCATGAGCTTTTTCATCTTACAGAAGCAATATCAAAATACACCATACTTTCTTTCAGAATGAGAATCAACAACCTTTTGCTTCTAATGAAAATAAATACTAAATTCAAGAAGAACCCCAATTTACTGTGAATTTAATTAATGCATGCACTCCGAACAACTGTCAGCAATTAACTTTTTTCCAGCAGCACTACATCACAGTGTATCTTAAAGCTAATACAATTTTAATAACTTTACTCATAGAGATATAAAATTCACTTTGTCTCATCTGAAATTCCCTCCCTATGCTCAGTCTCCAGACAAAATTCAGCTTTTCAGTTCTCCCAGTCTAGTTTCAGGCAACCGGCAAACAGGAGATCTTCCACTGTGATACTTTCAGAAGTGTTTGGATTTGGTTTTACAGACTTACCGTGCCATACCTTAGCAGGATTACAACTAGTTTTAAACCCTCTTTTGTGAGTGAGCACTGGCAGGTCCAGGTCCTGGGATCCCGTACCGCAGCCATGCCCACATGAGGGCCTCCTTTTCTGCTTTCAGACTCTGAGGTGTAGCTGGTCACCGCCAGCACCCCATGGAAACAACCAAACTCAACTCAGGCAGCCTTCACTTACCTCCAAAAACCACTGAGCTCCTCCAACGCTAGCGTTCCTGGGCTGAGGAAGGACTTGCAGCATGGAACAAAACAAGGGAAAATCTGCAGGAGCAAGGAGAGGAGCAACAGCAGCAGAAACAACCCCCAAAGCAATTAGCGAGGTTGACACCCAGCTGATACTGTCAACCACCTTCTGGCTGGGTATTTATTGCCTTGCTGTCTGGCTCCTTCTGGTGTAATACCCTCACCCCAGTACTACTTTACCTACCCTTCCACTCTTCTTCCTCTCTGGTAGAAAATCCTCAAAGTCTTACCCTAAGAACTAGGAAAAAAAAAAACAACCCAAACTCTGAAAGACCAGTGAAATCCTCCTTTTTTTGAGGGAAGAGAAAAAGATTAGTGATCATCAGAAGAACAAGCTTGCTGCTGCAGCCCCAGTTTGCCTTACCTACACCTTAGGTATGATTTTATATCCTTCCCTTTTCAAGTCTTCACTCTTTAGAAGAATAAGCATTTCTAGCTGCTATGATTTTGCAAAATTTGTAGCATATATGGGCTTTGTTCCTGTCTCGTCTTTAATGCCATCATTAAAATAATAAGAGCTGAATGTTCAGGAAATTATGTAAAAATAATGGTTAGATGGAAGTCTGAATATTAGGAAACAAAAACAGTTGGCTTAAGGTATAAGCTGTTTCAGAGACTGATCTTCACCTGCAGACAAGCTGTGAAAATCTAGACTTCTCAGCTCAGTTTTGGCATGAGGATTGCCAGTGTTGTTGAAAGCAGCCTGGAAGATGGGATGCAGCACACCTGTGTTTGCAAGGACAAGTTAAGGAAGGCCAGTTTTCCTTTTGAGGGCTGAGGCAACCATATGCGCTCACTCAATGATCTTCCCTTGTAAAAGAAAGCTATTAAAAAGTTTTGTTATGAAAAAGGAAAGAACACATGTTAAAGGGCATGCTGTCATGTCGGATTAATAGAGCTTTACCTTCCCAAGGAAGAAAACAAACAAAACCCAAAGAAACCCAACATTAAGTTTTATATAAAATTAAAAAGAAATGAGCAGCCAGGTCTGCAACTGACCACCCCACAATCCACAGTTTGAATTTTAGGTTTATTTCAAACACTTTTTTTTTTTTTTTTTTCCTTTTCCACAGATTTTCTTTCTGCTTAGAGATCCATAAAGAAAATAAACTATTAGAGTTGACCATTTTCCATCTTTCTTTCTAGTTAAAAAACTATAAGTCCAGGTGAAAATTTCTGCAAAAAACGTTTGACTTCCTTAGATATCCTTATAATTCTCTTAGAGAAAGAAATCAATCATTTAAAAAACCACCCCAAACTCTTTCTGAAGCAGCTCTCTTTTTATAACATTAAAAATCCCCATATTCATAGGCCGCCTTTGTCTTCAAGGATTTTCTTATCCCCACATCTTTTGTATTTTTTTTGCCATTTCAAAATCATGCTTATGGAAACGCACCACATTTTGAAGTCCTCATTCAAAGGCAATTCACAAAGACCATCTCCTCGGAGTCTGACACCCAGCTGCTTTTCTGCCCTTCTGTGCCTATACAGGTAGGTGGATTTTTGCCTTCAGCCAATTCTGCCTAGTGACAGCAATTAGTTGGTCAGTTAGCTGTGGGCATGCTCACAGCTTTGTCAGTTAAATTAACATCGATAAAGGGATAACATCAGGTCAAAGGTTTGTTCACCAGTCACACCAATATTTCATTAGGTTAAAAGAAATGTCTTGTTTACAGGGATCATTAGGAAGAAAGAAAAGACCTTCAGAGCTATTGTGCTGTGGTGAAGTATCTTCAGGCACAAGGTGACAGCTTTGGGGAATAGAATAGACAGTTTAATTGCTGGTCATGGGGTCTGAATTTGTTTGGTATTCCCCAGTAACCACTGTCGGGTGAGATGTCTAACAGGGATTTGCCCAAGTGTTAACCAGTCAGCAGGTATTTAGTATTGACCTCTGAGTAACACACTGAGCAGCTCTAGATCGCTCAGGCTGTGTCCTCTTTAAGGCGCTATACTCCCCATCTTCCTTTTCTCAGCCACAAATACTAACATGAATCAAAAATCAATAATAACTTCATACAACATTTCAAATGCAAGTAATGACTGGTTGGCTCAGCTAGCAAGATCTGTTTGTTATCCTCCGCTGCTGCCTGGCCACATGGCTCTCCTGAGGTGTTGATGCTGTGTAGGTAGGTGCTAACAAACATGAATATCTTGCAATTTCCTTTGAATAAACTGAAAATGATTAAATGAATACAATAAAAATGAAAAATTTACATACTACAGGAACAGCTATATTTGGCAATAAATCTATCCTTGATTATAGGGTTTTTTTGCTAGTGCTCACTGACTGAATACAGTGAGCTGGCTTCGCTTTGTATTTCTAGAATGTTTCAGCCCTGGTGAGGCTTTTCAATGGCACAATTTTTTTGTGTAAAGACATCTTCTTAATCAGTTTTGTTTCTGGTATGAAGCGTGATTCAGAAATCAAATCAGTCCCAAGCAGTCCGATAAACATTTGGTTCATTTAATCTTATATGAATAGTTTTATGTAAGGAAAACCTCTTCACACTACAGATTCCATCAAAAAGCTCTTGCAAGCGCAAGCATAGCCTGGGTGTGAGCATGTACTCCAAAGCCATGCTTGAATTACTAGAGCTACACTGAGGCTGTGCTGCTGCTGTTGCCAGAACCTCTAGAGAAATATCTTACTGTTATTAGCACTGCTCTAAGCCACTTTGAGATTGTTTTGTTGAAAAGACAAAAGTTCAAATCCCCCTTTGGGAGACTGTGGCCCAAATCTTCTCCATGGCCATGTTTTTCAGCACTTTGTGACATAGAAAATAATCAATTTTTAACAATTGTTTTTAGGGTGTATTTTTCTTCCTGACTATTTTCTAAAGGGTAGAATGTCATTGTCTCCTTGAAGAAATATCATTGACGTTCTCTTTGCAATACTAATGTGGTCCTTTTAGGTCATTTTATTTCCTTTTCTTACAAATTAAATTGATTTCCAGAGACAGATCTCTTCAGAGATATTCCCATAAGATCTCTGGTTAGATTAAACCAGTACTTGAAACAATAATGAATCTGTTTCTGAAAAACAAATGTTTGTCTCTTCCAAATTGTGCCTGGAGTTCCCTTGAGCTTTACAATTCAGTGAACATTAATGTTACATAGCACAAATAATAGGACTTCTCTGAGAAGACAGGATGCAGCTGCTTATGCTTAATTAAAACTTATAAGATTTGGTGTGCTGCTTTGATCTCTTGCTTTTTTTTTCTCCACCTTTTGAGCAAAGCATCTATCAAAGTTTAAATATATGCTGCATGTTTGTCTTGGTGAAAGTCATGCATAGGAGCTGTCTCTGAAGCTTTCAGAAGAAAAGGGCGATTCCTGTCAAGGTGAAAACATTGAGGTGCTGAACTGTGTTTGCATGACATTTTTAGATCCATGTTAATAATATACATGGCTTATATATTCACATGATTGCAGGCATATGACAGTTTGCATGCACTAACATGGCCAAGAGCCATAGAGAACAGGTGTATACCTCATTCTAGTGAGTATCATTTATGCAAGAAGCCTATACCACATTATACACAGTATGCATCACCCTACAGAACACTCATAGAGACATTGGGGCAAGGCATAGGACAAGAATTAGAGGCCACATAAAGATGCTGCTGGAGTGGATGAGAGTCCATAGTGCTGCATGAGCTGTAGCAACAAGGATCTCATTGCTTTTGTACCTACTCGGGAGGTAGCACAGCTCCTAACAGGAGAACACTGCTGAACACCGTTTAAGGAAAAGAGGTTGCGCTGTACCAAGTCAAATCAGAACAAAAGCAGAGAAACCTGCAGTTCCCCCACTCCTGTCTGTATTTTGCAAAAGGCTGTGCACTGGAGTGTGGGGCAGAGCATCCGAGCTAGCAAAGAATCGGGGGAGGTGTATGAACTCAAGCACAGACAGACGCAGCAAAGCCACTTTAAACCCTGAACTTGAACTGTCTCTCTGTCCAGTGGTGCACTGTATGGCACTGATGCAGCCATCTGGAAATAGCTTGGGAATCTCTGCACTCTCCATTATGCACACTAGATAGGACCTTACATTAACCCCTGCCAGTACTGGGGCTGGTCTACAGCCCAAGAAGCAAAGAAACTTGAATGACATCTTTGGTCTCTGCATAGCACATACTACTCCCTAAATTTAAATTTGCCTGAGGGTGTCTCTTGCCTGCTACCAGAATTAATTTTCTTTATCTTTGCAACTGGGCCCTGGTAACCTCTCTAGTAAAAGCAAAACCAACGTCATACTACCTCATTCTTTCAACTCAGTGTTTAGATTGTCATGTTGCTGTTTCAGGCAAGTACAGTCCAAAAATAGCTGTGTTCTGAACATGACTTTGTCCAGAATAAAGTGCTCAGTGGGTTGCTTTGATCAAGCCACCTGGGCTGAAGAAAAAGAAAGAACTCACTGTAATTTTAGCTGGATTTGTCTAAAAACTCTCTTCAAAAGATCAAATGTTCATTTACCATATCTCCAGCTGTTGCTGTTGCCATGAAACATTTAATGGAAAGAATACCCAACTCAGTAACTTTTTATCTTTAAGAGTTTTTCAATGAGCAATTATAACATAGAATAAAACTTCACTTTCTGTTGGTTTTGATCATTATCCATTTCCTAAGTCATTGCAAACCTAACACAGTCACAGAAAAATTATCTGCAGAAGGGGGAAAATCACCTCTGAAAGAATAACTAAGAACATATGAACATCTTAAGGATCTTGATTTATTGATGGAAACATTATAATGTGAATAATTCTGTGTGATTCATAGCCCTTTGAAGCCAATGGAAAAATGCGTACTCAAATTCTGATTGGACTCCATTATATATAAAATAATCTTTAGTGTTACATTTTCAGAAGTGCCCGTGTGATTACGGAAGTTAAATCCCATGGTGCTTTGAAAGCGTTCCTCTTGGCAATGGGTTTTGACTTGAAATCTCCCTCTGTAAGAACAGTTGCCTGCCTTGTGAGCTTGATCACAGGTTTGTAGGGGAGACACATCCAGCAGTGTGAGATGAGGCGAGCCTTGCTGCCCCTGCGCCCCGGTGTCCCCACTCTTCACAGCCCCCGCAGCCGCTGGCAGTACCTGCCTCCCCATCAGTCCCCTCCCGCCCCTGGCCCAGCCGTTGCTGCAGCAGCACAGTCATCGGAGGCTTTCAGGTACCTCCCATCCTGCCCTTATTTTGGCTTTGTCACCTCCTGTGACAATTCTTCCCTCGCCGGCCCATGGCCCAAGACCCCAGTGGCAGTGCCTGCCTGTGACCCAGCCCAGCCTCAGTCCGTCCCCATCCCTAGGGAGGTGGTCAATGCCCAGGGCCACCCAGTGCCCTTGGCTGCCCAGCTCCTGGCTGGGGTGGTGGGACACAGGAGAGACCCTGGCTGCCCAGCTCTGCCCTGCCACCCTGGGGAGCCCTTGCTGCTGCTGGTCCCCCGGCCCCGTGCTTCCCTAGGGATCCGGCTTCAGTGCCCGAGCATCTCTGCAGGCGGCAGGAGGCAGAGGGGGCTTGCCCTAGCAGGGGACGATGGCTAGCTTCAGTCACAGCTGGTCTGCGTGCTGGGGAGAGTCAGGGTGGAACCCAGAGCTGTGAACCCCCTTAAGATGTGTAATGCTAGGCATAAAAGATGCACAACCCCACTAGTAAACAAAATCTTTAGCCCATAACCACTGCCCTTCAGAAAAGTGGCATACTAGAAAATTCACTGAGGGAAGCACAGAGGAAAAATCAGTTTGGGGTGAAAACACCATTGCTTGGAGTCTGCAGGAATTTGCTCCGGAATTCCCCACAGCCAGGATAGGATTTCATACTTTCTGTTTTGTTTTGAAAACAAAAAAGACCCATCTTTTAACTACCACCAATAATTTTGCATCAATAATCCTGGCCAGGCAGCCTCACTGTGGCCTATGTGTTTCTGTGCCGTGGCGCTCGCCCGCACCGCGGTGGAGGCCAGGGGGGATCCATACCATCAGCCACGGGCGTTCAGAAGTAGCTTTACTCAGTTTTTGTACTGAGTTCCCTTACTGGAAACTGTTATATAAGAGTTTATCTTTCAAGATTCGTATGGCTTAATTTTGAACATTTGCCACTTAATTTAAATACCACCGAGATTACTTTTCTCTCTGTCAGATCAAAAATGTTGAGGGTCACAACCTACGAAGAGGATTGAAGAGTAACAGAGAAAGCGTGACCATACATACAGTGGTATTAGCAATATGTACTGCTTAAAGCTCTTAAAGACAGAAGTCACTCCTCATCCGCAGACACGCTGCTGAAGGTAGCATCCAGGTACTGGATGAGTGTCACTTGTGGGTTTTTAGCTGTGGATAACAAGACTTTTGGTGCTACAGTCTCAGCTTGCTCCTGTGGGTTTTTAGAGGCAGTCCTTTCATTCTACTAAAAGCAATATACAACATATGCAAACAGAATTTGTGCCTTTTTTGTTGCCATCCAGAAAAAAAATGCAATGGCGTGCCCTTCTGCTGTGTAACCTGTGCCACAGTGCAGGAGCTGCTTGGTTTATACTGATCCATTGTTAATTACAAATTGCAAACGTTACTTTAAAGGGCAAGTCCTCAGCCTACCACAATTTAGCTCCCTGTTTTAAATTCTCTTTTTCCCTGACACGTGAATTCTCAGGAGATTTCTAACACAGCATTTTAAAATGAAAGTTTCTGGTTTTACAATTAGTTTTGTGTTTTGGCACAAATTTGACAAGGGGGAAGATGGCTGTGCAGAGAAGACAACCAAACTGATGTATTATGAAAGACATTAGCATGTATGTAAAAAGATTAATCATTTTTTAGGACAACCCTGGAGTTAGGGTGCTAATTTGATAAGTAAAATAGCCGCATCTTAGTAAATAAAATAATTAAAATGCTTCTATGGCACAGAAAATGTCATCCACTTGCAAGGTGTGGGTATCACAATGTAATAGTCTGGGCTTTTGATGGGTGGAAGTTTACAGAATTCAAGCACCATCTGATGTTTCCCTTGTAAAATGATCTGCTATGTCATTTTTCCAAATTACAGATAAAAAAAAAAAAATAAAAGCCCTTGGACACCACAATTTTGTTGAAACACAGCATGAAGAAAGCTTAAGAATGTATAAAACCCCACCAACATTCAAGGGGCTGTGTTATTCAAGAAAAATCTGTCTTTGCTGAGTGAAGCAGACGTGCTATCTAGCAAACCATTTAAAAGTATTGGTTAGGGACTTCTTGTGCTATATGAAATCTGTTCAACTTTCACTTTCTGCCAAAACTACTCCATTTTGAGATGTTCACAGCCTTGGTACTTATTGTTTAAATTTGTTTCATATTACAAACCTCCTTCAAAACAAGGTGGTTACCTTTCAGTCACCTAAAGAGACGCCTTCACATTTTGAGATTCACTTTGTTGGCTGTGAACTGGGAAAAACATATCAAAGCAAATGAGCACAACTGGGTTTTTTTTCTGTTTAAAAGAAGAGAAAGAGGTAAGCTCCTTTATGAAACAACTCAACTTTTTACATCAAATCTCAGTAGCACATAACAATTAAATATAAATGCACATGCCAGGCCAGTCAGGAGTTTGCATGGCATTATGTGCTGCGTGTGTAGGTACGTAAACAAGTGGATAAATGTTGGCATTCTCTACTTACTTTTGGAAATTTCAGATTGAAGACAGAAAACCACAGAAGCAAAGCAGATGAGCACCCTGAAAGATTCAAGGCGAGCTTACAGAGAGCGGGTGGACCGACTGCACAACCAAACAGGCTGCCAGCTGTGGTCAGAGTAACAGTTCTACTGATGGGAAACAAAACCCTGTATATTCTTTTCAAAGAAATATGATTTCATCAAAGAAACCTCTGCTTTCATCAGGTTTGCTCCCTGAAAAGAAAAAAAAAAGCAATGTTTGCTTCATCCTTTCTGTTTAATGGTGGGGAAGTGCAACATTATTCAACCCTTTCCTAACGGTATTCCTGTTTTAGCCCTCTTTAGTAAGCTCTTCATCAGACTGAGAGTCAGTCAATGCACAAAAGAGAAAAACCAACAAATGATAGGTAGGAGAATATTCAATACCATTGATAAAATGGTCAAAATTACAGTTCACATATTTCAATTCACGGGATTAACTTACAAGCATCCTTAAAATTGTATGCTTTGAAACTTGCTTCATAAATGAGGAAGGAGATGTTCTGCTTGTCTCCTGACTCCTGGATCTGGAGTTTACAGGATGCTGAAACCACAAGATTTGCAAGAAAAGTCTAATAGCTGACATCAGTAAATCACATCACCCCATTTCACAAATAAGCAGCTGAAACAGAACTTTTGCAGACCAGATTCTTAAGATTTCAAGACTGCATATTTGGATGGCCAATAGCCCTGCAATCAGGGTTAAGATTTCCTGACCATCTAATCTACGAGGTGAGACCCAGATTTATAACGGCACTCGTCTGCTGGTACTAGCTCATCGTACCGTCAGATGATTTTAACATCATGTGCTGAGTTTTTTTTAAAATTTACCCTCTGTATTGGTGCTGAAGTGGGAGCTGACAGCAGATGCATATATATTAATATTTGGTTCATACCGGGAGAGTGCTTTGGCAGTAAATCTCCAGTCCGCACCCATTTCTCGTGCTGTGGCTCACCTTGTGAAGCTGTCTCAGAGCATGCAAACCTGGCTCCTTTTTTTTTTTTGTTGCCTTTTTTTTTTTTAAATCTTCTGCTATGTGTTTGTTTAATACATAATTTAAAAAATGCTTGGAAAACAGCATTAGCCACTTGATGAGGGCTTTAACAATTTACATGTCTGTGATGTTGAAAAGGTACTAGATACCTATTGGGATACCTTTGTTAATTCATTCTGCGTTAAAATGCTGAAACTGATTTGGAGTCTTACTTGGCAGTTTGGTGGGGTTCCTGTTTTACAGGTTCCATTCATTTCAAGTTTTAATATGTTTTTCAATTTAGATTTCATAAGAACAAAACCAAGGGTTAAAGGGAGACAGCATTCTGGGTAGAATATTCAAAGACCTTAACCATAGGTCTACATGCAGTCACTCCAATAACTACAGTATACGACGCAGGTATCTAGGCTGCCTATGTAACGATGCATGCACAATGTTGCTTCGGTAATGCAGAAACAAAATTTAATTTTTTTTAAAAAGATGTTGCAGTGGATAGGGACCTATCTCAGATATGACAGGATCTGTTGAAACTTGTCCCAGTTTGTCCTGAGCTGGTAGTACATTAAGAACAAACGTGCCCTAGCTGTCAAATGTTTTAATTCCACAAAAAGCCAAAAGGCATACCCAGGGAGCACCTCTGCTGTGATTGAACCTCTTAGAGGCAGCCAGCCCACCAGCCCAGGCAAGACCTGGTCTGAGCTACCCTCCTTGCTCCCCTGCCTCCACAAATACATGTAGCGTGGGTGCTGCATCCACAGCATCAACTGTCTTGTTCTGTAGATCTGCTGCTATCGCACTGTTCTACTTGTTAATATCGACATAGCCATCTTCGGAAGAATTGGCACTGTACTCTTGAAAACATTATTTTGGTGGCAATCTACAGTGTACAATGGGGAATAGGGCAGGGACAAAACACAAGCCAGAGTTGTTTCATCACTGAGAACACTAAATAACATGGGTAAAGGTATCTTTGGCAGGGGTAGGGGGAGTGTAACACCATGCTCATCCAGTCTTACTGCTTCCAGCATGACCTCGGCTTCAGCACACAGTGCTGCCCTGTGTCATGAGATTGTCCCAACATGAGGTTGAGCCTAGGAGGACATCTCTGCATGTTGATGCTCCTTTGTATGTTGCACTGTCCTTTCTTACTGTGGATCATAGAGAGCAAATAATTTTTTAGGATCTGGCTCTCAGGTAGCCAGAGAAACCACCTTTTTGGTCTCCAGTGCCTTCTGAAGTTAACAAGGTGATAGTCATCACAGAAGAAGTTTATTCTAGCTAAAAGAATGCTGCAGAATACAGAAATCAAAGGGAAAGGCAGCAGTTTCCAGTGGACGAGGGAGGGGGGAAATCAAGCAGAATGTAAAATGCAGGGAGAAAGCAATTCAGATTTCTGTGTGCCATGTACACAGACAGTAATTGCTAGTTGCGCATCGGGCTGAGGGCAATATCTCACAAACAGAATTCATTTCTCTGGCCTTGTGCACATTTCTTTCTCATGGACTGGATGTTTGATTGTTGCACAAGGAAAGTGTGGAATATTCAATAAACTTATTGTATAAAAGCAATATGCCTTTCCCTTGCTGTAGGATGCTAAAACACTTGCACAAAGATAAATATATTAGTTTTGTGCAAAACAGTGCTGTAGTAGTTTGAGGAGAGTATGTGGGAAATATGAGAGAAAACCTAACAAGGTTTCCTATTCTATGTCTGTCATCATGGTATTTGAGCATGTTCCATAGCTAATAGGATGGTTTGGGGTCTGGCAGCGGTTCTGAAACTTATTTGTATGGAATTGATGAAATATATGAAGAATACATCTGCATATATACAAAGGAATTACAATTCCTGCGTATTAGGAGAAAAACTCCAGCAAACCTGGTGTTTTAGTCTGAGTGTTAACATTTAACTTTAGTGCCTTCCTTCCTTCCTGGAGAAACAATTAGAATAGGAATCCAATTCAAAGCCCAAGGAAATCAGTGCTATTTGCCCAAGTATATTAACTTTCGGCTAGATTGAGTGGCTGCAACCCCCTTTTTTGTGGAATTAAAACATTTGACAGCTAGGGCACGTTTGTTCTTAATGTACTACCAGCTCAGGACAAACTGGGACAAGTTTTAACAGATCCTGTCATATCCGGGATAGGTCCCTATCCACTGCAACATCTTTTTAAAAAAAATTAAATTTTGTTTCTGCATTACCGAAGCAACATTGTGCATGAATCGTTACATAGGCAGCCTAGATACCTGCGTCGTATACTGTAGTTATTGGAGTGACTGCATGTAGACCTATGGTTAAGGTCTTTGAATATTCTACCCAGAATGCTGTCTCCCTTTAACCCTTGGTTTTGTTCTTATGAAATCTAAATTGAAAAACATATTAAAACTTGAAATGAATGGAACCTGTAAAACAGGAACCCCACCAAACTGCCAAGTAAGACTCCAAATCAGTTTCAGCATTTTAACGCAGAATGAATTAACAAAGGTATCCCAATAGGTATCTAGTACCTTTTCAACATCACAGACATGTAAATTGTTAAAGCCCTCATCAAGTGGCTAATGCTGTTTTCCAAGCATTTTTTGAAATATGTATTAAACAAACACATAGCAGAAGATTAAAAAAAAAAAAGAAAAGGCAACAAACCACCAAGCCACACACCAGAGGGAGAAAGCTGTAGAAAATCTACTTCAAGTCAAAGGATTTGTAGTTTTAAATCCCTTTGCTACTTTTGGATGTTTTAAAGAAGATCATTAAGGAATTTCCCTCCCTTTTCCTAAATTTATCCAAACTATTACTTTAGAAGCATGGTATTATTGCTGTTTTCAAATACAGTGGTAGAACTTAACATCTCACTTTAATTAACTGTAAAAGTTCAAAAAGAAATTACATAAAAACATGTCAAAATTAAAGATTCAAGGCTAGAAAAGCAAAATCTGAAACCTTATATATCTGAAAATGTGCACAGCATGTAGATGAAATACTATCTTCTAAGGAAGTCTATAAAATTGCTATAAACTCAAAACAGGCAAGAAGGTACTTCTAGAAGAGAAGAAAGATCAAAGGAAAGGATTTTGGGGGCCTGGAAGTGCACTGACATTGTAAGCTCAGTTAAAAATCCATACACAGGAGTAACTCAGAACCGTTTGTTCAGTTGAGCAATGACTATACTTTGCCCTTTCTGCTTTGTATTTCCCAGGTTGAGGATCCTCGGTATTCTCAGCCCTTCTTTGGCACTTTCTGAGGGCTGAAAGCATAAGAGCCACCGGTCAGGCCAGACCCCATGGTTCTTAGCTCCAGCTGAGGAAAAGCAGCCACCTGAAGCCTGGCAGGAGGCACTGCCACCTGTCCTAGTACCCTGACACTTTGCACATTCTCATTCACAGTACCAAACTCTGCAGCCTAGGCTAGGCAGCTCCAGAGCCAGGGATGCTGCTGGCTTTAGTGACCATCCAGGATTTGTTCCTTGTCTTTTGCTGAATTTGACTACTTCTTTGCACCTGGAAATGCAGCATTAGCAGAAAAGCCATGTGTAAGCATGCACACAGAAGACACGATATTTTAAATAGCTCAGGATACAGTTTACAGAACTAGAAAGCTACCTGAAGCCATGGCAACAGATCCAGCTCGGCTGCTGGAACTAGAGTGCCACCTATACCCCAGCTAGGAATATCTAGCTTAGATATATATGTGTGCTATACTTCTCACAGCTTCGTTCCTATAATGGCAATGTTGCCTTAAACTGCCAGGTAACTTGAGAGGACTTGTCCAGGAACTCTCTGTCTGCTTTTCCTTGACTTTGTTTTTTCCTTCATCTCAAGCAGAAATTTTAACAGGAGAGACTTTATGGCAAAGGTGGTGTTACACAGCAGAGCTTGGAGGAAGAATAGAGCACTCAAAGCAGTTAATGATTGAATTATCAAAGGTTTCCATTTACTGGAAGGTAGACAATTTGCCCTGTCGCTTCAAAAAAACTAGAAAGTTCCCATGATCCAGAAATAAGTGGCAGATAAAAATTTAAAAAGAATCAGTTCTGACACCCATGGGGAAATGACCTCTTCTATACTTTGTAGAGTACATCCTCATTAAACAGATGAAATAGCGTGGTTATAAAAATGTGTGCTTTTGTTTTTTGTTTTTTTTTTTTTTTAACAGACCTCTTCAAATAGCCTGTTTATTTTCAATATATTCCTGAAAGGGCGTTGCTGTGTGTTTGTCTGAGAAGGTGGAGGGTGTGTTTTGTGCAAGCCAGACAACGATGCCACCAGTCATGCCCAATTCAGTTCTCAAGAGATGTTATCTCCAGCCTAAGGTCTATTCATGCAAGTGCATTTCAGGTATATTCTGGGAAGTACACACCATTACCCAGTCATAAAAAAGTTAAGATATATGTAATCAAATATGTGGAGAAAGACTACAATGTTCAAGAAAACCGTGAATTTTGAATTCTTGTTTCAAACGCATCCCAAGCATTTTCAGTATAAGAGATTAAGATAAGCAGGTGATTCACATGCTTTCCCTTTGTGCCCTACTCAAAATGAAGTTTTCTTTGCCTCCTGTGCATCACTAGTTTCTGTTAAGGCAGACTCTGCTTGGCACAATGGTGCTGATTTTTGTCGCTTTGAACGGGTTTAAGTCCCAAGTACTGATATGTTTTGAGCCTTGCAAATGTCTTGAACAAAGATTAACCGGTAAATCCCCATCAAAGATATACTTATGTTTTCTCTAAGCAAAAGACTGAGTTAGCTTTAGTTAAGTTTACTTCACTATGGTTTTTCATTTATTTGTTTTTCTTTTGGAAACATTGCTTCTTCAGAAGCTTAACATCTTTGCACCATACATCTCTATCATATACATGGATAGAAATCCAAAGTAAAACCACTAGAGTGCCTCTTGCATTTCACTGTTGTAATTTACAGACAACTTTTCACTTACTTTACATCTGTTGGTAATGATTCATAGATCTGAACAGTATTAGTAACATACTGACACCTCATCTTCAACTTCTCTCTTCCAACTTGTCTTAGACTTGTCATAGAAGATGATGATGTTCCAAGTGAAGGACATTTTGTGATTTAGCAGATTTCATTGCTTGGATTTGAGTACAACAATGGAAAAAGCACCCTGGCCTGTCTTCCTTGTAAGAGCTGTTATGCTGGAATATTAAAGTCCGCCTCCCCTTTACTGATGCAAAAGAGCAAAGACTTAGATCTTCCTTCGTTAGTCAACTAATCCAGACAAAGCAGAAACCATCCTACCGTGTTTTTATTGCTCCTAGCTCTAATGGCTGTGCTGACATTTCCAAAGCATAATTGTGTTATTTCTTGAAATCTTTTTAATTGTGATTTTTACATCTGACAAGCACACTGTTCCTTATGTTAATGGTACATTATGCAACACTCTTTTAATTTCTGGTATGTTTGCTGATTCCAAGATGGTGTGAAGACTACCCATCAGGCACAGAGGTAACTATTTTTGTTAAGGAATAAAGCAAATTGTTTGATTTCAGTTGCCCCAAGCTCATTCTCACCTCAAAATAGTGTCACCCAGGTTTCTGCTTTTGAATGACAGCCCGAGACAGTAATGAGCTACATTCATCAACCGTATTTACATTTTTATATCAGAGCAGTTTGTGGTTTACATATGAATATAAAATATAAGCTTCGTATGGAAAAAAATTCTCAATGAGATTTTCACATTTTCTCAATCATAAGTTAACAATTTCCTAATAACTGAATCACGTACAAGAGATCAGGACTGTTCTGCCGAAGGCATATTTGCACAGTATGAGCATTTGCAGATGATGGAAGGCAGAGAGGCAAAATTGCTTCCAGAGAAGTTAAAGATGAATAATCTCTGGGGAAAAAAAAAAAAAAAAAAAAAAGAAGAGCTGAAGCTGAATGGAACTCCAAGTAAGGGGTTTCAGCTAAAAGACCATGTGTTTTGACAGCACATTTACTGAGCGTGCAGACTGTGCAAGAGACCCGAGTCCTCACCAGCAACCTGGGTGAGGGACAGCCCGCCAGCGGCACAGTGAGCCAGCTCAGATTTGATCTCCGTGCAAGCAGATTGAACGCAGATCTGTAATTTCTGCTTCTTGTGTCTTCATAAGTTTCTGTATCTGTGTTTGCTGCTTTAGAAATAAGTATTTTTCTTTCCTTATATCTTAGCTTGGTTTGAATGAAGCGTGATTCTGAAGCAGCTGGTTAGCCGTGGTGTTCAGTATGCCTGGGCATAGAGAACTCTGATCGGGGCTCCAGGTCATCCTGTACATTGCACCACAAAATAAAACGCTTGCAGCCGAGCTGAGAACCAAGTCTAAGGGGCAAACTGCCTTCCAGCGAACAGCATCAGCCAGGAAAGCTCTCTGGCATGCAGCAAAGTGGGGAATATATAAAAGCTCTAAGGGTCCTGCAACACCGTTTTTATTGGGGAGTTGACTTTTATGGGCCATCACCTGATGACAGCAGAGGATTAATTTAAGAAAATATTACATGTTTCAGATTTTTCCATGGAAAAGATAATAAGTTTTTACATCCTTATTTGGGAATGCGTACAAGCTATAAGAAGGTACGACACGGTGGAAAGGTCAGGTTTGGGGATAATTGGAGTTCTCAGACACTCTTTATAACTTCCCCTAGTTTTCAAAAAAGTGAATCTGCTTGCTGCCATGGCAGGTTGTAAAAAATGTCAGTATTTCTCTGAAAGTCCCATGGAATTTGCCATGATTTTAGGAAGGCTTCAAGAGCATCCATAACATGGCTGTGTTGGCTGTGATGATCAGTGCCCTGAGCTACTTTTGCCAGAAAGTTTAAGGGGATTTTTTCTACAAGTTAAAATCTCTGGTGCAGCAAAAGATAAAAGCACAAATATTGAAGGTTACTCAGGCCTAACCTGAGCAACATAGGGGTACCTACTCCTTGCATACGGAATTGTTTTGGTTTAACCCCAGCCAGCAACTAAGTACCGTGAAGCTGCTCACTCACTCTGTCCTGCCACAGAGGGACGGGGAAGAGAATTGGGAGAAAGGCAAAATTCAAGGGCTGAGATAAGAACAATTTAAAAGCTGAAACAAAATAAAATAATAATAATAACAATTGTAATGAAAAGGAGAGAGAAGGGGAAAAGGACAAAACCCAAAAGGAAGGGAAAACCACCCCAAGTGATGCACAATACAACTGCCCACCACGCACTGACCGATGCCCAGCCAGTCCCCGAGCATTATATAGTCAGCATGATGTTCTATGGTATGGAATGTCCCTTTAGCTGATTCGGGTCAGCTGTCCTGGCTGTGTCCCCTCCCAGTTTCTTGTGCCCCTCCAGCCCTCTCCCTGGCAGGGCCTGAGAAAAGTCCTTGACTGAGGATAATCATCACCCGGCCACAACTGAACCATCAGTGCGTTATCAGCATTATTCTCACACCGAGTCCACAACACAGCACTGCACCAGCTACTAAGAACAAAATTAACTCTATCCCAGCTGAAACCAGGACAGGATGTTTAACCATTTTTTTTATTTACCACTGTATCTGCAGATTGAGCAGCACAAGCATTTCCAGCTTTTTCTCCAGGATGTGAATGGTGCGTCAGAGGAAAGAACAGACAGAGGGGAAAAGATCTGATAATGAATTTCCTTCTGTTTTCATTACAGAAGAGGGTGAGCTGACAAGTACAGCTCTAAAAAACACTGGGTGAACCTTGAAATAGCTTGTTAGTTAAATGTCCTGCTTGGCATTTTGAGCGGAGAAAATATTGGAAAAGAATGTGTTTGAGTAATCATTACTATTTACAGTGGAACCTGAAAATTTCTGTCTAAAGTATTCAAACATAAAATTTATTAAACCCCCAGTAAGATAGAAATAAGTGAGCTGTGAATGGTTCTGCAGTTTGTTCTTTTTTTTTCACTTCTATTTCCAATTCCATTTTCGCATGGACACTGTCTTACATCCATCTGTCCTCGGTCTTTTTAATGCCATGCTTTGGCAGTCACAAACATTCCTGCTCTCCAGCCACGCTTCCTTTTTCCTGTAATGAGTTGTAGCATTTTCTCGTGTATGAGGTGTCTGGGTGATGTGCAACACACACATATGCAGACTGCTCTTATGTTCACTGACTCCTTGTTTTTAATGTGAATTCATCGGGGGGATACTAAGCAGCTTGGGCTTTGGTGATTAAGCCAGCAAGTGAGAAAGGTAAATGCTGATGTTTGATTTATTACCAGTATTATAAATTCTCATGGTATATCGAGAACTATATAATGCCACTGAGTTTTAAACATGCACATTATACTTAAGAGAAGCTGCCTAGAAACCAATTACATTATTTTTCCAGACCCAGTTTAGACCGTATTCCTGCAAGATATACAAGGACCTGAGACTTTAATGTTGATTTACATAGCATATGGCTAAAACATTTCACTGCAATTTCTTTTATGAAAAGGTATGCAGGTAAGTGAACACATTAATAGGAAAGGCTCATAAAATTGACTTCTTTAAAAACAGAATCAGCTGATGCTGTTTTTTCTTAAATGTTTACTCCCTCTTTTTCAAAGATATAGATACATATTATGAAACTTTTCTACATAAACTGCAGTTAGAATTTTTTTTAACCTCTGCTCTTTTTTCTTTTTTTTTTTTCTTTTTTTTTTTTTTTTAGATATTTTCAATTGCAAGATCTCCTGTGGTTAGAACAGTCAGAGAAAAAAAACATCCAACTAATGTGAGGAAGGTTCGTGATAAAAATCTCAAGAACTGGTAACATGGCAAATGCATCTACTCAGAATACAAATGATATATGAATGTTTGAACAGGATATTAAAAAACCCTATAGGTATATGCAGTATAGTAAGGATGACTGAGGTTGTCTGTGTTTTGTTTGCCTGCCCGTCTCCCATCCCAGACAGTGTTGGATATTTATGAAAAGAGTGTACAGAACCAGAACAGGCAGACAGTGTTTTTGCCCATGGCCAACCCAACTAGCATCTGACAGCATCTCAGGGGCTTTCTCAGAGGCTTCAAAGAGACTGTTGTATTTAGTGGCTGTCAGCAGAACTGTATTCTTTCAATTCTGTTTAATTCTTTTTGGAGGCTATTTATACTTTCAACCTTTTATGATCATGAAGGTATTAGAACACCTCTTACTCCTTCCAATATGAGAAATAGGAATAATAATCCCTATTCGCCTTCTTCCTACCTTTCATGATACGACATACTTCCAGTATAGGTTCTTCTAGCTGCCTTGTTTTTCAGGCTGGCGTGTCCTCTTGTATTTTCATTTCTGGTTTTGACTCTCTGATTTAGGCTTTTCTCACGTGGAAGCTGTTCCATATTTCTATAATTTGTCTCAATCCTTAAAACAGAGGGACTATAATCTCAGAAGTGTTGCATACACAGGCACTATGTATCTTTTTAGTTCAATTCTTTTTCTAATTGTTTCTAAGATTTATTTTACCTTTTCTAGCACTGATGCAATTTTTGGAGGCTGAACACCAAGATCACAGCGACTCCAGGATATTTCCCTGACAGGTGAGTGCTAATACAGAGCCTGTTGCTGCGCCTGCTTATTTTAACTCAGGTACACTACTTTGCATTTATCAATATTGAAACCTGCCTATGGTTTTATCACTCGGACAGTTTCACAACATCAGGAGATAATTCCCGTAGCAATTGCAAGCTCTGGCACCCTGCGATCGCCTGCTTTCACAGCCCAGCAGAACCGGTCCTCAGCCATCCCTCAGACATCTACCTCCTCATCCTGTTCTCCCCACCAGGCGTGACTGCTCACCCCCACTGCTGCTCCCTGCCTTTTTAAAGGCGTGCTCTTCCCTAAATCCTGATCAAATTTGGAAGGGGACTGAAAAATACTGCAATCGAAATATCTTTTTGTCCACTAGAGGGCAGCACCTCCGTAATCAGGATTTGATGCGTGACCGCACAGCTCAAGGGAAATGATCGGTGTTTCTAAATTGTGAGGTAACGCTCGTTTTGAACTTTAATAGTAACAATGAAACGAACAAACTAACAACTACTTTTTTCAAGGACGTTGACAATTAGGTAATAAATAACCCTTTAAATTGAATCGTGTTAGGCTTACCTTAATGCAGACTTCTCTGTTCAATAAAAACTTGCTTATGGCTTAATAGATTCACAGGAAATTGCTCTAGAAGAACAATTAAAGAAAATGAACGTTAGATTTGTATTTCTAGAAAAATCTGTGTTGCATTCAACTCCCTTAAAGTAGAAATACCATTAACCTTTCATGAAACCATGTTAAATTACTTTCAAACAATTGTCACTCTGAAGATGAGTCATAAAGAGAAGTCGTTTATGTTAACTGAATATAACTGAATAACGTTATATTTATCTCTGCATTGACACATGTAAACCCATCCTTTCTCGTTCTGCTATTTATATGGTACTATTTAAAGAAAAACTAGTAAAGGTAGAAATACTGATCTATGGAAACATTTAAGCATATCAGTTATTTCATAGAATTGACAGATTTGAATAGTGTATGCTCTCGGCTAGATACTCCCTGTGCAAGCACCTGAATTCTTTATTTCCCACAAAGTTTAGGAACTTAAGTATGAGAGGACTAGGTCATATACAGATACAGTATGACTACATTACATTCTCATTTTATTTTTTCTTACGAAACTCCGATAGAGAGCCTACCATTTTTAGCACATTTTAGAAATGCATCAACAGAAGTAGTACTGCAATGGCTTTGAAGACTGATCATTAAAATCCTCCAACAGACTTAGCAGCTTATAAGATTTGAGATATTAAACCCTTGTGCAATGGCTCCCTACTCAAGTTGATTGAGATTCGAGCTCCGACTTTGCTGAAACTCTCCTCTATCGCTATTTTGATTTTTCATGATTAAATGATAGTCTAAGAGGAATTTAATGGGAACACAAGTATAATATGGAGATAAACTCACTATCTTGAACCAACTTGTGTTTAGACGACATTACAGGTATCTGGCCCAAATGCTTTAACATTGTCATTTAACTGTCTCCTGAGTGCAGGTATTCTCATTTTATTATATAACAGAATTAATGTTTAATTATAAAGGGAAAAAACTAAACAAGTCAGAAGCAGGTTCTTCTCTGCCAGAGCGCCGCAGCCTGTTTCACGCAGTCAGCCCACCCAAATTCTCACGGCTTCAGTACTCTGAGTTTCATTTGACCCCTTCATACCCTTCAGCAAATCTTCCTGCTCCTCTCAGTTCAAACAGTTTAGCACATTGCCAGGAAAGGACAGCTTCTCCTATCTCGGCACATTGAATCATTTGTGGTTTAGGATACAGTTGCATGGGAATTACTAGCAAAATGGGAAAAAAAAACCCTTCCAGACTGTCCTAGCAATTCTCTCTTTAGGTTTCCTAAGGAGAAAATATGGTTATATTTGCCCTGTGCTTCATTACCTCCTCCTGCCCTTGCGATCACCCCGCAGCTCAGGAGGGACCGGGGTGAGAGCAGCAGCCGGTGCCCTCTGTCCCGGGGGCGGCAGAACCTCCTGCCCACGCTTCCCAAGCTGCCCGCACCACCAGGACAGCGGCTGGGAGGACTTTCCCTGCCCAAACACACCCAGCTGAGAGGATACGTCCTTTCCACAAACACAGCCCCCCTTCAAAGCAATTCTGGAAGAAGGGTGGGTGGGAGAGGCCGTGCACTCTGCGATTCCCTCCCCCTTCTGGGGATCAGGACCCCCTGCGTGCAAACAGGAGTACCTTAGCTGGTGCACTCAAAACAAACCATAAAAAGGTAAACCTGCAGCATTGAGGGTTTTACAGATTTACGGTGTGGTAAAAATTATTTTTAAAAAAGAAAAATGCTGTCTGTGATTTTTTTATTTTAAGCTTAACACAAAATGACAGTTGACTAAACAATTTTACATACAATTTCCATTTCCATTTGAAAGGCTTACATTTGCAATAAACATCCCTTCCAGGCTCCCCTCCCAAACTCAAGCTTTGCTCTGGAGAAACCCTCAAACACCGAAATAAACATTATTTCCAAACTGCCTCTGCCACCTCTTTTTCTCCTTCACAGCTCCATCTCTTCTATAGCTTCAGCTTTACAAGGTGTTTTCCACTTCACACGAGCAAACTGTTAAACAAATGAGTCACCTCCAGAGTGAACTCTGCTTAATGAGCTTTTTGCTTTAGGTTCTGTTCTGGGCACAGACTGAAAAAGAAGATGCTCACTTACCACAGAAAAGTCGCTGCTGAGTTCTGAGCAGCAGAACTGTGAATGAATGGTGCACAGAAGATAGCATTTAAATGACAGAGCTTTCCATTGAAAAATGGAGAATTTTGACCCAGCTTTCCGAAGTCTAAAAACTATAATTAACGGTGACTAGGCTGCTTAAGGCTAATGGATTCCCTGTGGAGCCAGCCTATCATTTTATTTAAACTATAATGGAAGTGAAATACTCCCTCTGCAATCAGCAGGTTGTGGGCAGTAGAGCAGAAACGAACACAGAGGATATGTGGGTGTTCCTTCGCTGGGCATCAAAACCTTGCTGAAGGAAACGCGTTTCTTTGTAAGAATACAACGGGGATGGTGAAAAGAACAATGAAGGATTTCAAAAATAGAGCGCGAGAACAACGTTTCACACCCAATAGGTCGGAAAGGGGTCCCTGCTGTCTGAAGACACACAAAGCTATGCCTGGCTCATATTTTGCTGCACGCTGCTTTCACACGGCTTCAGACAAATGCACAGGCTACTCAGTGCGGAGCGGGATGGGTGACATGTCAGACCGCTCAGGGCTGGTTTACCCCTTAATCCTTGTCTGTCTTTGTCAAGTGTACTCCTACAGAGTAACTGAGAGGTAAAAATTCCAAGAGTGACCGCTAAGTAAGAGCCCTTCAAGTGCTTTTGTGCACACGCCTAGAAAACCTATGTGGAAAAGAGACATCTGAGAATTTGGTTCATTGGTTTCCAGGGGAGACTTTGCGTTCCTGAATTTCTACTTTGGAAGAGCATGACATCAAACAAATCTAACTTCTCTTTCTTGTTTTAATAACATGATGCTTAACATTTCTAAGTCCTGGTTTCCACACCTGTAGTACCTATAGTAATATAATCAGTGATCTCTTCCTCTTAGATATGTAGGCATGGCAAATAACACTAAATTGAAATTACTAAATACAAAGAATTAAAGTCAACTGGTAGTAGAGGTGACAGATATTTCTTAAAGGTCTGTTATTTGTAGACCTGCTCCTTGACCTTTAAAAAAAAAGTGCACCATACTCAGTTTATCTCAGGTGACTAGACGTAAGCAGAAAGGACATCTGCTAACACTGCAATAATTCAGGCTACAACATTATTTCCATTATAACTATCTTTCCCTGGTGATTTGCAGGCATTCATAACTTCCTGAAATATTAATAAGTGCTGAAATTTATTATGCACCTAGGGTGCAGTCTTGTGATGTACATAGCTCTGTGCCCCTAAGCCGGCACTAGAGCTTGTATTCACATGCTTTGCTAGCACAGAATCAAAGCAGCAGAAAAGAGTGCTGGAAGGCACCTTACGGGATCTTCAGGCACCCCCTGGCTTTTCCACCCCACAGATGGATAACCATGTGTTTTTCTAATTTATTGTTAACAACCTCCAGTGACACAGGAGGTTGCCAGCATCCCCATTCTTGGGCCTCTCTCTGCTCACTACTGGGGCTTCTTCTGTTGAACCTAAGCCTTCCACTGGCAACCCATTGTTTTGGGGTTTTTTTTTGTCTTATGTATCCTGGATGGGGAGAATAGCAAGCTGAGGCTTAAAAGGGGCTTACTAGCAGCCTTTGAATGCCTATGAGAAAGTTATGGAGGAGGTGGGGCTGGGCTCTTTGCTGAGGTGCATGGCAGGAGGCAGTGCTCATAAATTACAGAGAGACAGTGGTCATAAATTGGAACCAGGAAGGTTCTGGCTGGACATCAGGACAAAGTTTTCACTATGAGGATCATTATGGACTGGAAGAGGTAGCAGCATCTCCCTCCTTCGAAGTTTTTAAGACCCGACTGTTCAAAATTGTGAGCAACCTGGTCTGAATTCAGCACTGGATTCCCTGCTTTGAGGGAGAGGTTGTGCTAGAGACCTCCTAGAGACCTCCCAACCTGAATTACTCTGTGACTCTAATTCTCTCTTTCTTTACAGAAGACTGTTATCTGATTAAATAATAGCAATGTCTTCAGCCTCCCTTCAGCAGCTGTGTTTTCCACTGACGTAGCTATTGTTACTTCTCCCCTCCGGACTGTTTCTGGGTTTCTCCCCTCTCCCCTGAAGGGCACTGAGCCTCTGGTTTGACATGATAAGAACATTTCTCTAGACTGAGGCCAGAGATATCATCAGGTGGCAGAACAGAGATGCTCCCTATCTACGTAAGTGCTGAACCTTCATTTGAGATGCCTGCTTAAAAGACATCACACAGCACAGGACAGCATCACAGCATGGTATTTTGAAACATATATTCTGTAAGCAAACAGTTCGGAGCTGCTCAGGGTGCACTGTATACTTCCTCATCCATGCAAGACTTCAAATGTAAAGACTAGAGCTGCCCTGAAATTCACCTTTTTGTGCTTCTCCTTCTAACTGTCAGATCATTTCTCTCTCTTGGAGTATTTTTGCTCTTTTCCAGGGTTGTTTCAAATACACCATTTTTCCCTGGAAACCTTCAAGGTTGGCACCAACCGTTAATGTTGTGCCCAAAGATGGATGAACTGGGAATCTGACTGGAACAGAACAGAAATGGGTATGCAGCTTTAAATAATGGGTAGTGCTTTGACAGCAGTATTTTTTATTTTTAATTTTTGTAAACAACCATATCCCAGTAGAATTAAAAAATGTCCTGCAATAAGTCCTCTTCAAGAAAATATGGCGCAAACAGTGCCTTGCCGTTGTTTATGTGAAACAAAGAGCCAAAACTGTCAGTTTTGTTCCTGAATCTTTTTCTCTGAAGACTCAGAAAGCCCATAAAGCTACATTTCAATAATGATAAACAGAACATATACAGTATTTTCCAGGCACCATCTAGAACTATTTCAGCAGTCTGCATCACACTTCGCTTCTCATAGCTCTACACAGCCTCAACGCCTGAAACAATACCTCACAGTCCCTATTGTTCCCTTCTCCCCTGTGCTCTCCCCACTAACATACCCACTTTGCCACAGTCTGAAATAAAAAAGAAAGAAAGAAAGAAAGAAAAATAAACGTTCTTTTATGCAAGGAGTTTCCCCAGGGCCTATTTTGATGCCCTTGGTGATTTTAGGACAATGTAAAGTTTCTGCAGCACCATGGCTCGCTTGTTCCCGGTCTGGCACGCTACTTGCTGATCTTGGCAGAACAGTAGTGAATTTAAATAGACAGACAAATATATTTTTACTATTTTTCTTGAGCTTATTCCTTACTCCTCCCCTTTTAAGGGACTGATAGAGTCAAAAGAATGTCAGGCTCAGCTTGAAGACAGGAAGTTTGTAGGTTATTTCTTTCCTTCCAAATTACTCAAGGTATCACCTTTACAAATGCCCATGTGAATAAAAGATTCAAAATCACCATTTATAAACAGAGGCATAGTGAGAATCTTCATTTTGGTACCCATCCTTTTCATTACTTATACACCGTTACAAGTAATCAGACCTCAGGCGCTTTGATATCATGCGTGTATCTTAATAATTTCATTTATCACTTTTTTCCTGATGTTTTTTGAGAGGTGATAAACTGGCAAAATGCATATTTAATCTACATTTGCTACAAGTAAAACTGCCTCTGAAGCACTAGACATTTATTTCTACAGCTGGTTCTGAATTCAAATGCACTAGTTATAAATAATTTATGAGGTCCATATAATATTTATGCCAGAAATCTGAGACTTCATGTTGTGTTTGGAAAAATGAAACAGAGGGAGAAGAGGTTACTTCTTCCCTGAACCAGTGCAGGCTGAAGTATCTGATGCAGTACTACCAGCACACCTACGAGAGCCTGGGAGTAGCGGCTGTTGCACTGCCATTGCTGAGGGACCTGAAAGTCCCCCCTTGGCAGTCTTTATGGTCTGCATAATGGTTTGTAACATCTACTCACTCCACCCCCCTCCTCCTAGCCCTTTGCAAGACTGCTGACTCTTGCATAAAGAAACAAAGTGCATCTTCTCAGATCTACCCAAGCGTTTGCCTCCACTTGACAGAAAGTAGGAGATCACCTGGCTTTGACGTGTTGCTTTTTTACCTGATTGTTTTTTGGAGGGGATGGTTATGCATATATTTGTTACATTGACTTGGTCAGTAATAACTATGCTCTCAGTTACTCCTATGTGGGTTAAAAAAATTAAATCCATCTTTCAGGTGAGAGTTACCTTATCTGACTTTAGGAATCTCCAATTTGGACAGCTATGGCTGAGCTGGTTTCCCTGTATGGCCAATAGTAAGAAATAGATACAAACTGGGTAACAAACCTGTAGATGAAAAAGCCAGGAAGGACTAAGAGGATGCTGTAAGACAAAATCATAATTCAAAATAACAATGAAAATCTGGGATGAATGCAACCTTTCACCCCCAAATGGATCTAAGCAGTTGGTCAGTCGCAAAACAACTAGCTAGGCTTAGGTCTGCTGTGGATGACACTGGATCACAAGCTGAACACGAGTCCGCATTCAGGTCAACGTGATCAGGTTTTCAAGGAAAAGACCTGGGAGTATTAACCCAAAAGAGTATTCCCACTGCTGTGTCCTGTTTCAGGAACAGTAACGCCCCTTGCAGCCAAGGGTGGAGTATGTGGATGGGGTAAATATCCCAAGGACGATGAGAAAACATGACCTAAGAAAGAAGTGGGATCATTTCTCCTAAAGAAAAGACTGAGGAGGACTATGCTAACAGTCTTCAAAAAGGAATGGGGCATCCCTGTCTCCATATTTATAGCAGTGGGGACAAGAAGTTATTGACCTGAGGTGAAACAAGAGCTAACTGAACTTCCGCAAGACCTTTTAATGCTAAAAATACTAAAGAACTGGAATAAATGGCTTTGACAGGATCAGGATCTCCATGATCGGCAGTCTTTAAGAAACAGCCAGGAATGTTGTGGGAGAGAAACAGACTTTATAACTTGCCAAGCTTTTTTTCAGCTTTATTTTTCTACAGTTTTGTGCGTAAACGGCTGATGTAGAAGGAAATAAATGCTTGTGCAGCATACCACAAACAGCAGGTGAGCTAAGTACCAAATGGCTTCCAGTTTCTTGGACCTCAGGTCTATCCAGACAGCTAGAACATCACACAGCACTAAGAACAGAAGCAGCAGACTATGTGAAACTAAGCAAGATATTCAGGTGCTTTTATTGCAGTACTCTTAAAACCAGCTTAAATGTCAAAATCAGACTCCAGTGAATGAAACATTAGAAAATAACCATTCTTCATAACTTAGATCCACAAACCTCCTCACATAATTAAAACTTGTAATTAGGTCATTTTAGAGAAGACTGTGGCCAGAAACACTAAATGCATGAATTGACAGAGAGGAGTATGGCAGTGGCAATGACTACTGTGATTCAGCCGCCTAAAACTGCACCAGAGGAAAACTTAGGAGCAAATGGTGTTGCTTAGGTCATGAAGTTAGAACAGCAGCAGCAAAGGGAACATAATATATATCCTTTCAAATAAGACAGGGAACATTTCTGTTTTCTCCTTCCCCTTCCTGTTTTCATAGTCTCCATTATTATTCTCACATTGCCCAAGCCTGGTTACTTTGGTACTGCTGGAGCAGATGAACCTCAGCTGAACAACTAGGAGGTAGGAAAATAACATCATGAAAGACAAGCTAAAAATTAATGTGTTGGTAAAGGTACAGAACTGGAGTTGCATATTGGTTCAATAATAAATAAAATAGAAAGTCTCATTAAAGCAAACCAGAAACTGAAAAGTTAGAGAAGAAAAGTGGTTTAAAGCTTTGTCTAATGCAAGGGAAACATTTGTGGAAAGCAAGCACTTTGGAGTGCTGATGCTTCAAACATACAAGCGCTGACAAGGAAGGAAGGAGAGTCACTAATCCACCTCTGAGTGGCAAGTGAAAATTATGCTACCTGACAAGGAGGGTGAATGGAAAGATATAGAGTTTGCATCTTTTTGATCCAGACATTTTCTGATGGCAAGATTACCAGAAGAAAAAGTTCTTCACCAATATTTGGAAACCAATGGGGTGTTCTGCATTTAACAAACTAGCTTCTTAAGAATAAATGAGTTCCTTTTCTGGGAAAAGGCATTTTAAAAAAAGACAACAGTGCTAGAGATTCTGATCTTTGGGGAATTAAATTGTTGAAGTGTACTGCAACAAAAAGGACTTACAGGAAAGGTAATTCTCGTTCTGGTTAGCAGAGTAAAGACATGGAAGAAGGAGAATACCAAGGGTGGGAAGGACAAACCAGGGATTAGGTAAATGGCTAGAAACCAGATGCACTATCTTTACTGTGTTAATGCTATACCCATATGTTAATGACTTGAACCAGTAAATGACCTAAAAGCTTCCAGGTTTACCTGTATTGAGTAGTGCCTCAAAGTGAAACTTAAACCCTTCGCTGGGCACCTAGCATTCCTGTGTAAGACAAGAGAAGGCAGAACTCTCTGAAAGATAGGGATACAAGAAAGCCACCGAGCTGGAAACTCCCTGAAGCTAGCCAACAGCCAACACAGCAAAACACGGCACTGCGTGTGAGCTTTTCCCCTCTCCAGAGGTGTCATATCCAACCAAGCGCTACTTTCCCTAGCAGGGAGCAAGAGCTTCCAGCAAGACTTCTAACAAGGAAAAGCCTAGGAGTACTCTTTAGGGAAAGTGATCATCATTCCTGTTCAAATTCAGCTGAGACAGAAACTGCTCTTTTTTTTTTTTAAGCCTTTAACAAAGCTGTGCCAAATGAGACTTTAAGCCAAACCCTAAGGGACTGCTTTAACCTCTGCCTAGGGAAACAAATTCCATCTTGCTTATCTTTAAATCATTAATTTTATGGTCTTGCCCACACAGTGACAGTTTCAAGAATAAATGCTATGTCAAGAATGAATATCAGCAAGAGCAAAACTTACCCTGGCATTAGGGTATTTCTGTAGGAAAAGAAAGCTGAGAGACTGAAGGAAGTGAACTAAATTCTCCCACATGCACAGGCAAGTGTTCTTAGTAGTCACTGGGCTGCCACAAAAGATTAAAACTGTAGTCCGCAACTGTTCCAACTCAAACCTTGAGCAGAAAATGTGCAACTACTCTTTGTGAAATCCACATATTTATTCCTATACGGCTAAACAGAGGAGTTCTGAAACCTTTTTCTTGCCCTAAGGTCAAGTTCACAACTTGGTTTGTATCCACTGAACTCTCCCCAGTGCAAAGCTAGAAGCCTCTGAGCTGCTTGTTAGAAAAGTTTCTGACACATGCTATCCCCCGTACCTTTTCTGTGTGTTTGAGAAGCAGTAGACTACTGGAGGCCAAAACTGAGACAGGGAAAATGCTAACAGTAAAGCAGGATGGGTGATCTTGGACCTGAAAATTCCTTTGGGAAGTCAGGGGTGCCACTCCGTAGCACGTCTGGAAGTGCAGGCAGAATGTGGAGGCCTCCAGTGAATTTAGGTGGCGTCAGGACCAGGCTGCTGCCGGGAGGGAACAGGCAAAAGATTGGGACCAGAACTCTGGACTTGAGTGCGTTAATCCCTCTTTCGATCTGGCTGCTCAGCTCTCCGCTGGTTAAATGAGGCTGTTATTCCTCACCCGCTTCCTAAGGCTGTTGCAAGAGTAACTGCAGGACTGCGAGGCAATCAGATACTTTGGTAAGTTGCTATCAGCACCCCTGGGGACCTTCTGCCTCTTGTAAGTAGAAATCCTGCAGGAGCTGCCAACACGCAGACTTTTTCCTCAGACTTCCTATAACAGGCGGTTGCTCAGCCACAGCGCAGCCCTGGGAGGCTGTAGAACTCCAGATGTCAGCGTGCGGTTAATCCTTGCGTGGGCAAGGGGCCAGAGGTACAAATGTCCGTCTGTAATTACCATTCTCTCCTGACTAAACACCAGCCCGTGCTCACTCCCCAGCTAGACGAGAATTTTTTTCTGGCTTGGAGTCCTCCCCACTTCCTGCTTGATCAAGAACTAATTGATCTTGTGATGTTATTTTAATGACTATTTTTGTATGAAGAAGCGAAGCGTGCAGTTACTGTGCTAACACCACAGTTTAAATTATGTTTTCCTGCAAGCAGAGTCAGTCCTGGGAGCCAGCGCAATGGTTCGCAGGTATGGGTATGCCCAACGCTCTTGTTATGAGAATATAAAATTATTTTTTCCCCTGCAGTTTTCCCAGTTCCTACTAATATATTTTCTTCGAGTGAAGAACAGGAGAGCCCTCCTGTGGCTAATTTAGCACCTGTGATATCGCACAGATGTGCAGCAAAAAAATATACCATATGTAAGTTTTCTTCTTACCTCTGGTCTCACCCCCTTTAAATATGGTTGATTTCATGAACCTCAAATTTGTTTTCCAGGTAGTTATATCTCAGTTTTTGTTTTCTTCCACTTAAAATGAGCAAGCCATTCCTCATACCGTATCTGTGCTTCATTTCCCAGTTTTGACAATAGGAATGTAAATTATAAAGTAACTCTTTCCGAAATGCTTCTCTTGTGGGTTGTAGGGCAGAGGAGAAGCATATGGGGGATTTATTATGCACAATGACCTCATTCTTTCCATGTTTCCTCACTCTCAGAAGACACATTTGCAATTCATACACACAATTCAACACTAGCAGGCTACATACACATCTGCTGTATGTACACATACACACACAGACAGAGCTTCTTACATCCCCAGAAGACAACAGGCGACAGACCAGTGGGAGAGGAGTGTTCACATTGTTTTTGCAGTAGAGCTCTCTCTGGAGCTAAACAAAGCCAACAACCATCTTAAGTAACCCCTTGTTTCTGTAGGTGCTTCTCAAAGGCACGGCAAAGACAAGACAGTCAAGACCATCCGGGGTCCATTTTTAAGAAAAAAAATTACTCCAGCCTCATGTGCTTTTGGTGTCAAATGGGTAAGTTTGAGGTCAAAAAAGGGAATCAACTGACCTCTAACGTTCCCATATTTCTACTTTCTATCTGATTCAGGGATAAAGCAATCTAAGTCTTGTACTGATGTCAAGAGAACTTGAGTCTTCCTTAAATGTTTTCTTCACCGTGTGTTTAACCCTTAGGAGTCCCTCATTACTATGCAGGTAACATGACACATTAAATTGCACCTCAAAAGAAAAAATCCTGAAGCCTCTCGAAGGCACCTCGTTACTGCTCTGTCTGTACGCACACATCGCACTGACCTCCTCCATAGCTATTCTGTGGATTTCTCCTTTCATTCCTCATTACTCCTTTCTAAACTTGAACAAATGCTGCAGGCCCAGTAGGTGGGGGATACTGGATCTTGAGAAAGATCAGGGTGGAGAACAAATATTTTCAGTTGGTTATTACATTTGTCTATTTCCACACATGAATTATTTCTCACATAACATAAATGTGTTGCGACTGAGAAAAGCAACTTGCCAAAATATGGGTCAGTAATAAAGGTTTTGGTGTTCCTCGCCAGCCAGCCAGTCAGTCACAGCAGAAAATGTTGTGATTGAAGGCTGAATACTTTGGGAAACTCTTGATCAAGGTACAATCTAGTAGCAGTCAATAACAACCTAGAAGCACAACTCATCGATTATATGTGTCTGTCATACGGGTAACACAAATCTTACTCTTAAACAGAACAAACTCCCCCTTGAGATAACAGATCTAGAGGTTCCACGTGCAGAAACAGTCTAAACCAGCCCAGATAAAGCATCGCAGAAGCTTGACCAAACTGAGATGATAAAACCATATGAAGACATAACCTGTGTTATCAGAAGATAAGACTTTTCCCAAAGCTAGGAGGACTGGGATTAAGGACACTAGATCACTTTCTAAAGGGGGGACCTAGGACAATTGTGTTTAACAATATTGGATTTTAGGATTTACCTAGAAGTAGAATAACTAGTTTAGGAACCTAGCTTTCAGTCCCAACCTTGCATTCTTTTCTTCACAATGACCTGATTTCAATGGCAAAAATGGAGACTGTTCTCAACCCAAGTGAGATGATAATATGCAAATAGAAAGTTCAGTAAGTGGTTTGAGCCTACTTAGGCTGACATCTCTGGGCAACAAAAAAGAACCTCTCTAGAAGAACTGGCACCAGTCTGACCACCTTCAGCCCTGTCTCCATAATAAAGGAATACACGGACCAAACTGGTGCCTTCTAAAGATGTGGCACCTCTCCAAGTAGTGCACTGATACAGCCTCCTAATTACTCGCCTGTTAAATCAGTGCTTGAGCTATTAAACCATTTTTCTTTTTGAAAATAAATTATATTTACCTCTTAGCTTCTCCAGACAAGGGCACATTCTATAGCTAGATGCCAACGGCATTTGAAGCCAGACTACCGTCCCAGTTTTTTTATTCTCTCTCTTCATCAGTTCACTTGGGCAGAGGTGACAGATTTAAAATTTGCAAGACAAGTCAGACCAATCTGAGAAAGATCAGCAGTTCATCCAAGTGCCTGGAGACCTAGGGGCTGGGCTATTTTAGTAAATTCGCTTAAAAAAAAAAAAAAAAAAAAAAAAGAATATATAGATATGTATTCACCTTACACAACGTTCTTGCTCAATAGGCAGAAGGCTGCCATTTAACTCAAATGCTCCACTATGACACTCTTTTAAAGTGTTTTTTGTCCATGACAGGCTTTTTCCACAGTGAAGAGCCAGACTTATTTATAAATATTACATTCTTTTTCTGGTCTCTGGTTAGATGACATGTAGTAGCTCTCATTGTGTTCTGGCTACAGAATCCAGGCACAGTCTCATATATATGTATACATGCACACATATTTTATATTTAGCAACGTGTGAATAATTGGCCTTAGAAGAAAAGCAACAATTTTAATAGGCCATCCCTGAGCGCAAAATTGTATTCCAAATGAGACTGAAGGTTATGTCTCTCTTTTGTTTGCTAAACAAATTCTTGAAAGTCTAGAGCCACGAAGTCTAGAGATGAAAAAATAGACTGAAAGTGTTCCTTGAGACAAAATATAATTCATCTCAGGGACGTGGGATTAGGAGGAATTTCCCATTGATTTACAGAGATCCCTGTTAGAGATGGAAAGTTATTTTGCTTCCTCAGGTTACAAGAGTAGGACCTGAAAATTTAGGAACCTCCTTCTGTTTCATGAATTTTATGCCACAGAGAATAATTACAAAAGGTTTGATATTGAGATATTTTGAAATACTGATAGTTCTTGCCAATTGCTTAAAAAAATCTGTACCTCCTCACTTTAATTCATCCATTTAATCTTTAAAATCATTTTAACTTTGATGTTTTTATTATTTTGCTGTCAGTTTAGTAATTCTGATCTTCAAAGGTAAGAACACATTAGCAATTCAAAGCCAAAAATCAAATAAAGCTACACTCCCTACTTTCTAATCAGAGCTTTCATCTGCACATTTATGATCTCAGGAAGAAGCCAATTTAGTCCTAATTGTCTCTAATTTAACTTGGCCAGTCAAATAGGATATGAGATCACATTTTATCATACGGTAGATATTTCAGTCACTAGTATACACGGACTGGAGAGTTTGCTGTACACTGAAGAAAAGCCTGTCTCATCACATAGAACTTCAGCCATGTAGGAACAGACCCCATTTAATTTTCTTTTAGAACTACAGGCAAAACGTGTTCTCTGTTTGGTGTGCATTTGAGATTTCAGGTTGACTTACAATTGTGTGCTTGCAATAATTCTTTACCATTTAGGGGTTTTAAGCCTCAAGTGGCCTGAAGTAATTTAAATTACTTCAATATTATGCAGCTTTACATAAGGAGAAGACCTTTTGCTCAAAGACTTTAAGCAAAGGCAGGTGCTGGGAGAAGAGCCACCTGGGAGCTGCTCTGGCAGCCCGGTGTGCCTGGTGGGATGGGGGCTGCAGCCCCTGCCACCGGCACAGCAGCAGCCGCTCGGCTCCAGCTGCATGGCAGGGCAGTGTTGCCTTTAGCTCCCGCTTCAGCAGCTGCCGCAGCTTTGTAGGAGAACTTGGAAATACCGGAGAGCAAAGGGCTGAAGCAAGGGTATTTGCATCAATGGGATGGACCATCATGAATCGAGAATCTCTAATTTTGCTTAGCGTATGTTAATTTTGATTACCTACTCCAAGTGAAACACCTAATTATCACTTCAGCATTCTTTTCCTCTTGATCAATTATCTACCAGCTTACATCTGCTGATAGCGTCTTTCATTTTAAGTGTGATGATCAAATGTAGTTAAACACTTTTTAAGAATAATCATTCAGAACGTTTAAAGTTTTTTGCTCAGCAATGTCGATACTCCTTAGAGAGCCCACAAGGGCAGTGACAAATCGGGAATGTTCCTGTCGACAAACTAGAGAGGGAGCAAATGTTACACATTTACTTTAAAGCAGAAGAGCTGGGCAAGATAAATTTTGTAATCAGAAACCCTTGAACTGGCAGCCTGTTTCTAAAAGTTATGTGTAACCCGAGAACGTGCATGCCATGCAACCTCTGTATTTAATAAATGCTCAAAATTTGAGTGTTTTTATTACTGGAAATTGTTGGAAAATCTACAGACCGAGCATTATTCATAGCAGTTATTTGGCAAGTAAATTTGGATAATGGAAGCGCCGAGAAGCAAAGGAATCACGATTGTTCGTTATTGGCTATAAGTTATTTTCCTCCCCTACACAGAGGAGCTCCAGCTATTTCACTGGCATTTGTTAAGGAGGACGCTTTCAGCAATATAACATCACAGCTGAGAGCCCTGTTCTGTGGAAACCTAATTCTCTCCTACTTTTGGAGGAGTGCCCCTAAATCAACCACGTCTCTGCTGGGCAGTTAAGCTGCTCTGGGATGGGGAGAGCGCGCAGTGCATGCAAGCGAAAGCAGAAAACTCTTCTGTCAGCCACCTGGATTGACGACTGGTAATTCACCTCCATGGTGAGATGGAAACCTAAACACATGGGCATGCTGGGTGGTTTGCTTCAAATAAATCAAAGAAATCTCTTCCCTTCCCCTCAAACTAGAGAAATCATCTAGAACAAGACAGCTTATTTTTTTGCAGGGAGTGAAGAGAGAAAGCAACAAGAACTGCAAAGTAATATCTACAGAAGTGCTTCTTGGTTGAGATTGAACGTGGCAACATTTTCCACCAGAGGCGTTTGTGCCCCGTGGCTCTCCAAGCATGGACACAGCTCCTATCTCAGTGCTGGGGGGCAGCGTTCCACACTACAGCCTCCCACCGTCATCCGTGCTGCCTCAACTTTTATTTTGAACACCAGCATTTTAGAAAGAGCAGAACACAGAGCAAAACACCCCTGAATTTGCACTAGAAGTAATAAATGAGACAATCCAGCATTGTAAAGGCCATTTTTTTCAGCAAACCGCCAGAGCAGGTCAGAGCCAAGCCTCGCTATCTCATCTGGCGGGTGCTTCCAAGAGCATCCCGGGGGAAGGAAGCCACGCAGCCGCTGCTCTGTGATATCCAAGTTAATTTGATGGAATAACATTAGATAGGTATTTGTGAGAACTTTTGAGATGCAAGGAGAAATATCACTGCAGCATTCAGTCACTGAGTTATAGACTATCTGGACTAATATTTTGCAAGTATACTCCATCATGATATTTTTTAAAATACCTTTATTTGCTATATACTGTTTGGATCCCTTATTCATGTGCAGTAGGAGTTAACATGGTAGTTTTGCTAGGAGAACAGATTTTTCAAAGTTACAGACAGTAACATCAGCCAGGATAAAAGAAGGAATATTCTTTAACGAAGGCTAGTCAAATTGCTAGGGAAATAGATAAAAGTGTTCAGTATTACAGCCTTGGATGGGCAGAGCTGGAGCTTTAGCTGTGGATTGAGAACTCTGGGATGAAGACGCAAGCCAGCTTAGTCAAATCAGCCTTTTGATGGTCACATCTGTCGCAGGGAATATACAAAAAGAAGATGTGTCCAGGATACAGAACTAAGTGGGCGAATGGCTTCTCCCTCCCTCAGCATTCAAGTGAATAGCCAGGTGCAGGTTTCCACTCAGAGGATTCTTGGCTCGCAAAAAAGGAGATCTCAGGATGATTAACTAATAGTTTCCCTGGAGAACTGAATGCTGGGGAAAAGGCTGAGAGAAATAGTAATCATGGGGCTCGTGGCTCAACCTCTTCCATTTGGAGCCTACTGGATAGCAAATGGAAAGCAAAGGCAGGCGTCAGAACTCTTTCCAACTACTGTTTCTCATCTTATGGAGTAACCCAAAAATATTCAGTGACACTAAGGTCTGTTAGCACTGAGGACAAACTAAGCATCTTAGGTTTCCAGATTCTAAAGGAATTTAGATTCTTTAAAAAAAAAAAAAACAATTTACAGAGAGCAGTTTGGATGTTTATAGTTGAGGGAGAAATATGATCTTCGTATCCCAAATTATCCTGAGAATGCTGGGTATTTTGGAAGCAATCTTCTTGCTGAACTCCTTCAGAGAAGTGGCTTTAAATCAGATTTAACCCCAAGGTTCCCAGGTTCCAAGAAGAGTTAAGATTCAGCAATTCTGTTAGTGAAATAAGGCATAAGTTTATGTTGCTGTATAATCTCCTTTGCTTCTGTTGGCTATATAAATACATTAAACAATTTAGATACAGGTCTGCTATGAAATTTTGTACCATTCTTGCTGTTTTGTGCTGCCATCATTGCTCTGTTGCAGAGGATGTGTTATTACTTGACAGGCTGTGTTGTTGCAAGTCAGAGAGAGTTTGTTTACCTGTTGTTATTTTGTTTACTGCCTTGTGTGGGAAGACAATCAAGGACCAAATGCGGAGAAATGTCATGCACGGGGGAACAGCATAGAATAAGAGCAACAAGACTACTGGTGTCCTAATTGCAATCACCTCTCTTGCCTACTTGAAATTTCAGCATGCTTAAATGTTTTTTCTCAGGTAGTGTTTTCTGAGACTCTCCACCGTATATTTGGATTCCTAGTCACTAGTCTACTACTCTGTAGTAACTTGGCAAACTTCACCTTCCTTACTGCTCAGAGCATCAATGAACTGATTGTCGACACTGAGTAATTGTTTGCATTTTGTTTCATGGGTCGTGATAGACAAGTTCCCCTGACTTGCAGCTGAAACTTTCCGAACCGTGCCTGCAAGGAGGCACTACTGACACCCTTGCTTCACCTTCAGGGACTCAAGGTGTAAAGACCTGAAGGGCACCAAATGAAATCCTGCCAGCTGAGAAATTGCAGACTTCTGCCTGTGTTTTTTTAAGCTGGAGTCCTAAGTACTGGCTTACCGGTGGCTGGTGAAATGGGCTGGAACATTATTGTGACATTCATGCCATCTGAATGCTCATCAACAATTACACACATGAATGTTTGGCTTTCAAGTTTTTCAGAAAGGATATATAGAAGAGCAAAGAATACTTCAACAGCACTGCCACACTGGAGCATTAACAAACACCACCATTTTCTAAGGCTGTGCTCCTTGTCTCCAAAATCAGCTTTTTTCCTAGTGAAAGAGCTGACTCCCCACACCCCAGCCTGCTTAACCCCCCGAGTACTCGTCCCTGCTCCTCTTCATGCCAGGGTGGCTTTTATATACCATCTACTAAGCTGGCTTAGGTAGATGAACCTGCTTTTTGTCACCTTAGTTTTTACTTGGGTTTGGGAAAAGAGCCATCTGACTGTAACAGAATTTCTGCTGCATGAGAAAGTCAGTGGGAAACTGTCTTCTGGTGATCTAGAGAGAGGGGTGGGAGCAGAGCCTCCCCACTGGCTGCTGTATGAACTTCTGTCAGATTTATGCAATTCTGTAAACCCAGAACAACATAACCCAGCAGCTTCTGGAGTACAGGAATTTGACAGTTTTCTGCACTCCCCTGCTGGCTCCACGGGTGATTTTCAGAAAGTTTTGACATCTTAGCAGTAGAAATGTTTAGGATACTTTGCTTAGTGAAGCCTAGAGCATTGGCCCCATGTGGCTTTTATGAAGCCTCCTATGCAGCCATGCCTGAGCCTGACACAGCCAAGGGCTGAAGCTTTTCCTGTGGTTAAATCAATATATTTGGTAACTGTGCCGAGAAATATCATGACTGGGCACATGGCCAATGACCAGTGCAGGAGGTAGTGTGTAGGAGTACCTTTGTTAAGCTGTAGTAACTATACAATCATGAGTTTTCCTACCTTGCAAGGCTATAGCGAAGCTGTGGCTGTTTGAGGATCTAAAGCTACATATGTCAATGCCCCAGCTGAGCTGTGTAACTAAAACTGACAGGATCTGTGTACCATTATCGCAATTGCATTAATCAAGATAATTCATATCTTCCATGACTGTTTGGCAATAGAGTGTAAAAACCTAATTAAAGAATTGCATGCAATATAAAGATGTACTCAACTGTATTTCAGGTTTAAAGAAGGGTGATAGAAGTATAAATCATTCTTTCACATAAGCCTGATATATAATAAAGTAAACAAAATAGCAGCTACCTTCTATTCCAAGTGTGTTCTCCTGTCAAAGGTTGGGAGAGAAACAAAAATATTTTTAAAAGCTCAGATTAAGTGACAGGAAGGTCCAGGTTAAGATTCTTGGGCCCAATATGTTATTTGCAGGGTTGTTTTCTGGTCAGAACACACCAAAACAATGCACATGGTCACACACATGCTGGTCTTGTGTCTTTATCCTTTAAAGAATCGAACAATTAAATAGGATCCTAGGAGAAATTGCCCTGTATAACTGCTATGATTTTAGTTCTCTGCCTTGGGAATGTGTAACAGACTTTAGTGTTTTGCAATGACTTGCTCAAAACAAGAATTGTTTAGCTAAGGAAGAATGCATGATAGAAGTATTTGATTTTTTTAAACATTTAAACCTTTCTTGATGATTAAATATGTCATTATGGGGTCTGAATGCTTCTAAATTCCTCGGGAACTACACACAGAACTTTTTGTACAGAGTTTTATTGATTTTTGTTCTGGATTGCTTGATTATTTTTTTTCTCTGTAAAGTTTGGATTAATTCTTTACCCATCACTTACATCTTAGGGGAACCCAGCCAACAGTAGAGAGGTCAAACTGGAGCTTCAAGCTGACGGCTTCTGAAATCGTCTGGGTAAGATCTATGAAATAAAGCAAACTGAGCTGGAGCCAGTAAGCTCTAAAGTTTAGTTCTAGCAGGTTTGGGCTCTATGTAGTTTAAAATATGTTTTAAAGTGCCATTTGATTTATTTTTTTAAAAAAAACCCAACACATTATTTCCTTGTGCTTCTACAAAGTGTTACTTTACAAATTGTGTTAGGAGAGACGAGGGTCTAAGCAGGGGAGACAATCTCGTCAGAGATGACGTAAGAGACAGGAAGTCAGGAGTTCAAAGGAATGTAAATTTAACAGCAGCATTTGGGAAGAGACAGCATTTTTACAACAGGCTGGAAAGATGATGAAGTCACAGGGGAGAAAAAGCAGAAGCAAACTATCTGTGTCTCAGAAGAACGATCCCAGCCCTGATCTGAACGTCTATAAAAAGAGAAAGAAGGCATGTAGAAATATTAACATGTTTCTGATGGAAAAGCTAAACCATTGGTACTAACATAGAGAAGATAGGTTCAGAGTAGTAGCTCTTCAAATAATTCCTGCTTGAGTGTGTAGAAATACTTAACTGACTTAAATTATTTTTTTTAATCCCTAGTACCTCTGTACCCCTTCTTTGGAAAGACTTGAGTCATCCCACATTTCTCCAGTTCTGCCTATTCTCTGAGAAACAGGTGATGCCTAGCATTAGATGGCAGGGATTTCTCATAAAAACATCAAAACTGGTATGAAAAAAGAGCATGAATGGAAATGTGAGTGTGGAGACAGTGATATGCATTAATTGCTACAGAGCACTAATTTGAATGACCAGATAGGAAGGATAAGCCAGCCTAATGATTAGGGGACAAGATGCTGGAGAACAGGTAAGGCATAAAACCATGAAATGCAGAAAGTTTGCCCAACACAAAGGCTGAAGAAAAACAATGAAGGAAATCCAGACACTACCCTCACCACCCTGGGGACATAAAGCACACATTCAAATTCAGTTGATTGCTGCCAATCATAGAAGAAACAAGAGAGATAAGGATGCCATAGCCAGCATCCCTTGTCCTGGCATATACCACATGATCTATGCCTTGACAGCGCGTGAAATCTATGAGTGTGAGGGAGTGAGATCAGTTTTGTGTAAAGTAACTATCACATTCTCCTTCCATAGCATCTCACACTGAATTTTCTTGGGCTAATTCCCTGCAGTATTAACCCCAACACCACTATGCACCATGGGGTTTGCAGAGCAGAGGTACCGCCACCCCACACTGCAAGCATCTGCAGCTCCTTGATGACTGATACACCTTCTCCCCCGTGGATGGGGGAGTTGGCACCACATATTTAGTGGAGAACTAGGTCCTGACAATGTCTGTAACAAGAACAAAAGCATGATTTTGCACCACCAGCTGCCCAGTGGCATTTTTCATTGTTTTGTTCCTCTCACCACCAAACCAATAAATCGTGAATTCTTTTTAAAGTATTAAAACCAACAAAACTGAGAGACTATCATGCCTATGTTACTACAAGGGACTGTGAGGAGCAGTGCCATAAAGGAATGGCTTCATAGTGGTGGAAAAGAGCACAATTAATGCAACTGTACAGCATTTTATAGGACAGCAGAGCTACCATCTTACGCCAGTGCTGCAATTCCAGTTTTATCTACTTTCAGTTGTGATCCATAAAAAGCCTGTGCTAGTTCTCAAACAATAAATGAAGGCAATTGGTAAAAAGTCATCTAACTTAATTATCTCCCAAGTGCTATTGTAAGGGGATTTTCAAATTATGTAAATCCCATCACACCTAACAATACACTGAAGTGAATTTTACAGGCCTGCCTGAAGCTATGATAGAGAAGGGAATTAGAAGTGGGAAATAAAGCCCCTGTATGCAGCACAGCTATGGAATTTTTTTATGCCAATTGGTGTTCACAGAGAAATAATTTGTTTAAATACTTGGCTTTAACAGACCAAGCTCTTAAACCCTGCTTGTAGAGAGGTATTGCCAGTTACTCTGATTTTATTTATTTTTTTAAAAGTGAAGCAGTGTCCCATCTGCACTAAGCATGTGAGTATGTATTTCCAAGTTTTCAAAGTACTTGAAATTAAAGTCTTGATGTTATTCCACATATTCCTAAAGTGGAGTCAAGTGTGAGTAGATACTGTAGGTGCAGGTGTCATTTCATATCGAGTACTTTGTGCAGAGAGAAAACCATTTGTTTTGTGCAGATGAGCCAAACTTTGTTCCATTAAATAAACCCTACTTTACTTTTAAATATTCTTGCTGGATTTTGGAATAAAAAGAAAGGAATTGTTCTGTATAGTCATCAGAACTGAACCTATTTGTGCTACTTTTTTTAATGCACATGCTCTGCTTTAAAACTTTTCAGCAGGCTGAGCAACGATAATATTAACATAATTAACAATAATACAACATACACCGTTTTATTTTCATTTGTTCCTTGATACAATATTATTGTATTGCAAAATCAGCATTCCATCACTCTGTTGTGTTACAGTTGCAACATATGGCATCTCTCTGAATGCGATGCTAACATCACTCCAGAGTTTTAATATTTTCCTTTTTAACCCAAATGAATAACTCGGTTTTGAGGGTCTTCAGTCCATTAGAAGGAAAAACTGAAGAAAAGGGGACTTTTCGATGCAATTCTGGTCATTTAAAACTTCATTTTTTACTTTATTTTGTGCAGGGAAATAACAAGCAACAGCAGCTTGTTCACATTTCCAGGCAGAAGCTGACACGAAAGGAAAAAAAGAGGTTTTGGAGTGCCTTCTAAGTCCTGTTGAGGCTCCATTACTGACCACCTCACAGATCTCCCATCCTGTCAGGATGTCTCATTAATATCATAACTTTCTTTGATGGGCAGTGGCTTCACCTTTAACTTAGTGCATCGTTGCTTTGATCAGTAACATGTGTTTTGGATGAGGTTTCAGAAGGGAGAAGGTGACCTTTAAAAAGTAGACGTCATGTTCAAACAAGGAAAATAGAGGAGAATGAACTCTGGCAGGTTAAATATAAAAACACAACCAGGCAGGCCAAAGAGTTTAAGGAACAGATTACAAAAGGCATAAAAACGTAATAATAAATCCTTTTACAAAACCATCAAAAGCCAAAAGTCTGTTAGAAAGACTGCACAACAATAAATGGTCAGGGGCACAAAAGAATAATTTATAGAAGGCAAGGCCACAGCAGATAAAATAAATGAATTTGTATACACAGTGAGTGCAGAAGGGTTTAGAAAATTCTCCCATCAGAAAAGTGCTTCCCCCCCTTGCCACACACAAACACACTCTTTTTTGTTTTAATGGATGATACCTCAATGATTCTGCATTCAATTGATGTTCAGAAAAGGCTATAAAACAAGTTCATCAGGGCCAGAGGATATTTATCCAAGAGCTCAGAAGGAACTGACGCATGAAATAGCTTAAATAGTAAGTGCAGTGTATGATTTCTTACTTAAAAATGCCCAGGTACAAGACCAGATGGTAAATAGGATGGAATTAAAAAACAAAAAAACAACGAACAACAACAAACCACCCCACAGTGTGGTCATTTGTATTAAATGGTCTGAACTATAAGAACAGAGTTTGTGGACATATGAAAAACGGTGTATTGAAGAGCAGCCAACACAGCTTTTTGGATAAAAAGTCATGACACATCTCTTTCTGCAGATGTCAGCAGGTATGTAGAAAGAGGAAATGAAGTTGATGCAATCTCATTTTATTTTTCAAAAGGCATTGGTTCCTCATCAAAAGCTCAAAAAAATGAAGCTGGAAGAAGCAGAAGGTCACCACTTGACTAAATAACCGATTAAAAGTTAGGCAACCTGAGGTACTAATTATCAGTTAGCTTTACTGCTGGAGAAAGGCTGTCTGTGGGGTCTCACAAGAATTACAACTTTCCAGACACTCTTCTATTATTTTCTGTTCTGCAGTATATCCTCTTACCGTGCATGTTTTCTAGTCTTTATTATGCTAGAAGGAATTTAATCAGTGCAGCATGTCCCAGTGGGCTGTGCTGGAAGAGGTCACACCTTCCCCAGGACACAGCAGGGCATGTTTGAGAGGCTGCAGAGCTGTGGCAGGCTAAAGGAGCAGGAGGGAGAGGTCCAAAGAGGGGACATTTGTCTAGGTGAAACTTTGCTCTGACCTGATCCTGATGTTCCCTTCGGACACCACTACATCTGCAATCCTCCCAGTTTCCATAAGCTATCCTTCTGCAAGGAACAGTTATGCTGAGATGTGAAAAACATTCCTTCAAATTTATACTGGGGTATGTTCTCCTCTCCTAACAGAAGGCATGTAGTAAGAGCATCACATTAAACAACCAGTTCCCTGGAAAGGCAGGTGAAACTGAGCTTGCTCAAAATGAGCTCTGTTCTCTAGTTTCATAATGGGCAGCACAGTTTTGAGTGGGTTGGGTTTGTTTGTTTGTTTGTTTGGGTTGTTTTTTTTTTTTGAAGCATTCATCACTTCTGTGTTTTATAACATTTGCAATCTCACTACTACTACTTCTGTTTACCAGCAAATAACCCAAAAGATGCATGCCTGTACTAAAAGCTATTTTTCCAGCCTGTTGTCACTATAAAGAGATTATGATTTTTTTTGATTTATAGTGATCATAAAATCCTCTAGAAGTTCTTTTCCTGTGACTTTCAGAAAAATGGTATTTGAATTGCATCTCGAAGCCCTATTTACTCCTCTATGGCCAAATGTCACTGCCTTTGAGATGAGGTATCTGCAGTGCTTGCAGTTTGACCTCAGATTCACTTACCTTCTGGTCTTTATTTTTCCTTATTATTTGTGTAGCTCTAACGGCACATTAGGCACTCCACAGACAAACATGAAAAAGTGTCAGATGTTCCTTTATGGCCTGGCGCCTGCGCAGCCACTTCATATGCTCAAGATAAAGACTAAATGGGACCATTATGTTTAAACAGCAATTTATACCTGGTTTACACTACTACAAGCAGATTCATACCCTGAATTAGAAACACAGGAGCACAATATTGCTCATATCTTGCTAGTATCATGAGAAGAAGAGTAATTTATACCCCTTTCCCCCAATCCTTTCAAATTAAGTATTTGTGGATATATTTACATATACTGAGCTACACCATCACCACAGCTGACATTACCGCATTGGAGCCAGGCAAGTTATTTGTGCCAGCTGAGTAACCAGCCAAAATGACCGGTCAAGCTGATGTAGCAGACACTAATGTACTCTTATCACTCTGCAAATACATTACCATTCGCAGAGAGTATTTACCAGAATGAGTCTTTCTTCATCAAAAAAATTAAGTGGTAATTCCACATCCCGTTTGGTGTGTACCGCATCCAGAATAAAACCAAACCAACATTTCATTGTTTCAATTCCTCTTTACAAGCTTTACAATGGTTGTGTGCTACAAATAAGGATAGGATTGATGGAGTGTTACCTGCTTAATTCATGTGTTGTAAGTCCATGTTGTGAAACTGAGATGCAGCTGTGAAGGGAACGCTCTCATCCTTCAAAAAATAGGAGTGTCTTTCATGAAAGAACCAAAGGGAAGCATTTTCCTTACACAACTGACTTTACTGTCAGACATAAATCATTCTTTCCTTTTCCTCCATGAGGAAAAAAAAAAAAAAAAAAAAAAAAAGAATGGAACAGAACCTAGAGCACCCCTCTGCTACTGGTGGTACTCTGAAGTGAGGCTACACAACTGTAGTTAAGCATCACAAGAACCACTACCTCAGCTGGCATTCAGATGTTTTCTACCTTCCCAAGACCCTCTTTTGGTCAGCACCCAGATCATTTTGCAGAACTGAGTACTCAGGAGGCTACTTAGCTGTGTAATGTGTTTGGAGGAGCAGTGCCAATGGCCTTGCAGCTGCTAAAACTTTCAGTGCTGCCCTTCTTTCCACAGTGAAGCTCTCCAAATCGGTTCTGCTCGTTTCCAGTCCTCCCTGTCATCACGCACAAGCTGTGCGTAGTTATATTGTCATGATAACCAAAGAGTACTAGTCTAGAATTTGCAGTTAATGGAAAAAAAAAGAATCAAAAGAGGTTTCAAAAGAGCCGTCTCTCAATGTGGCTTTCTTGTTCTGAGCTATGAAGGGTTAAACAGTGTTCAGTACAGCCAGTGTTCACAGAGAACAGCAACCACCTATGAAGCAGTCACAAAACACAGCAATATCCACCTTTAAAAAACAGGTGCTTGAAGTTAGAAAACCTTCCCTGAGCAGAAGGATATTTCCTTTCTAAAACCAAGGGGGTTCTTTCTGGGGCATCTCCTACAGACCAGGAGCAAGCAAAGGACAGCACGGCTGCACATCCATTAGCAGCCTGCTCTGCTCATCTGTGAGCTACCCTGCCTCCGCCGGACGGGCTCAGGGGAGGCACACAGCCAGCCTTGTGACAGAATGGTGATGGTCTGTCTACAGGGGACACCTGGACTCGATGACCCAAAAAGAGGCATGCATCAGAAACCATTGGTCTGTATCCTGCTCCCTTAGTGCATCTATCAGTACAGTTCTTAATATTTTTATCCCATAACTCTTTAGAAAAAAAACAAAATGTGGCAGACCTTTGAGCAGTCGGGGGGGGTGTGGTGGTGTGTGTATGTGTCTTGTAAGTACAACCACAGTTTGTGTGAGACTACAAGTTTATGTTCCTTCATGCTCTGAGGAGCAACAAATCTTGAAGCTGTGACACTGTGCTGTAAACAATTTAGAGAGATGCCAAAACCACGCGGGCTCTGGCCGAGATGGGGAGTGGATTTGACTGCTTGTCTCTGGGTGACTGCTCAGGCTGCGGCAGTGTCAGCAGGAAAGTTTCATCCCCCTCCGGCTGCGGTGCAGAGGTTGGGCTCTCTCCTCTGAAAGAGGGAGAAGAAAGGCCAGCAGAAGAAGAGTAAAAATGGATTTTGAATGGACTGAAGCATGGGATGCTTTCATAGTCATACTCACATAATTTCGTGTTATTAATATGCCATATAAAATTAAGCTGTATATGTGTATGCCATATAATATCCATCACAAGCACATATAGTAAACATTGAAAATAATGACTTACTGGTATATTTAAGTCTATGATCCAGCTTTCATGTTGGTCTTGCTTTGAGGAGTAGGTGAGGCTAGATGATCTCCTTAAGTCCACTTCACCCTAAGCTATTCCACGAGTAGCTCTAGAAGTCACTCCCTATCTCAAGGTCCTAGCTCTAATTACTTGTTGGTTACATAGTCAGTGGCTCTGCTAGCCACTTGCTATTTAAAAAAAACCACATGTCCTTATTTAGTGGAAGAAAGACTGTCATGGTACAGGAAAATGAGTCCCAAACACTGACCCTAAGAATATATAAAAGCATTTTCACCTGTCACTTTGAATTCTCTCCTTTTGAGTAAACTCACATTTACTGAATATGAATTTACTCGCATTTTGTGAATAAATCCACACACCACCCACCCGCCCACCTAAACTTTTTCTAGCCTGGCTGCCACATTCATAAAAAGCAATTTGAACAATCAGGTGGCACAAGTTTGACACAGCACATGGAAGGCACACACATCTAATTTCAGTAACATTCATTACCCTTATTAGGTGACATTTCAGTGGTATAACAATCATTTTCATAGACATGAATAAGGCTGTAGTGGGCAGAAAAGGAAATTGAATGTTTCAGGGTAATCATTCAACGGGAGACTTTTCTCTCCATTCAGGCAGACATCTCCCTCAGTTTGGGATCCTACCCTGGAATTCATCTTTTGGAGTTAGAGACCTAAACCCACCTATGAAAAAAATGAGACTGCATGTTATCCAGGGCACCCAGTACCGTGGCACACGCAGTTGATGGGGTTCGGATGCTACTCAGCAGTTCAGGACAGGATGCAACAGCCATGGCCCATAAGAAGCACCATCTCCAGACTACTCGGCTCAGCTGCCACAGACGGCTGTCACATTCACTGGCCACGGAGTTTCCAGCTGTACTAATAAAGCAGTAACTGGGCTAAAGTGAAACAGTCCTAATAGGACTGCCTGACAGCAGTTCCTAAAGAGAGAGAGAGAGGTACACAGGAGCAGTAGAGGCAGATGCACTCACAGTATAGCTAAATGACTTGACCTCTACCTACAAGGAAAGTGGGGCAATCTCTATTTTGAGTCCACTTTGGTGCTGCAGGGACCTGAAGGTGACTTTGAGCTCCTGCTTCAGGCAATGCAGGAGTGCTGCGTTCAGGGAATTCAGGCATTTGTAGAGTTCAACAGCAGATGTTAAAGGATGCCAAAGTCATGTAAAGGGTAGAGTTTCACTAGGAACACAAAAATACTGTTAAAAATCTGGGATCTGTGGGTCTGGCTTCTTTATGAGAAGGGGTTTGAAATGAGCATACCTTGACCTTCCCTTCTGTAACTCAAGGGTACTAAGTTTTCCTCTGTCCAATGAGATTCTAACACTTAGAACCCGAGACAGCCAAGTCTGTATGATGATTAGATCTCTAACATCTCTCCCAGATTTATGATGCTGTATGTATGCTCTGTCAGAAAAAATATTCTGCATACCACAGAAAGAAGACATTGCAAATTCAATGGCCGATATTTATCTTGGAAGCACAAAGAAAAAAAACAAACCACCACCACCACACAACCAGAGCAAACTGCTTCACAAGTCCTCATCATGCATAACCCTATCACTTGAATATGGTGATATTATCACAGTTGTACTTCATAGAGCAATTGAGAAGAATTATAATTTAAGCAGGAGACTACGATTTATACTGTATGCACATGTAAGCAGGAACTTCTAACAGCATGTCCTTATGCCCGCTGCAGCAACCACCACAACAACTTGCATTCAGCATCTCCCCCCTGGATGCCGAGCGCTCCCAGTAAGGACAGAAACACATCTGCCAGAGGCTAGCAGGCACAGGAATATATATGACGATGGATGACACCTCACAAGGACTAAAATTTACAGGTATCAGCTGGCTTAAAGAAAAATACCTGACGTTCACGGATTGTTTCACAATCACTTAAAGCTTTACTTCTGCTGGACGGTAAGAAGCACAGCTTTTGCACATGAGATAGAGGAGCAATCTGCAGAATAATCCGTTTGTGTCCTTGTATTCCTGAGGCTAAGACTATTTGCTTTACATTACATTAGACAGTCTCCGAGTTGTTACCAGTTTGATAAACAGAGTAGGAAATAAAAGAAAACCTTGATTTCTCCTTTGCCCATGTACAAATGAAGTCATTCTTCTGGTGAAGAGAACTAAAAGTTTTATAAGGAAGAGCGCTCTAGGTCCAATATTTGGTCACTGACATTAACTAAACTAAACCAAACCATTAAAGTAAACCAAATACGGACATGCAACACAGGACAATGTAACACATACGATAGAAATGAACAGTGGCCTTAGAATTGGCAGTTCTAATGTAAAATTTTAGATCACTATGGAAAGCACACATAGTAAAATGAAAGCAGTATCACTGGGATAGTGCATAAAAATCCTTCATTAACACAGTATTTTAACAATATTCAAACATGTAACTACATTCCAAGACTATAAAAATTACCAGTAGTGAGCAATGCAGAAACAGAATAAGTATCTCTATCGAAAGTTTTTTAAATATCCAGTTGTATAGTCAGGAAAAAAACCCCTAAATACAGCAAGATACTTTAACAGCTGTTATGTTACCACAGAAGTTGTAAGGAGGTTTAAAATTATTAAGTATCTGGCCACCCAATACAAACGTGTAATTGCGATCACTAGATCAGAGTCTGTTGAGAGGTAGTTAGTGTTTTAAATAGCTAATTAGAAAAATAGAGAAAAAAATCAAAATGGGGTACACTATACAGACTTCTGGTAAAAGACCCGATGAAGATTATAGAAGTGAAATAGTATTCTCAAGATTGGCAAAAATTTAGAAGACTTTAAAGGACAGATACGTTCAGATCCACAGAACACTGCTCAGGAGCTGGGAAGGGCATTGTGGTCACCAGGCTCTCCCCTTCAAGGTGCCAAATACCCACATGATATTTTGATGTGACATAACAAGATGTCTATGAGAATTACTGTACCATGTAATCAAAAGTCAATTATCCTGAGACATCACTTCTAAATTACAGCTGTATCATAGAATCTAGAAATAGCAAATTATGTGATAATTAGTCACTGGATTGCCTGATGATTTCCATTATAAATTATTCCAGAGAACTAACTATTTAAAACACATATCTATTTATATATCTTCGCTTATAACTTTAATAGGTAGTGACTGAGATACTTTTCTGGTTATTTGTAGAGTAAGAATCAAATGGTGTGGGAAAATAATTGCTTATGAACATACCGATCACTCTGTAGGCCTGGTAATACACGATATTTCTTTATTCAAAAGTCTATTCAAATTTTTGAATGGAGTTCACACTTCAAAATTTTTTTAACGCCTTCATCAGAACAGGGTCCTGAAATATTTGGTTTTCTTTGAAGTTACACTTAGTAAGTTGTTATAGTTGAGGTGCTGCATGCTTAGCATTTATTAACTTGCAAAGAGGTTGAATCCATGTAGCTGAGAAAGCTCTTTGAAAATAAGATTTTTCAAAGTGTCAAGTTTAACACTGGTATGAATTAATATATTTTTACTGATTATGATCTGAAGTGGTCCAAACGCTGCTATGACCAAAGAGTGTTTTTAAAGACACTTTTAAATTATTCTTTTATTTTTAAATTTCAAACAAGTTTAATGCTAGTTTGAAATATTTTTTTACTCCACTCTCAGTAGAGGCCCGGTTTGAAAACCCATTAAGCTGATGTGGAGAGTTGTGCTCTGCCTATACCTAGTGGAAACCAAAACAGTTTGTACTTCTTATACAAAGTACAAACTCCTACAACATATTTGCCGTGAAAATCATCCTCATAGCTGAAAGGAGAGGCCCGACATTGAATCACTGAAGTGTATTACTCTACTCATGATCCTCTAATCTAATCTAAATGTAAATAAAACATCAACCTGCCAATGCACCCAAAAACACTTTCAAAGAAATTAGTGTGGGAATTCAGACCTCAGGAGGTGGCTGCCCTGTTTGCTGCCAGCCAGGCTCAGTGTCCTTCCTCCACTCCCACCCCACTTCAAACAGGGTGCGGACACGGTCTGCAGATGGTAGGAAGGCACAATTTTCCCCTTATCATAGCCAGCATCACAGAGAAACAGGAGCACAGACATTTCACAGCCAGCCTTTGAGCAGAACCCATTCTGCAACCCCCAGCATGCAAGCCTAGGAGGAAAACACGCTCTGTTTTGCAAGCAGCGGTTATGCCCCAAACCGCTGTTAATTTTCGTACTCTTAACAGAGAAATGAACAACAGTCTTGAAAGCAAAATTCCAGAGTACTCACTGCTACACCTTATCCTCAGCCTAAATGGCTGCATAAAGTGCGGGTATCCAGTAGTAAGTGTAATCCTGTAGTAATTTTAGACATATTTAAGGCTTTGGCTGTTTTTAAACCACAACATTTAGAAAGGGGACAGACACATTCCAGAGATATTAAATGTGGACCGCTACTAGAGGTCTAGCCCCAGGTATCAGGAACAACTGTCCTTCAAGGTTTAAGTGTCTCTCCAGAATGCTGAAAGAGGATCCTAGGAAATTTTTAAAACATATTTGCTTGTAGAACTAATCCCTGTGTGAATTGTGAGACTGAGAATGTTTATCTCACAGTAACAGAGTATATTGATACTACCTTTAGTACTCTAATTTCTAAAACTTCTGCTTCAGTTTTATTTCTGTTTGCTTTAGTATTATATCTAACATCTCTAATTTGTATTAGAGTGCAACATTAGCAAAGTCATACTATTGCCAATATTTGCAATAAACTTCTTAAAACACCTCACAGGAATGGCAACGTATGCCCGCTTTTATAAATTATCTGTCCTGCTCCTTTTCAAGATGGATATTTTTTTTTTTTTTTAAGCAGACATTTCTTCTCAGTTAAGCAGAGGTGAGAATATACTTGCCACCATGTGAGACAAACTCACTCCATGACGTAGCAGAGCATGCCAATATGGGCAGAACAAGCCCACATCACCGTTCTTTGTAAAACAACTTATGTAAAGAGGCAGTATGTCAGGGAGTAAGCCAAAGTAAGTAAACATCTCCTCCCTCAGCGTACATAGAAAGAACAAGGGTGTCTTACCAGTTCATGAACTTCCTGGAAAAATGCATTAGAAAAGACAAAAAAACTCTCAGTTTGGCAGACCAAAGCCCAGAAGTGCCACGTCACAGTCTGTCAGATTTTTTTGAAACTAGGCTTAAAACTCTCTTTTGCTCAGTAATTTCCACAACATTATTCATAATTCTGATTGTGTTTCTATACCCTATACTGCATTATTTATAAACAGCACATTATTAATTGTGAACAGTAGCGAAAGACTGCCTTTTGCCTAATTTTCTCATTGCAATCTACTTTGAAAATGGCCATTTCCAGATAGCAAAACATAGACTAAAGTAACAAAACCCCTTTTTCGCCCTCATCCAGCAAACAATCAGTGCTGAAGAACAACCCCTGGAGCCCTTTACTTCCCCTGTATTTGTGCTGTACAGAATTACTCACTTCTTGCCAACATCCAGTAGCTGATTTCAACAAGCTCTGGTCAGCAGGAGGCAGGACACCAAAGACAAGACACACCACCCACTTCTAAGACAAGTGTACTCCCACCTTGCCAGCCAGGTCACTCCTGTTTGTAATTTGGGGTTTTCTTCTAGGGAGGAGCAAAACAGGTGAGATGCTGGTGGTGAAGATGATGCCCACCATCTGCTGCATTTGTGGTTTTTCTGAGTCTTTCTCTGAAAAAGAGAGAAAACAGAAGAGAAAAGGGGAATTCTATTCAGATTTGTGTGATGTATAGTGCTGGTTTCACAAGCTATTGCATGCTTATTTTAGAGATTTTTTTGCAAAGACTCTAAAGATGGTTGTGAGAGACAATGTAGGGATGCTCTTATAAATTTTGGCATATTTTTTTCTTATAAGCTACCTGAGCATAAAGTCTGTTATATTTCTCCCTGCGGTCCAACCTTGGACCCCTGTAAGGGATAAGGAATAAAGGGAACTGGCAGAAACCCCAGCCCATCATCATAAAGACATCCCTAGGCTATAACAGCAATGCTGCTCCTCTTTGTGATTAAGGACTATGCAATCAACGGTCAAACTCTTTCTCATTCCCCGATTTTTTTGCCTTTTCCCTATGTCTCAACCAGTTGCCCTTCTGCATCCTACTATAATAATTTTTCTTTTACACTGACTGGTAAAAACACCTCCTTGCACACTTCCCTCCTCCCAGAAGGTAAGGTACTGTTCTGGTTACACACTCACCCACAAGGATCTCTCGTAACAGGAACATGTGCTCATCATACACTAGCATTAATTGCATGAAATAGTTAAAGAATACATTTTTCTGCCAGCACTGAGATGAGTTCAATGTTTGGCTGTGCCACAGCACCTCAAGAAGTCACCTCCATCCACTTTTTTTACTCCAGTGGGGAAGGTACAGTGTTTATCTCACATGCAAACACTTCCCATTTACAGGACACCTGAGAAGGCAAGTTGTATCCTTCTGTGTGTATGTCTTAGAGCACAAACTACAGCAATGCTGGGAAATATGTATAGGTAGAGACATTGAAATATTCCTTTGATATCCTGATCTGAGGCCAAAATTTATGTTCATGTCATTTCACCTGTCCATGCTCCTCTATAGCAAAAGGGCTTGCTTTATACTTACAGATCTTTATTAATATTTTTATTCTGAATATCTCTACAGCTGTACACACCTGTAGCTGTGCAAGCATGACAGAAACAGCAGCCTTTGGGATAATTACAGTCTACTCAAAATTATGGCTTATGGCTTAAACAAACATCTTTTCACAAGACCTGTCAAACTATTACAGATTGTTTGCTTATAAATTAATACTACAACATTTAGAAACTCTTATACAAAAACAATATTTGATCATTTTGTTCCATCAGATGCCTAAATTTATTCTTAGCAGTTTTGATTTTTATCTGTTCACTGAATCAAGAAAATGGGTAGACAGGATAATTACTTTCTAGGAAGTAATGACGTCCAAAATTAATGTACCAGTGATGGTAAAAGGCAGTCAAAAATGTTACTGAATAAACCCAAGCTGATTTACGTGGTGAAGGCAATCAACTGTTAATGCAGCTTCGTTTTAATTCTCTGCTTTCTTAATCTAATCCTTTTCTTGTCAATTCAAAACTGACGTAAGTGCTCAGGGTGCAGAACTGGAGCTGTCAGCATCATCCAGACACAAGGCCAAACCTCCGGAGTTCATGGAAGGTTTTATGTGTGGGTGTTTTTTCTTACTGTAGTATGACTAAAACTTACCTTTCCGTTTACAAGACAAAGTGTATGAGCTTTATGTTTCCCGTTAGCAACAGGTACGTAACCTTGAAATAACGTGAAACTTCCTTTATTAAAATAGCGCTCTATGGTCCAGCTTTTTTGTATGTGTATCTATGGCAATAAAGCTGTACAACTAAACCTGTGCCCTCTGTGCATCTCATACCTGCCAAACGCCCAGGTGGCAGCTTCCCAGACTTCTCTGACAGTCATATGCTTCCCAGAGAGGCTTGCCAGAAAGGTGTCAGAGGACCAGAGGATCTCCTCCGCGTCCTCCAGGAAAGGCGTGTGTTGGGATGCCAGCACTTCCTTAGCCCTGTCGTGGCTGGGTGCAACTGGGCCACTCTCATAGCCATCTGGAGATTTTAAGGTTATTGCCAGTAACAGGCAAATAAGTGGAAAGAGTCACTATTCCCATTCTGGACCTGGGCATCTAATGTTGCTTATATCATGATATGCAAAGTAGATCTTAAAATAAATTAAGGCTCCTAAATAATTTGTGTACCTCAGGTAATTTCGACAAAAATCTCAGCAGAATTTGTGTTACACTAAATTATAGTAATTCAATCTCTTTCGTTTAAATACATTGCTTCTACATAAACTAATGGAAGTACCATCAGGGTACAAAATTACATGCTTAAGCAAATGATTGTAATATTAGGCATGAAAAAAAAAGTTACTTGAACAAATCTAAGTTTATGCTGTATTTACATGAGTGTGCTGCATGCTTCATTGTCTGTACAATCAAAATGATAAATTAGTAACACACTTCAGAGATCTATTTGAATAAGGAACCCGATATTGTTGTAAGTTTATCTTCAGGGTCAGTGAATAATTTTGTACTTACTGCCACACTAAAATTAAATCCTCTATAATATTGTAACTCTCAACTGCAGGGGTGTTGCTGTTCGTTATGTTCCATGCTGACCAATTAACAGGATTGATTACAGCTTTAAATTAATTTAACTGAAACTATAAACTGATTTTATAGTTCAGGTAACAGATTGTTACGTTCCTGGCAGAGTGCTCTGTACAATGCAGTAGCACATAGTGCTGGCAGTAATCAACTATGATACGTATTTCCAAGCCATCGTACAATTCTTATTTTCTTATTTACGTATTTCTATCTGTTAATGACTGTATTTTAAGGCCTCTCAGCCACCTCTTAGCTCTGTGAGAAAGCTATGGTGTTGTTTATGTGTTATGGTTTTCTCCCAAAGCACATAAAATACGTGAAAGACTCCCCCACAGGACTTCAATTGACCTTGAATTTAATGAGTAGTGGCAAGAAGGGATTACTCTGATAAGAAAGCTTATTGAAATGGTTTAAATAGACTTCTTTAGCTCAGTACATTGCAACATGACACTCAATTTGTAGTGTACCAATAGCGTATTAGCAGTTCTTTGTATCTCCTCTGTCTTCATGGAAGGATATAGGAGTTTGACACTTTTTTGTTTGCCTGTTTAAACATTTTTTCAGCAGTGTAACTCTACTACTCTACTTATCACAGGAGAAATGAAACCCAGAACATCTGTATCAGATTATCAATCACGACACTCCACCATTTTAAAGTCTAGCGGAGCCTGGAGGATTGAGAAAACACTGAATATGCTACATTGCTGCTTTACATACATTATGATAACAGTGTCAGCTCCATTACAGACCTAGACAAGTAGCAGAAGCCTTTGTTTGAACTGAACACTGAATACTCTTCCTTGTGAAGGAGTTCATTTTCTTTTGTTGTGCAGTTTCTTTTCATGGAATTATTTGCACTGTAAGCTGCAGGGTTTCTGTCAAAGAATACTGGCAGACCAAATAATTGTCTATTTTGCATTTCTTGGTAGCTGACACGCTCTTAAATTCATTCCTTGCTCTGAAGGCCAATATAAAACCATCTGAACTGGCACAAGCTCTTAAGCATTTGTTAACCTTGAGGCACTTTTAAGCGTATGTTATTGCTGTTTATCTGCAAGATATTAAAAGTAATTTAGTAGACTGCCATAAACCATGGAAACATCCATCTGTCTAATTGTATCTCTACTCAAAACAAAACTAACCAAAACAAACAAAAAAAGCTTGATAATACCAGTTTCTTTTAAAAAATAACTCACAATTCCCTTAAGCCTGCTTCCTTCCACAACTGTTTAAACACAACCCCTCTTAGCTTTTCATTTTCACAGTAAAAACATCTTCTAAAAGCTTGCTGTCAGAAAGAAGGAGTTTCAGCAGGATGCATACTGATTCATACTCCTAAGAATCCCTATTTAGCCAATTATTGATCCTATTTCTGAGCCCTGTACTCAGCAATAGTGCTAATAAAGTACATTCAGGCATGATTTATCTTCACATCAGATTAGCCATCGTGGTATTCAGAGCCTGATAGTCTTAAACCTTACCTACCTGAACAAGAAAGAGCATGTATTAGGTGTGGTATAAATACTGCAGGTGGTATGAACGTCTCTGTTGATGAGGTGCTGAACTTAAATTTTGGGATGAAAGATTTGATTAAAAGTTATTTGCTTATTTAAAATTGTATCAAGTGGAAAAAAGTAATTTTCTAGGGACTTTATGTGTCATGTTGTCATATTATTCTTTCATTTAATAATTTAAATGTTTAGTAAAATAATAGCCTGTGTCAAAAGTTTAAGTCTGACTATAACAGATGATAACCTCAAGTCTGCCTTGGTAATGAATCAGAATGGCTTCTATGCATATAAATAAGACTTTGATGGCTGCATATGTTGCAAACACTGATTAAATCCGTAATTAAAGCTAGCTGGAAAAGCTGAAGTGGACTAATTTTAATCTTGAGATAGTCTGAACACACATCATAATGATAATGGGGAAAAAAAAGATGAGGAATAGAAGAGTGCAGGCCAAGGAGAGCCACCTTCTCCTTCCTCCCTTTGCCAATACACAGAGAAAGAGGTCTCCTAGTTTCTAAAGGTTATTTCCAAACGCCATGCAGATGTATTCAGCAAAAACCCTTATTGTGAGAGTAAAGAAACAACAGATGGAATATGCAGGTGGCTGTTACTTAGGTGAGCACTGCTAGGCTTCAGAGCCGCCTGCCTGTCCTCCTGCGGGGCTTCAGAGCCAGCGCCGCGCAGACGCCAAGGGCAGGCTGGGGAGCTGACCCCCGCAGGTCCCCCAGGTCCCCCAGGAACCAGAGAGGGGCAGCTTCACTCTCCCCTCTGCTGGCAGAGGGCATCTGGGCAGCCTGGCTCCTAACCCATCCCGGCGTTAGCTCGCGGCAGAGCCTCTCAGCGCTCTGCACCCTCTGCAGATACCAGCAGGCATCCCTGCCTGCAGCGTTGGTAAGGGACTTCTCTTATCATCCACTTTTCTGTCTCTGCTCCCCTCAGATCTGGTGACTTGCTTTTCATAGGTGAGAACCTGAAAACCTGCAGTGCAATGTACAGCAAATAGAGGAAAAGTTACTGGTGCAAAGAATTGCAAGTTGGTCCAGTCAGAACACCCTTTGAATGAGACTCACGTTCTGCCTGTGTACCTAAAAGCCTGTGTGCTTCAGCTGCAACTCCACAAGATCTGAAGTCTGAGCAGAAGCAAGTGCTCACTCATAGTATTTCTTAGAAATGCATCCACAGTGGCCTTCAAGTGAGTGGGTTGAAAGGAAGAATCACACCCTCAGTGGTTACTTTGAAGAGCTTTATCTTTGTGCTGAAAAAAAAAAAAAAAAAAAAGAGAAAACCCGCAATCTTCAACTTGAATTTGGTGAGACAAAAGCCGCTGTGAAGGAGGCAATGTTGAGCATTGCTTATGGAGCACAGCAGGAAAGGTTCTGGTGTCAGTAAGCGTCTGAGGAGAAGAACATCTTGTCTGAGCCCAGCAGTGACTTCCAGGGAGGGAGAAAATCAAGCTGCTGGGTCTTGCTTAGATTAAACTTCTTTACTTTCTTACAAGGAGGAAATTTGGTGCTAATTATTTGAAAGCAGTTTCTGCTGTAATTGGGTCTTTGTGAAAGCAAGAAGCTAATAACCTGCATAGCTCAGACAAAAAACCAGGCAGCCCTCCTCACATCTCTCTGCCAGCCTGCACAGGGTGAGGAGCAGCTGCCTGCCAGGGCAGCCACTTCATCACGGCCACCCAGATCCCCGTGCCTGGCCAAACACTCCCATCTTGTGGCACAGCAGTTCCCACCAAAACTCACCGCATCAACCTGCGTGGGGAAAGCCAATAGTGCTGCTGGAAGCTGTGCTAGTGGTGGTGCTCCTCTGTCAGAGACAGGTTCTCGTGCTTAGCATAGATAGTCATCAATAAAATATTTACTGCAATCAACATCAAGAATAATGGGAAGCAGAAAGCAGCTTCAAATCTTTGGGAACACATTTAAGGACTTGCAAAATATTCCATCATATTATTGTGTTTTGTGAGGACATGAATCCTAGTAAACACCGTGACACTTGAGTGATACCTTTGTTCTTTAAGCTTCTCAGCATGCAAGAGTAGTATTTTCTCTTTCCCAGAGATGAAGATGTTGCACCATTTGCCTTTGCAGAAATGACGATGAAGCCTGAAGTGATTTTCCACACTGCAGGATGCAGACATCTGTTATCTCGTTCTTACCTCTTCAGGAACACATCCACTTTGATAAAAAGAATGACGCGATCTGAAATGTGTGGGTACTATAATAAGTACAGTGGAAGTAGTTATTTGCTGATCACAGCTCTTATCTTGGAGAAAAGGGATGACTGACTAAGCCTCTGAAGCACAACACACAGTTTAAGCCAAGGTGGTTTTTAACCCTTTATAAAGCTTCACATAATGAATCATTCACAATGTTTTCACTACAACATTAAACACATTGAACAGGTTTTGGTTAATAGTGCTCAACTGTAAAAGCATACAAAAATTTGGTCTAACATCCCTTTTCTGTGGTTCTGTTCTTCCTGCATTTGAACCCAGAGCCTGGAGTAAATACTAAAGTTTTTTAGACCTAAGGGGAAAAAAAATCACAAAATATTCCTACAGCTTTTTTAATCATGAATATTTTGTTAATCCCACATTCTCATATTTTAGAGACTTAGGTCATATTTTGTGTTATGAATCTAAAACTGTATCTACGTTATTTTATTCACATTTCAGACTATTGTATATCATTGCTTAGCTGAGACTTGTAACCTAACAAGTAGTTAGGTTACAAGGTTGGTAGTGGAATTCACTATAGTTGACTAATCTAAAAAAAAAGCTATATTCGGTTGTGTACTTTGAAGCATTTCAGCTTAAAACACCACATTTAAGAACTCCAGTTTCCTGCCTTCATTAATAAGTGAATAATACAAGATAAATATGCCAATCTTACAAAATGTGAGCTATTACCTGGGGCTGGATACTAGCCAGTTAAACTGTCAAATAGTGATGTTGAAGTTAACCCTGTGCTGGCCGAACGAATCAGTCTTTCCCATGCTAAAGACCTGTTTCTACTACCCATGATTTAAATAAGAGCTGATTTTCTAATCATTCACCACTGGAAACCAAGGGACAATGAAGTAATTTCTACAATAGATTGGATGCATATGAGGTATGAAAAGCATCCTAAAGAAATAACATAATTACTTAGAAAGATGCTCCTCCTTGAATGAGTGGAGCACTGAACAATTTCCATGCTGAGATCTAAATCAGAGCCAACATTAATGTGCTAAACATGCTTTACAAAGATTTTGTAGGAAAAAATACTGTGCATGCAGAACAATTAGTTTTATGTTGACAGGGGTTTTATTTTGTTGGCTGGTTTTGGGATTTTTTTTAATAGTAGAAAGTATTCACACTTACAGATTAATTCCTTTTGCCAAGATACTTTTTTTTTAAAAAAAAAGTTGTTTTTTTAAAAGAAGACAAGCTAATAAAAGCACAGTTATAGCCTCAGTATGAAGTCATCCTGCTTTTTCCTGGGTCAAAAACATCTGTCTGATGTCTTTAGAATATGAGTGTCCAGGGATGTACAGAGGTACATGATGGTTTAAATATTTGACCTCAAGTACATAAAAGATTCTCCAAACACATTATAAATTCCCTTAGTAAAGAAATCCCAGGATTAAATAATGCAAGAATACATTGTTTGCATAGAGAAGAAAAATTATATGTCACATTACTGGTAGGACTATAACTCCCTGAGGTTGTACAAATGTCTTTGAAATATGATGTAGAAAAATTCATGAGGATATGTCACTTTATCAACACTTATTTAAAATTCTTTGCCCAATACAGCTATGCCCTTGCTACCTATGAATAATGTGAATATTTCTAAGCCACAACAATAAAATCTCTGTATAATAATGTATATTGAGCTGTCATCAGATCGTTAATATTACAGATTTGTTATATGAAGCCCAGACATGAGGACCCTAAGGTGACAGCAAAACAAAAAAGTCAAATGGCTTTTTTTTGCACTAGATTCCAGGGAAGTAGAGCTTCAGAAAACCTGGTATCTCAATAATATCTCTGGGAGGCATCTGCGAGCTTCAGCAAAACCCAAGATCTGCAAATCTCAGAGAAATCTGATTAATTCCTTCAATTCCCTTAAGAGGAGGCAGGCTAGTGTAAACGCACACGTGTTGTCTCGGCAGAGCTACCCACCTGCCACCTGTCCCTTCCCAGCTCTCTGCCCACTCAGCTCCCACATGGTCTATCCTCTTCCTTATTTCCATCCTGTTTTCCTTGCTAGTTTATTCTTTACAGATTTTGTTAAAATTGCCATCTAGCCCCTTCTTTTCATTTTCCATGCATATCCTCTCCTTCCTTCCCTAAATTTGTTCTAATTTTTCCACCTGAATTTTACTGCTCAAGGCACAGCAGAACTGGCTGTCTTCTGAGGACCTTCTGGATCTCAGCCCTCCTCTTCAAACTCTACTTGCCTTTGCAATTTTTGCTTTTCTCCCCTCTTTCCTCCATCATCTTATGGGCTTGGTTATCTTTAAACATTTCCTAATGGGAAAGAGTTTTGGCATGTTATCGTTTAGTTCATTGTCCAGGAGACACATTTAACTTCTGTGCAGTCAGTGCCAGACATAGGAAATGTTTCTGTTTCAGAAAGGCTGTTCCTGGAGATTGCCCTGCAGACTTGGACGCTTGTGAAAGGACCACAGACTCACAAGAACCACAGCAGAGGAACTCATCAGCTTGGCAGATGAGTATACAATTTCTAGTACCACCTCAACTAGAAGACCCTGGATCATCCTTTCTTAAGTTCCCTTTTTGCCAGCTTCTCTCAGTTCAGTTGGTCAGCCAGCACCCTTTTCAAGAAATAATGACCAAACAGCCATGGCAAGAGGATTGTTCTTTTCCTAACATTCCTCTCCCTTTTCCTGGTGGAGGGACCTGCCACGTTGGTGGGTAACCTCATGCACACAACCACATGTCCTTTCCTTCTCTGATTTTATAATTTGATAATTTTGCTCTGTGTGATAACATTGTCTTGCAGCTCAGCAAGATTGAATCCAATTATTCACTGCTGGGTTTCCAGCAACCAGGGGAAAGGTGTAAGTTAGACTACAGGAACATTATATATGTTCCCTTCAAAACTAGGGGAACTTAAACAGCCTCTACAGTCCCTTTATGGAGGTAGAGGTTTTCAGCAACTGCACAGTGACATCTGCTATAGATATAGAGAGATGGCACTAATGCAAACAGAAGGAAAATAAAACTTCATCTAGGCAGATGTTTTAACAACTATGAATTATTGGGCTACTCTGTACTTTTCTGATCTTCAATTAAATGCTCATTGTGAGCCTTGCTCTTCCCACTGAGCAGTAAATTGGCACCAGATAAGTCATTTGTTTGCTTTCTATGAAAAGAGGGCTTTTAAAGATATCCATCACAGACAATTGTAGGAGGCCAACAATGTCTTCAAAATTGTTATCTTGCAACCTCCAATGTCTCCTCTCATTTAACCAAACTTGGCCTATTCCATTAGAACTTTTAGGTTGTCCTGTGCTTTTCCACAAGATAACCACGGAGGGGAGCAGCCCTTCCATGGACGCTTGTGAGAAGCACTTGACATCAACCAGTGCTCCTGAGAACCAGATCTTTCTCCTAAGAAGACCTTTCAGGCAGACTCCATTACACAAATATCTGCTCTTATGTAGAAATGTCTCTGTAGGTTATATTTTAGAGGAATTTTCTCCCTTTCACTAATAAGAAACCACTAGAAATTAATTATAATTGTTTATGGGCTTAAGCAGCAGGTCTTCACAAACACAGGTTCCCATAGCCCCAGGTAGCCAGAACCATGGTTTTGCTTAACAGTAAGTTACTAATTAAAATCAGCCAATCTTAAAAACTCTTCACCATGGGTGAAATACAGTCTGCAGAAGAGAAATTCCACATAAGAGAGTTTCAGGAAATATGAAATTTCCAGACTAAATTGTCCAGGCAATGTGACTAGAGACATCTATAAACCCTCCCGTAACCCTTTACATGCCTTTCTGCTGCCTACACTGCCTATTCTGTTACTCAGTTACTGTTCATGGTATCAAACTCCAGGGAATTATGTGCAGAAACTCAATTTTCAGCCACTATCAGAATATTAAAGGCAGCTGTGGATGCTAAAATACACAATTTGCTGTTTTGTTCAAGTGATTCTTACGACTTAGGTAACTCCGAAACAGAAAATAGGCTGATGACCTAGTGCTCATCACTGAATTCAAAGCAACTGTGCTAAACAGGTTTCACAGAAAGTTATTCTATTAGGTCGTAGCATGAAATTTAGTTTTTCCCTCTGCTTGTTTAATGCTTCAAGTTTTACATGATTGGAGGAGCTCATTCAGTATGTTCCTGCCCATCAGTAGCTAGTGTGGACCTTTACTGAAGAAGTTTTGAAATATATCAGAGGGATCTTAGATCAAGAAGAAACATCTCATCAAAGGCAGAAGATCCTATTCATGCACATTTTTCCTCTTCTTAGCTAAATAAAGTCCTTAACACTATAGATTAAAGAATAAACTTTTCTATTTTACAAAATTGCCACTGTTCAGATTTACTATCAAGGAAGGAGACAATTGCTGCAGATAACATAATTTTTACAAAATATCTATAAATTTTTGCCAGTTAACGTATTTTTACAATGTAAACAGGCTTTAGGAAAGATTTGTGCTTTCATTCTAGGCAAACAATAATAACAATAATAATAATTTAAAAACTCTACCCATTTCATCATTTTATGCTCATAACTTATGTTGAATAGAATGAAAAATGATTAGCAATAGGGGTTTCAAAGCGAGCTATGGAAATCAGTTGAATATTCAAACCCTGCCGGAGGTGTTAATGGGTAATTAAATATTAAATATAATGTAATTCCATACTCTCCAGGAATGGGCCTGTTTCAGCTTCAGGTTCTCATTGGAATTATTTACATCTTACTCTTCACCTAGGTACGTGCACTGGATAGTCATCTGTTTTGGTTTCAATCACCAACCTTCCTGTGCAGCAAAATGTTGCTGAAACACTGTGGCTGTCATGCATTGCACAGCACCTGATCAAATGATTTATGAGTATCTGACAGTGATCTGATGCTTCTAATTTGTAAATCAAATGTGCAAGCTGTGACAAATATCAAACATCTCTTGGAAAGTGGAAATGCACCTGGGGAAGTTCAGGCTTACTTAGTTACCTTACATACCCATCAATGCACCCCAAAAACCTGTCAGGCAAGTAGAAAGACTCCTGCCTGGCAGCCTATATGTTTATTTGAAGTCCTTCTACATGACCTCTGCAAGTCCCTGCTCTGGGGACTGCAGCATGGTGTGAAAGACTGCAGCACAGAGGCTCCTCATCCCCAACCTCTGTCTGGGAGGTTCAGCACTGCTACCCCTTTCAAATTAAACCCAATGTTTCTCCCCTCCTGCAGTCAGTAAATTCATATGCTGCTTTTCTCTTACACACCTGGAAAATTCTTTTTCTGCACCATTCAATCTGCAGAAAGAGCAAGGAAAAATGGAAAAACTGATCTTTTGACTTTGTCCTGTTTTTCCCAGCACTTTTCCTGTCCTCCCTGACGTGCCTTTCCAGCATAGTGGCAATATGACACATTGCTTAAGCTGGACTCTTGATTACTGAAGTATTTCTTTCTCTTAATGAGAAAAATTGGGCATTCATTTACCATAAGCCCTGTCTTATTCATTTCAGACTGTAGTAAATGTTTGCTCAGTGTCCCCAGACAGCTACTAGCAGTAATAACATACATATACTCAGGGGATCACAATGCCTAGCTGTTAAGGCAAATGCTCTTTTTCTGGAATAGTTATTTACAAAACAATTTCCTCTCAGCATGTTATCTATACAGCTGCAAAAGACTAAGGAAAGGTCACAATCCATTCAATTTCCCTTCCACCCACCATTCCAAAATCAAGAGGAAAAGAAAAAAAAAAAAAGCAGCCACATGGAAAGTGATGTCTCTGAAGAGCCACCCTGGAGCAATCAGAGCTTAACCCAGTAAAAAAAGTTCCTCTGAAGCAGCACCTGGAACAGGAGAAGGATGACTAGCCTGCAGGGGCTTTCCCACCCCCTGGAGAGCGTGGCTGCTTGAGGAGCCTGACAGAGCAGATAGGACCATGGAATATGGTCCTATCCTTACAGCCAGCTCTGCACTGAGCATAGAAATCTTTCCGTGCTGATGGCATCATGTATGCAAAAGGTCTGTGCCTGAAGCTTGCAGCTCTACCTTCAGAAGGCTCTGGTTTCTAGAGTTGTTTCAATGACAGGGGGTACTTTGTCTAAAAATTAGCAGTGATTTTGTAAGTTAATTCAATTTTCTCCTTGCAAATAAATGTGGATTTAAAGCCTCTGCACTTGATGTCCAGTGAACCAGTAGGAAACCACAAAGCTTACACTCATCAGGTCCCATTACAAAAAAGGCTTTCTGAGATGCGATCCTAATGACCACTCACATTTTTCACAGGATTTTTATCTCACTTACACAGGCTGGCTGGGGGATCATTTTACAAAGCAGTTAGTGATGCCGAGCCCTACTGCTGGGGCAAACTGTTGCATTTGATACTAAAAATTGTAGAGCTACAGTGGAAAAAGACAACAGAAATTAAAGCTGTGGTAGAGTCTTTGGAGTCACAATTACTGCTTATTTCTGGTATTCCGAGTACCTGGACTCAGCATAATCACAGTCTCACTTTAACCCCAAAACTAAATGGGTTTCTCCTCAGCACTTCCCAGCTCATGGACTCACTAATATATAGCAACGTGCATAAACCACTACTCAATCCAATGTCCTTTCAGACCAGCATGTTGTGGAGACATAAATATATACAAAGAATCTGCACCACAGGAGGATCAAGTTGACTTTAAGTTGCCTAAAGCACTGCAAGAAAAAGATTTTAAGTTCTAATCCTTTTAAGTTGCAGACTTTAACTTTTGTGCCTTAAACTTCCATGATTATCATGAGTCTTATGATAGTTAGTGCACTCTTTAAAGCTCCAATATATCCAAATTCTCAAATTTTATTTAAGAAATAGGAATTCTAGTGTTCATATTTTCAGGAAAACATGATCATAAAGCCTGAGAAAACAGCTTTTTAAGAAAAACTGTATTGCTTCATTTTTTTTTTTTAATCTTATGATTTGGAAGGTGGCAAGTCAGAGTCATTATTTCTGAAAATCAGCAAGTCATCCCTTGCAATCTGAAGACCATTAAAACCTCCAGATAAGAATTAGATATTCCAGATCTAATAACAGTAATTTCATATTTCATATGTTACTTTGAAAAAAAAGCAGAAATATGCCAACTTCCTAGCATTGGTTTAGGCAGTGATTTGTTTTCTCATGAATAACTAGCTCAGGAAATACAGTCACAAGGACACATTGGCCCAAACACTAATCAGAATGCAGGCTCCTTCTTGAAAGGTAAATATCAGAAGCATCCTTGACACCTGTTGTGGGTACACACACATGCTTCTGGCAATAACTCTGTAAATCTGTCACCACATTTTGTCCCTTCTACTCCAAGAGGACCTTGCCTTTAGCTCTTATATTGTCAGCAGGATGCCACCACCTCCACTAGTCCTTCCCACCACTTGGGCCAAACTCTCTACACTTGGGTGATCATCCTCTGCTTACTTCTTCCCCAACTCAAGGAACCTCATGCTTGGTCCTTTTGGCTATCTGGACCTTTCCCACCTTGGGCCAAGAGCCTTTACATGTGCTTCTCTTTAGCAGCATATCCATAGTGTCCTTCCACTTATTGGAGTGGTCTTTTCCCATTGCTGAGCCTCTTCCCTTCAGCCCAGCTTCTTATAGCTTCTCTTGCTGCTTGACACTTTCTCCCCCAGAAATTCACTAGGACTTGTATATGCGCTTTTAGGACATATGGACCTGGTTTCAACTGAAAATATATAACTGTGGTACCATCAGCAGTCTACTTGCAGCATTATAGAGTAGACTTTGTAGGATAATTGCCTAAATTAACTAACTTTCAGGCACCTAATTATCCTATGTGATGTTCCTTGTGGCTGGACTACAACATATATCAGGGCTAGCGAATTGCAAACAATACTGCCAAATCCACGTGACCTGTATTAAAGTGGCAGATCATCTGTCTCAGGATGATTTATAGCATTATCTACCTGATAATTGTAAAATGCTGCAGTCATCACATCCTACATTTGTCCTGATAGCTAAAGAGCCAAATAGCACATCTGAGGTCAGACTGCAAGCATGAGCCAAATCCAGGCCATTGCTCCATCCTTGCCATATGGGAACCAAGTACTGGAGCCTTTCACTGGTGGAAACTGCAGATGCTCTTTCACTTTCTGCAGATTCCCCCTCTCTCCACGCGTTATTCCAGACAGCACTGCATGGATACTGCAGTACTTCTATTTTTAACAGTGTGAGGCACTTGGCTAGGCATTCTCTATGCTCTAATATGTGTTTGATCAAAAATTTAACTACCTCTTATAATATAATTGTAAAATGAACACTTCCTGCTCCTGCAAATGTTTCCATGGAAACTGTCCATGCTGCGATTGCTACAAAACTAAAGGGATTTATTAATGGGTCTTTCTAATTTTTTATGAATTTAAAAAACAACTCTAGCTCAGAGTCTTGAGGCTTCAGTATTTCTAATTTGTTGCAGAAAAATGTATTCAGAGAATAAGGTACATAAAACAAGCCATAGTACTATAACAGAGTATAGTAGCCTAAATTCTTGGCTCCACAGAGCTTATGCTGAGAAGGGGTAGTTGAAGGTGGAGGTGGAATTACATTTTCTATTTAAAATTGTTCATGCAGAATGATGAAAGATACTTATTATGGGATGATACATTTGTGATTTCAGAAGATGATTGTAGGCTGCACTAATTAGGGACATTTTGAGTACAGTTGGAGACTCCTGGAGACCCAGTAATTTGTTTCATCAATATCATCAATATAATCCTCATTGTAGGAAATGCTATCTGGAATCTCCTTGGAAGCACTGTTAACATGAGTAAAGCACCCAAGATAACTCCCTAGCCTTCTGGTTCAGCTGGTAAGCGACTGGTACGCTTAGTAACGCCTTCCTACGAACACCCATGTGAACACTCAAACTGTAGGGCAGATCCTGTTTATCATGCCAAACTAAGTCATATTGTGTCCACAGATAGCGGAAGTAAACTCTGAATATTTCACACCACGACTTTCTTATTCCTAGGCAATGGAAGGAGAGGTACTGATTGAAAGACCCTGCTGTAGGAAAGCACGCAGAGAGGCTGAGCTCCAGCTGTACTTAGGAATCATGAAAGGGAATCTCCATTCAAAGAGGCAGGGCTGGGTGCCTCGCCACTGCCAGGAATGGGTGGCAATTAGGTAGCAGGTAGCCCCCTTTACAGCTTTCCCTGAGGCAAGACTTCAGCTAGGAAAAGTCTAAAGCAGGCAAAGTCTATCTCTTTTCTGCCTGGGAACATGGAAAGTTAGGGTGGTTGTGGTGGTGGTGGTGCTCAGGGTTGTTCACAGCCAAGAAACCTGGCAAGTCTCCTCTATTCACTGACTTCTACTATATAAATGAAGCTTTCATACTCACCTAAAAAATCCCAAGCAACCTCTCCAAGGTCCATACAAGGTGATCTCAGCTGTGGGTACTGCTGCCCATCTGAAGTCTGCCTGCAGTGGCATGTGACAAGGCTGCATATGCTTAAACTGTGTCTCCCAGGTTTCATCTACAACTGCTAGCATTAAAGACATGTTTTCTATAAGGAAGAGCATGAAAGAGCAGAGTTATACAACGCCCATGATCTCTTTGAAATCTATGTAGACTTCTGGATGATGAGCAAAGAAAACCATGTGTAAAACCTGTGATAATATATTATAAGCAAATATAATGTCACATCCAAGAAAGAAACAGCAAGACCTTGTCCAGAAGTTAAACTGGTATTTAAAACAGAAGTGTATTTATGTCGCTGAATGAGTACATGACAATTTTACTTACTTTTCTGTTACTGAATGCAAAACAGCCTTCATCCTCCACTTCTTGCATTTTTGCTGTTAATTAGCAAGTCTAGAGAAGAGAAAGCATATTAAAAGGAGTCAAAAGGAGGCAATTTTCTGATGATATAAGATGCCATAGCAGTTAAAGAAATCCCAACACAACTTAGCTAATTATATCTAGAGGTCTCAATTTGTTACTTTTGATCTAGGATTACATAGCTTTCTTTTCTCTTGTTAATTGTCTAGTTCAGAATTTCCTGAACATTATATCATCTTTGATGCAGCTGTCGTCCCTTTTCATCTGTTTGCAGAACTCCATTTGACAATACTAGCAAGAGTTAATGACAGCTGAAGTATTGATATTTGTGAGTGAGAGTGCCAGTCTTCTTTGACACCAGCGATCAGTCACAGCAGCTTCTCCTGAAAGATAAGGCTTCTCCAGTTGGTCTTTATGGTTTTTTTGCAAATATTGGGGATAAGGTATATCCTGTTCTGTCTTGACCCTGATTTCTGAATTCCACAAGGCAGCAAGTGGTTCACAATGAAAGAACTCCTGTAGTGTGCTGTTAGGATGGTTGCTAATACTAGGTGATCGGTACAAATTACTAGCCTCACCTGAATTAGATGGAAAAAACATCTTTAGATTTTTCTGCCCTTGTTCTTATTCTCCAGTAGATTATCATAATCTTTTCCAAGTCCTTTTGTCTTAGATTCTTAGATTGAGAAGGCAGAGTTACTGAATGTCTTCTTTGCTTCAGTCCTCACTGCCAAGGCCACCCCTCTGGTTTCCCAAACCCTGGAGGCAAGAGAGGAAGTCTGGAGAAAGGAAGGCTTTCCCCTGGTGGAGGAAGATCGTGTTAGAGATCACTTTAGCAGACTTAACACCCACAAATCCACGGGCCCCGATGGGATACACCTGTGAGTGCTGAAGGAGCTGGCAGATGTTATTGCCAAGCCACTCTCCGTCGTCTTTGAACGGTCATGGAGAACAGGAGTGGTGCCTGAGGACTGGAGGAAAGCCAGTGTCACCCCAGCCTTCAAAAAGGGTGAGGAGGACCCAGAAAGCTACAGGCCATTCAGCCTCATCTCCATCCCTGGAAAGGTGGTGGAACAGCTCATCTTGGAGGTCATCTCGAAGCACATGGAGGAAAAGAAGGTTGTCAGGAGTAGTCAACATGGATTCACCAAGGGGAAATCATGTCTGACCAATCTGACAGCCTTCTATGATGGAACAGCTGGCTGGGTAGACCAGGGGAGAGCAGTGAATGTTGTCTACCCTGACCTCAGCAGGGCTTTTGCCACTGTCTCCTGTGATACCCTCATGGGTGCGCTCAGGCAGTGTGGGTCAGGTGAGTGGACGGTGAGGTGGATTGAGAAGTGGCTGAATGGCAGAGCTCAGAGGACTGTGACCAGCGGCACAGAGGCTGCCTGGGGGCCTGTAGCTCGTGCTGTTCCCCAGGGGTCAGTGCTGGGTCCGGTCCTGTTCAACTCACTCCTCAGTGCCCTGGATGGAGGGACAGAGCGTACCCCCAGTGGGTTTGCTGGCGATACGGAGCTGGGAGGAGCGGCTGATACACCAGAGGCTGCGCTGCCATTCAGAGAGACCTGGGCAGGCTGGAGAGGTGGGCGGAGAGGAACCTGATGGAGTTCAATAAAGGCACTGTAAGGTCCTGCACCTGGCGAGGAACAGCCCCTGCACCGGTACAGGCGAGGGCTTGACCTGCTGGAAGGCAGCTCTGCAGAGAAGGACCTGGGGGTTCTGGTGGGCAGCAAGTTGCCCGTGGGCCGGCAGTGTGCCCTGTGGCCAGGAAGGCCAACGGGATCCTGGGGTGCATTGGGAGGAGCGTGGGCAGCAGGTGGAGGGAGGTGATCCTGCCCTCTGCTCTGCTCTGATGAGGCAGCATGTGGAGTGCTGTGTGCAGGGCCGGGCTCCCCAGTTCAAGAGAGACAGGGAGCTACTGGAGAGGGTGCAGTGGAAGGCTACGAAGGTGATGAATGGGCTGGAGCATCTCGCTGGTGAGGAAAGGCCGAGAGAGCTGGACCTGTTTAGCCTGGAGAAGAGAAGACTGGGAAGGGATCTTATCAATTCATGGAGATATCTTAGGGGTGAGTGTCAAGAGGACGGGGCCAGGCTTTTTTCAGTGGTGCCCAGCAACAGGACAAGGGGCAACAGGCACAAACTGCAACACAGAAAGCTCCACCTAGATATCAGGGAAAACTTCTTTACCTTGAGGGTGACGGAGCACTGGGACAGGCTGCCCAGAGCGGCTGGGGACTCTCCTTCTCTGGAGACATTCAAAACCTGCCTGGATGTGATTCTGTGCAACCTGCTCCAGGAGAACCTGCTTTAGCAGGGGCTTGGACTAGATGATCTCCAGAGGTCCCTTCCAGCCCTGACCAGTCTGTGATTCTGTCCTGCATGATGACACTAGTATGAGCTGTTTGCCATGCAAACCAGTTCTGTGTTAATTTGTTATCTGAGGATTTTGAGAGATAAAGGTCTATAGCATTTTTTAATTTGCTGTATAAAAGAAAGCGTTGCTTGACTACTGGCAAACAGCATCAAAAGGTATTGCCAAATTTCAGGAAATAATTCTTTTTTTTCCTTATATTGATTTTATTTTATGGAGCAGTTTTTCAGCTTACCCTGTTGATTTGGAAATGAGGAGAGTTAGCAGCACTTTGCCAATACAGGCTTTAATACACTTGCTAGATGAGGAGTTCAAATAGCTTTCCTTTGGCCTTTTGAATTTTACAGCTTTCATGCCTGAAGAAAAACCCACACCTGTCTGAAAAAAGCTATTTCTGTAACACTGTTCAACACAGTTTGGAGGAGAACTAGGATTTACAGCCCAGCAAAGAGAGATTTAAAGCTGGCCTGCGCTGCTGCTGACTTCAGACATTCACCTTTACTTCAAAGAGGCTCTACTCTTGCCACACAACCCCTCCCCTGGCAGCAAAGACAGAACTTGCTTTCATTGTCACTAGGTATTGCCAGTCACTTGTTAAATTAAAAATTGTCAGAGAGTGTGTTCCATGTGTTCCCTATTCTTTACATTTCTTATTCCCATGCTTGCCCTCCATGATGACAGAGATGAGAGGATTGAATTCTCAGGTAGGTCTGGGGCTGACAATTAACTGTTATCTCCACCAGACATGCTTTGATAGACCACCGACCAGTTATGGCACCAAAGTGGTTCTTCTCTGTGACCATTTACAGCAAAACCAAACCCAAGTTCACTGTTATCACTGTGTAGGAAATAATACCTGGAGCCCGGTACAGGGATTTGATGGATGTCCAATTAATTTAGGATCTCCAGTTATTCTGGGAGTCTTTTAGGGGACCAGCCTGCAAGACTCATGCTTTCATATGTTGCTTCTGTCTTTATCTTAAAGTATAACGTCATAACTTAGAGACTGACTAAAAGATTCTAAAAGCTATTTTACAACAAAGGGAAGAAAGGTTTGTAATTCTATTTTACTTTAGCTGAACAACAGAATTCCATTAATTCCCATTTTTTAGATTATTTTTTTTTTATGTCATCATGGATCAATACATCTGGGTTTGGTTCTTTTCAGTCTTACAGAACAGTAAAACCCACCTCCTCTCACACCTCCCCACACCAATTCCACTACAGACAACAAATATATTGTTAATGTAAGCAACCAGTTAATGCTTTCAGAGCTCGCTAGAGCCTGGATCCTCTTTGGCTCATTACACAGGCTATGGTGGCAATCTGTCTGCGAGACCTCAGCAATACAGAACAGTTAACACAGCACACGGGATCCCTGTTGAGACACCAGGTAACAAAGGGACAACTCTTCTCCTGAGCCAGCAGAATCTGCCTTTGTGCTATACCTTTAGGTCCAGGACGTAAAAATAGTTTTCTGAAGCTCTGACCCTGTCAATCCTTACTCCTCCTGATGAATGGCTGTTTCATTCAGTCCTTCCTTCCTCTTCTCTTGAGCAGTTATCCTGTTGCTTGCCTTGCCCTTTCCACCTTAATATACTATTTTTTCCTTTATTGGACTTGGATAAAGCATTAGGCAGATGTTATCCAAAAGTGAAGGTAAAAATATGTTTAGGGATAATGCAGCGTTTCTTAAACACTGTTCGCTGTTAAGAATTTCCTTTTTCTTTCAGCACTGTAATCGCAGTTAGCAATGCTGTAAATGTTACTTACACCTGACTTCTCAAAAGAAGGCAAGATTAGTGAGAAGAGTTTTAACAGCTTTGACAGAGATTTTATACCAACAAGGATTATATAATGCATGTACAAGTATAGTTTTCACATGTAGAACAGAAGCTGAAGAGGATAGAGGCTCTGCACAAACAAGCAAAGAAAGCATCATGGCTCTGGAGTCCAACAGGAGGAGTGCTTCTGGCAGCAGCAATTGCTGTCAGCTGTCTTACCCCTATATATTTTTTGTGATACACACTTCATGTTATTCTCTTAAAATTATGGCATGCATCTTTAAAAAACAAGCCATCTATGATATTTCAGTGAGATCCTTTTGACTTAAAACCTTGCTACAAAGAACGATTTCTAATGCAGCTAAATAAAGTAGCCACCCCATTTTTCCTAATGCATGGATGAAGTGACTCAGCTCTGCTGGCAACAACTACCTCCTGAAAGGCCAAGACAATTTATAGCTTCATAAAGAGCAACTGATAATGACCAGTGCGTATACATTCTGTTTCTGATATTTTATTGATCTGTGTAGGTGTCTGAATGGTGATTTCCCACTGCCAGTTCCACTGAGTAATAGCTTGAGATAGCTTTAAATATTAAATGTAGCTGGAAGATTTGTTTTCCACAAACAGGGGGAATCCCATTGTTTTAGCCCTTGCAGGGTTATTGTATTATGAATAATTGAAGAAGCTGAATCGAAATATTAAGGCTCAAAGCAACTGTTCCACAGATCTGAGAAGAGCTGGCTAAAAATGAATGGGGGTGGGATGGGGGGGCTGTAAGGGGTAGGGGGGAGGAATCACCCAAGGTTTTGCTGTTTGCTTCATTAACATTTAAAAATTGGTATTATTCTCATAAGCGAATTATAGCATGCAACATACAAATCATTAAAGCTGATCTGGAGACATTCCACACACTGATGCCATCCGGATTTCCAATAGTCTGTTTAGTTTTCTTGGCACAAATCCTAGGAACAGAAATTATTCTGATCATAAAGGGCAGGGGCACAGGGAGACTAGTAAAGCAAGGTTTCGTAAGGACACAAAAAACACCTCAGAGCAAGTCAGCTCTTCTACTGCGAATACAAAATCAACTGGATTAGAAATAGAGACATCCAAACATTTCCTGATTGATCTGTTGGATACATGCTTGGGTGTGTTTTCCCCAGTCTCAGATACAAGCCTGTTCTCTGAATTGTTCCATTGTAAACAAGGATGTGTTTACAATACCTTTAAAGAAATGGGTTCCATGTTTATCTGAAGGGAAAACCTGTTTATCTGAAGAAACACAGTTTTTGTTCAAGGAAATGTCAAGCTACTGAAGAACACAACTGCAAATTAAGGTGGTGTTTCTGTTGCATCACACATAAAATGATCACAAAGTGGAGGCCACTGATGGTTTGACTTTGGCAATATTTTTCCTGACACTAAAGTGGCAGAAAGTCCTCTCCTTACGTCAGGGACCAAGGGGTTTTAGACTTTGAATCAGTGCTAAGAAAGCACTTTTTGTTTAACTGCCATGTAGCAATGCAGACCCAGGCCTAATTTCACTATAGCAGATTTTGTTCACTAGAATTGTGTTTCCTTTCTTCCAGCCAAGCTTCATTACTTACTAGAGCAAGAAATCAACATTGGCATACCAGCCATTTCTTTAAAACAGAGCCACATTAGTACATCAAAGAAACCTAACAGCCATAGGAACTCAACTTCCTTCAGGAACAGTCAGGTATTTTAAAATATCATTTGTCCTGTGGGTGCTGAATTTTAAGAACAAGATGTGCTGTGAACTAGACAGTATGGTATACTCCAAACCAGTTTCCAGTTAGAAACTTCTTATAAGGCACCATAGCCATCACTAAGAAATTTTGAGCACCGCTAATAGGCCAGAGCTCAAAAGATAAGGAAAGCAGCATCCTGGAAGAAACCATGGGGTCTTGGTTTGCACAGATTTTCTTTTTTTTTTTTTTTTTGACATTGCTTGCTTCTGTTTTTTTGTGCACACATGAAGTGTTCACATAAATAATCATTGCCATTGTCACCTAACGCTAGATCTTAACCTCTCAACTTGCTTTTATTTTCAGCATTTGATAAGGTTCTCCCAGTCCTCTGAAGACTATTTAGGCCAAGTAAAGCTTCATCCATAAAAATTAAATTATCTTGCTCTGGTCATCTACAAAACAACTTCATGCCTTTCTACTAACATAATCTTTTCTTTAACAATGCAAACACTGTTCCCATAATGTTCTCCATGCGGAAAAATTCTGGTAGTACTCACAGTAGGATATGGCAATTTCAGCTGCACACAATTCTCGGTAAAATTTAGCAAAATATAGAGGAATTAGACTATCACACAGAATTTAAACAAGGGAAATTAAAATGGGACAATAAACTCCTAGTTTTGTTTTTTTTTTCTTTTTTAAACTAAAAGAATAAACAACAATGCCTTTGTACAAGACCCTTCCTGTCCACAGCGGGATTAAGAGCAGCACTGCGCCTGCTGATCACTAACCCAGGTTGTCTTTCTGGTTTCGTGGAACAAGCAGAAACAACAGTGAGAAATTAATAGCATCTCAAACAGAATAATGCACCCACCACTTCTGCCTTTGTGAGCCAGTTTGTGCAGTCATATTTCTTTTTCTATTTTGGAGTAAGGTTAGGTGGCACTGCAGAATGAACCTGCATCTTACGGAACATCCCTGTACTGCCTGGCTCTTCCACAGCCGCTCCCAGGAATTTGGTTCCCCCTATACATTTGGTGATGGAGGGAAGCAGATGGGCTGTATTTACAGAGCACCTCTGTTGTTCCCTGGGTAGACCCCGGAGTACTTCAGAGATTTAAAATACATCAGCGGATGAGCAACCCCAGGCCACGAGAGCAAATGAACATTAATGAATGCAATTCTATCAATTTTGGTTAATATACTGAACTCATACAAATAATCGGCTGTGATGCTGTGAGAGCTAGTGAGTAGCTCAGGCCGGGAACAATTGTGTTTGAATAACAACTGTCTTCTTTTCCTCTTAATCTCTGAAGAAATTGATGAAGTAGGCCCTGCAGGCAAACCATGGGTGATAGGGTGCCCATGAGCCTGAAAGGATGCCATTAAGCTAACTATTTGCATTAATGTTTAAAGAGCCAATGAATCTGTTGTTTTGTTTAGCTGTATGAACTGCTTTTCACACAGCTGTTGGATACTGAGATTAATTGGTAGATTATTATGTGTCCTCACAACTTCAAACTATTAACCTTGAGTAGACTTTCACAGTTACTGTCAGCTGAAAAGGAATATTGCACTAAAAATTCTGAGAAAAATCAATTTTTTCTTTATTCCCTAGCAGCATTTATCAGGTATTAAATTAGAAAAGAATTTTATTTAAAAGATGTTTTCCTAGAGTTACCACCTTTTTTTCCTTTCAATTCCTGTTACAGGTAAAGATGGCCAAGTTGTAGCTAGCTTAATTTTTATCAAAAGACAGTATTTTAGCAACTTCAGAAACATAGGCTGAGTATCCTAAGCACTGGCTCTGCCGTCAGACTGCTGATCACTGGCACAGCCTGTGTTCTTCCACACCTTCGTCCCCAGCATGGGAACATAGCAAGGTCATGAAGGGCCCGTCGCAGGAACAGCCATAGAAATGCAGCTTCTCCTGTTGCGTGGATCAACCCTCAGTCACAAACAGCAGAGCAGTAAACCAAGCGGTTTCACCACCCATTACAGGAGGAGGGAAGACCAAAGGAAATAATTTACCGCTCTGTGTGCTTAATGGTTTTCTCTTGTCTGTTGTTTTTACCCAAATACATCACATGGAAAGGAAAGACCTCGGGAACACTAGCTTGGTGCTTTATCTGTCCCTGTTGGTAGAGGGACTGAGCTATTGTAATATTTCTAATAATAATTTTTGTATGACTTCTGCTAATGGAGTCTTAGAGTCCATAACAATACACCGTGTGTGCTTGTTGTAGGTCTCGGGTGCTCCTTCTCAGGCACTCTGAAGACTGAGTGTTGCTAGAAGAAGAAGGAAAACTCATCAGCTGCCCCAGCACAGTGCTGCAGGGGGTTGTCCCCCCCTGTGAAATTCTGCTGCCAGTTGGAGTTTGCTTTTGTGCCTTTTTTCTGTGCCCTGCTTCAGAGTCACCCTCTTTTCAGGCACTGTGAAATCATCCTTGTCAGGAAAAATCTTGATCCTTCCCTTCTGTCTAGTGTGATCGTAACTATACCTACTATATGTAACATGGTTTGTATGGGAGAACAGAAAAATGTACTTTTAAAAAGCATGCTTTTAACTTTGAGAAATAGAGACAGGAACAAGCTTTGAGGAGCATATCTGCTCAAGCATTCTGGGTGACGGTTTTCCACCAGCCCCTTCCTCCAGACATTACCTAGCCAGGCAGCGCTGAGCAAGGTCTGAACATTCCTCACCAGACCATACACATCATTGTTTTCTCAGTTATGCTGTTCCTTTACCATAGTGAGACAGAAATTTTACTTGTCTAGGAAAAGGATTCTCCAAGATAGCCTTCTTCCCTTTTATACCTTCTTTGAACTGTGCGTGGGATTGATCACAATGCTCCTTATTTCTCATGTCTTCCCTATGAGTGTGGTCCTTCTCTTCAGTCAGGCATCCCTTTTCTGTATGCCACTGCTCCCTCTGAACTCCTTACTGAGCTGTTTGAAGGCACCACAAAACTCAGATATTTATAGAGTCGCCTTAGACCTTACATTATCTTTCTCAAACTAGTGGAATTACAGGCTCCAAAAGCAAGCAAAAAAATATTGTCCTTTCAATGCTATGAAATGTCAGCAGATTTCTATATGTATGACTCCTACAATAAATGTCGTTACTTTTTTTTTGGTACAAACCACAAAATTTGCTTGACTTTTCGTGCCATGGAAGGACAGTAGACTGCAGGACATAACTATCAAATGCAGGCTGATAGGGATCCAGTTGTGGCTTTCTTGCTATGCTTCAAGACTGTAGCTGCAATCCTGCCCTTTCTGACCCTTGTTATTCTTATCAAAAAACAAATTCTCAGGAAGCTGTTTTCAACTGAAAATGTATCACGCGGAACAAATAATAGTTTAGGCAAATATTTGTATTGCCCACTAATCTTCTCTTGCATATCACAAGAACGAAAAGAGAAGCTCCTCCTAGAACCTGAGTGTAAGTTATGTGACAAGCATGGGTGAGAGGACATAGAGAGGTGATTTATCCACAGCCGCTACTCCCTAGGCATTCTAAGCACTTTATGAAGAGAGACAAGTACAATTTCAAAGTTGCAAAGCAAAAGATGATGAATTGGTTTGTTCACAGTCTCTAGGCCAATGACAATATAAACAGACCTCAGGTCTTCTTGGAATGCCTTCCTTGAGAAAGAGCCAGAGGGCTGAAGGGTGTGGTCTCTAGGTGCTCTCCTATGATTCCCTCCGTACCTTGGAATTACGTCTTTACCATTTGCTTGCACCTCAGTGTTTCCTATAAGTTTAATTTATTTTAAAGCGCTTTCTGTTCAGTGCTTTATAGATGGGTGCAAGTGTTTTTTAGTGTCTGCCTTTCTGCACCTATGAATTGTATGCAAGTCTTGAAGGCATAGGTGAGAATGTACTGGCAAGGAAATGCTGTCTATGAGGCTATCCAGAAATTTATTTGGATACTATACCTCCATTTCCAATGTCAAACAGGTATCTACCAACAAAGAACACTGCTTATCAACACATTCATAAAAGTTACATGACCAGTTATTTGAAAGTAAAGGATTCAGGGAATGACAGCTCAAAATCCGCAATGAGAGAAGAATAGAGCAGAAATCACCTGGGAACAGTATGCCAAGAAAGGAGGACAAAGACGGGTTACATTATTGTGAGCATGTCATGGTTTAACCCCAGCCAACAACTAAGTACCACACAGCCTCTCGCCTCCTCACTCCCCTCCATGCACCCCTGCCACTCTCTAGTGGGGTGGGGAGGAGAATTATGGAAAAAGGCAAACCTCAAGGATTGAGAACAATTTAAAAAAAAAAAAATTATGATGATGATGATAATGATGATGGTGATGATGACAATAATGATGATGATAATGATGATAAAGGAGAGAGAAGGGGAGAGGAACATAATCCAGAAAGAAGGGGAAAAAAGCCCAAGAGATGCACAATACAACTGCTCACCACTCACTGATCGATGCACAGTTTTAAAACACGCTGACTATCATAATGTAGAAATGGCACATAGGGTTCTTCCACAAGGTTAAATTAAAATGAGGCTGATGAACATTTCAAATCCTGCTCTCTGCTCCATTAAACCCATTTTATGCCTGTGCAACACCATTATTGTTAACAATGAATAGTAAATAGGCAAATACATTTGAAAACACTCTGTTGATGAAAATGAGTGCAAGTCATGCAGTTAATAATCTCGCTACAAATAAGACTACTTCGAAGGAAGAGCAGGACTCTGTTAAAGAGTTTTGTTCATGATGATCTCTGTCACGGTTGTACCCTGAGATCCCTGCTAGATACTGTAGATCTAAAATAAGAACCCCTGCCTCAGGAAGCAGGCAGCCTAAGAAGGAGGATGAAACAAAGATCCATTGGCAGTAAAGAGACTTGACTGAAAACGCACTGATCACAGAGCTACCAGAGAAGAGGAGGCACAGGAAGCAATCCTGTGCAGCAAGCTTTCAAGTGGGGAGGTTTTAACTGTTGCTTTTAAATTGCAGCCTTTCAGTTAATAATAACGTTAAGGCAATTAGCTGTTCATTCTGACAGGATGCCCACAAGTGTAAAGTGCTATATATTCGCTTAAAAAAAATGGAGACAATCTAACAGGGTCGTGAAGGACATACATTTTGCTTTGGCTTAATCAGCATATCTGGAATTTCCTCGGTAAATATTGCAGTGCTGACACTTCTATCTGCATTAATGTACAAATTAATAGCTTGATCAACAAAAGAGAATGTGAAACATTTAAACACATATAAATTAATAAGATTTCTAGATGGGAGTATGATGTCTATTTAACAGGCTGCTGATGTATTTGGATTTATTTCAGAGATATTCAATGTCTCTGGGCAGACAATGGTGAACTGCATTTAAACTGATTCTTATTTTATGAGCAGCAAAATATTACGGAATGGTAATAAAATGCAATCATTTAGACTAATATTTCAGATAAGTCCCACAAAGGCAATGTGCATTTATAAAACATTGTCTTTTGGCAAGTTATTAATTTTAAGTTAAATTAATTTGCTTGACTACTTGAAAGACAGCTGAATAAGGTCATCAGGAGGAGATCCAATATATGCAAGTGTCTCCAGAATAAGGAAAAGGCCTATGAATCACAACTGCTCATATACCGGTTTGGATTGAGTGCAAGAGGGGAGCGAATCCACCACGCAGGGATGCCTGTGAAGCGCACAGGGATTTACCATCTTCTCAAAGTACAGGAGAAGAAGAATGACAGGGTTTTTTCCTACCTTCTATTCCATTCTGTTACTGTATTCCCTTCTGCCTCATAGCCACGCTTCAGCCATAAAAAAGGTAAAAACCCATTAATTTGCCATGCACCTTCACCCAGGCTTCTGGTTTGATTTTTTGTTTATTTTTAAAATTCTGCTCTCCCTCCATTGTTCTAAATATGTGATTGATGTTCTGATTTGGTATCTCCATAGAACATTTGCTTTTTTCTTCAGTTGATCTCCCTACCACACACCAGTCAAAAGAAGACCTGACATAAATCTGAGACTGAACAAGAATCTACTATGTCTTAGCAGGTTTGTGCATTTGACCTGAAGCTACACCAATAGTATAATGTTTGGGCATGGGTTATTTTTGACAGGAAAGGAGAAAATCTACCTGCAAAGGCACAAGAATATTCCTTCAGGCTTCAGAAACCAGTGACTGAAACATATTCTGAGCAGTACTAGAAGATCTTCTTAAAGGTAGGGTTTGCTCTGATTGCATATCCCCTCCATAAATTAAGAGCTGAGACACACATTTTATTTCTTTTCCATAGAAGTAAAAAATAAGCCCAACATTTCATTATAATGCTTGAAGATACCTTATGACCACTATGCAAACATGGCAGTTGCTTTTGCTTCATTAGCCTGAAATCAAGGAATTTACTTATATTTTCTTAGCAGGATGTTAATTTCTGTAATGACAAAATCATCCAGGTTTTGCAATATCTCTCTGGAAGCTCTACTTTTTGAAGACAACCTGTTTAATGCTTTCATATCTGTCCTAGGAGGATAACCCTGTATTAGCTTTTATATTAGCTTCAAGGTTGTCTTTCAAAATGTTGGAGCTGAAAGGACATAAATCTAATCTTATATTTTCAAAATTTGTTACGTTGACACTTTTCTAGCAGACAACAAAAGCACTCAAGGGCAGGTACCCTTAACTACATTAATACAGAAAGTCTTTAATGAACTTGAGAGCTACAGGAATGGTAATGTTGCAGGACACAGATGCCCCAGGTCCCCAGATTTACTTATTTATTTATGTATTCTAAATTAGAAGAAACAACTAGGTGGGCAGCTATTTTTCATTCAAGCGTAACAAACAGGGAGGGAACGCCTGAGATCCTGGAGGCAGAATGCACTCGGATGAAGGGCGCCCTGAGCAGCAGCGCTGAGTGCCAGCGGGTGCTGGGGCCAGGAGGTGAGGCAGTGGCACCGCTGCGGAGCTGGAGGGAGGGGGAGCAGAAGCCATGGGCTGCTGCACAGGGAGCAAGACCGCTTTAGCAGTCTGACTAGCTCCGTCGCTGAAGAAGCAGGCAGCAAACACATCATGGATGACAAGAAGGCTGAGTTGCCCTTTTGCATTAACATTCACAAAATTTGTGACTAGCCACTTACGGCAATTAATATTAGCAGGTAGGTAGAGAAAAGGGTAGAATGGTTAAAGGGCATGATAGAGAATGGATAAATTGACTGTATTAAAGTCAGTGAGGCATGCTGAAATGTACCCTAAAGCCAAGAGAATCTCTTCTGAATTGTTGTCCTTGAGAAGTCACAGAAAGCAGGTGAAAGGTAAGCACTGTCCTTTCCTTAACATAAAATGGGTCCAGGGAATCATATATTAGCTTATTTCATAGCCTGAAAGACTCCAGAGCAAATGTTAAATGATGAATTTTTAAGTGCGTAAGGTGATGGAGTAGACATAGCAGTTTTCATGTATATCAAAAATGCTTAAAGAGATACAGTGCTTAGCTATTCTGCACAGTTGTTGAGGATGAAACAGAATAATTGGTTTGTTTCACAGCAGGGAAAGGTTAGAGGCTAGATGGAAGTTTAGAGCATCTTTCTATTTAATAACAAGGACAGCAACATTCTACAAGAGTGCCTACAAAGGTTATGAAAATTAAGCTGGAGATTTTCAGTAGCGTGTCAGGTAAATACCTGCTACAAAACATTGCAATGTGACTTCTCCTACCTCAGAGCAAGGCAATGAAACAGCAAAACATGAGGTATCTTCCAGGTCTTTATTTCTCAGATTCTGTTACATAAATTTTAGAAGGGTTTTTTTCCTTACAGTTTCCAATAAACCTGTATTTTTCTCAGATCTTCTCATATTGTTTTCAAAGCCAGTTCCAGACATCTATCATCACTCCTTGCAGCTCAGAACTTTATGGGGACCTTCAAGGTATTCAATGGCTTCAAGACCTCAGCTCATCCTTCACAAGATTTTATGAGAATACTAGTTTTCACTTAAAGAAAAGGGAGGTGGGTGACGGTACATCTCCCCTCAAACTTTCAAGTCTTTGCAGCTACAGAGAAGAACTTGACAATGTAACCAAAGTGTAACGTAAGACTCAGAAATCAATGGGAATGACACTCACTTTTTGCAACACTGATTTTCAAAAGCTTGTGGAATTATTTTTTGAATGTTCAGGACTGCTCATGAGACAAAGAGCAATAGATATTTTCTTCTAGTATCAAAAAGAATTTAAATTAAAAACTGTCAAGTTTAGGTTTACTTCTGTTTGTTGGGTTTTTAAAGCATCCTATTCTTATCTTGCATTAAGGAATTTAGAGTGGTTTTCACCAGCAAGAATAGCTGCAATAACTTAACAGGGATTTATTAATGTAACTCAAGTCTTAGGCTCCTAACAAGCTACTTTTGCAATACTGAAAGAAAATAATTAATACAAAACCTTTTAATTAGGCCTCCTCTTCCAAGTCTCCCTGGACTACCCTTTGTCACTTTGAACAGACTTATATGAGAGCACACAACATAACACAAATCTATTCCTAACACAAACAATCACTTTTTAAAAACCATTATCCATGTATAAACCCGGAATAGTTGTAAATTATCTTGAATGTATTCTGTTGATTTACAACAATGTGAATGGAAAATGTGTGTGATTCATGATCAGGATGCTCTTGACATAGGGCTTAAATAAGTTTTACATGTTCCTCCCATCCTGACAGGCATCATTTCATGTCTCATACATGACAGGAGAATAATGCTGTCACCATGCATAACATAGTTACGTTACCACACGCTAGCTACTAATCAGCACACGTGTTTTTTCTGCATTCATTAAAGTGACAAAACTGTAAAAATCTGAAGTAATTCAAACTTCTCTGTAGTTATCTTACACTGATTTTTACTTATTACACCACAGTGATCTATCTTCATGGGGTTATTTTTGCTTTTTTTTTTTTTTTCATTTGAATTGTATTTGAGTTTGAATCTTTCAACACCTAAACCCAGATTTACAAAAAAACAGCCTCCTACCACACTGACCTTGTTTTGCATCTGCACCTACATGTGCAATTTTATTAATTTGATCTAAACCAAGATAATGTCCTAAACATCACTTGGTTAATCCCTTATCTAGGTATGCATCCTGAACATATGAATAATCTGACTTTCTAAATAATTGATGTAACAAAAATATTGGGTGCATGATCATCTTCAGCGTGACAATACTACTGCATGCATAATGTCCAGCATTTTACAGGATTATGACTCGATGAGTATATAAATGATGAGATGTATGTCTGCAATTACCACAAAAAAAAAAAAAAAAAAAAAAAAAAAGGGAAAAAGGGAAAAAAAAGCAGGCATGCATTTAATAAGCCCAAAGCAGTTCTGTGAGCTGAAGGAAGATGGGCAGAAAAATCCTGAAAGAATGAGGCTTAGCTTTTCTCATATTTATAGTGCCCCTGTCAGATTCCATATGATTTGTCAGATGTAAAACTGGTTTAGTCCTAACTCTTACTCTGGAGAACTTGAATTGTCAAGCAGGAACCAATGTGACATCCATCTAAGGAAGAGTGTTAGGGATGTGCAAACACAGTAATATAATCCTTTATATATGCAAAATCTCTAACTTGTGCAGTGCTTTCTAGGCAGCTTGATTATTGTTTGCTGTGATAGTGCTAGAAAAACATTAGCCTAAAAAAATAGACTTAGTTGTGCATATCAGACTGGGAAGTGACCATGGACTGCATTATTTTCCTTTTTAATTTCTCAACAGACTGTAATAGCATTGTCTTAAACATTGTTTTGTAGGAGAGAATATTTCCATGCTATGTGTGGGTGAATTAATGAAGTGTATTCTGACAACTAGATAACATTGAGCATTTTTTCTTTGCACTGTAACAGCCCCTCAGAAACAATAACATTATAGTAATTCTGTAAGTACAGTTAAACTCTGTCATCATCACTGTTTCAAACATGACATTTTCCCTTCAGAGCAGGAATAAAGAGAAGGTATCTTGGTTGCTTGTTCTCCACTGGACTTACTCTGTGGTCTCCACCTCCTGGTCCTCTTTTTAAGAGTATTATCTTCATCAATTCTTCATAAAAATGAAATAGAAAGACTATTTGACTTTGGGGAAGGAAGGGATGAAGACAGATGTTTTTTCCCCTTAACTTTAAAAAAATCAGTATTTTTAAGTGTTCTAGCCATTTGGGGAAAGTAGGGCTCCCACAGCAAAATATTGGTATGTGAGACGTATCATGCAAACGGAGAGGAAGAGAAAGTATGCTGCTGAAATACAGCTTATTAATTCAACAGCTTTCATAACAGCACAATGATGTTGAAGGACTGCTGAACTAATCAATTACTGCATGTAACAGTCTTAGAGGAACAGCTGCACAAATAGATTGAACATTATAGAGATCACAGGTGCTGGGATTTTAAGTCAATCATCTGTGCAAGCATAAATGTTTAAGGCCAGCGTCTCACATAACACCCTCTCAGACAGCATGGAAACAAGCTTATCACAGTCATTTTAGCCATTTCTTACACTAACAACCTATACTTTCTAAAAGTCTTATCTGCAAAGCCAGAGTGTAATGCTAACAAATCTCTCTAAAAATCAATTAGGTTACATCCCAATACTGCAAGAATTATTTGTGTAGAAAAGCAACGACTGTAAGAACAGGAAGTGTTCTCATACTGAATACCTTCTCCTTTATTTTCTTTCTGGGTTTTTTTTGGTTGTTTTTTTTTTTTTTTTTAAACCATGAAAATGCCCTGTATAAGAAGGGCTGTATTTCTGTCATGAAAATGTAAGACAATATGGCAGGTGAATACTCACTGGCAGTATACCTCTGGTATGTGTCAGAGAATGCAAATTGCCTCTTTTACATTTATCTACATTTATTTAGTGAGCATCTCATGTTAAATGATGAAACTTAATGATGAAACTAATTAAGAATTACAATTTCTTTTTACTTAAAGCGGAAAACCCCCAGCTCTCAGAAAAGCCATCACAAGCTGTAGCGTCTTGCTCCTCAGGCAGCTCAGAGGAAGCAGTCAGCCAGGATATCAAACCCTGCATCTTTGATACTATATTCTGCAACAGAATTTGTACTATTTTTCAATTAAAAGCAGCATAATGATATGTATAAAATGAGACAGAGTAACATTTTGAACAAGCCAGTGCTAATCGCGACAAGACACATCAATACTTGCAAAGCGATTGGTACACATTGAGCATCAGATCATCACCCCGTTGTCTGCCACAGTGCAGAGGAGATGAGAAACATTGCAAAACAGGAGTGGTAGATCCCTGTATGTTTACCTCGCGTCACTGCAGGCATCCAGACAAAGCGAGGGAACACAGGCTAAGGCCCTAAGCAGCTCTTGCTAACATCTAGCAGAAGTGGTAGCATTTTCCCTGGGCAGAAGCAGACAGTGAAATCGTGAGTGCTGCTGCTTTTGAACACCCTCCACTGTATCCTCTGTGAACTTAACAAGTACATCGCGTATTGCTGATGTTCCAGAATTTGATGAACTCTTCACAAAGGTCTGAACTACACTTACACGTAATTTACACAACACGGTTAAGATACTCAGGATATGTCATATTATTTCACAAGACAACCAGTAGCTGGGACTACTCTTGAGCCAAGTTCTGATGGTGAAGACAAGAGCTGAAGTCAAAGACTGAAATCTTCTTCACTTCAGTATAGACTTGACTGCACACACAGGAGGCTGCTAGAAAAGCTGCAGCAGATCCCAAGAAAAGGGAACTAAGCTGTGATCATTCATCCTTCTGCCTCAGTGCAACCAACCACCCCACAGGTGTGGGGGCTATCTCTGAACACAGGAAGGCGTGCTGCAAGCCACTCATCAGGGTTTCCCTGGGTGAATCTGGGTCTCATATGAGGCTGAGCTCAGATTTAGTTTTCTTATGACTGATTAACTAATAGATACCATAAATGAAGGAAATGGTGCAAAGGTTGTAAAAGACAAGCCGTAAAAGTGCTGCACAGACAGAAAATGCAGAGTTTAAAGAAGAGCATCACATATTGCTCTCATGCAGTTTCTTTTAGTTAAAGCTTTTGTGACTTGTCAGCATCATAATCCTGAATTTAAACTTTATTTATATTAGGAATGAAGATAAATTACCACCCCCCACCGTGTCTGTACATTGCTAGAGGGGAAAACAAGACACTTTTCTCTCCTTAGTCCTAAGGCTGTACTCAAGTGTTCAGCAGCTGTCCCCCTGGTCCCTCTTTTCTGCTGTGCTGGAGCAAATGCCTCGGCAGCTACACTGTGAGACAGATTCATGTGGAAAAAATGATTCCCCAAGTGCTGGTTTTTGGGTTTTTTTAATAATCAGTCCCATGCCAGCATGAGGTAGAGTATACGACTGAACTGGAAAGCCTCACAGGAGATAGGAACGAAGCGGCAACCACTTAACCAACATTGCAGTAGAAGTTATTTGTAGGACCCATATGACTCATTAAAAGAGAATGAGATAAAGACTGAGCTAGATTAGGCAAGTGGAATGCAATTATTAAAGGCAGCTTTACCTGGTCCATCTGATAGCGTTCAGCACACCACATATAATCCTGAGGGCTGCCCTACATTTCATTGTTAATACTTTCAGACATATTTTCAAATACCCATGAAGAGGAGCTCTGGGAAGCTCTTTTTCCCCAAAGCTCCCTCCAATCCCACCCCAAAACAGAGAAGAAGGGGTTCTTCATATCCCATAGGAATCACTCTTGAACAAAGGTGATTAGCACAGGACAATAAAACCAGATCTCTACTAATTTTGCAAGTTCACTGCAAGAACAAAACTGCCAAACCACATGGGAGGATCAGGGCTTGTGTACGCTTTCAGAAACACCGTGTGAAGGAAAACCAGAGTAAACTATTCTCTGACAGTAAATTGTTGAAAATACTGAGTCATCATACCAGATGAGGAGCTGTACTTTTCCTTTAGTGCTGCTTGAGTTCGCAGTCTCGCTAGATTGCTGTGGCTGGTCTGTTTGTACTGCAAAATGAAAACTCATCCAGTATCTGCAGGACTAGAAGGAAGAAGATAAAAATGTAAATGGCTGGGGGAATAGATATGTACCTAAAAGCAAAGAACACTAGAAAATCAGACAGATGCAGTTTGGCTGAGTTCTCTGTATGACCTGCTTGTTTACTTGGAGAGTTTAAGAAAACAGAAGAATCCCACCTGAAGTCTGAAAATACCTAGGTTAAAACATATCTTACTGATATTCAGTAGAATCTTAATTTTTCTTTGCTATGGTAGGTGAAAGATTATACCAAGTGAACCACTGTATCTTCATGCTCTGATTCACAATCAAGACATTAGCTGAGATATGGTAGCTCTCCAATCTCACTTAACCTTACACAATTATATCTGAGCTAATCATGTAGATGCCTTTTAGTCTCAGTGGAGCAGGATTCACCTGCTCTGTTTTGAACAGCTATCCCAAGATTAGACAAAGTGCACTCCAGAAGCACCTGTTTCTTTCCATTGACTTCAGCATGAACTTGGGCAACCAGCTTAGACGTAGACCTCTCTAATATAGAGATCTAAATTTAGAGCACCAAATCCTTCCCAACGTGCAATCCTAACCCATGGCACACTGGGAGTAATTTGATGCAATGAAAGAGAGTTAAATAACATTGCTTGGCATTTGATGTGTCAATCGCACACATGAACAATTGCCACAGCTCAGCTGACACACATTGACAACTTGACTTGCTGAGTTGTGGTGATTTGATTGTGACAGTGAGCTATTAATCATACTATATCCTCCAGCTCCTTGGTTGTGCAGGACTAAGAAGGACAAAATGCTTTGGGTTTGTTGTTTGGGTTTTTTTTAGCATCCTAACATTGTCATGGATTTGGCAGGAGGAAACGTGGTAGACTGGTTATAAAATAATCAACATTTTACAGTACCGTATCACCTCTTCTTTTTTTCCCCAACCATATCTGAGCCACTCCAGCTATCTAAACTCTCAGCACTTCTTAATTTCTCTCTCACGGGTATGTGAGGAATCAAGAAGATCAGGTAGCAGACTAATGTTGATTATGGCTTAGCAGCCAAGGTTTGGATTGCCAGTCCTGAACAGGGTATCTTATGTCCAGTCTGTTTTCATCTCTCTGCTTCTCTGTGGATTTTTTCTTATGGGATTTTGCAGCTGTCTTATTGTATCAGCTTTTAAAGTATTCTGTTCTTCACGTTGCAGTCTTGTACATACTGGCAAAGGGAATGGCATGCAAACTGAACTTTTTTTCCCCTCAGAAGACATGCCAAACACTGTGAGCTCAAAACCACCGAAGTATTTTCTTGATATCAATTTGTTCTGTGATATATGACGAGAAATGCTTCCCAGAGTCTTACTTTACCTGGCACTCTAACAGCTGGACTTAGACCGTGTTGTCTATGGCCATTCTTCACAGCAGGGTAGTGTGTTGAACTTAAGTAAAACTAACATGCAAAAAGCATGTACTGCCCAAACCTAAAATCAATTCCAAAATATTTTTTTCTATGAATCCTCAGCTCAATTATTCTTTTATCCTTCCATACTCATCTTTCTACTGAATTCAATCCAAAACCTGTGTAACTAAATAGGTAAGGCTATAATATCTTGTAATATGTACACATAGACATACATATATTAATCCTTTATGTACACAAGGTGATTTCTATCATTTCCTCAAATAAAAGTGCATAAATAGCTGGTATGGTTCTGAACATCAGTTGATATAAGTGAACAAGACGTCTCACAGCATTTTTCTTAATAGTTTTTGCTAGACCAGGACTTCATGTAGCAGAGACTGAAGCAAGACTGGTATAAAATGATAAAATTGCACTTGGGTCATAGGAGCTATGTCAATTTAAATCTGAAGGATGCATAGCATTTTTCAGGTGTACCTGAAGAGCCCTCAAGGGTTCTTCACGCTGAGGGAAGCAGTCATAACTTACCAGGAATTATTAACCCAGCCAAAGCAGGCTTGCTTATTGAAGATATTCATAGTAAGGCACTATCCCTAGAAACGCAACCCTTCTGCAGCTTACCTGCTTTCAGGACATGCAGCTGGAATAGATGTGTTCACAGTTTAGTTAAATAAGCAAGACCATGCTGAGATCACTGGAACTGTCACCCCAGCACAAGTCTGGAGTCACTGATACACGTTTACTCCTAGCAGCATAACAGCAGCCTAGCCAGCTAGTAGGGAATTTTTACGATTAACAAAGCCCTTAATATAAGGTAAATATTGAGCCCTTAATAAAGCAGGAGTTTTTTGTCTGTTCAGCCTGGTAGGAACAGCCTAGGGCAGAGAGAAGAAGAGACAAGAACATCCCAGGTGTTACTGTAGATTGGGATGAAGAGCCAACGCACCTCAGCTGTGGCACTGTGCTATTTAACAGCTCCAAGGCAGGCTGGCGTTCCCCACTGCTCTGAGGAGGCTGCAACTGCACTAAGCAGGGATGCAAAGGAGATCATAGCCCACAGAGCTGTGGGCCTGCCTCCCAGGAGTGTGATGGGCATCTTCAGAGAAGCTTGAAATAGTGAAAACTCAAATTCATTTAGCCTTGCCTCACTTGGTAAGGGGAAAAAAAAAAATCCCTCTGCATTTCCTGTAGTCAGCATGTGTTTAAAGAGCTCCAGGGTAAAGTTCCCAGAGTAGCCATCAGGTAAAGTGCTCGCTGCTGAGCATCAGATGGAAAGTTCAGCAACTTTTGGCAGAAACTTGCTTCCCTTGGGTATATCCCACCTCTTCTGACATGCAAGCAAAATGAGTTTCTTTTATCACCTCTCTGTGCTTGTTTCATCACTTTGTGCAGTTCTGCTGTCCTCCCGTGCTCTTTCTTGGGGAAAGCCATCAGCCTTGCTAAAAGCACAAGAGGGATGCGTCAAAGCCAAGATTTCCCAGGTTTCTGAAGGTGGCCTTCTGCTGCAGGTCATACCAAAAAGAACAAAGGGATGTAATTGCCAAATCCTCAGCTGCTGTAAATGGACAAGATTCTGGATATATTTTCTTCATCATTTTCACATAGATGCCACGAGTTGAATCTTCAGCTGATTGAGATTGAAATAGAAGATTTTAAGTCAAAGAACAAAAAAAAAAAACCTGAACGTTTTGAGATATTGGATACCAACTCAACAAGTTTATCTCAAAGCACACTTCTACTTCATAAATATATTTTAAAGTGGATTCAAGAGTGCTACTTGAATTCCTTCTCTAGCTGAAACAGCCAGAAATAGGTTTTCAAATGTCATGTATCAGCAAAAGCATGGTTAACAGGGCAAAGACATAACTTCTTCTGAAAATGCTGCCACTGAATTCGAAAATCCTCTGACCTGTGCTTAGAACTGTGCATGCCACTTCAGCTTAATACTGAGAGGTCCAATCCAACAGATACCTTCTGGAAAATAGGAAGCTTTGAAAATGTTAGTTCTGCTCCTCCGGGGCCTTTACAGAGATGGGCTTTGTTGTCTCATAGTTAGCTGTCAAATTCAATTACAATGAAATAATTTCAGTATTAATAGTACTCCTGCTCCATGAATCTTGGTTAAGATGTTAGTGACTTGTAGCTGGGGACTACCAAGAACTGCATAAAGATTATCTTTTATAAAACAATTTTAAAATATTGTAAAGATTTCAAAATTTTTCTTAATCGTGCATCACATGATTTGAAGCAGAGGCCAGCTAAAGATTCCTGAATTAGAAACATTGCACTTCAATTTTCCTGAAGCTGGATGGTTGAATATCTTAGTGTTATGCCTGAGTAATGCTAGGTAGGACTTTTACTGCATCTGAGTAACAAGCAGAGATATGAAGGCATATAACCTTTGTACATATGTAATATCTTGATAGATTCAGTACTGATGCTTGCATTTATGATGTTCTTGCTCCATGTGTGAACAACATTGTGGTGAATCTGCAGGAGAAATTGCTTGTGTCTCAGCCTTGATGCAGCTGCAGCAGAGACATGGCAACAAAAAAAGTATGTTTGAGTATGATTAAAGTGATCATCATTGGTGACTTAGTGGAAAATGGGAGATCTTTGCAAGAATAGCAGAAACATTTAAACTGAAATTTGAAGTAAATGCTCACTGAGAACAAAATATAACAGCTGGCATAGATACTGACCAGTTTTAGTGGTTCCCAAGAAACCATCTTGGGCAACAAAACTGCTTTCTAGGTTGAAGATCCACTATCTTCATGTCTGGAATCAAAGAAGAATATTTGAGGCTGAGGATGACATTACTGAGTAAGGCTTCATCTGAGATGAGAGAGATGAATAAATAATGCAATTACCTTAAAAAGAAACTGAACTCAATATCCAGGAACAATGATAAGGAGTGATACGCTGCTTGCAGAAAAGGTAATAACTAAAAGCATGATAAATTAACCAGCCGCATCTCTTCAACATCAAGACACCTGGGGAGTATTCCACATTTGGAGGCTGCAAATAAGGGCAGCAGTAAATTCGGCTGGTGAAACATTTTTAAATCCCCATTTGCCTGAGAAATAGCTTTAAACTCCACAAAGCTGTACTTTGCACTTTGGTGCTTTCAAGTTTTATGTTAAGACAGATTGCCTTTAAAAAAGACCAGTAGTTTTACTGAGCTTTCAGCTTAGTAAAAGGCTTATGTAGATTTCAAATCAGTTCCTATAATTTACAAAACACTCCACAATAAGCAGAGTCTATCCAGATTGTGCTGCAACTATGGAACTGCGATTCATCATGCACATTTTGTTTCATAGTTAAGCATTTAATGACACTTCACCTTGCAGTAATAATGGATAAAGGTTCTAAAAATTTAGCGTATATTTAAAACATTTTTTTCTTGTGCAAGTTTTTCATACAAAATAATTTTCAGCATTTTGCACAAGTTACACAGGTAAAAAAGTTATCAATATGCATTTCTACAACATGAAAGTTTACTATCTATTGACTGACCTCTAGTGGAAATGAGGTAAATTTTGGAATAATTTTAAAATTTATGTCGGATATTAGGAGGACTATGGGAATTTTGGGTACTAATACCATATTTAATTTGCATTATATGCTTGACCATGTGAAAACACAAAACAAATCAGAGTATATGTGACTTTTCTTCTCAAAGTATATCAGGATACTTTATTGGAATGGCAGCATGAAACCAGAACAAAGAAAGAACAGTGATTAATGACAATGACTATTATGCTGCTCCTAAGTTTAATTTAAACTAACTCTAAAACAGCAGTGTGTGAAATACACCAATAGCACAGACCCAGGCTAACGTTGTTCTGTAAGAGGTACAGACCCGGCTATTTTCTTTGTGTTGGTCAAAACCACTTCGTCATTGTAAATAACCACAAATTCTGCCTCAACAACCTCACACATTTTCATCTTTATGCATCAGTTGCAACCATCCCCAGATGCCGCCTTCCCACTGGCTCCATTTTGACTCCATTCTCCGATAGATGTTGAGTCCTCACACGATCAGTTTTGAGGCACCACCAAAATGTAGCCTTGTGTGTTTTCTTCACGTTTTATTTTCTTCACTGTGTTCACCTCTCCTGTAACAATTACTGGTTGGTACTTAACGAAATAGAGAGTGAACATATACATATACATGAGACACCAATTTAATTCGTTTTTTTGTAGGACCTGGAAGTAATCGAAAACTTGCTCAATAGCAAGAATGCTGAGCATATTTCCTCGCTACTTATTCATCTTGCCCGTGTCTGCTTGCCTAATTACTAACAAAATTCCACCTCCTCTGCCCTGACTCTGTGATTCCAGATACATCTTTGCAATTAAGCCTTTGGTTCTGTAGCATATGGCTGTTGACAGTTTTGAATGAAGAGAGCGCAGTAGCATCTGGAAGGCTTTGATTAAAAAATATATTGAATATAAAATAAGCCAAAACAGTTTCTTGTAAAGATGCCTCTTTCAGTCAAAACTCTCTATTACTAGAGAAAATATTAAAGGGGAATTTCTAAGGCTGCTGCATCTGAAAAATTTGGGCTTGCTATCTCTTCAGCTCAGACAGACCTTTCTTGTTTCATTATTTGCCACCTTTTTGAAGCTTGGAGAAGCAATCTTGCACTGCTGTATGATGGGATTAAAGGAAAGCTGGGGAGTCTGTGTACTGGAAATGGTTAGAACTAATAGGACAAGTCTGTAGTATGTAAACATTTGACTTTAGAGAAGAAGTATTTTGGCTTCATATACATGGAGTCTCCCCATATTATTACCCAACACCTTCCAGTTCAGCTGAACTTTCTCTGAGCTTACCTTTCTAGGTAGTACCCTGGACTATTCCCCATCCTTACTCTCCTATATCCCCCTCAAATACTCCCCACCCTAAACTGAGCCAGTGTTTCTTCTTCTCCTACCACTTTTGTTTACCAGGGAGACCCTCTCCGATTCCCATTAATCTAAGTCAGCTTCACCATCCTGACATCATTACTTGCATCCTTACTTCTGTCCCCCAGCTCCCACTAATACATTTATACAGTTACACATTTCCTTGCTTAATGCAAAAGACATAACAAGTTCACCATGGGAAGGAACACTGAACAAAAGTGCTGATTGATGTTATATCGGGCTTTACAAATACATTCATTAAGGATATAAAATGAAGATGGCTGCTACTCTGAACTTGGATGAGACACTATAATATTTTATTAATTTAATTCACGTAATTTCTTCACTCTTTTTGATTACATTTATTTTTTAAGTGGAGTCTACAAAGTTGCTTTGGTTGATTCTTAAAGAAAACTTTTTGCAGCTGATGGATTTTTGTGCTGACAGTAATAGAGAAATCTATAGTAGCTCATTCACTCAGGATCTTCTAATTATACATTGTGCTGCAGATATTGAAAAATGCTGTTGTTTGACACAAGGAGAATAAACTGGCTTTGTTTTGTTGAGCTTACTAAAGAGATTTTATACAATTCCTCGCACTGTGATCACATTTCAGATAGTTTCTCCATTTTTAAAATATTGGCCATCCTTCCACATTTTTAGTGAAGATTTTAACAATGTCATGAGAGGAAGGAAAGTACTGTTTTAATCCTGATTGGAGGACTATGTTTTATACAATGTAATTTCATACCATTTGTTGTTCACAGATTTTATAAAGGTTATGAGAACGAACAGTAATTTAATGCCTTTTCGGTAAGTTTTTAGCTCTGATTCAGACCTTTCCCAAAATTAGACTTGCAACAGGCATTTATCTCAATTCTTTCTGCCCTTATAGTTATTGTTGCACCTACCATCCCATTCTCCTAATAGTTTTTCCATTCTCTGAAGTGTAAGAAGTCAGATTTCAAGCTGCTGAGTACTTCTGGTTCCTAATGACTTAAGCGAATATGAAACATTCACCTTTCAGGGTTGGAAAAAAAAATTAAAGTTATTTTACCACCATCTATAGGACCACTTTGGGCTTAATAGTATAAAAGTGCTGAATATCTCATAGAAGAGTCTACAGACCTTCAGATGAAGCTATTGCATCACCACTTAGGAAAAATGCATCACCTCACAAAATTCACCCTAATGGAGTGCAGTGGAAAAAAAAGCACTGAACATCAAGATGCAAGCTATTTCAGAGCCATCATCCTCATCCAGATAACCTTTTCCTTCTGCCTTCAGCACGATGCACATGATGTCATGTATAGTTTGGGAGATGTACAAAAACCCTCAGAGAACAGAGACGGGATGGTCTCCAGCAGTGACCCCCTCCACTGCCAAGGTCTTACATTTGGCCCTGATAGTCAGGGGGACTCCTTTGGCCTTGAAATCATTACAACAGCAACAAAACACTACTGAAACATGGAAAAGGAATGTCCTGTTTATAACAATTAATTGTCAGAAGGCAGGGGTGCAAATGAACGTTACAGAGGAAAGCAAGGTTTTGTTTGGAAACATTCATTTTCAAAGGAACCCATTTGATCAAAAATAGAGGAAATATAAACAAATGGGCTCAGGTGCATTTGCTTGAATCAAACTAATCAGATCAGAAGTTGCAGACTGCAGATCGCTTGCAGATGACGAAGCTGCAGTATGGTCATTTACGTGACCTGTAAGAAAAACTCCGTCACTTTTAGAAGAATATGTATAAATACCTATTTGGACAACACCACCTTTGGAGTGTGTACGTATGTAACGTTGTGAGTTCAGCAGACTCACAGCTTTAACAGCAGAATGGCAGTTTGGGATATCAAGTCACGTCAGGATTTTAAGTTTCCAGAAATATTACTTCTGTTACAAAACCCTGAAAATCTTCTGGGCAAAGTGATTTCTCACAGTACTTGTAGAAATTGAATGACAAACCTAGGCAAGAACAATACACAGAATGGAAAATTTATACACAGTGATTTATTGCAGCCTTTTTAGAGACACTTATTATTTTTCCTGTAAGTTTTCTCAGATATTTAACAATGAAATGAAATAATTTCTATAATTTAGGGCAATTCTCTCCTCCTCTGATTTGCTTCCAGACAATTCTTCATACCTTTCTAAAAATACTTTGAAAGAATTTACACAACTCTGATTTCCCTAGTAGAATGTTCATCATATGATCAGAAAGACCATGCCAAAATCACAGTTGTTTAAGGACTCGGCAGCTAATAGTTGTATTTTTTCCCTCTCTTAGACTATCAAAAGCTGGGTGTCTTCAGGAAGATCTGACCTCATTAACACTTTGCAACCTCATGTCCCATTTTTATATTGTGAAAAAGGCTTATATTTTATACATCTACAATATCAGCTACTATTTCATACAAAAATTAACAACTTAAACATGTGGTGTAATACTTCTGTCAGCTTTGCCTTTTTCAAGCCTTTTCCCTGCTTCCCACTCTGACTTGTCCAGCCTGCTCACGAAAACAATGTATAGTTTCTCTTGGGAAATTCCTTTTCCTCCTGGACCAGAATGTTCTCATGATTTTCCACTGGGTCACTAGGGTCCTAATCTAGGCTCACTTGAGACTTAAAAATATGCTTTTTCTTCTGTTTCACTCATGTATAACATTATTCACGCTTGCATGGTATTGCTAAAGAATACATGGACATTTTTGCTTCACTTTGGTGTTTGGGATTGAAAGTGGAAATAAGGAGAAGCAGCCCAATGCATGCTCCGGAAGGCTGTGCTGGTAATACTGGGTTGAGTATAATGAACACAACATCAGATGCGTGATCTCTCCTGTATGAATTCAGTTTCTTGCAATTTCAAGTACAACCATGGAAACTGCATGCAATGAAAATAAAATAAACCAAAAGTTCTTCCACTGAAATGAAGAGTACTGATTTTAATGAAACAGATTTGTGAGATTTTATTTTTCCAATAAAGCCTTTTCTCATCCTTTTTTTTTTTTTTTTTTTTTTTAATTCCTAATCTGAGCTTTACATATAGACAGTTTAATCATTCTTCATAGAAAACCTGGTGTCCAATCCTATTTGGCTGAAAACCCAAAGCATTACTAGCTGCAAGATTAGCTCTCTAGAGATCATCCTTTCTTCTACTTATATATCAGTCTTGAAGGCTGTTCAACAGATTCTAGGCAATTTTAAGCTTGAGATTAACTAATTTTTTAAAAAATGAAATTGTGTAATGGTCTTTTTAGAACCATTTGAGTTTGCTAATGTGAACTGTGTTATTTATTTTCTACATCCAGAAAGTATCAGACTATGCTGGAGCTAATTATAATGAAGCTTTTGGGACAAAACATAGGAATATTTTTAACCTTTCAAATATGGTTTACACAATGTTTTTTATACAGCTCAGGAATGTTTTAACTGGTCATACCATAAATATTGTGAGCAAATATTGCTCTGTTTGTTTGCTCTGCTCTTGCTGTTTGTATTTATAACCATTAGACAGAACTTAAAGCAGGGAGAGCACCAGGTGCAGCTTCAGATCTAACAATAACATTAAATTCCATGAAAACGAGAATCTGCGAATTTCAAAAACAATAAAAAGGACACCTCCCCTTTCCCCATACAAGCCTGCACACTTTGCACATCATTAAATTATAGACCTCATTGCCTCAGAATTTCTAAGTCAGTTAAAAGAGAACTGAACATTAAACTGGTATGAAAAATATACTGGATTATAACGATTAATGGGACTAAACACAGAGGCTGTCTGGTACAATGGGGTCCATTACAACCACTGAGGATTGCTGGCTAGATTGCCCTCCTTCAGTTTTCTGCTTGTTACACCTTCCTCACATGCTCAAAGCTGGCTCCGAAGACAGGTAAGATGTCAAAACAGCCAACCACCCTGCCTGAGCCAGCCCAGCCAGCCCTCCGACGGGCTCGGTGCCTGCAAACTGACACCATGCCTCCAAAAGCTCGACTATTTTATGACCTTAGCAGGAGTTATTTTATTACCTTAGATGTTTTCAGGAGGCAAGACGATGCAAGAAGATAGGAGGGCCCTGCCTGTCTCTCACACGCATGCAGGCTGTTGGATGGGATATAGCCCTGCTCAGCTGAATCAGCTGTTGAAACTGTGGTTACCTCCTATGCTGCCTACTGCACAACTTCTTTTGAACATCACCCGCTTTTTCGTGTTACTGTCCTCCCTGTCCACAGCCGCCACCTCTCAGTCTCTGCTTGGTAGGTGGTGCCTTATCCTCCCTCTCAACTCGTCCACAAGCTCATGGTGAAGGTGGGAACCACCAGCGATGGCACAGACAAGCAGGCTAGGTCTTTTCTGCTGGTTGCTCTCTGCTGAGCTGGATGCTGTTAAAGGTCCAGTACAACTCTGGATTTACACACATGCTCATACGTTCACATGCATAAAAACTACATAAATGGATTTTCCCAATAGCCTGTTGAACAGAGGAGGAGTCGTCAAGTCCTTTTTTTAAAAAAACACTCTTCTGAAGGTACTTAAAAATTCTTTTAAAAGATAAGTATGGTGGAGAACATATATAAACAAAGTTTTATATTAGAGAGCTCCTTGAATTTTTACCTTTTAGAGAGAATATTTTTGCACTTTATGGCGAGACAAAAGAGAAATTTTTGGCACCTGGTTCTTCCCATGTCACATATGTATGTCTGGAATTGTTTCACTCTGGGTTAGGGACTCATTACATTTTCAGGGCTGAGATTATACATTTGGGTCTATGACAGACTGAGCTACACTGGAATCCAGTGGTTTCAGACAGCCTTTTCCTTCAAGAAGAGTCACACTCCCAGAGAGTGGAAAAACATTATCATCTGGCTCCCGCTTGCTTTGTTCATCCTCTGCATGTGTCCCACCTGTCGATGTAATTACAGGATGTGTGATAGCAAGGTCTACAAAGGAAAAGGAAGAAAAGAATTGACTTTCTTTTCTCTTAATGTAAAAACACAAGAAAGAGCATCAGTCAACTGCTGCACTATCTCAGATCTCAGGAAGCACACCTTGCTAGACAGAAACCAACAAAGCCACCAGAGAGCTAAAGAGCAGCTCAAAACTGATTCATCAGCCACAAGGTCTGAATAGCTCCAAATCCATCTTGAATTAATACCAGACTTTTATTTTGTGTGGCAATTAAAATCTGTATTTCCAAACAGAACAGATTTCCAGTTTCTGTTAAAAACAAGTAGCAAAACCCATGGACCTCTGTGGTCCCTTTATCCCAGGTGTCATCCTGTGTCTATTGTATGCCAGGAGTTTTTACTAGTGCACTGTTAATTTGTGGGTAAGGCCAGGCAAAAAATGGACACAGTCCTTTCGAATTAAGTTTATTTATATTAGTCTGCAACATGAGGGGAAATTCTTACACTAATCTATAAGCTCCTAGCAACCCTCTTACATTAAGTATGATTAATTCAGTTATCTGTTCTTTATTAATTTATCCAACTACATTAATCAACTTTTTATTAATAGAAAAGGTAACCTGGATTATTTTTTTTTTTCAGGAAAAAGGTCATCTAGACTAAAAACATAATTATGTTTACTAAGAGGCTCTTTTGTTCAACAAAATATTGGGTTAGTTTAATCAAAATGCAAATTATACTGCTAGCAAGAAAAAAAGATGGTACTTACTAGCAAAATGTTCCAGGATTGCATAGACCTTGCTGCTAGAAATCTGTTTTGGAAGATCTCACTCCTAAAGTTCAGGCTCATAAATCATGGATTACATTGCTTTGCGCGTTTCACAAGGGCATCTCATGTCTGGGAGCAAATCTTCCCGAAGCCTCGGTGCTTGGCTTGCTGAATGTGCGGCCCCCATACTTTTTCTATACCCACTGAGCATTGACCAAACACTAATTCTCTTGGTATTTCCCTCTTCAGTGATGGCCATAGCATAAAAATATAGTAGCAATGTTTAAATATGAGCAGCCTCCTTACCCAGAAGCTGCTGGTTTCTTTCCTGCGAGGGGGTGATGTTGGTGTCAACCAGCCGCAGAACACAGGTCACGATTTGTCACCCCTGCCTTGCTGGTTGACACTGGCACTGGAAAAGCACCGTATAGCTCCACCTCATCTTCTCTTTACTTGTGTTATTCACTATGCGAGGCCTCGTCTTCTGGCTGGGGTTTGATCTGCCCTGTGTAAGCAAACTGCTCAGTCCTGTGTGTGTCACAGCACATTTTGCTGTTTGTAATGCAGGTTTCCATCCACCAGCACATCACAGAGCAGGATTTGGGCTTTGCTTGGGTTCCTGCAGTTATCCCACAGCCTCTCCTGCAGAAATCACTTCCACATGATTAATTTCAACATATTTGTCGTTTTCCTGTATACTTCTTACTAAAATAAATAAAGACATCAGGGAGGAAATCCATGTTTCCCTGAAAGTTAGACACCCTTCATTCTCTTTTCAAGCCCTTCAGGCTTCCAAATGCTTGAGAGGTGAGGTTATGCTTGACAGCAGAACAAGGCTTTTCTGGCTTCTGGGCTCTCGCGTTTTAGAACTGAACTTTGGCACTTTAAAGCAATATAGAAAAAGTCTTCACAATCTATATGGATAGTTCAGAAGAGTGGGAACATGTTAGAAAGACAACTTGCCTGCCAAATTGACAGTAATAATTAGGCTAACTGCTTAAGCCAGGCATCAAAGAGTAAAATTTCATTCCTGCACCTTCAGTGCCTTCATTCCTGTGGCCGTTGAAGAGTAGTGCTCTGGAGAAAGAGAGAGGGGATAGGGTTTGCTTCTGGGTGTCCACAAAGTACCTACAACATGACAAGCCAGAGCAACAAAACTTCCAGCTTGGTCTTCAGCCCTGCTGGGGACTATGAGCTGGTTACTGCTCTGGCTCTTCTGCGAAGCCTGGTGGATGGACACGCTCAAAGTACATCTGCTGGGTTGGGGTCCTGGAAGGAAGACGAGCAGAGCAGACTGCTTTTACAGGCTGGCTTCATTGCCAACGTCTCCTGTGTCTCCTTGCCGCTGCATTTCTGTCCCTTCATCTTTGCCATCTCCTTTTTCTCAGTCTTGTCACCTCAGATATCAGCTCCAGCTTGGCTGTGCTGAGCCACACCTGTAATGGGTTTAGTACATTTATTAGTCTTGTCTTTGGGAACGGTTCAATTTCAACAGACTACTGAAATATGCCTTTGGAAAGAGAATAATCTTGAGCATGATTAAAAGTTGAGGAAATTTTCCTTCAGTAGGGATTATGTCTCCCTGTCACTATTTAGGTATTTTGTTAAACATACATTGGAAAAGGAACTGAAGTCCAGCCCTTCCCCTCCACAGGCCCTCCCCTTACCAGGCTGTATTTACTCCTCCCAAGCTGCTAGGAAGTCCATCCATGCAAGCAGAATGGTGTAAGTAAGCAGAGCTTAATGAGCATCATCTCAAAAATGCAAATATCCTAGTAGCTATTTCAGTCTGACAGGAACTGGGGGATACGAATCCACCCAGAGCGAAGCTCAGATGGGAAGTCACTGGTGACCAACTTCTGTACTGTGCAGCCGGGCAATCCTTCACGATGATTTCAGCCTCCACTGGATTTCACTGTGACCATTTGAAATCAATAAATCTGGCCTGGATTCTGAAAGAGAGGGAGACAGAGGTGCTGTTCTATGCAAAAAGATTTTAGTTCATGTAAAGACTCGATGGTATAGGAATATTGGCTTTATTACTTGTATATATTACGATTACGGTGGTAATTCCTCTAAGTAAAAACACATTTCATTTGCTGGGTAACTGCATAGCCAACATTTTTGGTCCTGGTGAGTGTATTTACATGTCAGTAATGAATTTTAAAGCACCATGAATTTCAGATCTCTTCAGTAAAAAGTCATCTTTTGGTCTTGCAAGATCACTTGTAGCAAAAACTAGATTTTACTTAAAAAGGAGCAAAACTGATTACAGCGCTTCCTCACTTGTTTGCTCCAGCACTAAAAGATGAAGGTTAAATTTGGCTACTCTCTTTTATCACAGCAATGCTTTGTGGCAATTCATCGTCTCTAATGGGATGTAAATGTCACCATCACACTTTGTGTTCTGCCCCACTGTAGGCATACATGGTTTAAAACTGATCATTGAAAAATACATCAGAAGATCCAAACTGAAACAATCTGTTCAAATTAATGTTTCAAATATCTGTGTCTGAAAGGAGTGAGAAACTTTTTTCTTTGGTGTTTCAAGTTCTTCTGACTCTTTCTTCTTAGTAAACATCACTTACTTGTACTAAAGGGTACAAAGAATGATTAATTTACATAGATATCAAATATTTTATGCTCCTGACATCTAGTTCGTTTAAGAATGAGATCCAGTGGATCTTGTATCAGTTCTGAGGGATTCATATGAACCTTTCTACTTTTTTCATCAACTAAACTTTGCCAACTCATACACAAAACCGAAGTGTTTTATCACCAAAGAATCTTTGACCACAGGGACTCCCCCCTGTTTTGTTGGTTTTTTAAATTTCTTTTAGTAGTTAATGCTTTATATAAACCAAGTCAGATTTCAGAGAATAAAGGTGCTAGAAAAGAACTTGTTGATTCACATTAGTACATAACCTTGTAGTATCTTTTTTCCAATACCAAATGCAATAAAACATCAGTCCATTGCTGATTGTTCTCAGCTGCTACAATGGTAGCTCACTCACAGAGTAATAATTTGTCTCATTATATAGTTATAACCTTCCAAAAATAATTTATATCATTTGGGATGTAGCTGACATTCCCCGTGGCCCTGAGGACCATGCCTTCATATAAAGACAGCAACACAGGAGCTACAAATAGAGCCTGCACAAAAAGCAGCGTGTGGGAAGAGTATCTGTAGTCATCATGTATTTGAGGGCATAAGTTCTTATCGACCACGTATTGAATGTTACCATGACCAGAAAAAGATCCAAACCAACCCAGCAATATTCACAGCTAAAACAGCAGTGTGGAAGACAATACCACAAGGGATAAGAATCAAAAGATAAAACCATCAAAACCAATGTCTGGATGTAAACTTATACACTGGACGGTAGGAAAGGACATTTGGACTAAACCCAGTAACCCAGTGTAGACTGCAAAAAATTTGAGCATACCTAGAGAATGGAAACGCAACCTGTATTTAGGTGTCTATTTAAAACCATATTTAAAAGATTTTATAATTTGCGTGTAGCGTAATACCTTGGGAATTTGGCAAAACTGTTGGTTTTTTAATAGTGAAGACAGTTCTTTGCAGTCAGTACAGAATACAGTCTTCTATCGCACATACCGTTTTCTTCTGATTTGCTCTTTTATTGTAGCAAAACACCCGACTCTACCTTAGCTATCATTTGTAGAATTGCAAGGGACAGATATTGGCCTCTTTTATATATTACTAATCATTGTGGATTTAGTTTTAAGAAGGTTTGTTTCTCTGGCAGATTTAGCTAATATCAGTTGAAAGCAATGGAAATTGAAAATCAGGTCCGAAATAGGGAGTGACAGGCTGGAGATGCAGAAAATGCTGACTGCATATGAACTGGAAATGACATTGGCATATGAAACACATTTGCCAGGTCTCCCCACTGAAATATTGCCTTTGTTAAGGATTATTTATGACAAATTTGTAGCATTGCTGAAATTCCTTTGCAACATAAATCCAGGAAGGACAATTTAGTCAGACATAGCAATCTGTAGCACATACAGTTCTGGAATATTTTATATATTCTGAATTTACTTTATTCTGCCATGTGTAAAACTACTCATGTAAATTAATAGATTGAAGATTTTTCATTTGATGTATATGATGAACGTGTGGTTTCTTATGCTAAGCAGTTGTGCTTTTTTTCCCCATTTCTTCTTTACATTTTTTTTTTTAAGAAACAGAACTTTCTACTCCACTTTAAAGTCCTTACACAGTACAAAGGGGATTTTTGAGAAATTTTGTTCAGGGGTTATAAAGATCTAAAAGCATTTCTATCTGTTCTAGAAAGAAAAGATAACATGTATCTGTTCCTTTCCCTTCTGTGGCTGGGCGAAGGACAGATTAATATTTATCTAGCCCTCTGAACTCAACTTTTTATGCCTTATTCCTGATGCTTTATAGCACCCATGCCATCTTCATTGCCGATCCATCTTGCTGGCCCAAAAGGGGATTAAGCAGACTCCACCAGGCATGAGAAGAAAAAGGAAGAAATCTCTCCCAGATGAAATTCATGGCACAATTCCTGCTACCTTCCAGTAAGAGCCAAGATTTCACTGGCAGTATTTTCCCAGGCTCTCCCTGAGTTGTCAGGTACAATTAATCTGTTTTGAGTTGGTCTAAACCAATACACAGGTTGATCTAAACTCTCGCAGTCACAGTCCTGAGGAAAATAAAGAACTATCAACTCAAGGCATAATATTTGACCATAAATCATTGCAGGCCCCAATTCTCCTCTGATATATGCAAATTTATTTAAGATATAAAGCTACAAGAGTGCTGCTTGATCCAAAAAATCAGCTGTGCTGGGAAGCCCAGTGAAAAGATTGGGCTGCTGTGCACGCAAACTGGTTGAACTAATACTGGATTTTACCACCTGGACAAGCATATGAATTCAAAATACAAGCTTGATGGCAAATCAAAGCAAACCTTTAAAAAGTGTACCGGGATTTCCAGCAAGACACATTCCTAGTTATTTGTTATTATTCCTAGTTATGTCCATAAGAGGACAGTAATTGATTGAGCTGACTAAAGAGTTAAGCAAGGGTTTTTAAAATGGACACTTTTCCTATTTTGTTTAGGGTGTGGTAATAGCTGAGGTGCTGTCGTATCTCAGATTTATGCACGCAAATAAAATTGTTGGCATGAAACAGCCTTTGTCTGCAATTTGAAAAATTGCAGGTGATATTAGTGGCCTTTCCTAATTTCAAGTCATAGAAAGGGTAGGGCTATTTTGTATTTTAAGTCAACACTGTTACCTAAAACCTGCCACCAGTTATCTCAAGTACTCATTGCAGAAACAAGTCATACTATTTGTTGACAGTAATGTCGACTCAGCGTTGTCTCCCTATAATTCAGCACGTAAATGGCTTTCAGCAGCTCTGATTTGTGCATATCTGATTGTTTTACATAACATTTGGCAAATCTAATTTAAAACCACAAACTGCTTGTAAGCCCCGTGTTGTTCAGATGTCATTGAGTAACCCAATGACATCTGAACCCGAGTCTTATCTTTCCTTTAATACTGTATTCTGGGGCCTGAAAGAACAGTACCAGAAATATTGGACAAAAAAAATCTGTAATTTGATTCACCCTAAAAATGAAAACATTAACGTTGCAATGCTGCTGCCGTCTGTTATAGAAGTTGCATCTATGAATTGCACTTGTGCTTTCTTCTGTGTGGCTCCCTGGCCAAACTACACCACAGATTCTTGCTTATTCTGTGTAAATTGTTTTCTTTTTGTTGCATTTAGGCCTTTTCAACGTCTGGGCTGAATGAATGCTTGGGGATGCTGATGCCCACCTCCTCCATCTCTCAGACTTATTATAGTATCAGTGAGCAAAAGTATTTGGGTAATATTCCTTTAGCACACCCATGAAGGCAAAATTAAAACTCCTTCAGTTATTCAAGTTCAGAGGGGAAAAAAAGCCCCACAACTTTGTAAATCAAAATTATTTGCAGCATTGCATTGCCTATGCAATCTGTAGCATCCCAATCCTCAGAACAGATACATGCCAGGGACCTCCACGGCAGCCACTAAACCACTGCCCGGACAGTTAAAAATCAAAGTCAGGTTTTCCACCCAATATATGTGAGCAGGCTTTTGGTGACTCAAATATTTTTTTCTAAATTTTACTAAGAATTTTATATTAGCTATATTTTTATGTACATTCTCTATTTTTACGTTAATTGTGAAATAAACAGACAGAAACTTATCTAACAGAAAATACTGAGCCTTCATTCATAGTATTCTTTCTGAGGACAAAGGCAGGTACCGTACAGTCTTAAAATAGCTATTTTTATGTAGATTGCTATCTGTATAGCTAGGCCTTTTCCCCTTCAACTTTTGCAAAGCCTATTGAAAGCAGTTTTCTATGGATAGTCAGTTCTGAATGACTGTTCCCCCCAAGACTTAATTACTTATTTTCATATTGCTTTCACACTTTGATTCATTAAAACACAAACTCAGCCCCCAAAATATAAACGAGATTTCCAAAGAAAATGTGTGAAAAGCCTTAAAATCTGGATGCATTAGAAATCCTGTTCATAAGGTCACTAGCAAGATTCAGCTTCAGTTCCCAAATGCTTTATTTAATCCAGAAATTTGATTTGAGACAGTTCCATTAACATAAAATAAAATCTCTCCAGAACAGTGGATTCCATGACTAAAACTACGGTACATCGTATCTGTGCAGACCACTGAACAAAATACGCACCTTTGTTTATTCAGAGTTACTTCTTCAAAGTTTAGATGAAAATGGGAAACCGTAACAGACCTAGCTCATTCCTGTGACCTGCTGGGAGGTTTCAGACCTGAGCTGAGCAGTGCATGATCACAGTGTCTGCATCTCAGGCTCACTCACAACATCCCGAGAAGATTCCTGCACACCAGTTGTGTTGCACAGACACACACTTCTCCTCCCCATAGCACAGGTGCAGACTGCTCCAGCACACACAGAACATGTCGTGGTCCACTCTATGCTCTAGGTAAAGCCTATGGCTTGTGTCCTTGTCCTTGCTTACCTTCATAGTAACAATGATAATAATAAAAAACCACTCATCTTGAACATTCAGAAACCATAAGTCATCAGTTATGAAGATTGAAATTTCTTTCAAAAAATAATAATAATACTTCCCTACTTTGTTTTAACCAGTCTTGCAGAGCTCAGCATAGAAAAGAAAATGCATGCAAAAAGCAGTGATTTTCTCAGGACCTGTTTAAGTGCAAGTAAATTCCCTTTGTGTTTGTGTGTGTGTTTACAAACAGCAAGATCCAACTTTTCAGTATGAACTTCAGATCAACAGTTTTGTCTGTTGTATTTTAAAGATGAACAATATCTTCCAGCCACATTTTTTAATCTGTATTGCTAATGTCAATAATGAATTGTTAAGAACAAGTTCAACTACCTGAATTGATCTCAATACGAAACAGTTTTGCAATTCAGTGAGAAAGAAAACACTAGACTGCCGCAATAATATTCTTCTTATAACCCCTACTATCTACCTGTGGATTCATAAAATTTTCCTACAGATACCTTACTGTAGTAGCTAGTAATCCATTTTACCATGTAAATCTTGACTTCCACCAGGCAGTAAGGCTCCTTTCCAAGCACCTGAGGCATCGTTGCCTTCCAGGGCTGGTACTGCCTCAGACTGTTTCTGACTTAATTTGTCCTCCGAAGATGCTGCTCCATGCTGTGAGCAGGACCACAGCTCCTCGGGAGCTGGCAGTACCAAATCTGACAAAACAGGTCTGTGGGAGAGAAAGAAAGGTCTCATGCAGCAGCCAAGAGTTTCAGCAAACAGATTTTGAGCCTGACCAAACACTTGCCCTCACGGTCACCACACATATACCACAGAGCAGTTACCTAAAGCACCACTGGTGCTGTAGGTACCAGCTCCAAAACACCTGTGTACATGGGAAGGGACATCATGGTACGTGATGAGCATCTCCACGTCACTTTTGCTTTGGTACATTTATCACAGGGTAGGAACCTCAAGAAGTTCAATGAAGGGTTGAAAACAACTCTCTATTACACTGACATGATGACTAATGCTTGCACTGGCCACAGGAGGTTCACACTTAATTTACACCTGTGTAAACAACCAGAGACATGGCCAGCAGGATCTGATTCTACCAGAGCATAACTGCTTTGGCAGGGTTGTACTGATGTCAGTGGGAGCATGCAGCATTCAGGTCCTGACTGTTTTAATAATAATGTCTCTAACCCCTGTAAATTTCATTAAAAAAAAAAAAAATTAAAAAGGTTGCTATCATTCATTGCCACTGAGATATTCTCTTAGCCACCCACACTGAGGCTACAGCTGTATTTCAGCATGGAGAGAGAGAGAAAATGATGCGCTTTTCCAAAATCCATGCTATTTTATTCAGCCTAGTATAAACATACAATCTACAGAAGTAAGTTGTAATCTCACTCTGATTTTAAAGACATCCAAGAACCTAAACTTCAATAGCATACCTGATGCACATACCCTCCAAGGCATCCGATCTGGGCAATGCACACCAGGCTCTCAGCCCTGCCTGGTCCTGGCTGCACTCACACCTATCACCTGCCTTCAGCCTGTCACCACCAGCAATGGCGAAACAACTGCACACAAGTAAAACCTCTTTGTGCCTCTGTCTTACAAATATTCGCCTCTGTGTTCTTCTGTGAAGCTGCGGTATTGCTTTTGTGTCACTTCTTTTGTGGCCCTCGTCTGTCAGATCAATGCATTCATTAAGGAAAGCTTCCTTTAACTGCCCAGATGACAAAGAGGCATCATAAAATTGTTATATTTGACAATTCTTATTACAAGTTTTATATGGTGGCTACATTTCTGCCACAGAAAAGACTTAGAATACTTTTCCTGATGTACAGCTATTCCAATAAGAGGAGGAATGTAATTAAAGTGTACTTTCTAGAAGTCTCTGCTTTGTTCAAAGATGAAGCCAGACCTCATTCCTCACATTCTCTTAGTTTTATGGTAATTTTGAATAAAAATATCTTTACAATTGTTTTATATTACTTGGATAGATCATTATCTGATTGTGCCAACAAATGCATGCTTAACCTTCAACCAGTGAAAGAAACGATATGCATTTCTAGCCATAATTCTGTGCAGGTGAAAGAGCAAGAATAAAATTTTGAGAGCCAAACTGAGTTCCCTTTGAAAATCAAGAGCTTAACTCTTCTCACTCTGAAAAAGACAAACCACCAAAAAAGCAAAAACAAACAAAAAAAACCCCACAAAACAAAAAAGGTTCAGGATGTTTTCAGGTTAAGTTTTAGTATGAAAAGTCTTAGGATGAAATAAATATATTTTCATTTTTGGTAAGGTTCAAGAAAATTTTGGTTGTGACTGAGAACTCTGCAGGTATTGGGGAGGGAAGAATTTCCCCTTCCTAGTAAGCAATGCTCAGGGCTGTAGCTTAGCCCCTTGGAAACACCATAGCTTGCCCTTGCCACAGTATCAGGAATATTGCTCTTCTCTACCTTAGAGATGTCAGCCAAGTTCCTGGAAATGTGTAAAGAGAAAAAAAAAAAAGGACCCTTGAATAGCTGTTCTGCCTAAGCTGCTTCTGCAGCATTGATCTTAGGTCTTGCCTGGGCTGTCTGTAAGTGGGATAATTCCTGTCTATCTCACGATAATCGTTGCAGTATGTTGGAATAAGAATTCATCACACAGTTAAGTCCAAATGTCCTCATCTTAGTTTTCCATACTTTCCAATACTCATGTCTCAGCACTGTAGGGGAGAGTAAAAAAGGTCAAAAATCACAGTCTCTAATGAGCTAAACGCCAGCATTCAGTCCAAGTGCCTCCCCAGGTGCTCTTAGTTTACAAACTTGGAAATTTCCCATGTGGGCACCACAGGGGCACTGTAACAGGACAATTCTCAATATTATTCATCGCTGCCCCAGTGTATCACTGAATTACATCTCCATATGTGTCTCTGCTCTACCTGTGAAAAACCACCTCTTCAATTATAAGGGATTTCGGTCCACAGTTCTGTCACTTAAAAGCACATGAGCCAGTTGTCTCTGTCATGGCAGCAAGTTGCACTGTATGTTTTGAAATTACAGTGGGCAGGTGCAGATGTTCTTTTTCTGTCTGAATAAGTATCACATCATATCCACATGCTCATCTACATTTTTAATCATTAATAAAAGGCATCTTTGTAAATATTTTCTTATGAAATCGCTTTGGTATCTATCTTCTATATAGAACATCATCTCCTGCACTGTCTTGACACATTCTGGTTCTGGTAAGACTAATAAGTGCAGCAACAGAAAAAAAACCACCTTAGCTTAAAAAAATTTCAGTGACCACATCAAACCTTAGGAGACAAATGTTTTTGTGTAACGACGCATGGATTTTTCCTCAAGTGGGTATGATATTTGGGTGTACTAGGTGCTATATGAATAAAACCATATTAAAATTGTATTTATTGACCTGTTGTCCTAAAGAAAAAAATAAAAAAAAAAATGTAATGCAAAAGCTTCATTATACTCAAAATACAGTCTCCTAGGTGGAGAGAATGATGCAGAAAATCCCAGCCTATGATTTGTTTGTGACAGTCAAAGAGCAGAGCTGGGTAATGAATTATTCTGTGTGAATCAGCAGAGTGGGAAAGCACTGGGGCTGACTGTGAGGCAGGGCTCCTAATTAACACCTCTCACCTGTGACAGCCACCACCTGCAGATTTGACATCCCCAAACTTATTTGCACACAATCCTCTCCCCTGGCTCCCTGTAACAGCCATAAAGCACGTGTTTCCCCACCACCTGGGGTAAAGTGCAGATTTTCTATGTCATTTAGTCATTCCTTCCTCCCCAAGGCTTGCATTTCATATGTTTTGGAAAGAAGAATTCCTGCTGCACAGGGCAGATTTATGACTAAAATTGGGCTGCTTTGCTCTGAGATGTGGAAAGCTCCCCACCTTTCAAAGCCCTCAGCTACAGAGAAGAAAAGAGGTTCTAGGGAGGAGGAGAGAGATAAGCCTTGTATGTGACAGCACCTTTTTCAGTTTATAAGTGTCTTACAGGATCTATTTCAATTTTTATATTTAACATGGAAATTATCATATACCTGCTGCAATACTAGTAATCTGAAATGAAATGTACTTGTGACATATTTTAAGAATATCTAGTTCAATGTAATAGGTTGAGGGGGGTGTTGGCTTTGTTTTGTGGACTCAAGGCAAGAAATGGAGAGAAGGACAAAAAACCACAGATCACAGTTCAGTAAAGGTGGAAATCACATCATTACCTCTAGACATATACATATAAAAATCCTGGCACATGATCAGGAGAGGGATAACCGGTGCCATTTTACTTCTGTGCTGGGCAGTCTGGAAAGATTAACGGTGATTACCAGATGTTACATACACATTGTCCTCTAAGTGGGTGTATATGCAAAACATATATTCATAATCATTGGTTTAAAGCTCTTTAAAACTGTTAAAATGTAGGATACTGGTTCAAAATATTGCTATGCTTTATGCAAAGCGAAAATACCACGAGTATATGGTTCAAGAGCATGTAGTGGTTTGGGTTTTTCTAAAGTTAATATGGCTTAATTAAGCTGTGGTTACGAAAGTAAATCATGAGCATTCTTGAAATATGATAAGTTTGCATAAATCCTTTAGCGCACATAATGAAGGTAAAATCTGAGCATCAAGGGGTAATTAACAAATTCTGGTGTTGCAACGAACCTCCAAACAGCACAATCATCCGAACAGGACATTTCTTGCCCATCCCTGTCTGCAGTCAGTTTAAACAGGATGAGATTACATTGGAACACCACCAGAGATTGTGCAGTCCACACTGCCCCACTTACTATGAAGAGTTTCACAATGTGCTATGGCTGCAAAGTGGCGTATGTGTACCTCCTCCACACGGCTCCACTTGCACCAGTGAAATTATGGCAAGGATAAATTTAGGCTAATAGGTCTAATGCAAGAGAAAGCCCAAAGCATTGGAAAAAATGAACAACAACCATTTTAGGGACAGTATTGTTTTACTTATTAAATTATCTCTGTTAAAGCAATATCATCATTGACATAATAAAAAGTTAGAGTTCAGGAGTCTTGCAAGGACTTCTCCTAATTCCTAATCATTGCTCTCAGCAACTGCATATAATGTATCAATTTGATCCCATGTGGGGAATCATTACCCTTTGACTCTGAATTTGCAGAACAGAACTTAAGAGCTGCAGTCTGTTTCCCACATGATAGAAGACTAAATATTTCCATGAAGATTGCCTAGTCTGAGTGATATTTTTTGTCACTGCATTATAAAACTTTAAAAATATTGGGAACCTCTAATGTTCCACAGTGCTGAAAGTATCCCTTCTGGATTTACTGAGGCATCCCAGAACCTTTCATAGTCTTCCAATCACACAACGCAGAATAGTCAGTCTTCCTGTGCGTGTCTAAAAATATTATTTGCAGCTGTGTTTGGACACACATTTTTAGGACTGCTATAGACAGGGCTGGATGTAGCTGCCTGTGGCTGCGATGTGGGTGGGAGGCTGTGCAGTAACACAGCAACTTTCATCAGAAGAGGTGGGCAACTGTTGTGTTAGACCCCACCTTCCCTCATCCCAGTACTTCTACGCTCAGCCACAGAGATGTTTGTCACAAGAGGAAATTCTCCCCTTCTCTTTATGTATTCATTATTTTTCCCTAGGTGTATATAGGATAGATGAAAGGTGCTTTAGTTAAAGGATCTGTAGCCCTCAAAATCCCTCAGTCCCCATCTGACAGGCTCAAGAAAAAATGCCCAGCTCCCATGCTCAGGCTGTATTGTGCAGCACAATCTGCAACAGCAGTGTCCTTGTGTCCCCATGGCCCTAGGCTTTTGGGCCCTCGAGATCCTTAGAAATACTTGGGAAACATAAAAATAACTGCGTAACTGTATAAGGTCTAACAGTAAACTAATCTACTACTAGATCTCCGTACTTGCTAATTTTTGAACACTGCATATGATCAATACCAAAACATTGGAGGATGTTCTATACACCAGCTGGTAGATCTCTATGACAAAAATGGTGTAGCATTTTGTATCTTTTTATATATTCATATATAAAGTGATTAACTCATAGCCTACACTAGAATCCACCAGAACCATAGGATTCTAGGGTCAGATAGAGCAGTTAAATGTGACCATATATTAGGCTAGCAATTTATGCATTTCATTACCTTGGGCTGTATGTCTTTCTTCTGGGTTTTAGTACTAGAAACACTACAAGAAATAAACCGTGTAATGAACAAGACCGACATGCACATATAGATACCACAAGCAGCAGAGCTATAGGATCTATAGTACCAAATTTATTTGGATTTCAGACAGGTAGCTGAGAACTGGAACAAACCTCTAGAGGGATAAGCATACCAAAGCTGCTACATGGCAGTCATCACCTCTCAGAAATCCTGGTCTTAATCAGACTTTCAAGGAAGTTCAAAGTCCCTTCTTGGGTGCAATGTTATAGCAATCCTTAGCTACTTACAGACCTCAGCATTATCAGTGGAGAACTGGTCTTTGGTGTCAGTAAAACTATCCCAACAATGGCAGGACAGAGATGTGTCCTGTTTAAATAATTTGTTATTGAGACATAGAGAACAATTTCAAGATATGAGTCATGGCATCTTATCAAGTCCTATCCAGCCCTACAAAGGTCCACACAGTAGCGATTTACCAAGCTGATTATTTAGCTTTTTTTTCACAGCGGCCATAGTTACCTGATAGTTGTAACCTAGTTGCTGGCAACAATCAGTTGGGTTTTTTTGGACATTTTTACCAGCACATTAGAAGTGAAGTGTTCTTCCTCAAGAAAAATCTTGGGCCATAGGAACAAACTTGAATGGCTAAATAGAAAATTCCAGCTGTAACATTCAAAGATGCAATTATTGTATCACTGAAAAAAACCCCACAAATTAACCCCTCTCCAAAAGCAGCTTTTTGTCATATACACATTATTAGAAAACAAAGCATGGACACTATTTCATATCCGTTATGGCTGGCCAACCAGCTAGATTTCTACCACATCATATTTCTTGCCTGTTTTGCTTCTGTGGAAGTGACCGAGAAAAAACATGCTGAGTTCCTGGGGAACAGCTAGGCGTGCTCTGGGCAGCCTTGCTTATACATTAAATTCTTGATCTAGGGAGAGAGAGAAAAAAAAGCACCTGAAAATGAAAAGGTTAACCAGGCACTCACTGTATTAGCATCCTTTCTGTGCTGCTTTGTTAAACAGCTCTGGAAAGCTGGTGCCAACACAACTTCTTTCTCTCTGCCTGCCCAGTGGCAGCCCCTTTGGAGTGTGCACCAGAAAGATACCCCCAGCTGCAGTGTGATTGCTCCTAGACCCTCCTGCTACCCGATGTCTCTCACAGCCTGTTTGCTCTTAAATACCTAACAAAGTGATTCACAGGATTGGTAAACCTCCCTTTGCAATTACAAGAAGCTGTGAAACATAAAGTGAGCTGGAACCTGCCTGACAAAAACAAACCAACGAATAATTAGCTTGCACTGGAAAGGAAGCAATTAATTGATTCCAGCAGGTACATTTATTCACAGTAGTGGATCATAAGATCTTAAGTGATCTCTTAGGCTTTGCTTTCTGACTTGCTGTTAGGATTTGCCTTCAGGCTTACCTGTGTGAGTTTTAAAACATTGCCAGCTGTGGTAGTGAAAATAGCAAGCAAAAGACAATTGGAAATGGTCATTCTTTATGAAAGAAGCACATGGGCGAAGTTATAGTTTATCCAGTGCTTGGCATGTGAACCTTTCATGTAGGACCCCCTCCTGTCCCATCACTTTCAGCCTCCCTTGGACTCAGCACGTCTTGAGAAGCAGGACCTGAGACAAAGCAGAGGCTCAGCTCCCTGCCAGAGAGCCCCGGGGTCCCCAGCTGCCCACCGATGACTCGGAAGGCACCCTGGGGTGCATGAGACAGTCAGTGTGAAGGGTCTAAAAGTCCAGGGGAGATGTATTTTTCCACAGTAAGGCATAACTTTGTAGAGAAAGTATGTGTTAGTTTTGCATAAATGCACACTAGTGACAATATTAAATTCGAGGTTATGAAATCAACATCATTTTTGTGAGCAACTTTTGTGAACCGTTACTATCAAGTAAGCCAAAAATATTCAACATCTGTCCAACTCACTTTCAATAGCTAGGATATTGTATGCCTTTTGTTGCTTTTATAAAAATACTAATTTCCTTCTGCTGCCTTTTGGATTTTAATTGTAGCTTAAATTATTTCCAGATGTTGTCTTATAACCCTAATTGTGCAGTAACATCACAATTAAGTTTATCTGTGACCTTCTTCCTTCTGATAGAAGCAAACTGTGTGGAGCTCAGGTGGAAAAACTTTTCCACTGAAAGGGTGGTCAAGCATTGGAACAGGCTGCCCAGGGAGGTGGCCGAGTCACCATCCCTGAAGGTACTTAAAAGACGTGTAGATGTGGCACTTAGGGACATGGTTTAGTGATGGACTTGGCAGTGCTGGGTTAACAGTTGGATTTGATGAACTTAAAGGTATTTTCCAACCTAAACTATTCTATGATTCTATGAATTCAATCTCAGCACAGATGCTCCTTGCCAGATCCACATCTGAGATGATGAAAGATGATCTGTTTCAAAGCATCCAGCTAAGGCTGTGGGAGAACTGCAAGGTAAAATACATGAAGATCTTTTTGGTTTAAAGGCAAAAATATAGACTAGGTGCAATTCTAACCACTCTACCTTTATTTTATGCTTTTGTAACCTCTTTCTTTCAAGGGGTAAATTTCTTTGAAATACAGAACACATACTTGTAAAAGCAATGATTTTTAAAAGGACGACACGACATGAGCTTAATCTTTCCCATTTAATCAGCAGACTGAGCAAATGGAATATAACATGACTGTCCACATCCTCTGAGGGAAAGCTGATACGAAACGTTGGGGGTGGGGGTGCGGGGAAGGAAACAAGACTCTTTATGCACAAAGCACTGTTCTGTTATCAGGATGATTAAAGCCATTTACAGTCAAATAACAACCTTCCAGATCCTCCCGACATCCTGAACTCATTCTGCTGTTCTGTGGTAATTAGATGGGTTTCAAATGTTGTAAAATATAAGCCTGTTTATGGAAAAATGTTCTGCTAATCAAGATGTCTTGAAGTATTTGGTACAAGTTTTCATCTCTATTCCTTCTAACATCTGTCATATAGAGAGGCAATGGAGCTTTGCAAAAACCTAACTAATACTTCTGCAACTCTAATTTACTAGAGCTTAAACCAAAACATTAAAGAACAGAAAATTCTATAGGAAACAAATAAAGATGGAGTGGCTACTAGAGACACAAGCAAAATGAGATTTCTGTATGAATTCTGATTTCAGGGAGCAGGAACATGCCTCCGCATGTTTCTGGGTCCAGGTCCTCTGGGACAGGTTGAGGAGTGACCACAAATCTCCTGCAGCCCTGAGAGTTCTGCCCCACCTCCTGGTTTAAAAAAGAGGAGACAGCAGAGCTACTGGCAGCACTGGTTTTACTGCCCCTTCATTTCTTTTCCTTTCCTTACAAGCCAGAGCTTGCGAAGTAAACTTTCTGGTAGCTAAACTGTTACACACAATTTTTATTTTCGTTTCTCTTATCAACTTTCTTTTCCCATGTTCTCCTAGTCCTTTGAGGCACCAAAGTGTTGGGCAATGCCTATTGACTACGGTTGCATTGTATTTACTCCATCATTTGTTTCACTGTCCTGAATCTCTTTTGCGAATACAATCTGCTGGTTTCAGCAATGAGATAAGGAGACAAGACCTCCCCTCCAGAGCCCCTGCTCCCCGGCTCTTACCCGTTAGCTGTGCTGTCACCATGGGGTGCACGGCGTGACAGCTCTTTGGTGCAGGGCCAAGCCATCATCCCTGTCATCTTTCACAGTTGCTTTCCCAGGCTGTTGACTCGTGTTCAGGAGTTGTGGTCAACAGCTCAGCATTACAGTACACCACAGGGCTCTGGAATGTTAGCCTTCCTCCTTGGGTTTTGACATTGGTTTTTTATAATTAACATTTTGAGACCATTTAAAAAAAAAATACACATATACCAAATGCTAAAACCCGAACTGGTGGTTTGAACCACCCTGAGGGTACTAACTGCCCTCTCTGTCCTTGCCCATTGCCCAGGAGCCCCATTTCAGCTCAGCTCGGAGCTGTCAGTCCCTGCCCTGGTGACATGGCAGCAGTGCCAGTTTCCAGCCCCACGCCTGGCCCTGCTTCTTGGCTGGACCTTGACCCTACACTGTGGGTAGCCTACCTCCAGGATGGACTCCTTGGATATACCCTAGAACTGTGCCACCAGCCCTGTCTCCTTTTGCTTCAGGCTGGGTTCCCTGAGTGGACACCAGACCTTGTTAATCCCCTAAGAGCATCAGGGGCTGTCAATGGACCCCGTTATTGGTACCCTGCCCTACATGTGGTGCCTGAATGCTGCGGGACTGCACCCCATGGGTGAGGGTCACCCCTGGCTCCTAGCCCCTCAAGGTACCCCCGCAGCACACCAGCTGCAAGGGGAAAAAACCAAAAGACCTGGAGGTGTCTTAGCGTATATAGATACATTATGGAAATAGTTAATCAGCGGAGAAGATTTAGGAACTAGAATGTAACTTTTCAAGAGGGCAAGACTTGATTGGCAGAGGTTACACACAGAAACTTTGCCAGAGGCATTTTAATGGCATAAGATGGATGTATGGACATTTAGGGATTGTAATGGCACAGTGCTCTAGAGATGAACAAAGCTGTAAGTTTCAAGGAAGTGTAGAGTTTGCTAAACCCACGTAAGGGATTAATCTTTTCCCCAGATAATTATGCAGTATTTTCTGCAACCCAGCAGCATGATGTTAACCTGTCAGGATTAAGAGGCAGCCAACTGCTCCGTAAGCAAGCCTGGGTGCAGCCGACTGCCAGGCAAAGTGAATTACCTGCACCGCTGGAGCACAATGAAACACCAACCCAGCACTGCAGCAAGCTACACCATGTGGGCAGCTCGAGCCCGATCACCTCGTCAACCCCCATCTCCACACACAGCCACTGATTAATAAGGGTAGCATCCCATCACAGACAGCTCCAGAAAGGTAACCATCACATGCCCAAGTGCCACTGGAAGCTTTAAGTCTGGTTATACTAGGTATTTTATGAGCAAAAAAATCCATGGCATGGGCATGCCCATGCAAATATCCACACCTCATCCAAGGGCTTAAAAAGTAGAATTGTTCACTGTGACCATTTCTCTCAAGATGGAACAGACACCAGCTGCACGGTGGCACGTCCTGTGTCCTCAGGACACTGCTCACCAAGGTAACCACACAAGGGAACAAATGGATGCAGCAGCGGTGAAAAACCGGTCAAATAACATTTTTAACACCCTAAACCAGACATGCCTATAGAGGATGTTCTACTTTTAGCAAATCCGGATCACAGTCTCAGGTCTTCTGCTTACAAAGAGCTTGTGTCCAAAGCAGATTCGGTCCATATTAATAATAACCGACATCAGCCTTGCAGGGGTTGCAGTGTTTTTTCCTACCATCATTAAAGGCAAATCCTGCTTGCATCTGAACATCAGGGTTGTTTGGAAAATGATATGCAAACCACTTACTGTTTTCTTTTGGTAATGCTGGAAATGCTGTTTCTCACAAAAAAAAAAAAAAAAAAAAAAAAAAAAAAAGGCCAAATTCTGCCAGTTTTGGCTCATTTCCTGGGCATTAACAGGAAATCTTTGTTTGCTACGATTTCAGGAAGTTACCAGTCAGATTTTCAAGGCTGAAGGCTTGATGTGCCTATAACTCTGTGCCTCCCCTGTTCTTATACCTTTCCTTAAATATTAGTTATCATTTACATCAAAGTTACAGTACAGGGTTAGATGGACCTTGGCATGATACTTCTATACTGGTGTTGAAGTAATTGAAGAAAAGTGAATTTCTGAAACAGATTCATTATTCATTCAGAAGCACGTAGTCTTAAACATTATTTCTGTTTGAGTGGAAAGCTGACTTCCCCCCCCCCCCCCCTCTTTTTTCTATTTAGAAGATTACTTACCTTGACATTTTCACTAGAACAAGTACTTTGAATATTTCATCATGGATTCTTGTAACAATTTGAATTGAGATTACTGAATAACTTAGTTTAGACTATATATTAATATATTAAAAACAGTAATCTTAATAATCATATGTCTGAAATGGAACAAAATGAGCCAGAAGAGAACATCATAGAAAGGTGTATCAACTACCTTTTCAAAAAGAAAAAACAAAGGGGGGAGGGGGCGACAGGGGAGGAGGAGGGAGATACAGCACCATATTGTGGTGTCAAAAATACCAATATTGCCAACAATTTCCCAAATATGTTCCATTGTGGGGGGAAATGTCATTAGTGGAACTATTCTGGGAATGGTTCCTATTGATTTAGATAGAGAGGCTTTGCTGGACCAGTGGTAAAAGCAAAAATAATTTACACTCATATTTGCTCATTAATAAAAGTTCAGCTGATCCACTATCTAGACCAAAGTTTCAACATGTACGTGCAGACAGGTGGTATATCCAGAGGGGAAATTCAAGCACAAGAAACAGTAGGAGGGCTACTGATATAGTGAGACAGCTTACAGCAAGGCTTTTGGAATTTTTGCTACCGAGACACACTCTCTCCAACTTGACTGTTGCTCATACAGATAGTTTCCTCTTTGAAAAACAAAATCAGTTCAAAGTGAAGAGCAGCAGCCGATTTCAGGTAACATACTTGATCAGGATCTGCACCAAGAACATCAATAGATCAATGCCATTTATAAATGGCAGCTGGGGCACAAATGACCCTGCCACATGGTTATACAGGAAGAGTCTGTCAGTGAAACAAAACTGTTTATATTCAAATGAAATTATTTTTCCCACATCTATGATGTTTGCAAGAAATGACCAGCGATCAGAGCACCTTCTGCCTGCATGGGAATGGTGATATTTCTTTATTTTTTGTAGATGCTCTGGTGACACCAAATGGTTAATGGAAAAGACATTATGTTACTTTGACTTTTTGCCAGACTGGTTTAGAGAATGCACAGGTCTTCTTATTTGATAAAAAGTTACCTGTTTTGGTTTTGCTCTTTTATCTGGTACATTGTAGTGCTGGAATGAAGGGCCTAACAACCTTTTATTTGTTCTATCACATATCTCAGCTTTCTATTCTTACACAACTTTAATTTACCCATCAGTACAAAATGTTTGATTAAAATAGACACAGGTGGGTGCGAGCATAAATTGCACTTAAAACAGCAATCTAAAATGTGCTTAAAAAAAATGATGTCCTTATGATTAATTGCAGTACTTTTTTATTTGATGTGAGGTACATGTTAATGACTACTTTCAATATATTCCTGTTGCTTCTTCGTTATTTATCTGTCCACAAAGGCATTTGACTGAGTAACCGCTGTGAGTGGGGCTTCATATAAACATGCTTTAAAAAAACAGAGGAATAGGATTACAATAGGTTTCTTGAAGCAACAGATTCTGGCAGCAGCAGTCCAGCAAAAGCAACAAATCGAGTATGTCAGCCTTTAATTGTTCTACACTTTCAAATAACTGATGCTGGCACAAAAGCTCCATTCTGCAGACAGTGGGAGTTGAAATTATGGGAGGGTGGGTTCAGTCTGTACTGTAGATGTGTATGTGCACAAAAACTGTGTTCAGTTTTGGGCCCCTCACTTCAAGACAGAGATGGAGGTGCTGGACCATGTCCAGAGATGGGCAGCAGGGCTGGGGAAGGGGCTGGAGAACCAGCCTGATGAGGGGCGGCTGAGGGAACTGGGGCTGTTTGGCGAGGAGAAAAGGAAGCTCAGGGGTGACCTTATCGCTCGTACCACTGCCTGAAAGGAGGCTGCAGGCAGGTGGGAGTTGGCCTCCTCTGCCAGATAACAAGCAATAGTACAAGAGGAAATGGCATCAAGTTATGCCAGGGGAGGTTTAGATTGGGTATTAGGAAAATGTCTTCACTGAAACGGTTGTCAATCATTGGAACAGGCTGCCCAGGGAGGTGGTGGAATCACCATCCCTGGAAGTGTTTAAAAAGCGCATAGATCTGGTGCCTGGGGACATGGTTTAGTGGTTGGACTTGGCAGTTCTGGGTTAATGGTTGGACTTGGTGACCTTAAAGATCTTTTCCAGTCTAAATGATTTGATGATTCTATGATTTTTATTGTGAGAGGACAGCAAAGGGACTGTAAACTGGTTGTTGACCCAGGGTGGCTCAAGTTTTGGTCACTCCCATCACTGTAAGTGCTGTCTGCAGGTCTGGTACAAGCTACCAGAGATGCCAGCAGCAACTGTCACCAAAAGCAAAGAACACCTACCCTCCATTGCTCCCACATGCACAAACAAGCCAAAACATAATAAATAGTATCTATATTTCACCCCTAAGAATAACAAAAGTTACATGAACAATATATAGACAAATGAAGTTGACCCAACTGGTTATTTTTCAGCCTGTTTGGGATCTCTGAAATACTTGTAAAGAGGCCATGAGAGCTCACTGAGGAAAGCAAGTTCCTTCTCCATAAGCCTACATCATTTGCCTGGAGTCCACACATCCACTTGAGAACTTTAGGAAAAAGGTTTGAAAAACATTTATTTCGATTACACCACCAGTCAGGTTTCTTTTCTTTGTAAAAAGAGAGATCTATCAGACAAGCAAGATATAAGAAATAAATGCCTATCGAAATAATAGCTTGTTGAATTTTACACAACTTATCTTCTTAAGTATGGGAAATTTAAAGCTGTTTTTTAAACCCACACATTTCTGGTCCCAACAAACTAGTCACAGAAACCGCACACACAAGTGTAAAATAGATTATATGATGAAAAAGATTTTAAAAATCAATCCTTTCTGCAAGGAAGATGCTTTTCTTTCCTTCCAATGTGATAAAATACAATTGCAGTTCCTTCCTGACAGTCAGTTTTGATTTCTAATGACATTTGATGGAAGACCCCCCCATGCAAGGTAAAACATACGCCACACGCCTCAGTGCTGGCTGGCAGCAAACTCCTGTCCATAAGTCAGGACAATACAGTATATATCCCCTTCTGAGGTACATCAGATGGAGTGTGATGCCCTTCTCAGCTGCCGTCTCACCTCAGAGATCAGATTTAAGCCACGCACTTAAATGTCAAAGAATGATCAGGACTACATCTGTGATGCTGGAAGCTTGGTGCCTAACTCAGACTCTGCTGAGATTCAGAGGTGTGGCTGTCATGCAATCACAAATGTAGACTTCACAGTTAACCCTGTAAGAAGGGTGAAAGGTGAGGGAGATATATATTCTGGTCATCATAGCCATGTAAGTGGGATTCAATGGGCTAACAAGTGACAGAGGAGACGGGGTTTGCAGAACCATTGCTTCTAAATTTCTTCCCTTTGTATATTTATTGGGGGTTTTGTACAACCAGCAGTCTACCTCAGTCAGCTCCCACAAAAATGCTATTTGGCTTACACACCCCACTACTTTTTTATTATTATTATTATTTACTTTAAGTTCTGTTGAATCTCTGGTGATGGAGAGGTATATTTCACTGCAGTATGGCTGATAAAGCTAAATCCAAAGTGTGGCTATCTTACCTTTTTAAAGATTAATATGACTAAGTGAATCCTGTTTGAGCTCAGTTCAGTTCATCATGCAGCAATATCATAAATTTTCTGCCATTATCTACCCTTCTGAACATCACTGTTGTCATTGAGGGCCTCCTTTATTCAGCACCCACTGAGACACAGAAATCACAGTTTGCACATCTTATAAGTACCTCATGGAACAACAGCACAAGGACTTGCATTCACAGTTTTTAAATAAATATAAGTGTTTGACCATAATCAAACATATCATTGTGTGCACATCCTCTTGTTCATTGTTTTTTTTTATTATTTTTTGAGTCAGAAATACATTTACCACTCCTGAGTTTGCAAGAAAATTGCTTTAGTAGCAATTTGCCAGTACAGTCCTCAGCTTTTGTGACCTCCATGTTGCAGACATTAGCTAAATTCTTCCTTTTGCCAGCATTTTAAGCCATAACCCTCTGTTCATTATTAAATCATACTAAAAAATACCATCAGCTAAAATGAATCTTTGGGAGGCAGAAGAATTAGCTGCAAGACTCCATATGTTATCAGTTTTAATTTTATTCCCTCCCAGTCTCATAATCCTCCTTCCATTTGTTCCAGTAGTTCACTTATCAGCTCCCCGAGGGTACCTCAGACTAGTCACTTCTTATCTCTTTACCGCAAATGTGACATTACTTAAAGTACAAGCTTGAACAATGATATCAGTCACTGTGTTTTCCTCTCCCTTTCCTTGTTAATGCACGGTACTAACTCAGCCCACTCTTTTGCACTCGATATTCGCTGAAATAAACAGTTAACAAATACAAGCTGTTTTCTGTGGGTTTTTTAAATAACCGTATCTCTTGCTAGATCATGATGAATTTGAAACTATTTGACTATGTAAGATAAACTAATTTAAATGTTTGTTCAGCATCTTTCATGACAAACATGGCTTTTTACCAGTAAGCTTGAGAGCAAAAACTGACAGCTGGGCTGATGGCAGAGTAACCTCTTGTCCTATGGGATTATTGGCAGGGCTGCTGACGAAAGTAAAGTTAGAAAACACTCCCACACTGAATATCTACCCCAGGATGCGCAAATCAGAACACTGACTCCCGAACATAATGCTATCTGCCAAATCAGACAAAATAATTTCAACTCACAGGGTCAGGTTTGGAAGGCATCAACAGTAAAGGCTCCAGCACCATGACTTCAAGGACCAGATGGCAAACTAGGGAAAAATACAGAACAGCAGGATTATTCACCATCAAAAAATTATGAGATATGCATTTATATGATACATACAGTTTGATAAAACACGTATTCTGCAGCTTGCAAGGAAAAAGAAAAGGCTGTTTACTAAGAACAGCTTTGAATGGAGAGCAAGTTGAAAAGAGCTGGCCAAAGCCATGCATCAGAGAAGACATGAGAAAGGATGAGGTTGTCCAAGAGAAGAGTAAGTCAAGAAGCACCAGCCTGTGGTGGCCGATAGAAAAGCTGGTGAGGGATAGGAAGGCAGTTAGGAAATCTAGGCCTTTTATGGAGACAGGAGAAGAGGAACCAAAAAGTGCAGACATGGTCAAGCTTCAGGGTTGGAAATCAGTTTTACCAGCAGAACATCGGTTTGACTCCAGTTATAAATGTAACACATCCAAACCGAACAGAACAGTAGGTGGTTTGTTGGTCTCTGCTTTTTTTCCTATTAAATTTCTTTCAGAAAATCCCCAATAAAAAGAAGTTTTAAAACTATCTGATCCTTTCCAAGTGTCTGTCTTTGCAAGTCTGATGTGATTTGGTGACCAGTAGCTAAAAAAATTAATTTCTAATGGCTACCAGTTCAATACTCAGCTGTTTTATCTGCAGCTCCCTAGAAAATTTGATTTTTTCCGAAGTACTTTGAGTCAAATGTTTAGAGGGCAAGTTTAAATAGCTAATCCTTGACAGATAAATCCTTTCTACCTGTAACTTAACCAACATTTGCAGAGCACCTGTAGAAAAATAACTACATTCCTTCAGAGCTCCTGGTGAAACAAGCCATATGTCTCTGGGAGATAGGTCCTTGTTTAAGTGCATCACTCCTAGAACAAAGAACAGAAAATACATGGAAATAAAGACCTAGTAATTATGATTGCACAAGAACGCATCACAGTGTTTACTGAGAATTGCAAATTTTATGTTGAGTCTTTTGATTTTTAGCTTTTTGTGCCAGGGACAGTACCTGCTCTCTGTGGCTGTACAGTCAGCACAGGCAAGGCAGTTGCCATCAGAATAGGCTTTGAGAGCACTAACGTGAGAAAGCATTTACTATTATTGAGAAGCCTGGAAAATACAGCCACGAAATAATAAAATGCAATTACTGGGAGAGCAAGGGAGAAATTGCCTGCCTGCAATCACTTATATTACACCTTAGAAGCGATCGAATTTTTAATCCATTCTTGAATACCAGTGGAAAACAACCGTTGCCAGCTCAGACAAAGGCTTCAGCTTGCCCTGGTAGCCCTCCTCCGAGGCTGGTGAGCCCCGCCACCCGTGGACGGTGGGCGCACTCTGCCCTGGCCACAGGCACAGGCGGAGGGGCACTCGGGGGTGAGAACGAAGGTAATGGCAGACCTGGGGAGGTACTAAAATTTAGAACTCCACGAGCTGCCTAAATTAGTCTAGGAACATTTCCAGCTTTGAATCAGACCAGAAATTAGGACATAAAATACAAGGTCTGTTTTCCAACATATACCTGCGGGAGGCTAGGCGCAGCATTTGACCTTGGATTTAATATCTAAATGTCCTTTTCCACATTTCCCTGAACACCACCAGGGATCTGTGCTCCCCCGTCTGTGCCGTGCACCTCCTTACAGCACGCGCTGTTTCTGACAGCTTGTTTTATGAACTGGGATGATTTCATTCCCACTGTGGAAAGCGAGAACAGGTCTCTTCTGGCCGAATGGATCCTGTATGCATCTCTCACAAACCACCATTAGCTGTTTCAGCTCATATAAGGCAGCTTCTGACAAATTTGTACTTTAGTTAACTTAGTCATTCTTAGCGCATGCTACAGAATCTCTCCCACCAAATGAATTCTATATTTCAGCGTAACATTTACAGCATATTATGTAGCCAATTTTCAAAAATATGCAGGTCTGTTTTGTGAAATTATGGAATAATATTTTGTACTTATTTTAGTACCAATGTTAAAACTTGTTAAATACAATTGTAATGTAAATTTTAACTTTAAATGTACAATAAATATTATATTTAAATATTTGAAATTATTATTTTTGAACTCTAAGAGGGTTTAGAATGATTCAAATACATACCCACAGCTTACCAGTACAGTACAAGTAATCACCTAAGTTTGTATTTTAAGTTTGGTCGCTAGGACTATATCTGGCTGGACTAAACCCTAGCAATAATTCCCACGTGCATGATCAAGTAAAGCATATATGTAACTGTAGTTCAGTGAGCTGTCCACACTTAAACCTGATTGAAGCTTAAGTAGATGAGGAAGATGGTCAGCCCGTGACATACTCTCAAAGCCCTCAGATTGTAGTAATTTATTTTCAAATTGCTTGGCTAGTCAGTCCAAACCAAACAAGGAATATGTTCTAATTAAACAATCAAAAAAGACTTTGAGACCTATTATCTGGCAACTTGGACAAAATGACATGCTTATGTTTCTTTAGGAGGGTTTAATGCTTTTAATCCTGGCTTGTATAACAGTGCTTTAATCCACGATAAATTGCAAGGGAGCAACAAATCCAAGGACCTTGAAAGTTTTGATTTTCAGATTCAGTTTGGCCTAAAGGCGCCCTGTGCTCTCAGACTACGTCAGCAGAGGTCTTTAGGTCTCAGCAAAAGCTGTGGCTGATTTGGCATTGTTTCAGGCTCGGTCCAGAAAATATAGACTTTTACCTTTTATGCTCTGTACAGTTACAAAGTTTGATCAGTCTTGGGTGTGCATGTCCAGAGTGGTGTGCGCACTTAAACACAGTTCAATGTCATTTTGTTCTTCAGTGGGACAATTTTTATTCCTCATCTCAGTCTCTGGTGTCTGCTAACTGTCTCTTCAGATCCAAACAGTCCAAAGTCTATTTACACAGGCAACCAGCAAAGCGGTTTTAGCCAGTAAATTGTTACTTTTCCATACTGCAAATACCAAATATCCTGCTTGCGGTTAACTCCTACAGCTAACGCAAATAATACTGAACAAATACTAAAAAAAGCCAAAATCCATACCTCTAAAGAAAGACAAAGAATATAACTGAGGAATATTCTAAGTGCTCATAGCATCTTTTGAAAAGTTAGATAAGGATAAATGCTGTCATGTTACAGATATAAAGACAATTATACACAATTTTTTTTATTTCCTTGATCCTTGTTATGGCAGAGGTGAGCAATGTCTTAGAAAAATTCACAAAATATCAATATTTGCTGAGGTTAGATTTCTACCTAGGAGTGAGTTTTAGGCTCAAGAAAAGTGAAAGCTTAAAACCCAAAGACTATAGGTAGATGGCACACACCAGAAATGCAAGGTTTGGGGGAGGGGTCTCCCAGATTTGATTCGCTTCCCTAAAACTGGGCCTGAAAAAGGACCTCAGAAAGGCAGAAGAAGATTCCTTCCAATTCAGTTGGCCTCATCTGAGACTGCAGAAAAACGACAAGAAAGTGTCACATAATGCAGTGGGTTTTGTAGTCGTTCCTACTCGGAATAAAATGGGAGCCATCACACCACTGCTTTGTAATAACAGACCTCCAATCAATCATCATTATGATGACAAATGTAAGGCACTATTCACCTGAGCTGAACGTAAATTAGAGACTGCACTATAATAAATCCTGGCTAAAATATTAAACCCAATGAAATTACATTCATTAATTCAAGAAATAAATTATCCCCTGACATGTGAAAAGCTCTGTGCTGTTATGTGAGAGCGACTGAAATCTTTGGGGACGTTTAATGGAGAACAACAGAATTTTGTTATGGAAAGTCTGCCAAGTGTTTTAGAGAACGTCCTCTCAGGATACACTTGAAAATATGAATAAATACTTTTATATTCATAATTTACTGAATGGTTTTAAGTAAAAATAGATTGTATTTTGCGAAGTTCTACCTCCTCATAAAGAAGGGAGAGGCATTTATTGAAAGAGCATGTTGACTCCCAGGGGGTATTAATGTAAAGACCACAACCCATTGCAAAGCACATCTTTAGCACGGGTTCTCCTACACAATCTCCTTTGAGTCCTCCTGCTTCCTGCCAGCTTTTGACCTTGCAACCACTCAAAAAATGTCACACTGGAGATGAAACTGGTAAGGAATTTCCCTCTCCAGTTTACTTTCTCTCCCGTTCCTCACTTGCGGCCCCAGGATATGTGTCAGCTGGGTGTATCAGCAGATTATTTCAGCAGTAAGCTTTCTGAGGCTAAGTCCCTGCTTGCAGAAAAGTGTCCCCCCTCCCTAGCTAGATGATGAGCTTACATATAGGGGGGTGTCCAGCTTTGATTTCTGCTCCTGAAACATATCTATGTTTTACATAAAAAGGCACAGGCGCAGCACCCATGGGTTCCTCCTCCTAAGTGAGAGACCCTGGGCTGCTGAGCCAGGATCACACTTACTCTTGCAATATTGAATTCTTCACCAGACACTCCTGTACTTGAAAAGAAGACACAGAAGATATGTCTTCCACCTACCTTACCCTGACCTGTAGGATTTTCTGAGAACTGGAGAAAAAACTGAAAAACAAGAGATCTGTGGATTCCTCCCAGCTTTCCTGCTTTCTGTGTGAGAACCCTACCCACGTGGCTACTACTAGCAAACTACTTCGGACATATTTTTTCTACTGAACTGACTATCTGAGCCGACTGCAAAGACATCAAAGAAGAATTTTGTATAAAACAAGAAAAAAGGTGAGCAATATGTCCAGCTTACAAAAACTGAGGCAAAGAGGCAACAATGACAGTTGTAATATTTAGAAGACTGTTAGGAAAAAGGATGCAAGTACATTGTTCTCTGTGAAAACAAAAAAAAACTTGCCAGAGAGGTGGTGGGTTGAAGACTGGGAAACAATTCTAATACAGGTGGACAAACACAGGACCAGATTACCAAAATGGTGTTTCTGAATTCCTAGTCAGGGGGGATTTTAAGATCAGGGCATACCTCAGGCGAGGACAGGACTAAAGAAACTATCTGAAGTGGAAATGCAGGTGGTCTCTGTACCCCAGTGGCCTATAGCCACCGGCACACGTTCCCACGCTGGGGGCTGGATCTGGCCCCAGGGACATGCTCTCCTTTTTGCTTTGGTGCAGGAGGCACAGCACAGCCAGGCACAGCGCAGGAAAAGCGAGGGTGGCAGTAAGGATCAAGTGCTACCGCATCTTGCTTTTTCATAAACAGGTATAGTCAAGCAGTTGAATGCAGCATACTTGTTAAAAGCTCCAAGTTAAGGTCTGAGCACTCAGTTTGGCATTTCCTAACAGCTGCATGACCGGCATTCACTGCAGGGAGGGGAGCCTCTAAGCAACATCACGCTGCCCCCTCCTCAAAGCTCCACCATGAAACCTCCCCTTCCCTGCCATCCCACACGTCTCCAGAGCCTGGGAAGGTCCATCCACCAACAGCACAGTTCCCAGGTGCCTCATCACAGCAACCTGCCCTGTGTGGCTCATCCAACAGATGATTTACCAGAACCCGAGAGCCGTGGGTTCCTGTGGACTTTCATTTCCTATTTCATAATACCGCTAGTTATCCGCACTGGAATGCGTGATGAATACATCCATACGAGGTTAGTGGAAAAAACATACTGGGCATTATCCATTTGATATTTTTCAAAGGCTCAGAAAGTTGGCCAAATCAAACCCAATTTCCACTGAAACTCTCCAAAGTCCTTCCCAACGAAAGCTATAATCCCTGCCATATGTCAGTTCTCAACTAAGCTATTCAAATATTTTTTTTTTTTAATGTTTTCATGAAGGGCAAAAATATTAATTTTTTTTTCTTTTTGCATTTACAAACAGAATACAGGCATCTCATCAACATTTATTGACGACAAGAAAGGGCTGCCTTTTCCAAGCAACATTTTAGCCTCATAAGGGAAAGATTCTGCCTGAATGAAAAGAGGTAATTTTGACAGCTGCCTTGGCTACCTGCATCATAAGATCAGTCTCTGTTTTTTGCAAGATCACTGCAGTAAGTTCATAATCAATGACATTAATGTTAATTCCTTGCTGAAATGAGACACAATGCTATATCATACCCTGACCAGACCATCATCTCCCTGCGTGGGGGAAGCAGCAGCACTGACATCCCAACCGCTCATCCCACGCCTGCCCTCACATCTACTCAGCTCAGAAGGTCTAATAAATTAAAGCAATAAACTGACAAATCACATCAAAAAATTAGCACTAAATCATCCAGGAAAGAAAGAAGACCAGCAAGCACATCATGACTCATGCTTATTTACGTATTTGTTTTCGCAGACTCCCAAAAGCTTACCGATAGTTTGCTGCATATGGACTGTACTCAGCTGCCCACAAAAGGTATGCACAAACCACAATATAATTCATCATTTTCACTCACATGCTGACAAAACCTTTATTAAGCCAGCAAAATGGATATTTCATTGCATCATTTCATTTAAAGAAAATGTCAGGTGTTTTGTATGTTTATGTTTTTTTGTTGCAGTGAGGTACAAATTCCAAGACATCAGTTTTCAGAAAGCTCAGGTTTTAGGTTAAAAGAAACAAAGTACAGCTGACTCAAGCTTACTTGGTAAATCTTTCTGACTGTCTGAGACTTCTTTAGTGTTCTGGTTCAACTCTAGCTTTCACCTGTTGTTTAAAGGATCTTATATCATTAGCCTGTGGGAGGAACAAGGTTAACAAATGATATTCCGGGGGAGGAAAGGGAAAATGATCATGATTAATTTTGTACCTTTTTAAAAAATGGTTTCTTATTCTTTGCTATTTTTATAGGCTTAATTAGAACACACAGTGAGGGAAATTCCATCTACTTGTGCTTGGTGGTTTAGTGGTTTTATGTACAAAAGAAAATCCAAAAGACAAAGGGAGAGAGGTGTCCTAGCAGAGAACCTGGAGTCACCCCTTCCTTGGTGACAAAGCTCCTGACTGACCTGCTGCACTGCTGGGGACAGTCGCTTCTCTGGGATGCTGGCATCTCCAGGAGTCAAAGGTATGTCACAAACCTGGCCTCGCCAGCCCACTTGTAAGACTGCAGTGCCACGATCTGGAGGGCTGATCTTCAGCCATAGAAAGCAACCTGGGGAGGATGAAAACATGCAAGAAAGTGTAGCCAATTCTAACCTCAACCTGTTCAGCTTTTCCTGATTTTTTCACACTAAGAATAGGCAATATTTTAGTGTTCATACTCCACTATCATCTTGTAACTGAGTTTGAAACATCTCTGATAAAAGCCCTTGTATCTGTATTTTACTCTGTTTCCACACCGACATGACATTTCCAACTGTCTCAATCCTAAAAGTGAAAGAGAAGTTCTATCTTAACTAAACCTACAGTCAGCAAAATCCAAACCAGCTACCTGTATGGGATCATGGCCAATTTTAAAAATATATTTGTGGATCTTGGGTTGGAAAATTATTAGGCTGATTTCATAGGAGATTCTCTCTAAACATGCCACCACACTGTCATCACAGTTAGCTCATGGTCTCCAGAAGAGCTGACAAATTTTTTATGGGTGAACAAGAACAAAAAACAAAACAAAACCAAACAAAAAAAAAAAAAAAAAAAAAAAAAAAAAAAAAAGAGGCAGTAGCTGTTGAAAGGCACCAAATGCTGAAATATGCTCCCCTTTCCTCATTCCACTCAGCAATCTAACATCCTGGATATCTAGTTCTTTGACCGTGGATGGATAATTCTCTCTACCTGAGCCTCCAACATCCTGTAATCCGTGTTTCCAGCACATTAGAACACCTCTAGTCTAGGAATTGCTGGACTAAGCAGTGCCCAGTGCAGAATTTTAAATTAGTCCATAGTGTCAAGCATAATTATATCCAGTAGATCTGTGTCATCCTCTCCCAAAATCTCAGTAAATTCAACTGACTGCCATCATCCCTGTTTCAAAGTAGTGCTCTTCTCTACCATTTTCCCAGCAGACCAAAATCCAAGGGTTCACATTGCTCACAGAAAGCAGAGGCTGGTTCAAGGACTGAACTACCATTTTGGAATAAAGATTCCTGTTTTGAAAAAAAAAATACGTCTCTGCTGCTTACTGAGGCATCTGGTAAAATTCAGTCCCGCATCAAGATTATTTTTGGCTGCTGCAGACAGTGTCTAAATAAATCCAGAATAAATTTTAATGCTGATTTATTTAAATTAATTGAATAGACATGCATATTAATTGTATTTTAATTTTACTTTCAGATGTTTTTGGTGAATGATGAAAGCAAGAGGGAAAACATCTGTTTCAGGTGAATGAGACACATAAAAGCCATCAGCAGGAATAGGATACAAAAGCTGGCTGAGGCACTAACATTTCTCTACAAGTGGTGTCTAATGCATCTCCATAGCCTAAACCTAGACACCATAAGAAAGCCTTTGTTTCTGAATAGTTATGCTAATCAAGGTTAAATATACATAATTAGATATGGAAGATAAACTCAGTGCACAGAAAACCAAATGGATCAAAGACAGGAAATTCTAATGAGGTACTTAATAAAACAAAGGCCAAGTTCTCCTTTCAGCTCTGCTAATGGGCTCCTTTCAGTGTCATTACTCCAGATCTACAGCAGCATAGTTAAGATCTGAATCTGGTCTGATCTAAGTATAGGTCAAGAATTAAATGATATCCCAGCAAAGGATGTATGTTATACAATGTATCAGACTTCTATGAATCCTATCTTTTTTTCCCCACCGGGTCTAGAATTACAGTCATGTCAAAAACTTGGTGTAAATCGTTAAAGAATTAAATAGAGTCAATGAAAGTTTTCCAGAAGCAAATATCATAGTAAGGAAAAAGGAATGACATAAGTATATTAACTGAAAAGCATCCACTTTTGAAAAATGCGCTAGCTGGTCAGGATGACAAGATACTTAAATGACTTAATTAAATGAAAAAGTTTTTTTATCTAACTAAAAGCTCATCCAGTCCACTCACAAGTGATACATGCTCACCATCATGCTTTAAAAAAATTAAGGATGCCCAATTATTTTGTGTGCTCTTGCACGCTGCAAGTAGGCGTGCTCGTTTAGAAGGGCTGCTTTATACTTGCAGCACTTCCCTAGAAGTGCATTCCTGTTAAAAGGAGAGAGTGTGCACAGTAAACACTTAAAGACTTATCAGCAAGCAAAAAACACTTTCTTTAGACAGGCACCCTTTCACACCAATTTGATTTTTTCCATAAAGCTTTACTTTTTACTCGGGCTTCCACTGCTTCTATTGTCAGACCTTAAGCCGGCACAATAGATAGAGGAATGAATATATGTGGAGTTAATTACAGACGCTGGAGAAGAGCCAAGAAGATAGACTGCTATGAAACATTTACTCACATTCCAGAGGTCATATGAACAACAGTAATGGGATTCCCAGCTTCAAAACTGCATGGAAATGAAAGTGGGGAACCTCCCATAGGAATATAAAAATGTAAGCTAAAAATGGAAAGTCAGACAATAGGGAGGGAAGCTTTAGGACTTATTAATGCAAGGAACTGCGCTGTAATTAAGTGAACATGCACCTTTTTTACTGATATGCAGAAAATAGATTTTAAGACCCAGCATGTGAGTATGCAGTATTAAAACACGGGGAAAAACCTGCTGCCAGCAGGTGAGTCCTCTCTTTTCAGTTTCCTGGCTTTGAGAGAAACACTCATGCTCATGTAGTAAATAACAAACATCAGGTGGATTTGTTCCAATCTTGCTTTCTGATTTCCTTCATGTTGATTTGATACTGAAAACTGCAGCCAAGATCCGGAAGATCCTGGTTTGGATTCCCCGGAATGGAATTCCTCTTGGTTAAATCCCTTGTTTCTCCACAGTTAAGCTGTGGAAAGCAGGGGTGCTTGGCCAAGCTCCCCAAAGCCTCCAGCAGGACAGACTGATGGATGCACAGACACAAGCAGGGTTCAGATTCCCAGGTACAGTCCTCCCAAAAGCAGGAGAGAGGATAAATCGCATGGCCTCCAGCATCTGTGTGTTCATTGGGGTCAGCAGCACAATTTTGAAGCAAATCTCCTGGTTGATCCCACTCACTGTGTTTTGGTTCATATCCCAAGACTATTTCAGAGCACACAATTAATTCCTTATGCATTAAATTCAACAGGATGATGGACTCCAGGAGTGTGCATGCTGTGCTAATGGGCAGCAAGTCCACAGGATCAGACTAGAGCTATTCAAAAATAAAATCCCTCTAGGCGTATGCTGCAGACATCAGGCTCCCCAGCACTAACTGTTTTACCTTACAGATCATCTCCTACTGCAAAGCATTTTTTGTTAATGTCAGCATAGCCTTAGAGGAATAATTAGCTCATCCAAACCAATCTGAAAAGGAATCAAGTGAGACTTGAAAAGACTTACTCTTGTGTTGTCTATTCATAGACACTGGATAATCCTTATTCACCTTCTTTTGACTGTTTTTCCACCTGCAATACCTCACCTACACATATACCTCTCTCAAATATACCTCTTTTATGCCCCTCAATATTTGTCATGGTCACAGTGAGTCCCATGATTGCTGTTAGGAGAGGTAGGTGTGTCGGTCTCTGTAGATGTACAAATATCTCAGGAAATACCTTCTAGCATGTGTCCTCATGAAGATGCTGTCAAAGGCATGGGTGTGCTGTGGAATCCACTACCAAGGCTTCTAAGGATGAGATCACCTATCTACAGATTCACACGTCTTTTTATACTTAGAAACTGTTTTGCCAACAAGTAGTCAGTGTATATCCAACACAGATTACTCAAAGGCTTGTCAGCAGTCTTTGAAAACGCTCAGGTTTGTTGAGAAGACCACAATTTGAGTTCCTCACTGCAACAGAGAAATTGTATATAAAAAAATGAAGCCACATCCACAGCACAGACCAACATCTGATTCCATAATTCTGCATGGAAGTGTTAGAAAAATATTTAAGTACCACAAAACATTAAACTGCTATGAAAGTTCCCATTTGAGGAGTAGACTTGGATCCACATCACCTAATTCAAGAAGACTCACTCTGTAGAACATTCTCTGATTCTTCAAAGAAAAAAAGAGTACCACAAAGTGATGTTTCACTTACATGTCAGGTAAATAATGTCTTCCTCTGCCCAGCAAAATTCTGATGGGTGGGATGACAGTTTACATGTTCCCCGTTCCAGGTGTTTTGCCTTATCACTGTTTTCCAGGAAATTGTTATTCCTGCTCAAGGCATAATTGACACATTGCTCATATTGCTCCTGTTTTAGCTTTTATACAATAATAGTAATAAAAAAATATAAAGGACATCCTTTATTTCACTGTTCTTTCTTCTTGGGATCCTCTTAATAGGCTCTGGGTATTGGTGTTCTCTTTCTTGGTGTTTTCCCTCAAGCCTTTTTCAGGAATCAGTAACTTTTGGAAAGATCATCTCTTTCATCTGTTGGTTACATTTTCACTTGCTTTTTAAAATAAATTTCTAGTCCTGCTAGCTGTAAAGGAAAGCTTTATAGTGTAATCCAAGAGCATCGTTTCATTTTGTGAGCCAGAAAAAAAAAAAAAAAAAAAGCAGCCCGAATATTTAATATGAAAATAAATTCTCCTTATTGTAATTTATCTGGGAAGGGGAGGCAGGGAGAGAAGGGACTAATGCTTAAGCCATGAAATCTCATGGTTGACAACGCCTTCACCCAGCCCACATACAGACCCAACCCCATTACAGTTATTTGCAAACATTTTTTGCAAAGTGAGATCTGTACATTGTGCATGCAAAGCACAGAGCTCTCTCTAATTGCACAGAATTCAGAACCCAACCAGGTATCTTTTCAACAACCCCAAAAACCTGACTGGAGGTATATGGAAACTCATCGCTTTCCAGATACAACAGACTGCCGAGTAGCAATGGATTTCTCATCTCAACTGCTGCATGAATTCTGAATGAGCTAAATTCTCCTGTGTGAAAACTAACAGCAGCTGGCAAGTGCGGTGGCTTCTTAGGAGGTTCACAGCTCCTTGTACAGAATCTCAAAGTGACATAAAAGCATGTGTGTGCTTTGGTTCAAATAATGAAGTATGCAGAATCTTTTCATGTGCATTACAGCACAGTAACACCACTGACTTCAACAAAGTTGCCTCTGCTTTCATATACGAAAGATCTGAACCTGGCCTCTCACCTTAAAAGGTCTGAAGCTTTTTTCTGTCACTCAGCCAACAGCACTTTGAATGTGCCTTGCTGACATCCCATAGCCACAATGTACATCCACGCCATATCGTGCTTTCCAATCAGACTTATGTATGTGTGGGATGCAACTATATCCTTAATGCAGGCCTCCAAGAGAAATGCAGACTATTAAAAGCATTCCTTCCAATTTTAAACAGGATTCTGCCAAAATACTTAAATATAGCTGGTCAGCAGACTGCACAGTGGTTACTGTGATGAAGTGAGACACCGGCTTAAGCTCTGTCTGCACCACAAATTTAACCAAGCTGGTAGCTGGTTAGCGGTACGGCCTGTTGATCTGGGCTCATCTCTTGGTATAATACATCCTAAGTCTTATTTTCTCCCATCAACAGATTATCTTAACGTGTCTGTGGCTCTAGGAAGGCATGTGAGTGGGTGTGTGCCATTCACAGATGTGATGCTATAGACCTTCAGGAATGCAATAGAAGAAATTGCTGAGGGTTATTTATCCTCTAATTTAAGGCCAGACTTTTAAAAGTAAAGAAAAAAATAAAAGAAAGATTGGCTCCCAGCACTGCTTTGCAAACTGAGACCAGGTGAGTTTGTCTTCAAACAGCTGGATGACTTACTTTCTGATTTATAACCCTGGATGCTACCCTCTCCTTTTTCTCACAACACTGACGCAAAAGATTTGCTAAAACAACACAAGAGCCAAACGATAATTAAAACTTTCCATCACATTGCATTGACATTATCAAGCTGTGGGTGGATTCACTGACACAGTAGTGGAAGTACGAAATCAGCATTGGTTCCATTCTTCAGAGATGCAGTGCTGCTGGCACCCATACAGAAACGCCTACAAGTCTTGAGAGAATATGATAGTTGACCTAAAATATTTGTATACACTAGGTTATTCAAACAGTTTTCGAGATATTTCTGAGAGTGAGCCTTATTTCAGTTTGATCTCTGGCTCTGTGCTCGAGAAACATCTTGCACTTAACTGAGAATTTGCTGGGAATCTAGATTATATCCCAGTGCTGAATGCTTGGCCAAAGAGATCTAGGGTCTTTGCCAGCAGAAATACACGCTGGAAGACAGGCTGCCTCAGTGTGTTTTACCAGTACTCCACCACATATTGGACTGATTTGAAACCACCAATTGCAGTTGGATTCCACCACAAGGAACAGTTAACTAGAGCACATTTCACCACGAACCACCTCAGAAGGATTTGAATTTATATGGAAATTTCTGCAATGTAATCTTTACAGGGAGGTAAGCAATAGCTCACAGAAAGATTAAAGGAAAAAAAAGTAGCCTTTACACAAGTGTGCACAGATAACCATTTTTTCTCCTTTGGCTTTATCTTTCTTTGTACATATGTCTTCAGATAGAAACACAGAAGTTTTGGGCTTTCTTTCCCTTTAGAAAAGAACTCTACAAAATATGCCCCTTTTTGCCATTACACCAACCAAATATCTGTAATGGAACTGAAATTTAAGCTAATTATTTGCAGGTATTTGAAGGGGAACAAATAATAAAGGTATTCCAAAATATCAGAGCTGTCTTACAGCACAAAACAAGCCCTGGGCTAAAGTTCAGGGGCAAAGAAAACAGCCCAGTAAACTAACTATTGGGAAAAAACTGCTAAACAAATTATATGGCCAGATAGCCAAGGAAAATAGCACCAGTCATTTGGGCCAGTAAAGAACTGGTCTACACAGAGCACAAGAAAAGGTATTTCAGGAGGGAGCCTTTAATATTAGGGACAGGACCCAAACCACAAGGGTCGCAGACTAGCATTAAACCGTCAGCGTTCACCAGCAAGAAACGCACAGACACACACCCACTTGACATGAAACAGATTTGTTCTGTTTTGGCAACGTCTGGCGTTTAGAGGGACCTGAAGCCCGGTTTTCCCTTCTGAACAAATGCCCTGGGCTGGACAAGGCTCTCTCCCTTTTCCCTCCACCCTCCTACCCCCTGGCATTGCTTCAAGTGGGGGGGTGGAAGCCCCGCAGCTCCTCCAAGCCGGGTGCTGCAGGTGCTGCCCTGGAGCTCTCTCCCAATGGACTCGATTCTGGATATGCACCTCCACACGCTGAGGAATAAAGCCAGCCCAGGGTTCCCAAGATATCTGGCAAAGATATCTAACACTTAAATTAGTTCATAAAAACCAGTGCCCTTCTCTGCCAGCCCCGTTTTCAAGGACAAAGAGTGATTCTGGTTGGCTTTCTTGGAAAATGCCTTCAGCTGCCTCCCTGCTGGGAAGACACTGGGCTCTGGCTCCGGAGGGGACAGGTACCTCCAGCAGCCTCAGACATGCCTTTCAAGCTCTGCCAAACACAAAAGAAATTTCCCAACATGCCTCAGCTTAACCAACAAAGCAGAGATGCTTCGTTTGTCCATCTCACATCCTAACTCCCATCACATACTGGCTGCAGTCTCAGGTCCTGAACTCTGTGAGTAGGGGGATGGGTTAGGCTAAAGCAGCTGAGCCTTTGAATCCAGCCATCGTGTTCATGGTCACATAGGAAATCTGTGCCATTAGCCTTCAAACATCAAAGCAGTAATCCCAAGCTGGGTTTACGTCCTGGGCAATAGGTCACCTTCCCCTAAAGCCACCCAGAAATAACATTGACATAAGATCAATGGTTGACAGTCATTTTCCAAGTCACATACTTTCCTTAACAGCACTCACGAACTGGGGTTTTCTAAGACTATCTGTTTCTTCCTGATGAGCAGCACATACACAAATTCTGTCCCATCCATGAATAAACCAGGTTTGAAGGTATGCAGAGAGCATACGCAGCATTTGTGCTGCCCTGCCAGGGCTGATCACCGATACCGGCTGACAGCCTACGACACACGACTTGGCTGCATGGGATGAGGTAGGAGCTACAGAGAACAGTAACACCTTCCCATGCTTTGCTCACCTCCAAGGCAGGCAGGAGGGTTCCATTTCTAGATGTTGGCCACCCTAGACACAGTCTTACTGCCTCTAGGCTTTTTAAAATTTTGTTTTCTTTTTAGCTTGGTTCAGGAGAGAACTTTTAAAACAAATCCGATTGCCATCACCTGAGCGTGCTTGGGTTCACACCCCCAAGCAGTCTCACTAGTTGCAAACCAGGTTTCCTTCCTGTGAAACCTGCTTAGAAGATGAGCCTCGAGAGGACATCGTCCAGCTGGCAGGGGCACTCGGGGCCCCTGGGCTAACCCAAAGTATACCTGTGCACTGGAACATGTAAAGCATGGGTGCTAAGAGTTCAGCACCGCATGTTTAGATTCATGGATTTGGTCTTGCTGGGCCAACTTACTTTTTAGCATCAATGCAACTTCTGTTAACTGAAATTCTGGCACCTGATTTGGTCCCTGAAATACCTGACTGGAGATGATTTTCACCCAGTCATGTTCCAGGAAATTGCCTTATTGCCTGTATTTAGCTCTGCGAGAGCATTTCAGAGCTCCTTCTCAGATGTGTGGCGCATGAGGCACCCCTCTTCCATTTGTCATGCTTTTGATGTCACTAGAGGGGAACTTGAGCAGCATTCCCAGACACCACCTCTTCCTGGAATTAAACCTTAGGTGGGTCACAATGCCTCGCTCCAAAGTTATTCTTTATCACTAGAACTGAGTTCCAGCACTCAAGTCCTACATCCATCCCTTCCGTTTCCTCCTCTAATGATTCACCCTGCAAACATACCCACATCATTACCCGCCACCAGGACCCTGTCCTCCCCTCCGACCCATAGCTGGTCCTGTACATGCCCAGGTAGCATTTGTCCCAGAAACCCACCTCTCTCTCTAAAAAAAAAAAAAAAATCTTCACCCCCCACCCCCCCCATACATTCAGTCCATTAAAACAAAAAAAACAATGGCAATGCAAATCCATGAAAATTATAAACAGCGCAGCTTCTCCCCCCCAGCCTCCATGATGCAAATGTACTAAGAACAAATGGGGCAGAACAGACACTCTAGTAGGGGTATTGCAATCACCATCCTATTCTCTGCTGAAGTGGCCTTGATTTATTTTAGAATTGCAACACTTCTCTAAAGGGCACCACATTATTTACCCCACAAAACACCATACTGGTTTCTCAGCAGTGAGTACAAGGGATGGCTCAATTAGAATAAAATAGATGGATCTCGTTTCCTCCCTGCTCTCTCATCCCACGGACATTACAGAGGCTCAGACAGCTTTACAGTCTAGTGAAAATTCCCCTCCTACCAAAACACGGGTGCCTACCCTGATAACTTGCTAATGAATCTAACTTCTTTTTGTTGTTCCCCTTGCTAAAATGTTTACCGAACTTCTAAACTGAGGCAAACTGATTTAGATTATAGCAGAGTGCCACCTAGTGCTATGCACGCTGGAATCCGAAAGGCGTGCTCTTATCTGTAAGAAATTATGGACCAAAAATTAAGTCCTCAGTTACACTGGCAGGATAACGCACTTCCTGAGATCATGCAAGGAAAGCATATGAAATAACAGAGGGGGAGATTATGAAAGAGTGAAATAATTATGTTCTTTGTAAGGTTGAGAAGGCTCTGCCATTAACAAAGCCCTGCAGTTCTTAGGTGACTACGTTTAGACTGTTACACGTGCTCTAGATTTTAGCACGTAACATGACGTATGCGAATGGAAGAACTAAATGTGACAAAAATATGCTCGAATTACTCTAGAAATGCCCTGAAATGGAGGATAGGGGCGGGGGGAAAAACCCAAAAAAGTCATGTTCATTTCAAACTTTGCTTTATGGGATTTATTTTCTGTCCTACCAAGACAAAAGCCAAATCCCTTACTGAAGCGAACACATCACACAGGACCAGGAACACCTTCTGTATTTCAGATGAAAGGCACCTACTGACCCCAGCAAGCATCAGCTGAAATCTTTATATGCCCCACAGCTCCCCGAAGAGACACAAGGTGAAAACTCTGCTTGTGGGCTCTGAAAATGGCCTTAGACATGAACAGAGATGAGAGAGACAAAAGTTTTTGCTCCCTACATGTTTCTAGTGGTGTTTGAAGGGAGATTTTAGGCTGGCAGAGTGTGGGGGCAGGAAGAAGTTCTCTGATAGCTCAAACAGAGATTAAGTATTTCCTAGTGCTAAGCTAGGGAAAGCATTTTCCTGGCCAGGATGATGTTCCCATGCTGCAGACGTTCTCCGAGACCAACAAAGGAAAAATTGAGAAGCGTCAACTTTTAAAAGAAATTTCTTAAACCTTCCACACACCCAACAACAGGTGTTTGTAAAACAAGATTTCCCAGAAAATGATACCCAGACTACAGAAACCTCAGTCCCTTCTCTTGGTGACGGCTACACGTGGTTATGAACAACTGGCTCACAGAGTCTGTCGGGGTGGAGCACAGATATTCCCAGGAAAAACACAGGCTGAGGTAAAGTCTATTTGCTGCTAAGTTCTGTCTTCTTCCTTGGGTGTGTTTGAGAGAAAGCTGAGATTGACAGATTTGTTAAGAAAAATACAGCCTATCTTAGGCTAGCAGAAAAGGGCAGAGTGGACTAAGATATAATTCCATGAATTATTCTGAATTATTATTCCGATTCTTTTCTCATCCTGTTTGGGCTTTCAGACTGCAGCAAAGACATGGAATACCACTTTTGCTGTTGGTGTTTGGAGCCTGTTATAATTTATAAGTATGGACTGTGGCATAAAAGTTACCAAATTCTTCTGGTTTAGAGGACAAACAAGATTTCGTAGCTGCTTAGTAAATGTTCCCAAATGAGGCAAATACATCCTCGCAGTGCGAGAAATCAGCATGATTCAGGGGTTGCTTTTTCTTTTTTTCTTTGTTTAAAACCATTTGAGTTTGAGAGGGGCAAGACACAAACATGTAGCAATTTGAACCCTTTGCCTGCTGTGCTACTACTGTGTGAACAAAAGCACCCTGAACTACTTTCCTCATGTTGCAACCCAAAGTCCTGTGTTCTGACCCCTAAAGCCTTATCTTGAAAGACAAGAGAGATGCCACCCTGCTGAGACTGTGCCTATTTGTAGCCAGTGGTGGAAGAATTTGGTGCAAGTCCAGCAGCTCATTAGCAGGCAGGGTGTGGAGAAGCTTCTGTAACCTAGTGGTCTGGAGAAGACTTGCTCGTAACCACCCTTTTGAAGCATCAAGCTGGTCTCACCACACACCCTCCCACACCCCAAAGCTTAGGACAGGTGGCTCCAGCTAGGAAAAGTGTTGCATACTTGCATACGGCTCCGTACTGCACTCTGTGTGACAGAGCTCATATCCTACAGATAAATGAAGGTATCATGTTAAGTCTTTAAAAGCAGAATTGCCTTCACTCAAACCCTAAAATATTAAAGACGAAATTGAACTTGAACTGTGGCCGATTCCAATTGCTAAATAAAAAGGAAGGATGCACTCCCACCCTCTTCTCAGCATTATCCCAGCATCCCCCAGGGAGACTGTATTTTTCACTAACCTCAGCATCTCACCATCTCCAGTACGCTGCAAAAAATGAAACCGCTACAGCTGGCTCAGCTCTCTGGTCCTGAGAACGTTCCTGCTTGAGACAGAGAGAGAATTAACTCCATCCTGGTTAGAGTAATTGGCAAAAAGCTCCCTTTCCTCTTACAGGATGCCCAGGTGGAGGCAAAGGGTAGTGCTGCTGTCCCTCACGTTTCCCATTTTACTGAGAAGGGTGTCTCACGATGTGTGGAATGAACCTAGTTCGGCCCAAGTACAATAGGCACAACGTGCTATTTCATCATCTAAGTTCCTGGCCCACATGCCAATTTACCATGGAGAAATTTGTGCATCTTTGCAAGTAAATATCATCATCACCACAACAGCTATTTTTATGTTTTAAAACATATTATTTAACACAATATTTATCTTTATATAAATAAATATATATGCACACGTATTTCTGGCAGGGCAGCACACCTCAGCATTACTGAAGTGAGACGCCCTCATTCTACACACAGGGAAACTGAGGCATAAGGGTGAAGCCCTGTGGCGAAAGTTTGCCCGTTGAGTGGGGAGCAGCACTCTGATGCCACCAGCCGAGGTGTCTGCAGCCAGCCACAGCTATCCCCACGGGTGCCCCGTAGGTGCAATTTGCACTAGGTCAGCCGCCTTCGCTAAGCTGGGACTCTGGTTTAACACAAGGTCACAGTTGCCTGCCTAGGACTCCAGTTTGAAAGGCTGCTCTCCGCTGGGAAGCTGCTGTCCCAACCAAGGACCTTTAAACCCAATGCAGCAGTCAGTGAAGAGTCCCGTCTTACAAAACCGCGCAGACAAAACAAAGGGGCTGAGCCCAAAGGGTCTGCGTGATACCCTGTGATGGAATCCTCCTCCTTGGGTTACTGCATCTGAACCGTTCAGAGCAAAACGCAATGCTCAGCTGTAAAATATTTTCTTTTTGGCAGCTCACAATCTTGTTCCAAAGGCACATGTGAAACACATTCCTGGGTAATCTTGGAGTGAAGTGGGCCAGATGGTAGCAGTCAGATGTGACCCAATTCTTCTTAAGCTCTCATATTTTCAAAGACGTGCTCTTAAAAACCTCATGCTTCTCTCCCACAACGTTATATACATATTTCAGGCCGGGTTTTTTGAGGCGGTCGCCGGCACGTACAGAACTGCCACCTTTCAGCTGTGCCCTGGGGACAGGGAGCTGTGCACGTCTGTATCAGAACAAATCATCCCATCGCAGTTTTCATTCCATCTCTGGTGGATGCGGGGGCTATCAGGCAGCCTGCTGGTTTAAGGAGGGTGCAGGAGAGGAAATACTTTCTTCAGACTTTACTGAAGGAAAACAGATAAAAGAGGGATGGAGGTGGAAACTGGTTCCAGTTGTTATATCAGCTGGAGGGGAAGGAATGGTTTTCAAAATGGCCCTACGGCATTTTAGCTTAAGGTTTAGGCTTGTTTTTCTCAGAAAGGCTTTAAAATGGCTGATTCTTGTTCAATTAAACATGCACGCAGGCCCTCCCCTCCTTCTGGAGGGTTTACTTTTTGTTCTTATTTTCTTTTCACGTATCTGGCACGGGCACCCGAGTCATATCCCCAGTGCCTAAATGTTTCAATGTTTCAACATGCACTGCAGTATCGTGGAGCTCAGGGTAAGCCCACGCAGCTGATGCTGCAAAACCCACGGCTGTAGGAGGGCCACCTCCCAGAGCCGGGGAAGGAAAAGTCCCACCAGCTGGGATGGAGACTGGAACTGACCAGTGCCAGAGTGGGGGTAGGACGGTCCCTGACCCCACGTTGTGCTGGACTGTTCACCCACCGCACAGCAGTTTTCGGATGGCAGGTCCGATTTCACGTGCGTATGCAGACAGACCTCTCCACAAACCTTTTCTCCATAAAACTTGACCCTTTCAGTGCTGTCCTCTCTGACAAGAAGCTATTAGCACTCAATCATCACTACTGCGTGTAATCATGGTCCCTTCAGAAAAATAAACCAAATAATTCACTACCAAGTTTGTCTTTTCCAGATTGGAGAGGCTCAGGGAGAGTTTCCTATTAATGGCTTTTCCGCCCATCAGGAAAGTTCAGCAAACAAATCAACACATGCCTGCCTCCAAGGGCCTCGGCTGGAAATTTTAAAGGTGCGGTGTCCTAAGAAAACAAAACTAATGTTCAAACGCTGCTGCCTCCAGCCCGCCATGGCAAGCACGCCTTTGGAAGGTCTGTGCGTGGATTTTGGGCTTGGTAGGAAATGCAATGTCATGGAGCTGGGCCCGCAGGTGCACTTTCCTGTGCCCTGCATCCTTGCAGCTGCAGACTGTGTCCGTCCCCCCGCCCCGGGCTGGTCCTGCACAGCCCTCAGCACCCAGCCTCACCTGGACCTGGTAATCGCCAGCATGGCTACACCGAGGTGCAGGGATGCTTGGCTGCCTCGCTTGGTTTGGAAGGTTGACTTCCTCCTTCAGCAAATAAAGCTGAAAGCAAGCAACCTGTGCATTAGAAGCATAATGTATACAGAAATTTTCAAACTTATACAAACATTTGGTTCTGTATTGTGGATGACCAGATCAAGCAGCTGAATGTAATTTACAAGGCAGAGTTCAGCCTCCCTGGTGGTGGCCGGGTGCAGCTGCTCGCTGTGGAAGGGCTCTCACCCATGTCAGGCACTTCTTCAGCAGCAAGAAGTGCGATGCAAGGATCTGACACCTGCACTTCATCAGTGTGACAATTTTTCATTGTCTGCAAAGACGAGATCAATACCTTTGATTTAATATGTTGCTGAAAGTATCTCGTGGCATTTCACTTGCCCTTCACAGTTTCTTGGCAAAGCTGCTTGCAAGATGGAGACTGAGCTGGAGAGAAGTGTTTGCTCACAAGCCAACATGGCAAAACCCCAGAGTTAGTGCTAGCAGGATACCTGCGGCATTCCTTCCCGGAAAACGAGCAGCTTAAACATGAGCCTTATAGACCAGCTACATCAAAATACAACTTGCTAATTAAACAAACAAAACAAACAAACAAAAAAAACCCTACCAGCAACAAACACCTGTCTTTAAATGTTCTCGAGAGGCAAAATCCTACTTCCACACACTCACAGTCTACTCTCAGCTGAAAACGAGGAAGAAACACCTTTTTGGCCACTGTCCACGCTAAAGGTCCTGATGACTGATGCCATTCACCATGGGGTCAAAGTTTTCATAAAGAAGTTAAACAGTTATTAGTTTCTAGCTGCAGCAAAAAGAAATACCACTTGTTCTACAAGTGAATGAGAAAATAAACCCCATGAAAAAAATATCCATATTTTTGGAAGACATTTCTTAAGTTAAAAATAACTGTGCGCACTGTTTAGTTTCAGTAAGTACAAGTGTACACAAAGCCCATTTAGGCAATTGAAGCTATAACAAAGGTACTGTAAATTAGTCAAAATATTTAATTAAGAAAGTGGGAAATTAAAAAAAAAAAAATAATTGCTGAAATGTCTTTGTAGAAACTTTTGCAAAGCTCTGGGGTTTCCCAAGATACATGCTGCTCCAACATGAAAAAGGAAAGAGTCTTATTGTGTATGCTCCTGTCTTCACTGGGTACCAGAGTTTTACAGGTCTAAGTTGGGAGGTGTGAGCATCTTTCCATAGAGGCAGATTTTCACCTGCTGGTAAGAAAGGCAGCAACACAGCTGGTTATCAGTCCAGCTTTAATTTATACTGACATGGTGGTCAGAGATGAATAAGGGGCACTATAGCACAACTGAAACAACAGGGCTGGCCATTGCTATAAACCAGAATATCCCAGGATCTCATAGTCAGAGGTGGCCTGTATAACAGATAGGATGTTCAGAGGAAAATGGGAAGGCAAAGTTGAAAAGCTTAGGCTTGAATATCTAATTCTTCAATGGCAATGTGTTTCCTTTAAGTGCAATGGTCAAATGAACCATTATATATTTCTGTATGTTAAGGAAAGTGCCAATGCAGAGCCACAGAATATCTGAGGGATGGAAGATCTTCAGAACCTGCTTGAATAGAAAAGCAAAATAATGAAATCCAGGTCTCCTGGAGCGTGCAGCTGAGGGCGAGGGCACGATTTCTGTGGAACAGAGAATTTCTATCCACATACTGACTCTACGAGCTCTTTTTAAATGGAACAACATCCCCAGATAAGTATGTCTAATTCTAATGGCCATAGACTGAAAAAGCACTAAAAAAAATGGTTAAAAATAATCAGTGAGAAAAATCCTTTAGGAAATTCTGCTTTGTAACAAGTTTTGACAAAGCATAACATACTATTTGCATAACATACTATTGCCTTTTCTCTACTAGAATATAAAAGAACCTTTTTAAAGTTCAAATTCTTGTAGTTTAGAGAATGAGAATGACAACACCACTGTCTAGCCTGCAATGTGCTGTGTGGTGAGCACACTCCTTTGCTAAGAAAAGTAGGATGACCCATCCATGCAAATCCCCTTTTACAGCTTTCTCCTTCCTTCCAGTTTTCAAATTACTCAAGAAATGTATCATTATTTCCTAGAATACACCCACTACTGAATTAACCTGGCTGCCTATACCCGTGTCTGGAGACCACTTGGTTGTTATGATTAAGAAAATTCAGCGGTGCACCCCCTTTTTCGTTGTGTCGGTCACACGAGCCCACGTATTTCCTTCCTCTAATCGACGCTCAGAGTCACCTTTCCACTTCAAAGCTTAAACTTGCACCTGTGAAATTTCTTATGTGAATATTCGTTGATGCTAGCTTAAAATTTTCCTGGTGTGAAGTATTCACCATAAGAAGGAAAGGATCTTGAGCTTTTTCTAAATGAATGTCAACAAAAAGCCCCAAGTTCATGTGCGGCCCTACAGGTCAGGAAGGAAGAGTTGTCTTCATATTCATATGTGGTCAGTGGCTGGTGCATGAGAGTCAAGGAAAAACAAGTGTCAGCATCGCTCAGCCAAAGCAACCGCTAAGGGCAAACAAGTCTAATAACCATGTCTGCACACCTGCACTATGGTATACCTTTACTGCACTTGGCTTTTATTTGCCATTACAGTTTCAATCGGCTTTTTCTCACTACTATATTCAGTAACTGTGGAGCCTCACCATTGTCATGTTTCATCAGAGCATCAGCAGTAGCTTGATCGATTTTGGATCACAGGAGGAAAAAAATGGTGCATTTTATTATTGTTTAAACGCAGCTCTGCCCTGAGAATCACTCTGAACTGGAACTCCTTGAGAACTACCAGCAACAATCCTTATGGAGGGCCTTTGAAAATTTGCAGGAAGAAGGGAAAACAAACAAATTAGGTTAAGGATTACAGAAAAGTCACATATTGGGCTGATCAAAAACTTGCTTATTCTTTTGCACATGATATTCATTCCCTCCATCTCATGTACATTTCATTAAATACATATTTTACAGAGACACGGCAGGACAGATGTGCAGCAAGGACATGTGCACAGCGCACAGTACCCCCAGGCCAAGCTCTCTGCGTATGCAACTTCATGCAGATATATCCAGCCTGAAACTTGTGAGCCACTTCCCATGGATTTCAGTGAGACAAGTCTCTACAAATGTTTTCAATTCAGCAAAAAGTTAGACTGTCAAGTAAGCAGTTTGTGGCAGCTCTCCCCATCTGCAGGCCTCCCCCTGCGCACCCTTCCCGCGGGGTGATTCTGGGGAGATAGTGCATGCAGTGGGGAAATATTATAGTTGGCAATAATTTGGGAACCAAAAATGGGATATGGCCCATAGCTCCCCCATGCCTTTTCTTATAGCGGAGCTAAACCAGAATTTCTCTCACGCCATCTGTGACATTAGTCAGGCTCCAAAGAGACAGGGGTAACGTGGAAATAAGCTCTCCAGCCAAACCTGCGGCAGGCTTTGTGACAACGTGTTCCTTCACCCATTTCTGGTCAAACAGATTTAAATCCGTAAAAGAATGAAGAAAAAGAAAGCAAAGATCAAAGCAGTAAATGAGAATGCTGCATATGAAAACCTCTTACCCTCCTCTCTGAGAAACTCGTGGGTTGCGATAGCCTGCGTGCTGCCGCTAAACTGAAAACACTCCAGGAGAAAGCAATCCATGGAAATGAAACTGCTCCAGGAATATCACACGGGTTGGTAAGGATGACGTGCCACAGCACTGTGCTCTACCAAACCCCGGGGAGACCTCGGTGGCATTCTGTAAGCCCCCGTGGGCTGGAGAGCCCTGCACAGCCCCACCCCACCGGTCCCCTAAGGGTACGCACTTACGTACGTACACAGCCAGCCTACTCCGTCTGTAACTGCAACAGTGGCAGAGGGTAACTTCATCTCGGCAGCTGAAGCCTTAACCAAAATTTCCAGAAGACAGGAGGCCTGTGCGAGTCGCAGCCGTTCCCCTCTTTGATGTGCAGGGAGTCAGACTCCCATTTAATCACTGGAAATACCGTGGAAAGCCGTCATGTTCTTAAAGAGAAAATCAATTTTGAAACATTCTGTATAATCGAATAAAAAAACCCATCAGAGCAAGAAGCCTGCTCAGGGAAAGATGTTTCAGACGCACAGCTCTAGGAAGGCTTCTGATAGGGTGATTTGGATGATAACTATTCGTGGAGTTTGTTTGAGTTTTTTTCATAGAGAATTACTGAGTCTAATTCAAAATACTCCAATATAAGCAGAACTTATGTGTGTACACACACACAAAATATAACGTAAGCAGATTTCTATGGTCCCAGCAAAGAGTGGAATGGATACCTTTCTTGAAAAACCCCTCCTAGGTATGCTTTTTTTAAACTTTAAAATGCTTCACACCCACTGCCCTCCCAGCTGGCAGAAAATCCACAGGACTACAGATCTCCTGATTTGTGAATCAATCTGAAAAATACATTGCAACTTTTGATGCAAGAAGCCCAGCTTCACACATTCAATTGACATTTAATTTTCCATTTGCCAAACTTGGGGGAAATGGGATCCTCTCAAGAGCCCTGTCTGCCCTACAGCCATTTCAAGTCAAACATCCGTGACAAATCTCTGTTTAGCATCAGCAATGTAGGATACCTGTGCACGGACAAGATGATGACTGCTCTCTCCACTCTTAATTCTGCATTGTCCAGTTCTTCAAGGAAAAATTCTAATCAATGCAGTGCTGAAAACAAGGTTTTCCACAGAAATTCTGCCTGTGGTAGAATCTGCAGCATCACTGGAAAAGAGGGAGCCCACTCACAGTGGGGGCGCAGCTCGTACCCACCTCTGGACCAGAAGAAACATAGTAAGAGCAATTTTGCCACAGTTACACCTCCTCTGTACACTACATAGCTCTGTTTGCTCCCTCTTCCTCCACTGTCAAATTGAAAACTTTTTTTTCCCCCGCTGCCCTCCTAAAGCCAAAAGCTTTAGCTGGTATTTTGTGGGTTTGTTTTTGTTTTTGTTTTGTTTTCCTGAGGTATGAGGCAAGCCTCCAGGCCTCTCTGATATGGCAGTAACACCAGTTTTGTTCCATGTTCCTTTTACCTAGGATCTCAGTTAGTTTTTTCAGTTCCCAATTCTGGTGTCTGTGTCCACAAAACACCGGAGACACTAATTTACAGAATACAAAATACTAGGGATTTTTGTACCTACATACTGGATAGCATTTGCAGCTGTATCCCTTGTCTGATGCAGACAGCTTAAGACTTTCCTTCTCCATGACTTTCCCGTATGCAGCAGTTACAGATGCACAAGAAAGTGTGATGGGACTTCAGAGAGACTAAATTGAAAAATCACTGCCCGAGCAAGGACCGATTTCTTCTTTGATAGAGTGGCAGGGGCTAAAAGGGGACACACGCAGCACTAACTGGAATGATAAGACAGTGTATTTCAAGGAAGCTGAAATAAATTCTGAAGCAGCATTAAAAGCAAACGTCACCTCCTGCTTTTAGCCTGGGAGGGCAGCGATGGACACAGGTTGAAGAGCGTGCTGCGTGACAAGGACGATCCGGAGCAAGGTCGACTGGCAAAACAAGCGATGCATGACAAACATCGAATTACCGAAACATTCTGCAATAGGGAACAGAGTATCTCAAGAGCTATCCGGAACACTTATTTGGCTACCGTACAAAAGCATGTTCTAGAAATAGTAACTAAAAGGTACTTTATCAAAAAATAAAGCTGGGACAACGCAACTGACTACACTTCAGTCAGTCTTTAAGGATTTATAGAACGTGCTTTTTTACAGTTGTCCCAAAGAACCGAAGCAGCGTGGCGGTTATCCGAGAGCAAAATACCGTGAGACACACAGAGCTACGCAGCGGCGAGGCGCGGACCTTGCTGACTCCGCGGGAGATCATTCACCTGGCGAGAGCTGGGAAGAGGCGCCTTCCAAAGAGGATACTGGGCTGTAAACCCCACCGCTTCAGTCACAAGGACACGCATACCCCTTCAGGATGTAGACTCTTTCCAGATTTTGGTTTGTTAGTGAAACTTTTTGGAAAAAAGAACTGTTTTCTAGAATTGTTTAAAATAAAACCCAGGCAAAATCTCCATCAACTTCTTTGTTCTCAAAACTACCTCGTAACCACCCAGTACATCTAACAGAAGCAGTGAAAACTTTTCTAGGTTTTAGCATACAGACAAAACCTAACAGAGGGCAATCTTGGGTGTGAAGTGGGGAAAAAAATTCTTTTTTTTTATTATTTTCTTTGATTTCTTTTTTATCAGTGGATAATTAAAAAAAAAAAAGAATGTCTCCTTGGTCGCTTAAAATTAATTCATTCATTTTGATACAGTGCCTTAAGCACAGCATTAGGTTTTTGTTTCAGTTTGATTTTTCCCTTCCTTCTCCCATGGTAACCAGGGCCGTCCCCTAGAGTCCCTCCTCAATGGGGCATTTCATCCCCCTCCCCGCAGCGCTCCCCAACATGCTCAGCCCTGCAGGAGCCAGCCGAGCTTCCCCATGTCAAGTTTTTCTCTTTTTATAAAGAGGGATCTGAGGTCCGTGCTCAGTTTAAGGTAACTATGCAAGTTTAAGGTAATGAGCTTGGCAGAGCTCTGAAGGGGCTTTTCATTTATCTGGAAGTGTCCTGTGTTTGCGAAATGTTGCTTAGGGTACTTTAACCTTTAGGGGATGTGCCAGGAGCTTCAGCTCAGTCCATCCAGATGGAGGGGGACAGCCAGACCTGCACAGAAGGGTACCGGGGACCCAACCTAGGAAACAGCTCTGGTACAACCACTGTCCCACCACTGCGCCTCCTCTCCCAGTCCTCTTGCCTTGCTGGGAATGCTTTTTTCCCCTGGGCTCCTAAAACTTCTTAATTCACAGCGGTGTGAAGTCATCCATGCTTCTCTCAAAGGCCTTGAGCAGCTATATGTTTGATGCTTGCATATGTGTGTATGCACACAAGGACAGGCCATGCACATTAAATACATTAAGACATGTACACTGCCCAGTCTTCTAAAATGCATAATCCTGCTCTAAGCAGTTTTTCATTCTCAGTTGATTAAAGTATTAGTACATAAAACATCTGTCAGAAATAAAGATTAGGCAATGGGCTCAGACTTGTTCAGGAGGAAAGCAAACAAGCAGCACAAATACCACACAAGTAAAAATCCATCTCATGCAGTATTAATCCTTTCATTGCCAGGAACCAACATTTTATTAGCATGAGGCAGCAGAAAGGAGAATTTGTTTGGCTCGGCCAAGCTTAAATTTTACAAGGACATTCTATCCTGATTGAACTGAAATACTGCACTGAACTGAAGGAAATATAAGAGGGTGTTGTACATCTTACGGGGTGGCACAAAGTAGAAAATACAACATATTGTTTAGCGTAGACTATAATCAATATATCAATCAAAATTTAATTTTTGCCTTATTTTCAGAGACAAACCCAGAATCTATGCATTCCAGGCATGAATAAAAATAAGAGGCTGGAACTCGACAAGTATCATATGCAAAAACTAGTAATAGTTATGAAAATTACAGTCAGATCAAACCCAAGAAACGCTTGGTTCATCATTACCCATCCACACACCCAGCCACTTCCTGACCTATCCTGGAGCTTCTATGAGGAAAAAAACCCACCAAAGCATGTGGCCACATCCTTAAAAGTGCCATTTCTATGTAAAGCCCGATTAAGACCACTTTGCAGGGCATGCACCCAATACGGACACATGCTGCAAGAATCCATAAGCTTTGCATTTCCTAACATTTTTACCATGCAACCTATACGAAAATTTTAATGCAGAATTTTCTATTTAAATTTTCAATAGTGTAAAATGGGATGATCCTACAGCTTTACGCCTTCAGTGGAACTTCCAACCGGAACTTCAGCTCCATGTGACAAACACCAACGGTGCAGCTACCTAAAACGACAGCAGATTCTGCTGTCCCAAATAAAAGTGGGCACTTGAAGCCCTATCCTGCCTCCACCATGAGGGAGGTTCACAGAAGACCAGCTTACCTACTCTTCAGAGAGACTCCTGCCTTACCGAGCATCCCAGGAAAAGAGGTAGCAGAAACCTTGAGCTAAATCTGGAGAGAAAGGGAGCAGAGCCTAGAAAAGCACAGCACTGCACAGATGCCCCCAGGGCAAAGCAGTTCATGATGTTGCGGGTGTGCTGGAAACAGCACAGCATGACCTTGGGACACCTCCCTGTAGCTCAGGTTAGAATAGCAGCATTCTCCTGACAATGTGGTGGAAAATAAGAGTCACTGAGGTTTCCAGTCAAAGTCAGGGGGTAGCAATGATGGTTTTTTGTTGGCTTTTTAATTTAAGCAAGGATAAACATGAGGTATTTGTCTAACTTGCAGGTTTCCTTCTCTGCCCCACCCTCTCCCTTTGTCAAGAACACTGAAACCAGCTGCAAGAAATGGAGATGATTCAAAGCCTTTTTTTTTTTTTTAAAGACTGAGAATCTTTCACAAGGAATATATTCAACATATTGTGACCTTCTGCATCTGCAATTGGACAGAGACTATCAGGAATGTGGAAGCATCACAGTATTTAACATGCTATATCCAAAATAAGCTTGTACTTTTCACTTGACTTGCAGAAGAAAGCTTCTGGCAGAACCCTGAAAGGCAGACTGCACTTCACACCAGGACAAAACGCCTATTTGTAATCCCCTGCTGCCCATCAATCACCTACAGGAGGACAATGCTAGTAGGCTATTAATCAAAAATGGAAAAGGGGAATGTCATAAAACTTTCGAAAAGTAAACAAGGTCGATACTTAGGAGTGCCAGCATTATTCATAATGCTGAATTAGCTTCTTTTTAGGCAGTCTGGGAGGTTATCAAAAATGCACAAGTTAAAAAGGTTCTTCCAAAATTATAGACCCAGACATCGCAACTGTATCACAGCATCCACTTTATATACAGAAGGAACCAGAACAGACATGGAGAAAAGACACTGCAACACATTATTTTGATTATTTTAATCTTCAAAATTTTCTGCCTTGAGACAGGAATGCATGATAGATAGAAATGGCTCAAACATCTTCACATGAAACACTCTTAATCATAATTCATTCAAAATTATTTTTCTAAAACATCTACAGTTACATAATCCCACCCATTTCCATCCATTATCACAGATTTAATTATTTGTTAAACAGTAGTTGCCAGCAATTGAAAGCTGTAAGGCTTTTTGCATATTAGTAGAATCTTCGGAACTACAAACACAAGAATATCACAACTATAACTCTCACTTTACATGGCAACCCCAGGTGACAGATGTTCCAAAAAGAAATGTGTTGCTTATGTGGAGTTCATAAAAATGACAGAGAGAGAGCTCTGTGCCTTGTTAGCTCTAAAATCCTTTCTCCTTTACTAAGATCATTTGCTAAACCTACAGCATATTCCTCATTTGGAACCAAGAACTTTGAAGAGTTTTATCTTCCATTGCTCCTGTTTGGCAAATTTGCGAGTCAGGCAAACGAGAGCTCTCCAGTAAAACCCTATGTACAGAGCACAGTTTAAACAGATGGGTTGCTTGGAATCCATATCTCCCTCCATCTGAAGGGAACTACTTTGAGGTTTTCTGGAACTGTTGTAAACAAGAGGATATTTTTTTTATATATATGTGTGTATATATATATTTATATATTTAATATATAAATGTTCTAAATGTCCTTTGGGAGTCCATTTGTTTTTGTCTTTCCAAATGATGACTAAATACCTGATCTGTAGCATTTCTCCTGAGAAGATACTAGTAAGGGAATGACAGTTTTGATGCACTTTGGAATGGCACAATCACGTAAACGCTTGCACAATTAAGACTTATGAACTCATCCAAAGTTTCTAAACATGATATTCTAACTAAGAACTAAAATACAAGCACAATGCAGCAAGTTAAAAAAGAAAATTCTATGTAATCAAAATATAAACAAGTACATAGGAAATGGATATCTGTCAGTAAATCTATATCTTTTTAAAGTAGGAAACATATGCACTTTAGAAAAAAATGTAGCTATCTGACAAACTTCGTAAAAAAAAGTACTTTCCAAATGCATAACAAATGCCAAGATATCCCGTAACTGGCCAGGTATAGCCACATGAGAGCTGCATGGCTTAGAGCAACCCAGGGAGGGGTGGGAGGAAAAAAAATATCACAAAAACAATAGATCAGCAAGTCTAGGAAAAAAAAAATAAAATCACATCATCATCATCTAAATTACTGTATGCTTATATCACAACTGCTAAAGGAGCTGGGGGCCGGGGGTGGGGAGTAAGATTGCAGTTTAATGATTCTTAAGAGTTACCTCTAAAAATTCAGAAGAAAACTATCAACTTAATATACTAATCCTAAGCACCAATTTAATAATTTAAATTAATTGTATTTATATTTCTCCTACTAGGGATGGAGCAAGTTCTGCTTGAAGGCTTGAAGTTTAACTCTGGAGCCCATCTGACTTCTGTGTACTTGCCATGCTTCCTCTGCCGTTCACATCAAAGTCACTGTAAAGATTCTCTTTAAGTTTCAGACTCTCTAGGCAAGCAATTCTTTGAAGAGACAATTACGTCCTACAGTTTAAATCAACTTTCAAGTCACGAAAAGTGAAACATGCCTGTATTTGGTTAGTCTGTTATTAAATATTCTATGAAAATGGAACAGCCGACAACATTCCTCGACAGGATTTGCCTTAGAACTAGCAGCACCCAGGGCAGACCAACTGCGAACACATCCAGACTCCACTAGGAATTAGTAGTGTTAGAAAATTGCATATGTGTTAGATCAAGAAGGCATTGCCATACACATGGCACTGTTATGTTGTTTTCTCTTTTTTTTTTTCTTAATGAGAAAAATAGAAACAACAAAGGAAAACAGCCCTAGAAAAAGCTTTTTGGTTGTTTTTTTCTGTTTTGTTTGTCTTCGCACCTGGAAAAAGCAGCACAGTACTCCCCAGCTGGAACAGCTCAGTGCTTCCCATCAGCTTAGTTCTTTCAGAAAGCATTTTCACATGGTTAAAGTGGTCTACTTCAGCTAATTCTCAGAGCGAACTTTTTTTCCAGTATGTATTTCATGCCACTTCCTGACACAGCAATTTCAGAACTGAAATGGATCTATGGTGATGTCCACTACTAACTGTGACCAGATCTTGACACAGACCATCAAGCCAGGCCCTTGGGATGGTTCCACACATCGAACTGAAGCTCAGACTAAAAAAAATAATCTCACTGAAACTCAAAAGCTGGAGTGGTCATGAATCTCAGCTACTTTTCCCTATTTGAACCCTCACCCGGTAATGAAAGCACGCACACCAAGGGAAAATGACAACTGCCTGAGCTGGGAGCATTAAGACACCGGTGAGTTATCTTGCTGCTCTTCAGTGACCGTGGATTCGCTGTGCTCCTCGCTCATCTCGTTGGAAGGCTCCTCATAGCCTGGTTCAGCAGGATCCAGGCTGCTCCCTTCACTTTGCTCCTCGCTTTGCTCTTCGCTGGCCTCCACAGACTGCTCCAAGTTGCTCTCCAAAGAAGCCGGAGAGCTGCCAGTTACACTTTCATTTTGGTTCATTTCATTAAAAGGCTGTGGGAGAGGTGCAGGAGACTGTACAACGTTTTCACTGGCAGGGATGGGCACTTTGGTTGCACTGATGTCTACGACAATGTCATTCTGTGGTAGAGTTACCTTCTCCACAAGTTTCCACTGAATAATACTCATGTCTTTCCCTCCAGTTGAAATCAAGTGACCATCGCTATGGGTGAAGCTGACATTTGTCACATGACTACTGTGAGCGCTGTATTTGTGGCTTGGAGCCTATTGAAAACAAGCAGAAACGTAAATCACATGCTTGACTAGAAGAGCACATGATACCGAAATCTAGAACTCCTATTATTTTTGCTTAGCCCTCAAGAAGAAAGCTCTTAATTCACATAGGAGTAAAGAACTGTACTCATATTAGGTTTTCCCCCACAAGACAGCCTCTCTTCTTAAGGCTTGTAACTTGGGACAGACTTTACGCAAAAAGTCATGGACAACACCAAGGCTAGCGAACAGAAAGCATCAAGCAAGCCTCTGCTCCAGAACTTTAGGAAAATTATTGCCACTTCCCTTTTAGGCATATTATCTTTTCTATTTTATATATAAACTTAATGGAGAAAACCATGCCTTTGTCTCTAGCACTGTTCTCAGATATAAACGAGCTATTTAGCTGCCAGGTTCTGAAACGACCAAGCTGGAACAGGTGCCTGGCAATGAAAGCTTCATGCAATGCAAACAAGCACACAGACTAGACTGGTCTAGACTTACCTTTGGCTTGGAACAGGGATACTGAAAGAGATGGACCTTACAAAAATCATCAGCAACTGCTATCACTTTTCGGTTATGGGATCTAACAAGGGCGTTTATGTCTGTTCCATCTGATCCTTCGGGCCAAACTCCTAGGAGAGAGTAGAGCAGATACTTAGTGACGGTAGCTTTAGAAACAAATTAAAAGGGAATTCATAAACAAAAATGAACTCTATAAAGCTGTGGGAAAAGGCACGCTTAACAAAAGGTAAAGAAGACATTCAACTGGAAAATGGAATACGCATTGCATTAAATGTCATTAATATTTTGCTACTCTAATGCCACTCCCCCACGCCATTCCCTCAGCCAGGGTAACCTCTTCAGCTTAATACAGGTTTCCTGTTCAAAACCTCAGTCTTGTTTCAAGCTTATCTAAGTTTACTGCTTAAACTGGCAACCCTTAATTTAGCACTTTCATTCATGCACAAACATTTTAAAGGCAAAACTGATGCCAAAGTGTGCAACAAGCCCAGGTACAGTACATTATGCAGAGATTTATTTTGGTTTTGTTTTAAATCTTAGTATTTGCGTGATTCAAATTTGCGCGATTGATGGTACTTTGCACAGAAACCCAGCCTGTATGGGCTTCAGAGATCTAAGTACTGTCAAATGCTTAAGTACAATTCAATATGCTTTTAAGTGAAAAGAATGACACAGATATGTCTAGACAAAAGAATAACAACATTGCCTGGACGAAGAGCACTGAACAAATTGGGGAGGGGGGAAGCTCTAGTTTGAACAAAAAATAAAGACCCCAGAGATTCCCGTAACAAAACTGATGATTCACATCTGCAAGGAAAGCTGAAGAAAAGGTAAGCAAAGGGTTATAAATACTCATTTATGCAAAGGTATCATATTTTTACCGCTCAGACTTGGGCTTCTGATTAGTTCAAGAGTTAGGAGGAATTTCCTCCCCTCAAATTTCACATCCATCCCCCCCCCCGAAAAAGACCTGTTTGTCCAATTGACCGAGAGGGATGTTCATTATCAGATATGAATATATCTCCTTCCTCCCTTACAATCACTGACTTTGGTAAAATAAAAAACATGTGCTGTCTACTATTTCGTACAGCTCAAATCACCAACTTATTTTTTAACTCTCACACTATCTCTTCTTGTTTTTAAACAAAATGGCAAATAGTGTTTAACTTTAAAGCTGGGTTTTTTATTCTTCAGTGGGCGGAGTAAGAATTTTATTTTCTCTTAAGAATAACAAAGGTAGCTTGTTAAGCTTGTTACAATGCCAATAAGCTACATTGTAGGTAATCTACTAAATAAAGACATGAAATGCTAAGGAAAGCATTCAGAAATATTTTAGTGATTTCACATCAATGAAATCAATCTGAAAAATATATACTATTCAAGACTTTTCAAGTAGCTCAAAATTAATGAATTTTAACTTTCTCCTGCATTCTATATATAGAACACTGTCATCAGCTGGGAATAATAATGAACTTCAAAAGAGTTTCCTGACGTTTCAGCTACCACCTTAGGCAGACTGTGCCAAGCAGCTATGCTATTTCCTCTTATTTTTCATTTAAGATTAAAAAGACTAATATTCAAGATTGCAACTCTTATTAAACATCTTTTGTGTTTGCAAATTACTTTGGCAGCTCTAAAGGTAAGACAACCCTCTGTCATAAGACAGCAGGATCTGCTTTCAACGTATCAGGCAAACATGGAAAACTCAAGACATTAATATGACCAAGTTCTTAGTTCTTAATAACTTTTAAAATAACAAAATATATAAATATCAAAATAAAAAAATAACAAAAAATACAAAATCACAGGACGTTGTTATTAGGTACGACACCACCACTTCACTTTGAATAAATTCTGCTAGCCAGCAGTAAGCCTCTCAAAGAATCTGCTCAGACCAAAGTGTGGGAAATGTGCAGTAAGTCAGAGAATGACTTCAAGTGCGCGGGGTGCAGACTGATGATACTGCCGAGCCAACACAGTAACATCAACTGCCAAAAAGGAGCGATGCTATTCTCATCCAAACCACGCACTTCCATCCCCTTCTGCTGACAACAGTGCAATGCCTAAGCCTACGGACACACTATTCACAGAGCTAAATTAGTAAAACACATACCCCAAAAGCCCAAATCCCGTAAACTTAACCTTCTCTCCTGAACGTCAAAGTGAGCAGCCCCCAGCTTGTTTGGATCCCTGAGCCAGCTGACCCTCAGGTCAAAGCCAGACTTCTCCTTTGGGCAGCAAATATCTGCTAGGTTGGCTTAGCTGCACCGTCTGATTTAATGGGAAAATACTTGCCTTTGTCTGAGACTGAGCCATAATTCTAAGATTCTGCAAAGGGTGTCAGACTACCAGACAATATCAAATTAACGCATTATGAATCCTGGCTAGGAAGTTTAAATATATTTGTTCTGCCCCAGAATAACATCACATTATCTGCTTTATCTACTTCACTCCCAGGTCTTCTGGCACACTGAAGATTTTGAGAGCAGTTGAGACTAATTAAACTTTAATCCAGAGTAGTTAAAGTTTGTATTAATCCAAAAGGGAATGCAGACAGGATCAGCAGACTTGTCTACTTTTTAAAAGCAAGAAGTAAAAAGGCTTCTTAAAACAGAGCTGCTCATCTCCAGCCTGGCCCCAGTCACCAGTAGCTTTTATCTGACAGCTGTTAAAGAGACAAAGCCAATGGTCTAGATGTGAAACGAAACTCCTTCTGCACACCCACACCTCACTCCTTAGCTGAGAAGTAAAGGACACTTCTGGGAAAGCTCTGGGATTCAGAGAGCTGCTCCTCTTATTCTGTCTGCTCTACCACCAAATGTAGTTGTCAAAGTTCAGCAGCAACAGAGCCACAGCCTGCTACCTCCACATTTCTGGTAGATTTAAGTACTCTGCATAAAATGTAAAATGGCTTCAGCTCCAAGGCTATTCCAAGAAGGAATATTCAGTCCTTACAAAGTGTTTTCATTGTTCCTGCAGAAAGACGTCACATTAGCATCAAAAGTTTTGCTTTCCACTTTTGCTGGCGTCTCCTGAACCTTCTGACAACTCCGTTTCAAAGAAGGCATTTGTGTTGCACTATTATTTCAGTCACAGTAGCAAAGACAGTGCAGAAACGATTGCTGTGGAGCAATTCCTTGTCAGCCCAGGCTTACGCGCATAGAGCATCAGGAGGAAACAGCCATGCACTCCACTTAACCCAGACAGACAATAAAAACCAAACACGTACACAACCCGAATCACAGTTTTCAGGCTAACGGGAGCCAACATTTTCAAACTAGCAATAAGCAACAGCATTCAGCTTCAGAAACAGCACGCTCCTGTTTATTTCTGCTACCTGCTTCAAGTTCCGAACAACTCAAAACCACTTACATTGTTTATCACCCAAGTCAGCTTCCTTCTCTGACCCCTTTTTCCCTGCCCTGCCTCAGGCCTTTGGTACTCAGAAAGGCAATCAAGCCTGGTTATGAAGCACCAAACACCATCCACTCAACCAATGTGCCACACAAGAGTCAGCGCTAGCCCACATATCAACTGCAATCCTTTTAAGGCTACTTGCTCATGAAGCACGTAACGGTCCTAAAACTGGCACAACAGGTGCCAGAAGCTACAGAAAGCACTCACAGTTAACTGATTTTCTTCTACCCTTCATAAAAATTAAACTTCACAGTTGAACTAGTAGCTGTGAAGAAAAGATTTGTAGACCTAACTTTCACCTCTAACGAATTTGTTGATTTTACCTGCTTTTGATGTTTCTAATAACGTGAAGGACAGAGGCAGGTTATCTTATCTCAGTGGTGGAAGTGAGATATTCGGCATCCTGCTCATACAACTCGGTTTTACAATACTGACAGGTTGAACCATACTTTTCCACCCCTCACAGAGCAGCTCCACATTTACGGCCAACAGAGCTGCGTTCAGCACAAGCAGTTTGAACTGCCTGGCCCATCTCAGACTGCACTATTAAAATCAGATCCGTCAGCTTTGTAAATCTTTTTGTACATTTTAAAAATAAACTACTAGGTAAAGAATCCTTTTAATCTTTAAAGCATTTTTACTCTTTAGAAGTAGCGTATGTTACTCACCTTTGACTACAGGTATCAAAGTGCCACCATGTTTTGAAGTCACGAACTATAACCTACACTCACATGGTCTTGTTCCTATCCCAACACAAGCTTAAGCAAAGAGGAATGCACATGTGACATATGAGCGCTTTAAAATACCAGCTTTTTGCTTCAGTGCCTCCAAAATTGGTAGCCTAAAATGACAGCAGAAATACCAAATCCCAAACTTCGAGACTAAATGGAAATCAATCGTACATTGCCTGCAGAGCACCCAGTGCTCTGTATCACAGACAAGTTTTATGGACAGTCTCTTTGGTCTGTCATCTCAAGACCATCCTCAATAGTCATTAAGAGCCTATTTCTAATGACAAATTGAAGCAAAAGGAAACACAAAAGCAGAGCATGAATAGCTTAAAAGCAAGTTAAATGGTGCTTACCGAACACCTGGAAGCCTAGCACACAAGTATATGTTGTCCAATCTATATCCTTACAGTCAGAACGATTCCTGATTAGTTTACAGCCACTTGGAATGTCCCCTGTAATAAAAAAAAGAAAAAGTAAACGATGAGTTATATGGCATATAAAGTTTTATTTACATATGTACTTATTGAGGGTGCTAAGACAGTAAATACATGCATCTTACAACCAACCTGGAATCACACTGTAGAGGCAAAGACAGATCAGCACCTTTATCAAATTCCAGATACTTGAAGCTTCGCTTGATATTTAAGTCACATTTACTTCTCATTTCCGTCTTCGCATCAGCACACCTCAAAAATACTTCCCTGCAGCTTGAGTCCCCTGCTACCTACTCTACAAAACACTTTAACAGAGTCTGTAATAGAATAATTTCTCCTTCCTATCAGCTCCACTGATGTGCTAAAATTCAATCAATCATTCAGGGCGCTCGGCTTTTAAACTGTGAGCGATTACTGGCAGAGGAGCCTTAGGCTGCTTTTCAACCTCTAACTAGGAAAGGAAAGATTGTCCATCTTGCAGTATACCAGCCCAGTACTAATGGGTCACAGGTCTTTGCTTCTCTATACAGGCAGTTATAAGCACCAACAGTTCTTTTTGGTAGATTGAGATATTGCACTATCCAGATTTGAAACCGAAGTTGTGACAGGCAGAAATAACATGTTATAGTGACAGATATTTAAAACTGCTGGCTCTTCTTGCCTGTACAGGAACAGAACTACAATCCTCTTGGATCTAGTTAAAGCCACAGGAAGACAACAATACAAAAAACAATTTAAAAACAGGCTGATATGCACTATGCAAGTTGAACTTTTGACATAACCACTATATATTAAATTCATATTTTCACATATTAAAAGAGAAAAACATTATTACCACTAACTCACTGAAATACTATTGCTTTGCTTAGTTTTCAACACTATCAGCCAAGATAAAGTTTAAAAGAAAAGAAACCCTAGAACAGACCGGTGGCACAGACCCACTGATTTTATTCCTCTAAAATAACTGGTTTTGTTGACACTAGTTAGACAACTGTATCTATTATTTTCAATGTATAGAACTTTGGGCCAACACCAAAATGCAGTGCCACTTGTTCTGTAAATTCTACGCTGTTAAACTGATTTATGACCTTGTAAAGAAGTAAGCTATATTTGGCATTGCCATTAGGTAATACACGGCTCTGAATAACATCAGGGTATCAGGTTACTCGAGTTCAGATCGGTTCCTTTGTCAGTAAGCATCTCGTACGGTCCTGACCAAACACACTCTTCTAAATATTCGGACAGCTAACACATACTTTGGTTGCCAGTATATTTAATTTCATACTTACAGTATAGTATTTCATAGTCTCCTGAGTTTGACATTATATACTTGTTGTCTGGGGACCAGTCAAGGTGTGTAATATAGCTGGAATGTCCCTGGGGAAGAATGCAGTAACACCAGTGTGAAGCACGCACTTTAATTCAAACAGAAGCAGAAGTTGCACCCACCGACGGGACAGCTAACGGCAAAAAAGCGCCTCCGCACCCACCCCAGGTGTGCCGCAGTTCCCTGCTGCTCTTTCGGGAGAGGCTCTTTACCCCTCAGTGCCAGACGTGAGTGTAACAGCTAAACAGACCCCGGCTGGGCATCCCACCCCTGCCCCTGCACGGTGCAATCTCCACTTGGAAACCATGTCCCTCTCGGACCCCAGTCCCAATGGACTCCTAGAAAGTACTGCTAGAATATGGAGGAACTCACATTTGTACTTGAATTAAGGAAGTAAACGTAGCTACTAATTGGGAAAGACAAGCAACTTGCACAGGATCATTTTTAGAGCCCAACAGAAGTGTGACAGACAGGACCCGTATTTTACTTCTCTATCCATTCAAAGTAATTACCATTAAATGCACGCTCACTCAAATAACCTTTCGCTCATCCTAAAAACTTAGGATTCCTTGGTTACAAGGTTACAACCACCACATAAAACTACAAGATCAAGGACAGGTGTTAAAGAATACTCTCGTAAGTTTCTGCTGTGCATCTTACACCGCATGCATGTTAGTGTCAGCTTTGAGAGGAGCCTTCCCTATGGGCACAGAGTCATCTATATAAAAATCAAACACTATGGCCTAATAGCTTAGTTATCACAATCAAGAACACACTGAGGGGTAAACACCTTTTTTTTTTTTTTTTTTTTGAGGGAGACGCTAAATGCAGCTGATCAGAATATTCTTCCTGTGCATGAGCTTTTTTGTTGGTAGTAATAATAACAGAAATAATAAAGCTATGAGAGGCTCCAGAGAAGCCACACATTTGTATAAAGGTAGGAAAAAAATACTTCTCTGTAGAGGAAAGGGTAGGAAATCAATGTGACATCCAAGTCGTTCTTTTTCTTCTTCTACCCTTCCATTTCTTCTTACCGCTTCTCGTCCTCTTTCAAGACCAGCCATTTTCTCCCCTTCCTGGTCATTCTGCCAGGCAACGAAACGCCACTTTCTTCGCTGGCTGATACCAATTCATCTCCCTTTCTCAGCAAGCATTATGAAAATAGCGTCCCTCGCCCCTCCTGCCCAAGGTCTCTCGGCCCAGCCTGCACCCGCTGCGCCAGGGCCACCCTGGAGCACTGCCCCGGCTGCCACCACCTGCCACACCATCCTCCTCTACAGAGCCCTAAGAGATGCTGACTGCTCCCAGAATTACGTGTAGAAATACACTGGGTCTGTCTCCCTGTCCCCAAATCCTCTGTGAGAGACTGCAAAAACATTTAGGAGAAAGGCTAGCCTTTAAGCTTTATTTACTTATGAACTAGTCTCTGCCTCAAGCAGAGGAACGGCGTATTGACATAACTGCTTTGCAGTCATGGGTGGGATATATGATATCGACATGCAAACCTGGTATTTTGAGAGAAAGAAAAAATAAAGTTAAAAAAAAAAAAAAAGAAAGCACAATTGGCTAGGGTTTTTTCTCCCCCTTCCCCTTATTTTTCAAGTCTTCAAATCTGAAAGTGAACTCCAACATGGAAAAGAATTGGTCAGTCATTTACTAAATCCTGCCAGACATTTGGCAGCTGTTAAAATTCCTGGGGGTGGCGGGGGAGGGAATAAAGCAATTGGCCAGGGGGCTCCGTGCTGCAAAATCCCCTCAGGCAAGCAGTCACCGAATGATGAACTGGAACATAACACTGTCGTAATATTTTCAACAGGAGGATCCCCTTTTCTATTAAAATCTTTGTTTGGTAGCTGTCCACTGATACGGCAACACTTTCCTTTTCTGTACTTTTATATACAATGAATACAATTACCTATATTATCACTAAATAATAAAACTATTTAAATAAAAGGAAACTGCCCAATTAATTGGCAATGTTTATCTGTTTCAGACATAAGTAGTGCAAGGGTTGAAATGCCCACAAGCCTATAGGATGGGCACACTAATTATTTCAGGTTAAGTCCAGCGTATCAAACACTTCAGCACAGCTGCCTCCGGTGCTTTCACCCCGCAGCTCTCTCGGGTAAATGCACAGCGCTTGCTTCTACTTTGCTAACAGACCTCTCAGATGCAAGGCAAACAAGAGACAGCGCCAGCTACCCTGGAGCTGCTGACACGCTGGAAGCTCATACCCCAGCCCATACCTTCACCCTGCTGACTGCATAGCTGGAGCCCTCAAAAAACAGCTGCACTAGTCGCAACGGTTGTTTCGGCTCATCTGAAATTCTTTCTGGTCACAACCAACACTATCCCTCACTGTGGGAACACACTCACAGGTCACAGGCTGGCCTCCCCGGCAGCAGCAGTGAGCCTGTTTGTGGCTGAAAGGGGATTTAAATCTAACAGCGGGCACAGAGCCCTTAAGCACAAGCTGATGCCGGTTCAGTAGATAAAATCCTTCTGAAAGTATTCAAATAACGTATTCAAGTTGGAAGAAACAACCAGAAGTTGACTACCAGGAGGACTGAGTCATACTACTTGGAGGTCACCCGCGAGGCTACTGAATGACAGAAGAACGCCAGAAGGACGCGGTGCCAGGACCCCAGCACCGGCCAGGAGAGCGCTCCGGCCCGCAGCGTGCCTGGGTGTCCCTGCGGCGGTCAGCCGGAGCTGGCACGGAGCTGGCACGGAGCTGGCACGGAGCGGAGGGGAGGCGCAGGGTGCGGGACAGCAGGTGGGCAGCCTCGCAGCACGCTCCGGGCAGCCAACACGGAGCTGCCGCACAGGCTGGAAGGGCTGGGCAGATCAGCCCCGACAGAAACCAGGTTGCTAATTTTGGCTTCTACATGCAGCCACTCAGACTGAGAAAAGTGGTGAGCAGAAATCCGCTTTGAAGCCTTAACGCTTCTGCCCGAGTGTAACAACGCCCGTTTCTCCCATCCCCATTTTTACAAACCCCTTTCCTGCCAAGGCAGAGGGACAGACAAATACAGCTGCTGGTTTAAATTACAAAATGTTCTCTCCTGATACATAATTCGTATGATGTACAGAAATCTATGATCTCACACATATTCAAAAGAGCTCAGAAAGACCTTGAAGTACACAGCAAGCTAAATATTATGTTTGTTAAGATTAGCCATCTCTGAGTGATTTTATCTTTTACGGTTAAAGAATAAGTGATGGGGTGAAATGCTGCACTCAGGTGCAGCCACCCGCTGCCAACCCCACCAGCCCCACTGGGCTCCCAGCCTGACCCCCCCATAGGCTCAGCCTCTTCCCCACTGCCTGAGGTCCCTGGGAAGGCTGCAGATCTGATTTCTCATCTCATGACCGTTGTGCTATCGGCTAACCCCATCACCACCCTGCCTGGGGGCTGCAGGACGCTCTGACTTACTCCACACCACAACCCTGCCATTGAGGAGTCTCAACAGCCTCCCGCGCCAGCTGCACCCCATGCCAGCACCGAGACCCCCCTGACCGCCCTGGCGGCTCCATGTCCCTGGCCACAGCTGGACACAGGCTGCTCTGGACCCCCATGCTCTAGCAGCACACTGTATCCTCAGCCAAATGATGGGCAGGAATCTCTCAAAGGCACCACGTGCGGCACTAGAAGACTGGCTAATGCATGTTCATTTCCCTCTACACTAAGTTTCCACTGCAAGCCTTGCAGCAAACATTGTAGGAATATTTTTTTTTTTTCTTAGAAATAAAATAAAAAAACCACCAAACCCCCACAGTTTAGCTTTATGGTCCCCTTACCTCCCATTTTCAAATCAACAAAGCAACTTCAGAAGTTATCTTATTTTCAAAACCAAAGAAATGCAATCAGTGACAAACACATGACAAGCACTTTGAGTGGGGGATGCATTCCTTAAAAAATACCCCCAAAACACTTCACATTTCAAATGTGAATCCATTTTTATGGTATCATTTGCAAAACCCATTAAGGTTCAGATGTTCTCTATGTAAATATTCCCATTAACCTTTAAGAGATAGCTGAACTTAAGGCCAGGATGTTAGATAACTAAACACTTCAGGGAAAAAGTATGTCTTTTTAGCACTGGGATAACGTCATGTAAATACAAACTCCACTACATGTGCTGCTACACTTACGATTTATTTGTCCTGGGCCAGAAATTTATTGTTAACATAACCCCCCAATTCCAAATTTTCTAGTAACAATTACAACTGATAATAGCACATATTTGCAACCTCAAAATTACACACTCTAATGAAATTGCACTATCTAATACTATGCAGGTCCAAGGAGTACTTTATCAACAGGGGGAAAATACTCCCAAGTAAGTGTAATATTTTCCCCCAAAGAAGTTTCAGTATACAGGTACCAAGGCACTTCTCTTATCTTCCTGCTAATTTCCCATTTCAAAGAAAAAGTCAGTAGTCTGAGAAATCAGTCATACCTGATGCAAAAGTGTCCACCTAACACTAATGGTTGCAGTACCCATCAGACTGAAGCTTAAAATCAATCAAATATTGAAAAAAACCCCGTAAAATGTATAACCAAAACTAAAAATGGAAAAGCATCATTTCGGATACAGTACCACTGCTTAACATTTTAGTGTATGTATAACATTGAAATGCAAGAACTGCTCTGATTATATTTGCTCCAAAACTTACAGTGCATTTTCCATATCTGCTATACTTTCTTCCATTTTCTGTTACTACGTAGAGGTAAATAAAGTTGTCATGGGATCCAACTGCAAGTAAGGTGCCATCTACAACACAAAATATTTGACATAAATTAACAGAATGATTGTTTTCCAAAATGTAATGATTTCAGATTTATCACTAAGACAATAGTCTCAATTAAACTACTGCTTACGAACTGTATTCAAGGTTTACATAACTGTTTACATTATGTTCACATTTTCAGGTCACTATCTGTTTACTTTGTGGGTACAGGTTTTGGGCAAGTTCTTTCACTTATGCTTTTTCTAACTAAGTGTCCAATGGACAGGGTATTAATTCTCAGACTGCACTGGACTTCTGAAAATTATCAACAGCAGGCAGGCTTGAGTTTTCTGTATCACAAAAAATGCAGAACAGTATTTACTCTACAGTTAGCTTAGCTTTGGAGGTGGAGAATGCATATCAAGCAGCACTAAATGTCTAAAGAAGAACTAGAGCATTCAAACACTATAAGCAGTTTTCTAACCTATGTCATCTCCATTAAAAAAAAATAAAATACATGGGCAAGAGTTCCTTTGAATCACGATCAAATGCCTCTAGTGTCAATGAACATCAGTGCTTTAAAATAAATCGCCACACTTGGCAGATGTGGCAGTAGCAGGGGAACGTTTTGCCCACTGACACGGCACATTATCCAAAACCAAACAAGAAACAGATTTACAAGAGTGTTCTTCCATCCAGTTTTAACGGAGAGTCAGCCTCTGATCTGTCATGTCACGTCTGAAGAGGAGACTCAATACTGGCTTGGATTACAAATCCCATAGCAAATATTTAATAAACAGCTCTGGGTTTCAGACAGACCTGAGCTTAGTTTTACGGTTTTGTATTAATAAACTTGAAAATTAATTAAGTAGTGTATTAAAACATCACTGAAATACTAAGCTTCTTACAGACTTTTCTGTTAACCTGTTAACTAGTTAAGAACTTTTCATTTTTCTGGGAGCAAAGCTAACATTTATTATAACAGCACAGTTCGACATGCAGGAAAAGCTGGGAAAGGCAACTGTAATGCTTGCAGTTACAAACCCACAAGATTTAGCATACACAGACAAATCTGTAAGCAAGTACTCAGTAAATATTGAGCATCTTAAGCTATTTGTTTCAAAGCTTTGCCTTTTCTAGTGATTGGGGAACAGCTTAACAACGTTCAACAGAACAGACACTGCATTTATCACCATTTATTCTGAATGTACAGGTGTGCCTACCTACTGAGTAGCGCATCACTGAGAGCTGTTCGTTGCCATCAGTGTGTATTGAAACCAGATCCCTCGTTTCTGCATCCAAAACAAACCACCTAGAGAGAGGAGAATTCCAATGAGTATCAGTCCCACTAAACAAGAAAAGCAAGGGAAACAGCAATACTCACTGCTGCCTTCATCTTCCCATGCTCGCCCCTCAAGGGCAAAACAGTGCACATCTGTTTTTAATGGAACATTTTTCTGGTTCATGAAGCCATACGAGTTTCAGTGAAGAATATATAAACGCTTCTAAACACCACCCAATTTTTTCCCCCTCCCTTGGACACTGCAGTAATCACCAAAATGTCTACTGGATGATAAACATGCCACCAGATAGCTAATATGACTGCACCTTATCATCCTGAAGCCTTAAGGCCGCAGCTGAATTGTAAACTACTACTTCTTCCCTGTTCTGAAGAACAGCTGTGATATAAAAAAATGATCTTTCAATTTGCATGAAGCAAAGTTTAAAAAAAAAAAATAAGAGGAGGAGGTGGGAGTGGAGAACATTTCCATACTAATTTTAAACACAAAGTACATTCTAATTCAATATTTTCCCCTCAGTCCTTTCCATTTCTTTGAATAATTTGATGAAAGTAAGGAGGAATAACCATTTGCTGAAATTCAATGGTTCATAACCTAGCTTTTTTTTTTTTTTTTTAATTGGGATGGTTTATAACTAAGGTAACTAATTGCATTTTTAATTATTTAACAATAACTTTTAACCTGCAGTATTAGTTATGAGGCACATGTAAAAAGCTCAGAGAAGCTTACAAAAACTCTGCGGCCCGTACACCGAAACGGCCACTGACTGCAAGACAGGCAAGGTCAGCAGAACCTGAGCATTTGGCTACGGTTCTAATGCCCACCTAACTCCTAAGTACGCGAACATCAGCAAAGCAAAGACAACGATAATTTAATAAAAAAAATAAAATATGTGTATATAATGAAAACGGAAATGTCAACATGGCTAAACACATTAAAGCTGTACTCTGAATTTATTTTTTGGCTCCAAACCTCCGATCTCACACCTGTATGCATACACCACAGCCAGGTTTCCATCTCTAGTTCACACACTGTGCAAACGAGTAAGGCGATTTCTGCCCGCTGCCTCACACTGAACTCAGTGGAATGCTGCTAAAGCTAGGACCATTTATTCCACAACAAACCTACATAACCTAAAAGAAACTCCAGGAGTAACAGCGCACATTGCTGCTTTCTATGGATGGAGATTAGATTCCAGCTCGTGCTGATTCAGCGTCCGGCAGCTAAGTGTCTGGAAAGTTGCCTGGACCCCATTGGTTTAAAACCAGCTTGTAATTAGAGAACCACATGAAAGAAATTATATGACATACAAATAAAAAAACCCAGCCCCACATGCCACGGACTGCTGAATAATCTGTGTGCAAGGCAGATGGAACTGGTGGAAAACAGCCAATATGTTTCCACTGGGCAGCAGCAGAAACCATGCTTAGTTTCTCTGCTGTAATTCTCTGCTGAAAGTGGACTTCTGATTTCCAATCTTCAAAACCAAAGCTTTGCAGGTTCTATAAACACATTAGGAGCTAGAAGTTGATATTCTGCTATTTAGCTCAAACTACGCCCCTCCTTGGCCCTGCCAAACACTTCTACAATTTTACCTGGCTGATAGGGGTGTGGATATTAAAGACCAAACCAAAATAAATAGATAAATAATAAAGCCAAACGTGAAACAACCCCAAAACCCAATTAAAACCACAAAAGGGTTTGGCACGGGGGAAGAGTGAGGGTACTTGTGCTATTTTGCCACCACAGAAAGAAAAACAAGTCTTGTGACTGTTTTTGACCATGACAGCCAAACTGCTCTAGAAGTACATCCCAACGGGACAACATGAGAAGTGGGAAGAACACACATGGAGGCATCACTGAGTTGAAGTCATCTGGGTTTCAAGCAACATGAGAAGCTTATTTTCTTATTTTTGTGTCTTCCTGAATCCAGCACAGGGTGGAGGCTCCTCACTGCTTCAGCCCAGGTGGGCACACAGCAAAACAGGTTTTTGCATTACCAGAAAACTTAGGCGCTACACTGTAAAAAAAAAAAATCTATTTATCTAGACACTGCATGATGCCTGTTTATCCTGAGCAGCATAATTGCAGTGCCTGGATATAAAACCTGATGATCAGCACAGTAACAACCCAAAGCAGCCTTCCACAAGTGGGTGGGCACCCCTTTCCCATGCCCTCCTGCGGGTGACCATGCTGCACAGTGCTTCTGCCAGCCAGCCAAGGGGCGGGTTGAGCCCTCCGCATCCCAGAATACACAGCCAGGGCAGGGCAAGGCAGGGAGGCTGCTGCAGCAGGGACGTGCCTTTTGATGCTGGACCCCAGACCATCTCTTTAGGCTGGTCTTTTGAAGCTGCTACCTGAACCAGGCAATCCTCCAGTTAATATCATCTAAGATGAAAAAACACCCAAAGCCTCAAATACATGCAGATCCGCCCTGTTTTACTGAAAGCACAGAGGTGGTATGGTATGGCATCAAACACAATGCAAAACTTCTGCTCCTCTCAACAGTGTACAGTGAACTTCATTTGGCATCAGGAAACAGCATTTTGTGACACCAGTCCTTCTCCAAAAATTCTTCTGAACAGGAGACCTAGCAGCAATCTAAGCTGACCATGGAAGGAGTCAGTGCACTGTGACAATTTTGATAATAATTTAAGAAAGGAAGCACTGGTGACATCTAGTTCAGCTGTTTCTTGATGCTTCCACAAGCTGTAATCAGACGTGCTCTCTTCAATCTTCCAAGCTCACCCAATGCTGTGGCAAACCCTGCAACTGCCAGCAAGTCTCCATGAAACATGTCTCCAGCCTAGCAGCTACAGCAGTTCATGGGGATGCCCCACACAGGCCCTTCTCACAAACAGCTGGGGTCCACCCTGAGGCTGTGTTTCAGGAGAGGAAATTCCTTCCAAAGTGAAGGAATGAAAGACGTGAACTGCAGCTGATCCTGAAAAAGTCCTAAGGGCTGTGAAATGCAAAGCTTGGCTGCCAACTGAACTTCTGATCCATAGATCGGATGAAATAAGTGGATGAGTAGTGTGCCAGCTGTAACATAGTGACTCTTTGGCTTTTTATTGATTTTTCTCCCAACTGTTACCAAAGAAAACATGCTTAACTTGTTTGTGAGTTCACATAAACAAGACAGAACTTTTGCCATGTTCATCTGTTTCTTGTCTTCCCATTCCTTCGCTTTAAAAAAATACTAATAATCTATCTAAAAATTACATGGTTTTAGAAACAAACCCCCCTAAACTACTCTCTTTTGGAAAACAAATTCTGACCCATGACAGACATTTATTACTGATAATTGACATCTGTGAATGTAGACTTTTTCTGATTAAATCATCAGGGAAATGGTATTCCAAAGGAGTAATATATTTTTTCACTCATATTTGCAATTCCCATGTTTACTTAATATTGAATGTTGAACCTGCAAAGCATTAATCAGAGTGAACAAATCAACCCATCTTAGGGTTCCCAGGGATATTTAGGCTTCTTCAGCTTAATGTAGTGGTAACAAAACCTGCAGCAGACTATCTGCACACGGCCCAAAAAAAGGAAATGATACAGAAATACTCATCATGGGAAATGGTATGTAAAAAACACACCAAAACCATGATGTGCTGGCCTGATAAAAACACGCCACTGTGAAACAAAAAAGACAAGAAGGGGAAGAGAAGTAGAAATCCAGTTTTCTTCAGATGTCAGAACTTTAACTACCAAACCCAACTTCCTTAATGCCCTACCCCTGCCTTACTGACCTCCGTACTGGCAGCAGGGCAGCACCAGAACAGCAACAGATAAAGACACATCCAAGGTTTGGCTTTACTGAATCCTAAACAGATTAGACTCATTTAATATCAGCTTTAAGCATTTTGGGCTATGAATCAAGTTATTTAACGACTTGTAATGGGTCTGAGATTTCAAATACACAACGATTTCAGGAAGAATATGAACAGCTCAATAGCACTTCATTTCAGCAATGTGCCATGTTGAACTCTGTCTTACACAAAAATCAAAACACGAGCCTGTTTACCTGTCTCTCCATACCAATTTAAAATGTTACAAGTGTGTTTCATTTGGTAAAGCGAAAGATCTATACCACACGCATCTTACGAACTAAGATAACATATGCACACAATATTAAAATATATGATACTTGGTAAAGCCAATAAGTAGTGCTTACTGAAATCCCTGTAAAAAAATAGTTTAAAAAAAATAAAAATCAAGATCTGGGCTTTCATGAAAGAGTACTTAATAAACCAAAACAGCCTAACACCTCTGTCTTCATCTGACCCATGTTAGAAAGATCTGCCCCCTTCACCCAGGCTTTTTAGGCTAGCCTCAAGCAAAAAGAATAAAAAGCAAATTAATTCCAACAGATAAGATGCATAGTATCACAATGTCTCCTTTAAACTTTCAATAATCACAACTTAGCCAAAAGCTATTTACCTGCCCGAGTGTGTTCCTATCGCGACCACTGCTCCACTGGGATGGAAGTCAGCACAGTGCCCTGGTTCCTGAACAGAGAGGCACAAAAACATCACTCACCCACTCACTTCTCTACGATCAAACATATCTCCTTATACCAAAGCTACCCTAAAAGTCTAAAGTGAACTGATAACGGAAAAACCAATCAGCTAGTAGCATGCTTGTACTCCTCTGACAGATTTTCTTTTAATGTATCAGTGGCATGTACTACATGACCTTCTTGAAAGTAAAGAGCCTAAATTTCTGTGTAAAAAGATACTTTTTCCTGGGGTATTAGGACAGAACTAGCCATGATATGAAATGAACAATGCCAGTAAGGAAGGATATCTAAAGCCAAACCTTGCACAATCATAGGATATCCTCTTAAGATTGTTTGAATAACTAAGAAAAAAGTTAAACTGTAACAAAAGCAAAGGACTATTTTTTATTCAACTTGGACTGTCAGAATGGCATCAGACAATGGTAACCAGATTACAGTCTATACAATGTCTGATGAGCCTCACTAAGTTTATCGAAGCTTCTGAATAGCTGTTTTCAAAGCTGTAACTACAGGATTTTTGCTTATCTTGCAATCAGATGGGACAAGTGTGTTAAAGAAAGCTAATGCTTCTTCCTATTTTCCAGCTTTATATTTAACATTAAACGGTTGACATACATCTAGCAGCCTGGTCCACTCCAGCGTGTGGTCCACAGAGCTCCACATACAAACTTGCCTATCCTGGGCACATGTTAAAAATAAGTCTTTGAAAGGATGGGATGCTAGTCCCCAGAGTTCATCTGTATGTCCCTAGAAAGAAAACACATGTGATTTAACAATGAATAAAATAAAGAATCTCTTAAAATAACACACCAGCAGCGAAAGCCTTTACATTTTTGGGTTATAGTTTAAAAAAAAAAAACGGGAAAAAGTTATGCTCACCTGTACTTCTACCAGGAAACCATCATTGAAAGTTCCCCGCAAAACAAAGTTTCTTGAAGTACCCACTAGAAACTGATCTGCTTTTCCTTCTGCTACTGCTCTGATTGTTCCATACTGGTCAGGAACCTAGGAAAAGAAACATCTATAAAACCACATCACGCATCTTGATAGACGCTTATTTTCAAAGGCCAGAAATAGCGCACAACAACAGTACCAGGACTGCAGTTCTCCCAGTGAAAAGGAACAATCCAATCATGTATACACCAGATCAGGACTTCACCAGAAACCTACCGCATTTATTTTTTATTTGTTCAGTACGAGCATACAAGAGTATCTCACTCCAAGACAATCACAATTATGCCATTTTAATAAGTCTTAGTGGAAAAAAATTCAAATTAAATTACATGGATTTTAAAGCATCAAATACACCAAACGAAAGCACTCCAAAATGTTACAATATCTCTTGTAAGGACAGGAATAATAGACAGTTACTGCTTACTTTCCAAAATACATTGTGAAAAACAAGAAAAATCTTGTAGCACAGTAAATGCTTTCTGATTTATTTAATGCTTCCTGATTAGCCTTAAGTAAATGTTCATATGCCTTATGTCAGCAATGACTCCAGATTTTATTGAATTTGCTTACTGCAAGCTTTAATACACTATTTTACAGTGTGCATTTATTCAGTTTTCTAAATGATCTATCTTTATAAAATAGACTAATATTAGCTACAAGATAGAATATCAATCATTCAGAAAGTTGTCTGTTAGGGTTCTCATAATATTTCTCAATATAAAAATCAGCTTTAACATAACATCATTAACAAAAGAAAAACCAAACCACTGATACGAAGAGAGCGTGCAACTTTAGCCTAATGCTTGCTTACTCTCAGCCATGTTTTCTAAAGGTCAATGGAAGTTTCAAGGTAATAAAGTCTAGATGTAACTTAACAGAAGTGTTAAGGAAAAAATGTTGCTATCAATGTGACACTAGGTAAGTGGAGTAATCCATTATTAGCACATTATTTCAAAAGGTCACTGTATTGCCACGGGGGGAAAAAAATTGTTTTAAAAATCCATAATGTACAATTTTTTTCTAGTTTGTCCCTATTTACCTAGCATTGCCGTATAGCCAAATCCCAAAGACATACATATTCACTAAACACTTGTTTCAGAATAAAGTTAAAACAAACTCCTCAACATAACCATTTCAACAAAATAATTAATCTCATGGAATACACACATGTATCCTACCAATTATTTCACTTGTGTCAAAAATTCTGTTGAAACCCCTCAATTCCTGGTAACATTGCCTTCCTCCAGACAGGCAAGCTTAACAAAAACACTGGCAATACTCAAAAGAGGGACAAATAAAAGAAACTAAGGAAAGGCTTGGAGGAAAGAAAAACTTAAAATTTCTGTTCATTTTAAACAGAGGAGAACTGAAGCCTTAAATAGGCTCACTTACAGGTTGAAAATCTAAACATTTTTGTAATAAAACTTTGTCATCCTCTAAAAAGACAGCAACCAGAAGATATTCTATTGTCCTCACCACCGGTCCTCCAAAGGGTGGGGAGGGCTTTGTCTGGCCAGTCAATATCTTTCTCAAGGCAATTTCCTTGTCACCCTTGCTTTCTTACCTCAATTTCCCTTTCGGGATTCAAATCATGATCCCACAGGATGATCTTTCGGTCTTTCCCACCTCCAGTTAGTAGCATCCCATTCCTCATTTGGCAGAACGTGAACACACTGCCATCGTGAGCTTTGATTTGTCTGCTTATCTGATATACTCCTACATGCACAAAAAAATATAATAAAGAACACCACTTTTTTTTGACCTGGAGTTTACAAGAAGCTGTGCCTTTTGGGAGCAGAATTAAGTAACAGTGTATAATGAATAATTACGTTTGGACTGTCAGGCTATTAGTATTGCATTAGTATTGCAAACACAAGGTGGTAGTGTTTTCTTACAGGATAAAAAGATAAAACAAGGGGCCTGTCTTTTTGAATAGAGACTTTTTTTGACATTGACTGTCCTACAACTTGTAAAGGCAATAACAACAACTATCTGCAAAACACTTTAATTTCTCTTCTATCCAAGGGCGCACAGTTTTTCCAGATGCAAGAGAAACTGTCCTTTCCAGTCATAAGTATTTAGCAAGTGATTATTAGAAAAGAATTAACATCGTTTTATTAAAAGAAACTCCAAGACTTGTTGTCTATAGTCTTATGGGAATAAAAAGAAAATTAATTATAGCAAAGTTTCCAGGATGCATGAAGCTAATGTCTAATGCTGGATGTTGCCACACTTAAAAATAGCATAACCAGCATCTGGCATCTATCAATATAGCAGTCTACTCAAAGGAGAACACTGGAAAGAACAAAAAGACAGATGAGAAAATTAAACAGCAAAGGTAGTAAAGGAAGCTTTTCGCATCCCAATCAGGACTTCGTGTCAACAGAACTCCTGCAGGAAAGCACACTTTAAAAAAAAAAGCAAGATTCTGGTGCTATCAAATAGCAATCCCAGAAAAAGCCTAAAAAAAACACCCAAAAAGAGCATCTTAACTTCGCTGACTCTGCCTATAACTCAAGTCAGTTCAAGTCAGCATGCTCTCACATTGTGAAAAAGAGTTTAAGATTAAGTCTGGAGACCAATCTAATGTGATAAACCAACTAAAAGATCCCATATTTAATTAAGCCAATGTAAATAAATGTTCTATTCAATCTGTTAAGATTATACCCTGAAAAGGTTATTTTTGCACAAGAACCTCAAAATTAAATGTCAGATAATCTGTTAAATTACTTTTCCACTGCAGTTAGTTTGAAAGACAAGAAAAAGATTTACCTTCAAAAACAGACTTAACATTAAAAATTTACTTTTTACATGAATGTTTTCCTGATGTACCAGTTTAAACCAGTGTTTTAAACAGCTGCCAAGTAAAATAAATACTCCTTAAATTTATAAGTTACCTAAGGGCTCAACCATGCCAGGTCTGCATATGTTGGGTAACAAATAATTTTCCTTTCTTTTTCACAGAAGCTTTGCCCTAAAGAGTAAGTTTAATCCAAATTTCAGATACGATGGGTTTTAACATATATTACAGCCAAGACTTGAGTATCTGCTAAACCAGATACTGTTATTTGTGTAACTGGTACAACTACACATTATATTTTTCCTTCACATACAAGTCCTTTTAACATCAACTTCAACACTTAATGGTATTCCTCTGAGACTAAGCATGGTACCACATAAGCCTTAATAGGCAAAGGCAGCCGGCAGAATCCTCAAGCTGATCCTCCAGCCTTTTTCAAATCTCAAGATGAAAGCAAAGCTGATTAACTGCACATTTTTTCAATGCAAAACATTTCGGCAAAGTAGTTTTCATTCGTTTCAGGCACAGTCTCAATAATTACTGAGAAACTCTAGACTGCTCTTAAGTGAGCAAATTCAAGTGACTTGGAGTTTCATACCACCTGTTAACAATAGGAAGCGTACACCCTTAGGCAGGCCTGTTTCCCTATCCCTTTTCTAATGCAAGCCTTTACGTTTGTCTTCTACAGACTACCTAAAATCTGCTATTAACTGTGAATGTATCCTACCTTTAGGTCCTTTTCCTGGAGTAGATTCTACAGTAGTTTTGCCCCATATAAGTATTATCCCACCTGAGTCTCCAGTGAGCACATCACCATTTCCCAAAAAAGCCAAACACTGAACAAATTTGGGTTTTTCATATTTCTGAAACAAAATAAGCAGAAGCGATAATTGCTTGTACTCTTTACACAATTAGTATAAAGTATCCACACCCATACACCCTGCATACACGTAAGCAGATTTTAACTTTTTTTCTTTGTTTACCTCTCTGCTCAAACAGTACATGGTAACAACAGAGCAAAGTTATAGAAAGCGTGAGCAGATCGTACCATTGATCATACTCTTTAAAACTGACCTGACATCAAGACATCCTTACCCCAAATATCCCTTGCTTCCTTGATAATGAATTGCCGCTCCAGGTCCAGAAAAATATATGAGATTTGCCACATGTTATTATGGTATTTGCATCAGTTGGATGGAATTCTACAGCAAGAACAACTTCATTTGTAGTCTGCAACAACAACAGAAATACTATTTATTCAGATGAGACACTAATTACTAAAACCACATGTAAAATCCTAAGTTTCACAACAGAGATATGAAGAGCTAAGACAGCTCCTTGTATGCCTGAAGGAATCCTTAAGTGTTCTGTGCTAAATCAGATATCTGAATGACTGCACATTTTATATATATATATATATTTTTTATTTTTTTTTTACCTTTGTAAGAGATCTTAACAAAAGTTCAGTAGAAACGTCGGGGGTTTACATTCACTTTTTCAATCTCAAAAGCTTCTGTTCTCTGCAATAGCTAAGACTTCTGCTGTGGAAAGCGAATGGTGTATAAAAGAGACTTTTTGGGGTTGAAACCCCTGATTAGTTTTTACACAGACTAGTTTGCTGTTCTGGATAACAAAGCTGTGACAGAGGCAAGTGAGACAATGGTAGCATAGTAGGATTATATCCATCATTCTCTTTTTGAAATTCTATAAAAGCTCCTTCGGGTTCTTTCTTCCTCTCCTTTCCCCCTCAGGAAGAAGAGAAGAAACCTGCATAACTCAAAGCTCTGAAACACAGGGTCCCACTTTTATTTTTTTTTTTTTTTTTTTAGTTTTACTGGCTGCATATACTGTTACTGAATTACCAACACCTCAGTGAGTGTTTCATCCTTTACCAAGAGATTTTACAAACGTAAAAAACCTGAGCAGTCATTTATCTAACTTCTAACTTATATTCAACCAACTGACTTTGAAGACAACCTCCTGGAGGCAATGACTCCACAAACACCAGTAACCGCACCAGTGCATTTACTTCTGCGGGATTTAAGCTCAAGCTTTACAGGAGTATACGGAAAAGTGCTGCTGACCCAGTGCCTGCGGGAGCACCCTCTCCTACCTGACCATTTCTGCCTCGCTTTAGGAAAACAGCTTGCTTCGGTTTCAGTTGTTGATATCTGCATTTAACAAATTGCGCTTCTCACGCACAGTTCCCTCTATGCAAATGGATCTGATATATCCACAAACCGTACGGAAACCAAGGACTGAAAAATTTAATGGAGTTCAGCTGAGAAAAGGCTTCTGTTTTGCACCCTGGCTCAGCGGATGAAACTCTGCTCACACCACCTGTCATGGAAAGTGCTTAAGACACTGCAAGATCAAGTCCTAAATGTGAATAAGTGCTGAAGTGCAAGCTGGCCCTGCCAACTGTTTTTAGCCAATTCTGAAACACCAAGGAACTCCCTGGAGAGTGAAAATAGTCAAAACAGATGTCAGTAAAATGGGAAATACAAGGCACATGCCAAATAGCTTCACATTAAATATTAACAAGGAAATGAAAATACTGACACAGAATTACATTAAAACTTACAAAACCAATATAATAAGTATTGATCAACATTACTTAAAGAAAAGGGGTCAAATCAACCTTATTTTATTATCTGAAACTGCAGGTTTGTAATAATACAGACATATACATGTTTGTAGTGTATTCCACTTGCGGAATCATGATTCAAAAAAAATTAAAAATGACTCAGTTCCACATAATATCTCCTTGCTTGACATCGTGTAACACAAAGTAAGGTGTCTCAAATTATGGACTTCAATACTAAGTTATTGGACTGGGTGTTTCCAGTGGAATCAGCTTTAAATGAACATTGAGCATGACAACTTTGAATGCTTCTCATCGATCAGAATTTTAAAAGGTTACAAAAGAAACAGGAAAGATGACAAGATCACAATCTACAAAAGTACTAATGGACTTTAAATGAGGAGAGATACACGTACCAAGAATCAATGTGTGGAATTCAATTTAGACAAAAATAAAAATAAGGAATGTCTGCAAGTATTTATTTCAAATAAACAACTACAGATAGAATCATTTCTTCAGTTACTTAAAAGATCCCAGGATTTTTTTTTTTTTTTAATTAGGAAAATATTAGAGAATTGCTTTATTTGGATGGGCTCCTCAGGATGAGCAAAATGTAATTATAAGCGCTCCAACATTCAAACCCCTTCCAACATACAAGTTAAGAATACATTTGTTTTGTGCCCTCACACAAGCCAGCAGTATTACACAGCTGCCGTTTCCAAGTAAGATCAAATGTGCATCTCACAAACTGTTCTATTTATGGGAATAAAACCACTTGTATTTCAGAATATTAATTTGTGCAATAATTACCTTTATTTCTGCTATTTTTGATTTCCTTTGCCAATCCCACACAGTGAGCATATGCTCATTAGAGTCATCAATTACACACAAATGAATACCAGAATCCTACAAGAAAAAGAAAAGAAAAAAAAAAAGTGCTGACAAAGTACTACCATACCCTATTTTGAAACAGGGCAGTGCAGTAGCATCGTAAAAAACCACAAAAGGCACAAACATAAATTAAGCAAGTCCTTTTAAAGCAATTATGAGCTTGATATAACTGTTACTTTCCTCTTTTCTTAAAGAGACATAGGGTTTTGCATTATCTCACAAAATATGAACGTTTCCAATAATATTAGAGGAAAGATTTAGAAGTATCTTGCCAAGTCTTTCCCTTTTAGTTTGTTTTTGTTGTCTTTTTTCTTTTCCCCCCTTTCCTTCTTGTTTGCAGTATCATGCTAGCAGCAAAGACGTTTCTCCCTTTTCTTGTTCTGCAAATGTTTTGTTTTTCCTCAGGTCTCAGAGGACGGACACACAGATCCTCTTGTTTTTTCTTAAACATCACCATAACATACACACAACTTTACACGATCGGATTTTGTAAGCACACCTCATTTTTTCCTCATTAAGTAGCAACAGTCATTATCATGTAGTTGGTAAAACTGCAGCAAAGGTAACGCTTTCTAAATAAAATAATGCTTAGAGAGCAGAAAGACTGTCATCTACGGTATTAAATAACTAAAAGAGCTTATTTTGAAGAATTTTACAACAAAATGGTAAAATGGCTATAAGGAATTAAAAGAACAGACAGCAAATCTTAGAACAAAAACGTACTTATTCAACAGCAACACATACTTGCACAAACCAGTCGTTTCAAGGACATGTGTAGAAAGATTTGGAGGCGGCCTTATTTATTTTAAAGTTGATTCTTGCAGTTCAATTGCATTCTCTACCAAATTATGAAAATAGAGGTGGCTGAAATTTTTATGCCCAGGTACTATTATGAGCAGTAATATGCAAATACACATGTAAATTATGAAGTGGAAAGAAACCCTGGAGACCGCACTGGCAATACACTCAGCTCTTGTGTGGATTAGTGAAATTACGTGGCAAACCCGTAGTTCTAGGTATGGCACATCTGAGTTTGGTGAGGAATCACGTGAGACTGCAACAAGGCATCAAAATCAGTTTCAGGTGCAAAACAGAACTAATAAAAACTAAAATCTAGTCCTCAAAAAACTCCTTAGTGATCCATTTTGTTTTTAACATTATGGAATGTGTATTTATCCTCCTTGGAAAAAAAAAAAAAAGTATCTGAGCTCAACAGTGTTATTGGTTTGTTAGAGTGACAGGAATGACAGTACTCCTTTCACATTATTCTGTTTTATTTATGTTACCCCCTATTTGCAGGGAAAAAAAAATAAAAATCTTTTATTTACTGAAAGACAGAACCTAGATATAACAAACCTAGCAACATTTCTATGTTAATTGAAACTGCAGCAAGAGAGTCAAGCATTTTGTTTCCACAAGTCACCCAGCAACACCGAGTTTCCACCCTTGGTGACACTGGGCACCCAGCTGGGCTCTGGGGAGCCTGCTGTCAGCAGGGTGGTGGGACCTCCAGACCGCCCTGCCCACCTCAGCTGTGCTGTGAATCTTCTTCCCCATCAGCAAAATACAGCAGACATTCTTTCTCTGCATTTTTAAATTTTCATACATATTAATTCTGCAAAATCTGGGATGCAAAAATTAGAGTCTGGTTTTTCAGGAGGTCTGATATGTCTCAGCGCTTTGGTGAAAATACAAAGGCAGTGTAAAGATTAAAATAGACATGTATTTTACAAAAAGATGGACTCGTGGCCAATTTTGAAATGAGAACTTTAGCAATGCCAAGTCGCACATCTTCATTTACTACTGATTTTTCTGATAAATGTTGCAGGCCAAGTAACAAGACTTTTTTTTTTTTTTTAATGTAAAAGTAGAGGCATAAATTAAACAAATTATTCCTCAGGAAAAAAAAAACCCACAATATAATGTGGGTTTTGTTGGTTGGTTGGTTGGTTTTTTTTTTTTCATTTCCTGTTGGTGGATAAAAACCAACTCCAGCTGCGCAAGCAGAAAAGTTATCCCTTCTACCAGAACCCACCAAAATTCATCTTCACAAACCTCACAAACTTATTTTTAACATCCAAACAAAAATCCAAGCCCCTCACAAACAAAACCAAGCCACAAAACCCCGCATGGACTTCCATTTCTAGTTAAGGCTTTTCTTGCCTGCTATTCATTCACTGTGCTAGTTTGTTACCACAATTTTCACATGTGCAGTTTCCTGTTTTTTCCAGCTAGCTCACCCTCAGCTGGTTTTATAAAGAATACATAGACTTTACCGACACGCTTTTAATACCAAAACAGATCAGCTAGACAAGCGCATAAAAAACATCCAGAGATTTCCTTCCTGTTCACACAGGATTGGGTAAATTATTTAGCATAAGTAACTGCACCCGTCTTACCGCTTTTGAAAAATCCAAACACCCCACTCCACGCTCAAAAGTCCCCAGGCCGATAACCTGCAGCGTCACCAGGCTCACCGAGTCCCACACTCTAACATGGGGCTGCAGAGGCTGCATGAAAAAGCAATGGGACAAACAGTGTCATCAACAGGGAAAGCATCATATGCAGACGTCAAGTTTCGTTAAGCAGGAGCTACCTGAATTACCAACGGCAGACTGAAATGCAGGATGACCTGTGTGGATGCTGCTGCTAGATAGTGTCTTGAAGCTCAAAGGTGAGAGTCTAGATACTCCTGCTCCCTGTGTCTGGGCTACAAACACGTTAGCAGTGCTGCTGAGGCAGGAAATTACGTATGGTGGCATTTGGTAGTTGTGAAAATAAATCTTTGCCCAATTTAAGTCATTGAACAAATAATGAAAGAGTCCTCTTGCATTTCAGACCCCAGATCTTATGCAACAACTGAAAACAATGATCAAACCTTCTTTTTTTATATATGAAGTAGGAAGAAAAAATAATTTAAAAAAATAAACCCTGGTGCACCAAGTCCCCTAACCATCACCAACCACTCAATGAAAATATCCATAGCTGTATTTCATACAATCACTATCCCAAACCAGCTTAGCTTCATAAATGTGAAAGAAACATGAATGAAATGGGAATTAAGTTGGCTTAAGGACAGCATTCACCACAGAAAGTGACAATAAATCATCCCACTGATGGAAAAACAAACCAACCAGCCCTAAGAAGAGTCAACAGATGTTCAGTTGAAATCGTAACAGCTATACAAAAGAATCAATTTCTTACAAAATCCATGAAATTCAGCTGAACATCTGAGTAAGGGTTATATTTAACATGCTCCTACACCTCATAGTATCTCTTCCTCCCACTTTTTCTCCCCCCTCTGTCTATAACTTCATGAAGATAATCCAATTATTCAAATACTGACAGAATTTGCCAAGAGCCAGGGACAAGAGCATTTAAACACACTCGCCCTCGAATGAGCAAGTTTGTAGGAAAGCTTGACACACCTTCCATGAATTCTCAAAGTTGGTTTCCTCTTCCACAAAACCTTAAGAGCACAGTGACCCACAGAACTGGGGGCTTGCTCTCTGTGGGAATATTTATTGAAAGAAATGTGACAGAAATGATATGGCCTTAGAAATTGATTACAAGCTTCGTGTTTGCTTGCAGAATTAAAATTGAGTTTCCTGTGTCACAGACAAAAGACTTTATGAGCTTCTGCTCTTTTTGATTCATGTCTGAGTGCTTAGCTGTTACTGTCTTTTGCTAGAGATACAGGCTGTTACCTTAGAAACAGCAAAATATCTCAGTAAACGTGGTGCATAAAATAAACCGCAAACAGAAGGTGATAATGAGATTTAAAAAAATAATAATCCAAACACTTTTTCCTGATTTTCAAAACAAGGATACTACTACTCAACAGCTCTATTACTTACCCTTCCATCTTTATCCACTCCAGCTAACTGTCCTGTTGCAATTCTAATTTTGTCTGGATGAACTGCAAGACTAAGACAGACAGAAATATGACTTGCTTTTTGCTGTCATAGGTCTTCAAAACTGAGAGGTTTTTTTTGTAATTTTTTTTTTTCTTTCTCAACAGAAGCCCATGAAGACACTTATGATCCTAAATCCCACTTTCAATGAGACAGCTTGAATGCTTTTCATCAGACTATTTCATTACACAAGGTACTGATGTAATGTGTATGGCTTTATGTGATGTACATTACAAGCCATACACAGGCTCTTGTGATGGCTGGTGGTGCACAGCCAGGAATGCCAGAAGAGCTGCCTCCACATGGGCACTGGCAAATCTAAGGTTTGCCCTGTATTGGGAGTCCACTGTAACAAAATAGACACTGTCTCATGATGAGCTTCCTACACGCAGTTACGTGCCGTATTTATAAACACTATGGCATGTTTTATGCCTAAACCTACAGATAGCAGGAACCTAGGGAAAAAACAGCGGAGAAGTTGGCTGAGGGCTTGTGCACCCAGGAGTCAGGGATTACTGCCACCTGAAATGAGTTACTGATGTAATTGTACCTGTGAAGTTCTCTGGTATGTGCACTACTAGTTTAAGTAAAAATCTAATTTTGCTTATCACATATTGCTTTGAAGCTGACGGGAATAAACAGATTTCAGAGTGCACATCCTCTTAGTTAGTCCTAGCGATTTTTGACTGACCTTCTTATTTGCTTTCTCTGTAAAATTACCAAGGTGAAGAAAGCCATCAAAACAGGAAAGAGGGAGCAGGGGGAATCCTGAATGATGGACACCAAACACATTTGCAATTCGGTCTAGATTTTTGAATGGAAGTGAAGAACACAAGACTGACAGCATTCCTCCCACAGGAAGCAATTACAGTTATCAAAGCACAGACAGGAGAAAAAGAAGTTTAGATGGCAACTCTGCTCCGTTCAGGTACGGTAGGGAGCTTACATTCACCATTACATTATGTGCCCTACTCTTCAAACTACCATTGTAAAGTCAGCAACTGCCTTTACACCCACAATGATGCTGGCTTCAGTTTCCTTGCTTCTCTATTCTGTTTTGCAAACATCTTTCTGATTTCCGAGACAGTCTTAATGGGTGAAGCTTATATTAAAAAATGAGAAAATTATTCCTCACTTTTCCATTTGGTTTTCTAATTCTCCTTTAAGACCACAGCTTTACCATACTGCTTGTAAACAACTGATTTAGAATTAGGCTGCAAACAAATTTTAATTTCTGGGACATCTATTTAGAGTAATTTATGCAAAGATCCTTTATCTAATCTGGCACTCTTAGATTGCCTACACATCCTGTTGTTTTACATTTAAGCCAGAAATCCTAAAATAGCATGGACTGCTCTAGCACCATCCATTTGTGCAGTGTTTACTACTGGGACTGATGAAATGGAAAATAACTACAATTACGATGACATTAATGAGCTCATACATACAGTAGGAGAGAATAAAAGAAAAATTATTTCTGCATTATTACACACATACTTACATGCAAATGTTATATACTAACCATTTAACACAATCTGTATGACCCAAGTAGTGTCGCTGAGTTCTCTCCTCATAGTTAAACAGTACCACCACTGATGCTATGAAATATACAATTTCTCCGGTAGGAAGGAGGTAAACATTGGCTCGACAGTCTCTTCCACGATACCCATATCTATGTGTATTTTTTTTAAAGTCAAGGTTTTCATAATCACTGTGTACCAGGAAAAAACAACACCACCCAACTTTTTTTTTCTTAAAGGATTCTTGGGGACCTTTCGTGTCAGCAAATGGGCTCTATGCTTTTCTTCTGGAACTACAGCACAATTTCACTAACAGTTTAAAAAAACAAACCCCACACAGTTGGACTTCAGGAAACCAAATCCCTTAAAAAGTGATGCTCACTGACATTAAAAATAAAATATATATGGCATACTGAAGTAAAAGAAATGTAGTGTTATTATTTTCAAAACCCTCCATGTGAAGTTTCGTTAAGGAACAGCAGGACCGGCCGTTCTGATTTAACATTTTTCACAGCAACAGAGCTGTGCATCTGCATTCCAGGCACCCGAGTATTATTTTCATTTGGCCTTTTAAAACAAGCATGTGAAAATTCCTAATGCCCTTCAGAAAAAGGCAAGCTTCTGCACAGCAGCTGCCAAGTTCAGGAAATATTTCTTTAGACCATTTTAGAGTATTTTTAAAACAAACAAAGCTCAAAAGGAACTGACACAGTGAAAAATACCCTATTCAAATCTACCCAAAATACATAAAGGGATGATTTTTGTAGGAATCCTGCATGATGCCAAATGACATTCAGAAGTTTTACAGACTGCAAACCACCCTTGGTTAGCACTAATCAAACATTATTACAACTCGTTATTTCTTTGAAACAGGTGACATTTTCTTCATCTAGATTCCTAACGTGGCTGTCTGCCTGTATTTCTGTTCCCAGGGTCACTAGGTACAATTAATATCGTAACTCAGACTTTAACAGTAGCTCTGTAGCCTCAAAAAAATACAATTTTCCTGTTACGCCCTGCGCTTCAGAGAGCTTTCCACTTCATTGCCAACTAAGGCACCTGCAACAGCAGCGAAAATACGGGAAATACATTAAGCAACTTTAGCTAAAGGATTCCAGCCTTAGGTCCTGGTTAACCAGGTAAGCAAAAGGGAAGTCAAAGTCCCACATGGAGAAAGCTAGATGGATGAAGCTGGCCCTTCCTCATAAATGAAAGCAGGTGCAGTAGTCCAAGTTTGGGAGTATCTAAACTGACCTCTCCTAAGCTGACAGCCTGGCCTCTATTCTTGGAAAAGGACTACTTTTCCACCAAAAAATCCACACACATTACCACATTCAGTGCCACCCTCCACCCTCAAAAATCCCCCTCCCACACTACCCTTCGTCTTGCGGTCCCGCTCAAGCCCAGGGCTGCTGTACCACAGGGACGCTTGCAAAATTAAACACATGCTGTAACTAAGCAATGGTTCAAAGAGAGACACTGCATTCTGGTGTCAATTAATCTCTTAAGAACATGGAAAACAAAATAGATTTTTATATTGCTGTCTTCCATTTATTACAGAAAAACACAATGGCTCCTCTGAAGCAGAGGTTACGCACTGGCTTGCTTAGCAAACGGTATCGAGGGAAATGCTGATACAACCAATGCTGAGGGCGGAAACAAAGGGATGCTTCTGTTTCTCCTGCATCACTATTTACTTTCCCACTAAATTTTCCTCCTCTTCTTTTAACCACCGATGGAACAAAAATAAACTCCAGAACTGCCTTTTATTAAAAACAACAACAAAAAACTAAAACCCCAAACACAAAGACACATAAAAAAAACCCAAACTAAAACAATCAGACCACTGAACTTTCAAAAATGATGGGCTACAAACCTATGAAAATATTTTTTCTATCTTGAAGCATCAAGAACGCTTCTCAGCGGAGAAAAGCAGGTCTTGTTAAACTGCTTTATACAATAGGGAATGTATTGATAAGGATTTAGTAAGATTGACATCTTTGAACATTCATCCTAGAAAAAGCATTAAAGATTTATGCAAACCTGCCTTTCCACAGTAGAAATCTGCCATGCAAAGCTAAGGCTAAATATTTTGGCACCCACCATTGAACTCTGGCATTCACGAGGCTGCAAAAAACGGTCACGGTTTCTCAGTCCATTCCTTTCCTTTACCCCTCCTACATAATAAAGTACCAAAGAGCAGCTGCGTTTTCTAGGACCATGTTTTTTTAAGAGCATGTAAAGGAACAACTTGTTTTGCAGGAGAAATTTTTTTCTTTCTTCATTGTCCATCCCAAACTACCTTGAGAGAAAATGAGAGGGACTGTTGCTTCACATCCTCAAAACAAAGCTTGCTAATACAATAATTGACTGCCTCTCTCCACAGAAAAAGGGATGACGAATTTGATACTTAGTTTCCCCTAAATCTCAATATTCATCTTGCAACGAGACTGATGTTTCAACAGGAAAATTCAGAGATATTTGTCTTCATATCAAGAACGTTTCTCACCAGTTACAAGGACTGTTTTGTCACATTTGATATGCTTAAGAGATTTTAGTTTGGGGTTCTTGTTCTTTTTAATTGCCTAAGAATAGCCATGGCCCCCATGAAAAGTGATCCCCTGTACACCAGAATTCAACAGTATATTTACCACTGGCTTCAATTATTCTTAGACAGAAGAGCACCAGTGCTAAAAATAATCTTATAAAACGGAGTCAGAAATGCCCTCCAGAAACCGAGCTACTGTACACTGGGAGAGAGTATAAAGTCACTGCTTGTCCACAGCAGCACTGACTGTGACCCTGTAGCTGCTACAAGCCCACTTTGCTGTTACTAGAAATGCCAGATACACTTTAACCAGTTCCGAAGTGCAGTAGGGAAGACTGCACTACAAAGCAGGGATACGCAAATTAAATTATTTAAATTAAATCACTCATGAACCAGACATAGTAAAGAGCTCAGACTTCCCCAGGAGCTACTTTATCTTGCCAAGCAGCTTAGGCATTTCTTCAATGGGAAGTAATCTGCAGGGCAGATAAAAACTAAGTGTGTTTTGTGAGTCTACAGCACTGGCTATCTAGTGGAATATACCTGCAGGACACAGTACATCTAAAAAGGACATCTCCTTCCCAAACCAACCAACTGAACAAAGAAACAAACAAAGAACCCACCCACCCAAGAACCCTTCTGTTTTTGCTGTGAGGTTGATCATAGCTGATCAGCATCTTTGAAAACAGTAGTATCAAAGGAAAACCCAATTACAAACAAACATCCAGAAGGCAGGAGAATTAAAGGTGTTCAAACAAAAACGTATAGATCGAACAATTCAAGGCTCAATTGACCTTTCAGTTGCAAAACACCTGACATTACTAAAATATTCTGTGAACCACTATCCCCACACCTTTTTAATAAGGGGTACAGGTTTCAGTTTGCCTTCACATTGGGAAGTTACAGCTGGCTTGCAGTTTTCTTCCCCTTGCCAAACCTGTGCATGAAGTACAAGATCTTCTGCTGCTGTATCTTCCTGCCTCCAAAACTGAAGAACAATTTTGTGCAACTTCATAGAGACCAATATCAAGCCTGCAAATTTTACTGCCTTTTCCTTGTTGTTTTCTTCACCATCCTATCCAGAAGATACCCTATGCTCATAAATATACTGGTCTGATTTAGGATAACATTTCCTTAAACAGATCCCAAAAATATACGGACAGTCTGTTTAGACACTAGATTTATTTACCTTTAATTAGCCCTCAGCAGAAAACTGGTTTAACTTGAACTTAAGGCCTTTGGACATTAAATAAGTGTGTCCACATCGGGATTTGCACCTACTTAACTGAGGGTGTGATTTCACGATCAGTTTTCATCAGTCCAAACTGCTCACTGCTGCTGAAAAAGTAGATCTGATCTTCCTCCAGCATGCCTGCTTTCAGCAACATCAGAAGGATCAGACTTGAGATTATGACACCAACTCAAGTGCTGCCTAGATGTGTTATTTTACTGAAACGCTAAAAAACTTACTTAAACAATCACAGCTTACTGAAGAATCTGCCGAGATGGGGGATGGGGGGGGTGGGGTGACAGGAAGACCCAAACTTGTGCAGTAGCACCTCTCTTACAATGAACTTAACATCTGAACCGCTAAGCCTGGAGAATTGTCAGCAGCCCCACCAACTCCGTTCTTCAAATGATAGATTTATTTCACGTATTTAATGCAAACTGGTCCCCAAGAAATTAACCCCTTTGCTTTGAAGCTGAAACACAGCAGCAGTGCAAAGGATGGCTGCTTCTGTAATCCTCACTCCATAGGCAAGGACAACAAGAAATGCAAGATCTTTCATAGTTCTAAAGCCTCCTAAAAATGAACAGAGATTGAAAGACTGAAAACTAACAATCTGAATGCAAAGCCTACGTTGATATATTGGGGGACATTTCTGAAACTCTAACTCTCCAAAGACACTTTCACACTAAAAATAAATTGCAATTAGTTTCAACAGCAAAACAACAAAAAAAGTATGTCTTTTCTTTGCTTACACATTTTGCAGCTTAAAGTTGTACTATACAGTAGCTACAAACCATTTCAGTTGTTAAACTTTCTTCTGCCACTGTTAAGTAATTTTTATCTCTGAACAGAGAAGACACAAGACCAGATTGTAAAGGGAAGAAAAAGCAAGACAAAAGGGAACATCAAGTAGCTACTGATATTAAGGATACACCCACTCCAGTTTTAACTTTTCAGGAGGCAGCTCTGTCCTAATATCATCATAGTTTTCTACATCAGAAGGAATGAACATTGTGATCGGGCGGCCTCGCATGAACATCTTGATATATTCTCCCTCTGTTGAAACAAAAAAAGCATATTAGTCATGTGGCAAGTTTACACTACAAACAAGCACAGAAGAAACCAGTAATAAAGCACAGAGATGCAAATAACGCTTGTGATAAAACAATTATTTTTGAACTGTGAGCTTGGTAAAGGCTCAGTTTTTTGTTTTGTTTTGTTGTTGTTTTTTTTTTAAACAGAACACTACACATGAGCGCACACACACAGTGTTAGTTGAATTTGTGATAGAACAAACACAGCATGTAACATTTTAGACATGCAAATTTAATTATAAAGGCAAATTTACAACCCGAATCTGAAACTGAATAAGCAGTCACAGAATCACAGGATAGATATTTCAGGTTGAAGGGGACCTCAGGAAGTCTTTAAGTCCAACCTCTGGCTCAAAGCAAGCTCAGCCACGAGTTCAGACTAGGATGCTCAGTTTTGCCTTGTCCAGTCTTGAAAACTTCCAAGGATGGAGATGACACAACCTCTCTTGGCACCTGGCTGTCTGCCAGGACCCCTAGGACCTTTCCAGCAGAGCTGCTCCCTGCAGCCCTCTGTCCCCAGCCTGTATCCCTGCCAGGGAGTTTTCTTTCCCCCCTGTGCAGGACTTGGCATTTGTCCTTGCTTAATTTTGTGAGGTTCCTGCAGACCTATCCCTACAGCCTGCTCAGGTACCAGGTTGGTAGCTCTACCCTCCAGCATATTAATGAGCCCCCTGGTCTGCTGTCTTGAGAGTGTGCCATGTTGACCGCTCCAGGTCATTGCTAAAGACGTTAAACAGGAAGGGTCCGTGTCCAGCCCCTGCAGGCTCCACTTGTTACCTACTGACCACCAGCTGGTTCTTTCACCCACCTAGCTAAACCATGACAGCCAAGCTAAGATGCAAGGATGCTGCAGAAGAAAAGTGTCCCAAGTTTTGCTGAGGAATATCATCTGAAATTACATATCGTCACAAACTAATACACTAACCTGAATTACTAATTTACTGAAATCGTTCCAATTGCACGCTATTGCATATTGCACCATATCCTGAAGAATGGAGAGAAGCAACAGCTCCTAATGACTCCAGCTGTGAGACTGTCTATAGCTGTGACAAAATACATGCATGTCTGTTGGAGCATCGGAGCACCTCACAAACCTTTAGGAGTTCCTTCTCAAGGAACACGAGGTTATTTTCCACCAAAGAAAACTAATTACTGAGTAGCTGAGTGGCTTGGTCAAACACATTAGCTAGCGGTTGGAAGGTAAGCGCATCTAGATTCAAGGAATACATGATTGCAACTAGTGTATTAGGTGCCCTACAGGAGTCTTCCCTCCACACTATGACAATAATCATCATCTGACTTCAGAAGACCAGAAACCCGTTGGAGACTTTAAAAGCCTTTATGTCCTACTCACACGGCAAAACCAGCACTGTAGTGCCGTTTAACTGTTGTTAAATCAGGCCTCAAACCCACCAGAAGTAATGCCAGCCTCCAACGCTGCTGACACCGCAGTTTGTTTCGAAACTTTTGCACGGATAGCAAAGGCCCAAGTATTTCGCTGATTTCACATCCAACGAAATGGCAACCTATCACTTTTCAACTTCTTCAGTTATTAAGACTCATCGTTAATGTAAGTGATATCACAAACCCAAAGTGATATAATATTCTGCTGTGAGTCTGGGACATTTTTTTTTTATGAGTAGGGATTTGAAAATCACAGCAGACAGAGGGAAGTCAGAGTTTCAAACCAAAATGAAACAGCCGAATAGGACTGGAGTAAAATAGCTGTGAATGAGCAATACAGTATTAAGAAATCTCTAATTGCATTCGATGCAACCAATATTGAGCTCTAAAATTAAGACCTTTAAACAATTACTGTTGTATTTCTTTCAAAAGGCAAACATGAGACACACTTTGCCTTAAATGCCCATGGAATGCTTGTAAATAATTCCCCAATTAAATGTAAGATTATTACTCAGACGGCATGATTGTGCAATCTATGTTTTGCATTCCATAGAACATCTAAATTTGAAAATAGGAGAAACTCAGACTTATTCCCACAGAATTATAGCTCCACAGCTCAAGTCAAACTTGGAGATGTAAAATGGCAAGAGAAAGCTGATAATTTCAGTGTCAGCAAAAGCAACGTAGACTCCAAAATAGTCTCTTGCTTAAAGAAAACATTTTAGAAGATGCAAAGATCAAGAAATGAAGTTGTGAGCAAGACCAACCTTAAGCCAGAGTCTCTACCCTCCTACAAATACGAAACACCCCTAACTACACAAACTGCAGAAACATGGTGTCTTACCGCCGTCAGAAGAGAAAGAGAAAGGAAGAGCCTGTAACTATTTTCATCCAAAATTATAAAGCAGTCTTGCACAAAGTTTGGAAATGAATTCTTGACACTCAAGGTCTTTCTTCTACAGCCAGGTAAGATAGAAGACTGACAATCATCAGTCTAACAGAAAAATATAGTGAATATTTCAGGTTATTTAAAAGAAATATTTCTGATCATAGAGGATTTAATCAGAGCCGGGTGAAATTCTGTTGAATACCACCCCAGCTCTGAAAACACTAGAAAGCACTAACTTTGAATACAGCAGTGACGACCCTAGCACACAGCAATGGCTTGGACAGCATTGACATATCCAGGAAAAACCTGCGGTGACCAAATCATATAATATATTCAGTAACTCCCCCTAAGTTTGCATGGTTTTAACACTGCTTGTCACAGCATTTCTCAAACCTAACTAGGTCAATGAATCCACGCACCTGAACATAAGGCGGTTACAAGTATTCTACTATGTGCATGATACTCACTTTGAGGATTTCACAACATATATGGCTTAATTTATCACAACATTCTGTTTTTCTCCTTAACAGACAGTAGTTTGATTTAAATAGCTTAACTATTTAAACAGGTTTTTTTAAACTGATGAAACAGATCACAGTTTATCAAATTTAGCAATGATTATAAAATAAAAGACATGATTAATGTGACTCCTTTACCACTTTCAGTGTGCTCAAGTCAACCTTCTGAGACCAACAAATAATTTTACTTGAATTTGTGTCACTTTTGACCCTGACAGATTTACTCTGTGCTGGAGACAAGAAAAGGGAATTTTTCTATAGCAGTCCAAATATAACAGAAAACTAGTGCAAAACCACCACACGTTCAAAAACTATCCCTGAACGCAATTCGTAAAAATTGAGCTATGTAAAATTAGCAAATGCATAAAAGTTTTTCCTTATTTAGAATATTAATATCATGAAAGTTGAGCCATTTAAGTCCAGCACCAATGGAACTAATACTGAGAAGATCAAAAACAATTCTCCCACTTCTTTCTAAGAACAAATAAATATACCTCCTCTGAATGAGAACCTTGTGAGTCCCTCCACTGACAACACCAGAAAACTTGCCTCAGATCAAAGGACAAAGAAAATCACTGCCCAGGAGCTAAATTAGAAGCAATAGTTATTTTACCAAATGTGCACTGCTTAATTGCAGTGCTGAGAAAAGCTAAAGATTGGTGTTGTCACTAGTTTGACACAAACGTTTAGATAATTACTCCAAACTACTAACACATCTCAATTTTCCACCAAAATATTTTTAATAGTATTTTTCTCTGTAAAATACAACAACACCGGCCAAAACCAACAGTAACGTATTAATGACCTTTCTATCAAGATCTGGCGCTCACACCCTTATAAATTAAAACACAGCGTAGCCTGAAGGTATTTAGAAAAGACCACTGGTTTGTGCAAGTCAAATTCTTGAGTCAACACTGAACTTGGCACTTCTGGTTCCACAAGATCAGTGCAAAACGACTCCAGCAATGTAGGATCACATTTCTCATCGCTGCTTAGAACAGTGGAGACAAACTGCAACTCACACACATACAAGATGGAGGCAGTTGTGCCTGTTGGACTCTGCAGACAAGAGATGGAGTGTCCAAGAGGAACTCAGTCAGGCCTTTGGCCAGAAGGGAAGAGGCTCTCCTGGAGCTCAGGGAAAAAAATATCTGCAGGGCATGCAGATACAAATTAGCTCTCTGAACTTCCCCACTGAAGAACAAACGTTTTTGCTTTTATTAGCTAGCTGTCATGTTGAAGATACACATTTAACACACTTGTTAGAGGGGCACAGGCTAAGTATAACTTGATTCAGTCTCTCCCTACAGAAGAGGAAGAATTAAAAAAAAAACCCAAACAACTAAAGAGAGAATCCACTGAAAGATTTTTGCCTAAGACTAAATTTCCTTTCATCAGAATAACCTGTAGGGGAGATACAATATTAATGTAAAAATCTTTTGAAATACTAGAGAGTATGGCAGCATATCAACAAAGACATCCTCAAACAGCAATTAATTGCCTGAGGCCGAATTCTTGTATTTGCAAGTTAAGAAAATCAGTGATTTAACTCTTTCATAGCATACTGGCTCAGCTGAACACTCAGGACCATTAGACTGTTTCTTTCCTGCATTCTCACTACTTCCAGGTACAAAGTAGCATGTCAAGACTATTGTTTTCCTCACATATCTGTTGGAGGAAATGGGCCATCTCATAACAGCAACACATAGGCAAGGGAGTATACGGGAGATAAAAGGTTTAAAGGAAAGGGGGACACAGACCCCAACAAACAAAAAGTCCTCAACAGTTCTGGTATCTACCAGCTGAAAACAGTAGGCATGAAAGTAAAAATTCTTTACCCCATATAAAGTGATGCTTGGACCCCACCACCCACTGTGCAGAAGCATTTCAGGGGTGGGGGGAGGTGGGAAGGTGCTGGAAAGGCATACCTGAAAGGACCTTGGCACTTGCTAAGTTAATGAATCTGCAATGGCAGACATCCTAGAAACTCCTTCAAATATGGATCAAACCAATCCAAAAGTACAATTGAAGCTCTGTAAATAGCACACTCAGGTGCCGGGGATTACCCACACCACACAAAAAGAAACAGCTCAGGCCCAGGGTTGCTGCAAAAAGCAGCATCAAGTGGATGCAGTGCTCCGGCTTCAGGGGACAGCTCTTCACCGCGAACAGCTGTAGCTGCTTTTGTGCAGCTCTGAGCTCAGATTCACAGACCTTGCCAAACTCCTCTTGGCTCCACAATAATTCACCTCTGGAGCCTCAACAATCTCTTTGCACAAGTGCCAGAGGATGCAGGACCAACACTCCCAATTTTTGCTCCCAGGATTCAGGCTTATTAGCCTCACAGGGGAGCCCCCTGGGTGTGCTGGAGCCAAGCAAACTCCACGTAGGTCTCAGCTCTCTCTGTGGGATTCCCAGAGGACTGAGGAAATTATTAACTCAGCCCCAACGATGCAGAAACACTTGATCTGACTACACCATGATTTCACCAGTCAGCTGAAGGGGCACAAAACATCACTCGGGAAGAATGACACAAAGACAGACGCAGCGACAAGAAAGATAGAGCCTAGCAACTCGGTGAGGGCCCACCTAAAGGTGGATTTGAGCGCTCATCAGCCACGAGGCTCTGCAAGCCCATGTCATGAGCTGGAGGAACATCACAGCTGAGCCCAGCCCAGCTCAGCCCAGTGGATGCACATCGTGTCCCCCAGTGCCCTCTCTCACCGAGTTAAAATGGGAGTGATGCAGGCAGAGTACTGCAGCACCGACTGCGGTCAGCAGAGACTTGGCCGTCACTGGGATACACAGAAACACACTGCTGATTCTGGAACACCATGTGAAAACTTCCTTCTTCTAATAGTTTGGAGCCCCTCAGCTCCCAGGTGACAGTAAAGCATAGCCAGGTCGTTCACTTTTTGTGCGTGCGGGCTGTTAACCTCAGCTCAGGTCTGCCCATCTGCTGCCCGAAAGTCCGTTATGTGAGCATGAAAACAGTGATCATGCCCTTCCTCCTCTCAGCCTTCATGGGGCAAAAATACAAACATCCAGCTATTTAACTCTCTTTTTGTGTGATAAGGTTTCAGTCTGTCTCCACACCACCACAAAATTTACCTTGTTATGACTGTGGGTGCTGTAACAGCATGCAGTGTTACAGAGGAGAACCCACCAGGGTTTTGATGCATTAACATTTTCCATAAGGCTGCATTTCTCCTTTAGCATTACTTCTGATAAATCCTGGGATTGCAGTTGTGTTTTCCTAATAAGTGAAATAAGCTCGATCTTTGTATGAATAATTAGCATCTCACAGCCCTCTTCCTCGCCATTTAATTCTAGCAAATAACCAGCTAAAACACTGCTAGCAACTCCTGCGTATATGATTTTGAATAATTTAATTTTGTCTTATACTAGTCCATGCCTCAGGAGCATCTAGGTCTTACTGTACTAAAATCTCAGCTTCCACCATATCAGTACGGTCTCTCAGTTTCATGTCATCAGTGAAATTCCGTCAGTGCTCCTACTTTCCTGTGTTAAGTTCATTAGTGTAAACACTAAGCCAAATAGGTCCCAGCAGGCTGGAGGCAGATGTTAGCAACCAGAGTATCTACTGCAGGTTCTCTGAGAGTTTATAGCCTGCTAGAGAAGAGAGGAATAAATACGTCAGTGAAACAAGGTGCTGCTACTGAGAGGGAGGCCTAGAAGCCTGCCAGATCTGCAAGGAAACAAGTGCATCTTCTTCACAGCCACTCTAAGCCAGCGCACTTACCTTGCCTGCAAGGAAACTGCTGGTAAAGCATGCAACGCCAAGAATCCAGGAGTAAACTAGGGGCCAGTAAAAAAAACTGTAGACAAACAGTAGACAGTGGCTGAAACTTTTCTGCAAAGCCTCGTTGCATCAAAAGGAAATTCCCATTAACATAAATAAGCTTTTATTCAGGCCTTATACAAGAAAGGAAAAAGGGGAAATAAAGAAAAAAGGGGGAAATACAGAAAAAAAAAGAAAAAAGCAGCACAAAGGTTAACAGTAAAATTCAACTTCAAATAACGCCTATTAATTCACTCTTGGAAGAGAGTGTAAAACCCAGCAATTCCGGGAAAGCAAGCAGACAGGTAAGACCGATGAAAAACACTGCAGGTGATAAAAGAGAGCAAAGATAGGGCAATATAAACCACCTGAAAGGCTGGAATTGGCGCTTCCAGGGAGTCAGCACAGACTCAAGCAATGACATTTAGGCAATTTATTACTTTCTGTGAATCATATTCTTAGGGCAATATGCGAGGTTTTCAGAGGACCATAATAGTAAGTAGTGAAAGGAGTAGTAAAAAAAAAGAAAAAAAAAAAGATCAAAGAAGCCTTTGTAGATTAAGTCAGAAGTACTTACAGAGAAGAGCAATTCAGGAGACATGAAAGCTACTGTTTAGATCCTTCTGAAATTTGAAGACAGTGACATAAAAAACCCAAAATCCTCCTGGTTTCCAAAAAATATGCATCAAAATGAAATTCTCAAGGAATACACAGGAGTCTCCTAGAGGCATGTGAGAAGCCCTCATCTTCGATTACTGATTTCGTCAACAAAGCTAGACAAAATATTAGAAGGACGTATTTTATATCACACTTTTCCTCATTTAGACAGACCTTGAGGTAGCCCCACAAATCTGTGCTGTAATACTCTGCTCTTCAGCTAGCAAGTGTATGCATAACGGAAAGTCTAATGAGTAGATTTTATATATAAAGTCTATTTATATATATATATGCATACATACACAAAGTAGATAATAGTGACTAAATAACAAAATTATCCGGTTCTCTAAATGGTCATGAATTTAATTCTTAAGAAATCATTACAATAATCTTATCTTGCAAATTATTAGTGACTATTTTTTAATCGGTCCCACCCCCCCTAGTTTGAAAAAGCAACATGAAGTGATGCATCAAATCCCTCAGCTCAGTTCTACTTGTGTTTAGCAGCTGAATCTTAACCTTCAAATGACTTCCAAGCAAATGATAAACCCAAAAAACCTCCAACTAGCTTGGCCAAGGAGAACTCTAATAATATACAATAAACTACCACATCCAGAGTACATTTATTCATCTGTCTTCACCTTCTAGTTACTTGACCAGTGAAGTTATGCTTTTTAATACTACAAATAGCTTCTTTCCCACAAGCTTTCTGCTTTCAGGCCTGTGTCCAAGAACTCCGTAGGACCACTAACCTGAGGGACAAAGGCTTAGAAGCCTGTTTCTAATTTAAACCAGTGCTAACAGCACCAAGATGAATACAAACAAATTCAGCCACCATGCGCAGACCATTACATTTGAAGAAGGAATTCAAACACGGCTGCAGGTTTGCCGTCTCTCACCCCGAGCGATGTGTCAATGCTTGCTGAACCCGACAAGCCGACATGCACTGACACTATTGAGCGGTGCTGCAATGCAAGCCACACAGTAAAAAAAAAAAACAGATGAGAGATTTGCCTTGGTTTGGAATGGTTTTACTGCTTTGCCTTGTGATTTTTTAATAGATCTTTGGTTATTAGTTTTATATAACTAGGTAAGTAAATCATAGTTAAACCCCTGTTTTCGCATGTACCAGGTGACATTAAGAATCTAGGTATTAACCAACAGTCACCATCTGCATTGAAATAATTCCAGTTTAATATTATACTCTAGCTTTTTATTAAGAAAAAGGACTCAAAAAGGAGTGCTGGACACAAGTGCAGTAAGACTGCATCTAAATGCTCCCTTCTTAAATAAAATCATGACTTCAAGAATCCACGACAAAAAATCCCGAATACCAGTTTCTTTTTCTGACAGTATCTGTGGTTTTTACTGCCAAACACTGTGCCTGAATGACAGCAAGCAGCCCAATAATAATGAGATAAACAGGATCTCCATTTGCCCTCAGGTGCATAAGCACCTTCAGTAAGCATGTGACAGAAAATCTGTGTCTGATGAAAAAACCTGATCTGTGGTGGTTACTGAATGTTGCACACTCGGTGGACAGGGCACACTGTCAGCAGGGTAAATTTTTCCATTGTGTGCTTCCCAATTGCTCTGTGAAGCTAGAACTATAGTACTAGTATTAAACTAACAGAAGAAAAAGTACTGGAAACTAATAAAGTGCAATCTAAAAAGAAACAAACTTAGGAATGCAGTGAATGTTTTTCATTAATGCTTTCACATATGGTTTTTATTGCCATCCAAAAACATCTAAGTGTTTCTTATTACTTTATAATAAGTGAACAAGTGATTCATATACAGAGCTGCTATCACTGAAAACCAAACTCAAACACAGAACCTCAGTGAAAAAAATTACCTTTCCTCTTAAAATAAGCCAGGTCTTCAACTTCTGGGTATAAAAATACAAATACTTTATGATTAATACTTCAAAAATGTCTCTGCTGAAGTGAAAAGCAAGATGGCTTTTATAGGCAATTATAAACACCTGCTGGTAAAGGATTTAGAACAGTAACTTTAGTTAGTGTCCTTTTAATGCTTAGTAAGCACCTGTTCATTTCACCCACAGCTTTACTGGTTTTTCACATAATTTTAATACCTCCTAGTACTGGATTTTATTGTAAAAAGTTTGTCCTGGTTTACAAAGCTAAACGAAGAAGCGTTCAAAAATAAGTTGAAAAACCTAAACCCCAAAATCTCTTCATCAAATATATGGAAGTGTGTGTATTTCCCTCATTGCACTGGCATCACCCAAGTGTTCCTGCCTGCATTACCTCTGCTTCAGCGTGTACCCAGCTGCGTAAAGCCAGGACTAACCTTAACGTGGAGCAGATGAGGCTCAGCCCAAGCGGGAGCGAGAAAGGCACAGAGGGAACAAATGGGTACTGAGGCAGAAGGTAAGCGAGTAACACCGGTAACACACGCGGCCTGGGCACGGTGCTACACAGAACCTGAAGGGCTGCCTGGGGGCAGCTGCAGGGGAGAACTGCCTGGGTCTTGCTGTCACCCACACGCAACACCTTCAGCATGCTCTCTGGGGACTCCATACCAAAGGCGATTCAGACGTCAAAGCTAATGTCTCTCACTGCTGAAGCTAAGGTCCTCACTCGCTCCTCAAGCCTTTCACTTGTACAGCTAACACATGCTATCAACAGAAATCACAGTGAATGTGCACAGATGGTCACAACACAGATAATACTGCAGTGACTTCTGCTGCTCAAAAAAGAAGATGCGCAAAAACATATTTCTCTATATTTTGTGGTACTGCACTATACTGACAGGTTCCAAAGCAGTTTCTTTAACAGATGAATCAAAAAAAGGAAACAAACTGATTCCAGGATGTTCAAAGCTACACAGAATTGTCATCTTCCATCCCGTTACCCCATGCAAACACCTTCTGCTGTGATAATTCGTGGTTGCACTACGTTTCCAAACTTGTTTCATGTCTGTATAAAGACAACGTATCTATATAGATTTTCTTTGAAGCTTGACAGTTTGCACACCGGCAGTCTTGCCAAGAGCCTCCTTCACACAGGTTCTAGGAAGCGCACTGACACAATTGTTAGCACAGGAGGTGTGTGCCGGGGGTGGGGGGTGCGGGGGGGTGGGTGCGCAGTGTTTCACACACAGCCCACTGACAAGAGCAGTTCAAGGGAGCTGCTGTAACTTAATGAACACCGTGCTAGAGACTGCTCGGGTCTGGCAGCAAAGGCTGGCAAGCTACAAGAGAGTGTTAAAGCAGCTGTAACTTTTCACACCTTTGGGTTGCAGAGCAGGAAGGTCCTGCCCAAGCGGCATGAGCAGAGGCTACCCTTCATCCCACCCTGCCCGAGCCAACTCTGTCCGGCTGCACAGGATTTACCTCCACAAACCATGTTAACTGCCTGTGCCATGCCAACCTCCTGACCCACTGAGTCAGGGTGCCAGCTCAAAATTGGTTATTTACGTGGCAACCAACAAGTACAAACCAGGCTGAAATCAGCTGCCCTGAACAGGACATTGCACTACACAGAACCGGCTGAGTATTGCTAAACGTATACTGGAAAGGATGGAGGGACCCTCTGCAACTACAGTAACCAACAGGTGGTTACTTCTATGGCAGTAAACGCAACCCAAAACCTAACAGACCTTACGCACACACACAGACACATACTCAAAAGGCTGTCAAAAGATATATTCATTGGTCCATAAGAAACAAAAAACAACCCAAAACTTTGCAGGCTAAATCCTGCTAATTCTAACTTCATCCATGTTAAAGGCAGAATGACGTTCTGCCACTATAACATGTTTAAAATGTTAGTAAATGCATTTTCTACGACAAGACTTCCTCTCCATACACTTGGGGCCACGTCATGTGCATCGTATTTCTCTTTCATTCCAGCTGGGCTCAGAACAGACTACGGCAGCACACACATGGAAGGTGCCTGTTCATCATTCAGCAAAAGTTCACATCATCTGCAGAGTAACACAACGGATAGCAGGGCACACATCGAGGCCACGTAAGTTATAGCTACCAGGATGAGAAAATTGAAGGATGGTCCATTCTTGGCAGAACACACAGAATTGTAAGCAGCACATTGTAAGAAAAGAATTAGTATTCAAAGTGTTTTAGCTGTATGCAACCTCATTTTGTGAAAAGTTGTGTTTGCTAGAAAGGATGTTTTCAATGTAACAGTTTAATTCTGGGAAAGCTAAATTGCATCTGGTCTGGACAATACTGATTAGTTTTCTTTTTACGGTAACCATTGCTGCACATATGTACTGTTCCACAGCTGGAACACTCCTTTCTTTGTTCCTGATGCTTATACATCCTTTCACACCTCTTGTCTTTGAAGGATGCTTTTGGTAAGTAACAATATAAACTGTTTTTAAATCTGTAATTTCTCTATGAATTAGAAAAAGATAAAGCAATTGGATTCAAGTTGATTTTGCTTTCATTACAACAATTCATATATTAAGTTCCTAAAAAATTTGAGTGTTTTTTTCTTTTTGAAAGAAAATCCAGAGGAGACCAAATGTAATCAAACCATGTATAATGTAATCTTGCTTACAGCACAGAATTTTGAGATTACAGATTTGTTAATTAGCAAAGAAGCATGACAGAAAACCTCTGTACATAGATACATGTTTTGTAAAGCATGCACTTGGGTTACATGCTTCAGTTTTGAAACTGCATGCTTCAGTACAGTTTGCAGGACATCAAAGCAGAGTAGTTTTGCGGCACTAAAAGTGGGTTTCTTTTGTTGTCATGTCCCACCATGTTCAGATAGACGGCTCCTTTTTCTGTCTGAACAAGCCAGCAGCAGCAGGTAGCCACAGAATGCAAGATTAATCAGTGCAAAGATATACATGTTAGAAGAGACTAATTTTTCATTTTAGGAGGCTGTATTAAAACCTTCAGTCTCTGTTCTTGTCTAATCAGAGTGTATATGTTGTAACATTGGCAAGACAGCTGAGATAAAACAAATCTTTTAGTTGGCAGTTCTTAATATTCTAGTATCTTGGGCAACAATGCAAGACTTATAGAACCTTATTTGAACACATATTCTTCTCTGAGGAAATTATGTGCGTAGTAATTTATTTTAGACTACCCTCAAATAATCCCTACATAGACTGCGAAGTGCATATGCATACATATTTCCATAACAAGAAAGCTGAAATATTTATTTAAATGCTCAAAGTTTTTAAGAGATCGTGCACCGATGCTCTTTGATGGTGAAAAGCCAAATAAAAGATTTGTGAGAGCGCTAAATTAGAAAGCAACCAAAGGGCATAGGTTAATTCTTACCTTGGCTGTTTTTTTCACGAGTTGACATTTTTGCTGGTTATGGGACAGAAATAGAATATCTTAAAACTATTTCTAAAGTCTCACTCATACCTGCTTGGATGAAGACTGGCACATAGGTCAAAACTTTACATTTTTGTTTTCATAAGCTCTCTCTATTTATGCACATACACACAGAGAAAATAATCAAAAAGGCTGGCTGTTTTACAAAAGTAAAACGAATCCTCCCACCACCCACCGAAAATTTCTGTCCTTCCTAAAGATCCAATTTGATGAGGCATTTCTCCATAATTTCAAAGATCCTTATATAGGTCTTGAGTAACATTTGGCCAGATGAATTCTTGGAGTAATTATTAATGCTATTTTAGTTCTATATCCCTGTTTCATAAGCAGATGTCCCAGTGTATTCATTTACAGGAAATACTATTCAGTCAAAAGCCAATCTTTTCAACTTCATCCAGTTTTTAAAAATAAATATTTTTATTTACCTTGGCTGACAATGACATCTTTGTGCCTGGCAAAAAAAAAATAAAAAAAATTGTTAATAATATGTGAAATGCTTATCAAGCCCATACCATCAAGTTCTTACACATTATTGCATTTGGCAATCTCATCAGATTCTGTGTACAGTGTAACTGTAGTATAGGATGCTAGATAACAACTGTGGTCACTGCCGTGCCTTTTTACCCATGTATTATTTTATGCAGTTCACTGTATCTTTTGAGTCATGTAAAAGTCTTTGGCCCTATAGCAAGGGTTCCTAATAATTACTGTAATAACAACAAAATACAAAAAGCTCTTAAAATTAAATTATGGAGGACATATTCCTTGTGCATGGAAAATTCCATTTTGAGAGAACAAACTTGTAATAACCAAATGTTTTAAGCTGCCAAACACCCTCAGGCCTGCAGGCAAGGCATTTAACACCTGTCAAAATAAGCTGTCAGCACACAACAACATAAATTTTTCTAGGAATTAACCCTGTTGGATGCATGGATTAAATATTAGCAAGCTGTGGTTTCATTCACACTGGATCCATGCATTACTGGATGTACAACACAAAGTCTTCAAAGCAGTGCAGTTGAGACTAAGAACTAAGAATGAACTACTGACAAAAAACATCAGTCCTTTATTTCTGAAGAGGGAAGAAATACTAATTTCCAGCTTCAGAGCTACTTCTTACCAGAATAACACTCCTTGATGGGAGAATGTATTGCACAAAAAACCCTCTTGAATTCAACTCGAAATTCAGCAGAAAGGTATGAATGGCATCCAGTATTTTTAGCTGGATGGAGGTCAAATTTTTGTAACAGTGACAAAGGGTCAAACATACGCATGAGGAAAGTCATCTCGGACTACTGGTAGACTCACCCTTCACCACACTCCACGTGAAAAATTAAAACTGGATTCCCAGCCTTGCCTGAAGAACACTGAACGATAGGCTGCTGTGGGGTGGGAACCCTCTTACTTCTTACGGCTTTATCAGGCTGATTTACAGCCAGTGCTAACTTAAAGACTGAGCTTACTAAACAAAGTTCATATCCTGGGCTGATAACGCAAAGCATATGTAAAACATTTCTTTCCTGGGGCCCACATGAGGGGCTGAATTCTGCTCCTTGCACAAGACTCTAGTAACTTCAGGCAGATGAGGCCACCATTTCTTCACTGGGAACGACAAATGCAATATAACAATATGCCTTTGAACAACACTAACCAATTCTTTTAGAAACTGGGCACATAGGATGTGATGAAGAAATTCGTGTTAACGTGTGCTCTTGAATGCAAATAGTGCTTGTAGGGTTAAGTCTGAGCTAAGACCAAGGTATACAAACAGCCAGCCTTCAATCAGATGAATGTCTACAACTGATAATGTTCGAAGCCTTGTTTGTTGCCAAATCCTTTAAGACAAAATATGAACAGACAACTTTCTCCCACAATAATGAATCCCAATCTTTTTCCTTGTATGCTTTTTTGTTAGATACCTGATTTTTTTCTACATTAGATTGCAGAATGGCATCATTTAAAGTCTTTTAGAAAATAAGTAGAATCACAGGAAAATGCACCAAGATACTCTATTTTGACCATGCCTGAACCATTATACAAAATGTCAGTAAGAGTGAAATTTATTTTTTACTATTAGAAAACTTGAGTATACCACATTGTGAAAGATATTTTGGTAGCATTACAAAAGCCAAGAAAAGAAAGCTGATAAGTAAAAATCAAGACAGAGGGTTTTTTCAGTCCAAAGTATTACCTAGCAGCATCCTGCTGCAATCTGAATTGATTTTAAATTCTAGGGACTTTTAGATTATATTTTTAATTTTTAAAAAATATTTCAAATTATTAAAAATTAAAATTTTAAAATAAAATAAAATTTAAGTAAGAATAAATAAGATAATAAAAATTAATATAAAAATATAAAAATAATTTAATTAATTAAAATAAATTTAAATTCAAAGGGCTTTTAAATTCTAACAATGAAAATCAATTCTAAAAGGAAAAGAAGTATTTGCAAAATACGTCACCCAAAATCCCTCAAACACAGCACTTCACTGCTCTGCAGAACTCTTCAGGCTAAGCATAAGGCTTTTAGTAAATGTACCGATATCCACACCCAAGATTAATTTAAGATGTTTTTGTTCTACCCATTCCTAGGAAAGAAGGAATGCACTTGCACTACTCTTGACTCTAAGTATGTATTTGACAGTCTTATATGCAAGCTAAGGAGAGCGCCTACAGACACAATCATAACAAGACTGGTAATTACTCTGAAAGCTCTGAAGAGTTTTATTTGTCATAGTGGGAGGGATTTTCAAATAGTTTTGCCTTGGACTAGTTAATGGGTACTCGAATGAAGATTAATGAGCAGATGTATGAAATCTGCAGATAACATCAAGCTGCAAGAAGCTGCCAGCACACTGTGGGGATCTCGGCAAACAGGAGAGGGGTCAGTCAAAGGATCAGCACATCAATTTCAACAAATTCAGCGAAATAAAGTTAAAAAAAAAAAGAAATTAAGTGAATATGAATTGGGAAGCCCAACTGGCAAAGAATACTGAGGACAAGAAGTGGGTAACAATAGGCGTCAACAACAAAAAGCAAACTCCTGTCTCTCTTAACGACAGGAGTAGAACTAACTACTCCGTGCTCTTCATCCTCGGTGAGGCCTTCACTGGAGGCCACAATCTGAGAAAACCTGCTGCTGAAGAAGAGCATGAGAGGGATGATGAGCACATCACCTCCTGCAGGTGAAGCTGAAAAGAAGATCCTGCCTATTACCTAGAACCTGCAATCAGGAACCTGTTAAACAGGTAACTTGAGAGACCCACCTGAAAAATAGTAAGAATATATTCTTACCGTTACAGTCTACTTTAGAAACACATACTATGTCAAACTCAGTAAATTAACTTCAAGGAAATAAGACTGATTTGAAAATGCAAGTGTAATGAGGGAAAAAATGATTGGAAGCTTCACAACAGTGGCATTAAGCCATAAATCTTAACTCAGTGCATAATTCTGCTAATCCAAATGGCTACCATTAAAACACATTTATACTCAAATCCTGTATTCACATTTTATAACGATTTTAAGATTCCATAGGCACCTAGAAGCACAACATCGGCAGGTTATGTAGATAATTACTCCTGGTAAAAACTGTCTTAGCATATTCATAAATAAGTTCATTAAAATTATGCAATTTCATAATATTTTGACTGTAAAGTTCACTTGCTTTTATGTACCAAACTGATACATACTTGTCTGCATTCTTTGCCACTTTGGATATTAATTTAGATGTCGAGGCTACTCTCAGCAGCTTATTACGACTGTCATCGGAACTCTCCCAAGCACTGTGAGGTTTTTCCGCAGTCAAGGATTTCTTTATGCTAAAAGAAACAAAAATGTATTTTAAAATTACAAGATAATAACATAACAATAACTGGAACTGGTACGCAACGAACAGATCAAGCAGCAGGAGACAAAAGCAGAGCTAGGTCTTCCTTCAAGCTGAAGCATGAAACAGGAAAAAAAGATTAGTCAAAAAGTTCTAACTGGATGAATGAAAACAATTGAGCAAGACAGTTGCAAAATGTCTTATCCATTCCTTTCCATTTCCAAATGCTCTTACATAAAGACTTGAACAAAATAACTCTATACTTCATTATTATATTGCTAACGAATCACAAAAGTGGAGAAAAGTGAGTCTACAGTATACTAGCCTTAAAGAATAAACAATTTTTTTTAAAAATCACTACAGAAGGTAGGAAAGAAAAGTAGAATTTTTTTTTCCCTTCTTGATTAACTGTTCACCAGATTTAACACACTGATTTCTGAGGCAGAACAGTTCTGTAAGATTAGTTTCATATGGCTGTTTTGCAGACAGCCCATTCTAAACCACATTAGTGGCTTTAATCTTCTTAAAACAAACATCCGCAAACTTTTTGCATGAATAAGGCAAGCTACGTTTGGCCCAATACTACGGAGGACTGAATCCATGAATTCCAGTATAATTTTTCAGCAATCTTATTGTAGCCAATGTACATTAATGGGGACCTGCATGTTTTGCAGTCACTGGTTCATTAATTTCATGCACATTTTAATCATGGAAAACATGTTCAAAAGTGATCTAGCCCAAATTATTCTTCAAGCTGGTCTGCACGTGTCCTGCTAACAGTATCGTACTTCATCCCGTCAGAAATGCTTTTTGCAGGAGTAAGTCCTGAACTGCAACCTTAGAAACGGCAAGCAAGCTCCTTCCACAGCACCTCAAGAAGCTGAAAGATCCTGCGACAAACAAGTTAATCAAATCAAGTTAAACCATTAGGAGACTACAAAAGGCACCTTTTTTTTTTTTTTTTTTTTTTCTCGCCACACTGCAAAAGATTAGTAAGCAAGACTTCAGACAAACATCTTTACAGTGAGATACCAGGCAGGAGAACAGGCCACAAGTTCAGCTTCAGACAACTGAGAGTTTGTGCAAGACATGGAGAAGGAGCCTTTATGGAGTGTTATGACATGCATCAGTCAAGTGAAAGTTTAAATATTTATTAGAGCTGTGAATTCGAGCAATGCAAGACAACATAATCTTGTGAACTACAGTAAATGTCAGAAGAATAAATTTCATTTGAGAGTTTGTTTCAGTCTCCTAGAAAATTTCACACCATCCTAAACAAGGTGACAATGAAGAAAAAAAAAAAAAAGAAAAAAAAAATCACATGAAGTGATCTGCATAGTTTTGAAACTCGGAAGTAATCACCCAAATCTTAAAATCCATTTCCTTGACCTTAAAAAGCTATCTAAAAAAGGAAAAAAAAAACCCAACAAAAAACCACCACAACAAAACCAAACTACCAGTTTTTTCTGTGCCTAATTCCCACTAAAATGAGTGGGAACACAGAGGCAATCCAAAATAAAAGTCTACCTTCACTCAGGTCAAGCAGTTCTATGATTTGGGTGTAAACTCAGAACTTCACTCATGGAAAGAATCAGAATAAAAGTAAACAACCCTGCAACTTAGCAGGAGTTGAAAAGAGAAGGGCCACAAAAAAAAAAATTTCTAACTGCAGTCACTGTATAGAATAATTTAAGAGGGAAAACTCCCAAAGGAAGACTTGCAATGATATTTAAAAATTGCTAATACGAGTTTTAGAACACAGCCATGTGCAAAATACACAGCACAATTCAGCTATGCCAAAGCCTGTGAAGTGCATTTTGAGAAGGATCAATTCAGAGTCACCATTAAATATTTTAGAATGATGACTGATTAGAGGTAATCTACCGTATAAGAGTTTCAGTCACAGAGAACAAAAACACCTCTCTAATCTTAAAAATTTACTCAAAGAAAAAAAATTGCATTTTTACATATGGTCTGTTGCAATGCACAGGGAATGCATCTTCTCTAGCACAAAAAGTATCAAACATTTAGTAACATGATCATGAGATCAGAACTATTTCACATGACTTGTTGTCAAATATGAACTTGGTATCATTACAATAATTTTCTAGTTCTGTACTGTGGTACTGTGAAAACCTTTTAGCTGGAGCAGAACTCTTGCTTTCTTGAGTTTGCCTGTGTGTTTGGAGAGTCTGTGAGGAGGGCTGGGGAGAAGGTGATGCTTGAGTTTGTGGACTTTGATCATTAGAATGAGATTCCTCTTTTTTTTCTTTCTGTCCTGGAGGTTTTTCCTTCTTTTTTTCTGTACCGCTGTAAAATAAAGTATAACATGGGGGGAGGGAAAAATAAAAATGAGAACAAGCAAATAAAAAGGTGGGAGAAAATGTCCTCTGTAAAAGATGGGAGAAGCATGTAGCAACTTACTGTATATAATCACCAAAAGAACACTTTGATTATTTACACACTCTCTTCAGGTTAGCATTTGCTGAAATAGGATTTGTTCACAAGCTCCAAAAATCAAAAAGGTGAGGGAGGCATGGAAGATTATTTACTTGTTATTACTATACCGTTGCACTAAGTTTACTCTGATTTTAAAACAGATACAACTTAGATTTGAGTGTGTTCCTCATTTGCAGGTGTTTCAACAACATTCGAAGCCGTCACAAGTTGATGCATGAAAAGTCCGCCATCCCTCAGAAAAAAAACCCATCCTCTGGTTCAGCTCACCGCCGACCTTACCGTGCTGCCAGCCGTGCTTCGGGGCAAGCGAAGGGCAGGAGTGTGACTTGCACCATTCTCTGATCAGCTTAAGCCTATAAAGAAGGAACTATACTTCTGGCACTGTCTTTCTGGACACGCATGGTACCGCTTATCTTTGCCCTGTCACTGAACGAGTGAAATGCTGTTGCTGGCCCCTGGGCTCTCCCTGGCTGCACCAGAATTCAAAGAAAATTACCCCCAACAACTCATCGCTATATTGATCTGTAGTTGACTAACATCAGACTGTCTTGCCACTTCTTTAATGTCTTCAGTAAGTGACAGCTAAGAATACATCTTAACTTCATATTGCTGTATTTACTAGGTTAACATTTGAAACAGCTTTAAATACATCATTAACAACCATAAATTCATTAAAATCCAAAGCAAAGATCCATTAAGTAAACAGAAAGATTGATTAAAAGGCTTTTCTATAAAACAGCGTGCTTTGCAATATACTGAGTCACACTAACAATAACAGGACCTGAAAGAGAAGAGTATTCTGTAGTACACAGCCTATTTTTTTTTTTTTTAAGATTAAAAAATAATAATATTCCATGGTAAATTTCTCAGCGAACAAAGTAAGATGGAAACACCAGCTAAAAAAGAAAAAGAGACTTTTTCTCTTAGGTTCAAAGTAACCTGCAAAGTAAAAAAGAATCAGTATCTTTCTGAAGGGAAGAATCCAGATTTCTATTCCCCCACATCAATTCCCCCCCTGCTCTGAGCCCACCTTGACTATTTGTGTTTTCATTCACCTTTCCCCCAAAAGCAATTTAAAACAGTAAGACAACATAAAAAAAAAAAAAAAAAAGAGTAAAAATGGGCCCTTGATTTTAATACAACATTCATAAGACCCTTTTTTGTTTCATTTGCTATTTCAATTAAAGTATATCATCTACCACCAAGACAAGGCCCTCAATGCTTATATGAGTTCAACTTTTCTAAATGCTTGCAAAGAAGCACTGAAGAACAGGTCAAAATGTGAAAAATAATATAAAACCCAAAATACATTTTGTAAGGATCACTCAGGATTATTTCTGTAAACCATATTAACTAGTTAAAAACCTCATATAATCCATCAAAGTTAATTTTCTTTTCAGAAACACAGATGAAACAAAACAGAAAGAGCTTTCACATTTCTTGAGGGTATATATGTGATCACAGAGAACAAAGCATGAAGAACTGTGGGGTTTTGGTTAATAATTTATAGCCAGAAGTCCTTAATTAACTAGAAGCATAAAAATTATTATTTTTTAATCAGAAGACTTAGCTTGCATTGCTGGATGCAAAAGCACACTACATGATCTTAATCTCTTCACAGTCTGCGGCAAGAATTGCATTATAGTGAAATAAATTATTGGAATCTTATCACTAAAGAAAACAAGAGTCACTAGTCCTTCTCCGACAGGTCCAACCACAGACCCCTGCACTCACTCTCCCATAAACACAGGATTTCTCATAATGAAGCCAATCTACTAGGACAGAGGAGTGTTGCTTTTGTTTTTTGGAGGGGTGGGCCTGTGTGTGTGTGTGTTTTCTTTTTTTAAAAGAAACTACCTTTTAGAAAGACAGGCTTTCCCTGTACTGGGGATTTCAAATAAAGCCTAATAATAGTAAAAAAGATAAAGGAAGCAGGAGGAGAGAGAACACACAAATGATTCCCATAACTCCAGCCTGCAAATCTACAAAGAATGGTCCTACTTGGTCAGAGCAATGGCTCACCTGGCACCATGCCCTGTCTCTGAGAGGGGCATAAAAGGGGTCGTTGCCTGCAGCCCCTTTCACCACATTTTTTGTAATACCCTGTTACAAAGACACACCAGCAATCCTGCAATTCACCCCTGCGCTCCTCCAGCAGGCTCAGGTGAATGACACCTGCTGATAGCAGCATATCACCTAACTTACCAATTCGGTCTCTTATTTTCTGTGTTCTTGCCCAAACAAACTCATTTAGCTCATCTGATCCATCTCCTAGACACCACAGGTTCAGGGTGGCAACCTCTCCAATGTCTTCACCGAGCTTGTCAGCTGTTGACTACACATTTCACACCTTTGCCACGAGGTTCACTCCTTAACTTCTCTGCTGGGGTACAAGAACCACTGGACCGCTCTGGTTTCCCTCTGGGTTGCAGCCCAAGGTATACCTGGGCTTCCAATACAGTGCTTTTATCTACAACTAAGTTGCAAGTGGGCTTCTTTTTTTGACTGCACTTAAATTGGAAGGTGAATTATGTACCTATGTGGCAGTCTGGGTATTGAGTATCTTTTGTGCTGAATTTACTTGGTTTGCTCACTTCTGCTAAAATCTTCAACCTAATTGTATTATAACCGGCTATTACAGAGTGGCTCTCCTACTAACGCTTCTTCAACCAGGTCTTGTGCAACAACTGACACAAATCAAAACCAGCACCTTTTCTTGTGGGTTTCTAAAGACTAGTTGTTCCGGGAAGCAGTCATTTAATGCATCCAAAAATTCTTTCCAAATCCCAACTCAATGAGGCATTTCTTCAGTCTAAATGTGAGTAGCTGAGAGCTATTAGTATCTATCCTAATTGTGCAGATTCTCTAACTTCACTTTGCACGTTTCACCCTTTGAATCACAACAGTTGGCAGCTATTGTGGAGGGTGGTCATTTCTGAAACATGAAGACTATTCTTACCAGCTGTTTTCAGAAGAACCTTTAGTCCCAAGGGAAATGATCAAACAGGTCTCTGTGACAGTCATCTGCAGTACAAAATACAAACCTTTTCCAGCTCTGGTGATATACAAGCTATGCAGCATGGGTTTTTTTCTCAAGTGTTTTGACACCTCTATCACAAGTCAGTTCCAGACTATAGCACTAAAATTTTCCCAACATGTACATGATTTCATCTCTGTCAATCGGACATCATCTACCTGCTGTTCATGGTACATTCCTGGGCTGTGGTTTTAGTGACAGTGGGTATTTTAGCACACCTTTGTTGAAACGAGATGTGCTGCTGCTGTGCAGCTACTGAGCCATCAGACCACCTCCATGATCTCAGTGTTCAGGTTGGTAGAACAAGGATTAAACAGTCCAAGAAATAAAATTGTTTATCTATAGAAGAAATTTTCAGAGATGGCAGGTCTACAGAGGCCAGAGCCCTAGAAATGTACAATATTAAGACAGACACCAAACTTCAACAATAATGCTCTGGACACAAGTGGGCCTTCTGTTATATGTGACTAGATGTATAGCTACATACATTTAGAACACAAAAAGCTACAGGCAGGCTATGGGGCCTCTTTGGTAAGTAAAGCATAATTCTACATCAAGAGATGACAGTGTCCACCTGCTGCACTAGTTCAACCTCCAACCTAAAGAAAAGCCTGGACAAGCTGGGGTGAAGTATCCCATGACCAGCTGGTACTTCCTTTTGGCCTTCCTCCTCTTCACGGTGACAAGAGTGTTAGGAACAGTCACGTTTACCCTAACTTTGTTAATGAAATGGGACTACTATCGACATTCACTTGTTTCTACCAGGAAAACTATTTGGTGTTTAACAATTTTGTTGTTATTAAAAGCACACATCCAGAAAGCCTGAGGTTAGACCTCTTCTTTCACCTTTCTTAGCTGGTAATTTTACGAAAAGGCAAGTCTATTTTCTTCCAAATACCAAACTAATTTCATGGAAGAATGCATAGACAGGAAAGTGAAAGGAACTGCTGGCAAAACAGCTGAGGAGAGGACTCAGGTCTTCCTAAACCAAACCTTGAAGAAGGGAATCACGTACCTTCAGCTGCACTGGGAGCACCAAAACCTCCACTGGACAGTTATCTGGGGGCCCAGGGAGAGCTGCCCTCCCTCATATTAAGGTTTTCCTTTTTTCTCCTTTTGGCCTGTCCAGGTCTTCTTTTAAAGACCTTAACTCAGATGAAGGAGCTGCTGGCCACTCCACTCTGCAATTCTGCTGCAGTCAGGTGCAGAGCACCCAGTGAATCAAGAAGGTGATTCAGCGCAAATGCAAACTGGACATGACGGGGAGCGGGCTGGCTCTCACCAGAGCGCCAAGAGCCACAGGAGCAAGATTAATGGTAAAGTGCTAACTAAGAAATACCTTCCTGCAGGAATGTCTTTTGTACTGGTGCCTGTCACACTAGCAGATAGAGACATACTGTGATCTCTTTGGATTTATTGCTGAAAAGTAAACATAAGAATTCAATAAAAAGAAAGATATGCAGTGCCACACAATGGAGAAGAGCAAAGAGCAGGGCATTACCCTTGCTCTCCAAATTCCAAAGGGCATGAAAGCTTTTCCTGGTTTATTCTCATACAGTTTATATTTGCACATAGCATTTTTATTCCCTGAAGTATATGATTTCCCTGTATTGTTAGATAGCAGTGTATTTACATCCATGGTGGAAGATAAACCAACCACTGGATTTACTACAGCACTCTACAAAAGCCAAGAATTTGTTCACGTAATTCACCACAGTTAAAACATTAAAGTATTCTCTGCCCTGCGGCTGTTTCTGGCAGCCTGTTCTTCTCAACAAATAGGAAAAGTTGCAAAAAGCTGAAAAAAAATGCAAAACCTACTAACTGAAGAACCCATGCAATGACTAACAGACCCGCAGAAGAAAGTTATACACAAACTTTGTTTGCTGTATGCAGCTGAAACCATCACATGGAGGGGAAAAAGGTTATTGTTTGGTACTTAGCTTAACTTAAAAAAATAAGCAATGTTATTTCTACGCATTTGAGATCTGATACAGGTATTTTTCATGAAGATTAAGTAGCCATAATTTGTGTTAAGATTTTCTAGGCAAAACCATAAATTTATCTTGCACAATCCCCTATTGTCTCACAGCTATTTTGCTATTGTCTACACTTTACACTCCAGGAAATGAAGTCAGTTTTGTCCTTTAATTTCCTTGAAAAAAAAAAAGAGGAGGAAAAAAAAAAAAAAAAAAAGATGCAGATGAATACCAGAAAGAAGAATTTTCCATTTCTATTGGAAATATATGTACCTGTTCTGTCCCTTAGTGAGAATGCATTTTGGACACTATACACTATAGAAATACCCTCCATTTATGAATTCTTTTAAGAACCTGCTGTAAGCAGCCTAACAACATGATACATTTATTTGTGCCTTACTGGACTTCAGGAAGCTCTGCTGAGAGTCATGCAGAGGCAAAAAAAAAATAAAATCAAACTCTTGCTCTTTGGGTTTGTTTTTTTTTTTTTAAAATCAAATTTAATTACAAGTCTGTACCTTTTTGCAGCAGATGAAAGTGTTTCTTTTCTGGCAACAGAAACAGATGAACTGTGGCTTGTTTTCCTGCTTCCTGTACTCCCGTTAGTTATACAGGACATTGAGATAGCTTCTCGAAGGGTTGGCTGACCTAGGGGGGGGGGAAAAAAAACAATCATTGAAGAATGCAAGGTTTTACAGCTGTATACAAAGATCCGTCTGAAAAACCAAAAGCTCTCAGATGTGGACCTGGTATCACACGGCAGGAGCCCCAGCATTCAGGACAACCATCTAGCCTATATCCAGAGACACACAGTCATGAAAGCTTTAACCTAGGCAGCTGGAGACAGGAGACCTGGAACACTAAGACAGGCAAAAATATGCCTTGAGAGGCACCAGCTTCTCCACTGCCACGCTGCCAGCAAATACTTCAATTCAGCGACATGCCACATTGCTTTCCAGTTGTGATCAAAAGGAAGAATTACAGATTACAGCAAGCCTTGGGAAGCTGGTTGGCTCCAATAGCTGTGGAACAGCAGATCTAACTATTTCAACTCTGTTGTTCAAAACCATCACAGCTCAGATAACACCACACGAGGTTTGTTCCTTTCCATTTGTTTGGGTTTTTTTCCTAAAGTTAAAGAACTTGCACACAGAAGTCCTCTTCATACTGAAAAAATTATTAAGTTATTTAAGGGTTGTGATTCTAAGGGTTCAAAAATGAAGTTTTTCAGCTGCCCCTTCCATCTTAAAAAGGTATTGACCTTTGAGCATATGCACTATGGTATAGTTATTAAGTTTCTGGTAAAGTTCACTCCATAGAACATCTGCCACATCCAGTGAACATTACAGACTCCCTCCAGGGATGAATCAAGACTGTCTATGTGAAGAAGGCTGTTGTCTGTCAGATGCCCACTTCACTCACTGCAGAAGTTTGAAACTATGCAGTGAATGTGGGAGGGGATTGCAAGGAAGACAGGGAGCGAAGGCTCTTCTATTTAAAGAGCTGAATGCTAGCCTGGCAATTGGCTCCCAGACCTGCCTCTGCCACAGACCATCAGTGAAATACAAGGCATTTAACTCGAACCTGACATTTCACCCTTTCCTACTAATTGTGTCGCTCTCCTTTTTTGTGTGCCTCTCTTATCCTGAGTAAGACCTCAGAGAAAGTTTCCCCCCCTCCTCTTCCCAAGTGCTAAACTTGTGCTTTTCCCCTCTGAATCATTACATGCCCTGAAAAAAATCCCTGGGCTAATCTCACATTAAGCATTCAAAAACCAGCGGTCACTTTTGACCCCATCTCCACGCCACATCCCCGTTCCACAAGCAGCAAGTTGTTACTGCGTCTCATGGGGTCACCGTGTCCGGTCACTCTGACTTCACAGACAAGCACAAAGGACACAACTGACGGGAAAATAACAGGTCTGTGTTCGTTGCAGGCTTGGAATAGTGTGAGATAGATAAGGCATGAGGCCACACACTGAAGAAAAGCGAGGAGTAAAAAAGCAGCCAGGGGGAATCTACTGCTCAGCACACAAGAGGGCTAACTCACACAGATGCACCATTTGAACAATACCAGCGTTTGGTCCATTTGTCACATTGCAGCTCTATCAGGCAGTCTGAGAGGCAAATCAATTCTTATTTTAAACCAGCAGTTTACATACGAGAGACACCCATCAAGGGAATATTAGATTTCAGAAGTATTTGGATGGAGGCAGAAGGGGGCTGACCTGTGCTAACCATGTACTGCTTCAAACGCACTGAGCAGCATGTCACCACATCTGAAATTCAGATCAGGAAAGCCAAAAGGAGCACACAGAATATCCCAGGCAGAAATGAGAACAAAGGAAATCTGAAGAAAGTGAAGACACAGTTAAATACAGAAACGCTGCAAGTATCATTGTTCTTCCTAAATTCTGCATAAATCACCTTAGCGTGATTCCTTCCAACTGGTACTTCTTAAACACAGTTTCATTTGCAATATACATATTCGGAATATAGATTTTATTTTAAAAAGTTAATATTCTGTACAAAACCTCTAAAGCTCAGAAGATTTTCACCCCTCTGCATAACTTAGATGCAAGAACAAAAGTGCATGAGCTTAAAAAGCACTTTTAGCATCAGAAGCCTATAAGTTAGCTTATTTTATTTCCAGTGACAAAGTAAATCATCTTCTTTGAGGAAATGTGTAATATCAAGGATATGATTCACTCTTGAACTGTATATGACCTTAACATCTCCGTCTGCTGATTGCAATAGATCAATGCCTCTCCAACCATCACTAGCATGGCCTTCCAGAAACGTGAATCAGGAGACGTAACAGCGGTCATTCGCAGTACGGTGGGGAAAGCGTTCAGTGGAAACAGTAAAGAACAACAGGGCTACAGGCAGGGTAGAGGAACCCAATGAAACGGCGAACAAATTGTCTCACTTTTCTCAAGTGAAGAGCACGCTGCTATTTTGTTCGCTGATGACATCTAGAACAAATCCCCCTGCTAGGTGTGAAAAGCCTTAGCTCCTGCTTACGTCCAAGTACAAAACCGATTACAAACAAATGTACATCCTTGTACACTCCTGATGGGAATATGCGCTGCTCCACACAAAGATGAATGCAATAATAATATTTTTTTTAAAAAAGGATCCATATGGCAGTTTGGGGGTTATTTGCTTTTCAGTAAAGTGGATATTGATGGTAGATCTGCAGAGTACCTCCTAATTTCAACAAGTGGCATGCAAAATTAAGTTTGATATTAAGATTTTTAATCAAAGTAAACCAATTTTTGGAAAATGACACATAACCCAGATCTCTTGATTCATTAATTTCTTGAAAAAGTGACTGAAACATTTGGACGGAGACCAAAACATTAATATCTAGGAAAAACTGCGCTGACAGACTTGCTTCAAGCATCAAAAATATATCAGGCTTTCCTACACTCCAGAACAAAATCTTCGTCAGTCACAGTTGACTGTGCCACACAATGTGCAACAAAATGTAAAAAACAAAACAATGAAAAAAAAACCCGAAACAAACCCCACACCTCCCAAATCCCAAATGCAACACTCTTAAGCCTCCTTATAGACTCTCTGTGTATTCCACTTTAACTAGATATTTAAAACTGACCTTTAGAATACCTATCTTCAAAGGGAAAAATATTGAAAACTTTCACTAATCGCCGGCAATTATATGTAAAGAAAATGCATTTAAATGTTGAGCTATGAGAAGGGCAGGCAGGTTTAAGCCCTGTGCACATGGCAGGCAGCCGCGCAGTGAAGCCTGGCTGCCCACGGGCTCAGAGACACACAGCCACGGTCTTCCCAGCCAGGTCAGAACCCCAGGACACCAACCCACCAGCCCACACCATGCAGCTCTCCATGACTTTTAACCAGGGCATCTCTGCAGGCAAAAGATGTCAAAAATTAACAATGCTATAACCTTCTTTCTTCACTGCAGAGACAGTCCTTCATAGCAGCCAGGCAACTGCGCTTCAGAGACCCGGGACATAAAGAAGTAGCACAGGAGAACACAAATTCCAGATCAATTGACTAAAACAATTGAGTTCTCCCAGCGCTCGGATTGCACAGCTCTGCCAATATCATGTCATACGTCACCTGCTAGCATAAACAGTCTGAAATTTTTCAGACTGAATAGCACTCAGCTTTATCTGTTAGCTTGGAACAAAAAGCCAGACATAAACTGAACACAAAATGAAAGCCAGTGTATGGTGACCAGGATTAAAGCCAAATTGTCAGAGATCAAAGCGGTAAAAAATGTGGTTTATGGATAATGGATTCATCTCCGTTCCGATAATTTTCATAGAATAGTATCGAGTTCAAAAGCAGCATTTCATTAACATCTGTCAAGTATACAAGTGTGTGAATGAAAGATAAGTAGGATTAGAAAAAACAGACCACAACAAACTAAGAATCTATTTCCAACTCTTTATCAGCCTCGATTAGCTAAATGGGAAAGAGCTGAAGCCAAGCTCTAAGAGAGACAGTGGTAAGTTCTGAAAATGTGTGTCCTCTGATAACATAGCTTTTCTTTCCAAACATACATATAAGGTATTAGTGCTGAGGATCACTTAGTAAGTCACTGCTTTTTTCCACAAACCCAGAAGTTTCAGATTTTATGTTAAAATATAGTTTATCATGTTATTGATTGTGTTAACCGGAACAACAAGTTGCTTAATATCCTGACAGGTAAACTGCCTTTCTTCCAGAGAAAAACCCAGCCCTTCTTTCTCCTCTTCAAGTAATTTTGATTTGAAGTAAGTGTCTGCAGCTACAGTAAAATAACTTCTCTAGACTTCAAGTGGACTTAAAACAAAAAAGCTCAACAAAGTACATGTTACAAAAAAGGGATTTACAGTGTGTTTTTTTAAACTTTGGGGTTTGGTTGTTGGGGTTTTTTTGTTTTTGTTTGTGGGTGTGTTGTGGGTTGTTTGTTTTTTTCAGCAGTAAGTCATACAATATCCAAGTCCTTCAACAGCTTTAGATTACTTCATTTTCAGCAAAACTTGACAAAGATTTCTAGATTTCAAACATATTACATGGTGAGGGGTTTTGTGCAAATAAAATTGATGGGTTGAAGGACAGAAACCCAATTTAGTACTCCTACTAAAGCAGCATACAGTGTGTCTTCAGCCACGCTATTAGTCATCAGAGAACTCACACAGGTGAGCGACAGAAAGCCTGACTGAAATAGTTCTAAGTGCAGCAGAACATAAGATTTTATCTGCATTTCCTTCCTAACATAGACATCAAAAAAGAACTAGAAATTATGACAAATTCTAAACCTACTTCAATATGTTACAATAAACTGAACCAAAGCAACTACCTGTAGTCATCACTCTGCTTCCAAAGTTTAAAAGGACACCAAGTCCCTCAGCTCATGGAAGATGCTGGCAAAGAATAGGTTGGGAGCACTAACACTCTTTTCAAATAGAGTACTGTATTCTGAAGGGTAGGGAAATATTTTCTTCAGCATTTTATTTTATTCCACTATTTTATTTACATAGTCAAAGTCAAATTCTCATTGAGACTTAAGTAGAAAAAAAAATGTTCTCTTCTATCACGTGAACAAATGTTACAGATCAAGGTGAGATACTAGTTCTCAAATAATGACCAATATAAATCAGGAAAAAATAACTCAGTTCACTACCTATGGGTTATACTTCATCTTGTTTAATAATCCCATTTTAAGAAAAAAACAAGTTTTGAAAAACTTTATTATTCGTACAGTAATTATGTCTAGTTGAAAAAAAAATGCTGTTTATACTTTTTACTGAAGCCAAATTTCACAGATCTCAGCTGACAACTGGCTATTAAACATACATTATTTTTCATTTCCTATTAAAAGAATTATGTGAATAAAGGCATGTAAATATGCAACAGTTTGAGAATGTATAGCTAATGCATAAATATCTTGAGATGCCAGTGAATATCTCCCAAGAGTAGGTAAACTAACTACAATGTGAAGAATAATTACTTATCTATTTCAGAGATTTCCTACAAAAATTTTATAGCTAGTGACTTAACCTGTGAACACATGCATTTCTAACTATACCTGATCCTCCTAGGGACATACAACCAGTTTTTCAGGTGTTATGCTCTTAAGAGTCTAGGGGAGCCATGCCCCTGCTCTGATGCTCGGCTCTTTGGGCAGGCATTTTAAAACCTACTGCCCGCGGAAACTTTGCCATGGGACACCTAATCGCTTATTCAAACCACACAGCCCTTTTCCTCTTCCCTCCCTACTACCTTGTTATTTTGTTACAACTCCCCAGAGGCACCATCTACTACTTCAATCAATTGCCAAACGAGCTACCTCCAAGCAGAGGAAATAAAATTTCAACTACGGTAATCTGAAACAATTTGATATCCTCTGGCGAACAGTGATGAAAGAACTACTCAAGTGTTATGAAACAACAAGCAGTTTTTATCTGAAAAAGTCAGTGGCACCATTTAACTCTTCCAACATTGCAATTCTTATTTTGAGAAGCATCACTGAAAACAGCGGAGTACTGCTCAGCAAAATTTGCCCACGCTGTTCTAAAGAAAGGCACAAAAATGCACAAAACATATCCAAAATTTTAACAAACATATGGAAAAATAATGACACTTATCACAACTGAAAAATACTCCTCTACAACGCTCTGAATACCTTCTCCAATGAACAAGATTATTAGGTTACAGAAGTTAAAAAAACAAAACAAAACAATTGAATCTTTTTCTTCACTTCTCGTTCCTTAAACTTGGTTTAGCTGGTTAGCAACCCTTAGTTTATTAGTGCCCTCTACAACCTACATCCAAATTCTTTGGATTAGGGAAAACATTTGAAGAACATCAAGAATAGTAAGTGTAACAGAAGAGAAATAAAATATTAAAGACAGAGGAGAAGACAAAAAAATGGGGAAGAAATGCAGACAGATGGCATTAAAACTGCTATCTGGAAAATCCATTAAGACCTCAAGAGTATCATTATTTGTTATGTGAGCATACAGCCTGCAGACTTCAATCGGACCATTCCCGTGAGCATAATGACACACGTACAAGCTTGCCAGGTTAGTTTTAATATTGTGGATAAAAGCCTATATCCTACCTCTACCATAAGCATTTTCCTATCTACACCTATATTTTCTGTCCCTGTTTAACATCTACTGATTAGACAACATAAACATGTACCCAGTTATTCAAACAATTCTGCACATTAAAATGTGCTAAGAGTAAGATCACCAAGGCAATGGAGCTTGCTGAACACCTGAATTCAATTTTTGTTAATGTAAAACAAAATGGCTTAATGTTATTAAAATGAAAACATTGTTGAGATAAGGTAAAAACTACATCAGCACTTTGCTTAAATTAGTGCAATGAGACAGAATTTGATGCAAGAGACTACTTAGGATTTTTCCAGTAGAAGGGAGACACTTATTTCACATGAAAGGAGGGATCAGGAAAGGAAGGAAAACTCTCCCTATTCCTATTCTAAAAATCCACTGCACAAAGGGGGGAAAAAACCCCAGCCAAACAATAATCTACATTTCCAGTACACAGCTGCTTTTGCAGGTCCCCAGTATCACTGTTTTAAATAAAAATAAAGCGTGGTAGACCTTCTCTGCAAACTGCCATCCGCTGTTTCAGTTTCATTTAGTGAGTTGAATTTACATATGAGTTATTTGATACTAATCCTTGTTGAAGTGATGGGAAATGTTCCTTCAAAGTTTTAACCTGTGACAACCCTCCTCGTCACTTCCGAGTCCAGAAAGAGGACATGAACTCCTTTCTCTACAGACGTACTTTCTGGTAGATGACCACTTTTTCAAGCAAGAGCTCATACCTCAGTGATACGATTAGTCTGAGGTATTTTATTGGTGCCATTGTGTGCCACAAACTCATCTCCACACCCAGAGCCTGAGGGATGGATTCTCCTGTTACACACATTTTGACACCCTGGAAGATTTTAATAGGTTTACCAGGCACCAGCTGTGAGCCAATCTATCTTGCTGGCAGCCACAAGTACCAGACTGCTTTATGTTTTCCTTTTCTTCAGCGTCCAGGTAATCTTTGTTTTTGCAATTTTTTGTGAAAGTTAACAGCATCAATCATGCATCAACAGCAGAGACATGTGGCAACAAGAGCATTGAGCTGCCAAAAGCAAAGAACTTCCCACCAAATAAATCCTTCTTACCAACCATCTATTCAAAAAGAAAAGAAAGAGAGAAAGAAAGGAAGGAAAAAAAACCCAACCCACAAATGCACCCACAAACTAAGGTCCCCCCAGCCCCGTAGCTGCTGGGGACCTGTTCTATAGTCAAGCCCTTTCACATTTGTAATCCCCAACACTATCTTTGGACCCGGTAATTTCTCCTTTGTTATTAAGGATGTCGTTATTCTTAGCTGTGTGTCACAATGGAGAAGTACTATTGTAGCTTTATTATTTTGAAAAGATTTTCTCTATTTACAACGAGTTTGCATTGAGAAATACTGAAAAGGAAACAAGCCACATGCGAAGACTTCCAGTCTGCTTTTCACCGTGCAATGACAGGTGCTAATTCTGTTGCAATCCCTACTAAAGGTACTTCCTTCATACAGTATCTCCATTTCATGCTTTACTAGGAGGCACTAAAGTGGCTAAAAAAAAAATCTCACCCTGTAGATTGTCTCATACAGTTCACAAATCACCTATCCCTGTACGAAGAGCAGCTTGCTTCTGAGACAGGGCTGGACAGACAAAATCATAGGTAGTAGCCTCCTGATCAATAGCCCATGGGTTAGAAATAAAAATCTACCCATGCCCATATGAATTTTTTCACTGAAGACTGGATTAAGTTCAAAATAAGCATGCAACGAAAACATAGGGAAAAAGAAAAACAAAGACTACAAGGATAATGCAGAACAAATTATCTATTCTCTTCAGCTATGGTTGATCCAATCTGTCAATCTCAAATAAATGAATAAGAAAAAATAAGAACATAATTAGCTCACCAGGTACACAATGCAGACAAAATATCACAAAGGATAAAGAGATCTCTTTTTCCACTAAGCTGGACCATCAACTTTAGAATGTGAAAAATCAGTGAAAAAGTGATCGGGATTGTACCTTCAGGCATGATTCACAGCCTGCTCACAACACTTACTTATAGCCTATAGGAAACTTCTATTCAAAGACACTGCTGAGGTGGCAACAAGAAAAAAAAACAGAGAGGTTTCCTAAAAACGCATTTCAGCAGCAAGTAGGAAAAACTCCTTCAAACTAGGTTAGATATCTTCTGTTACTCAGACTAAAAATCTTTCATTTGATGGGAAGATTCAAAATGTTTTTTTTCCAGTACCATCATTCTTTTAAGTTTGGTTTATTTTATAAGTATTTATCTCATTGTGTTGCCATGCTTCAAATTAAACACATCTCTCTCAATGTATTCAGAAATACATACACATCTATTCTCTTTACTCACCATTTATGTCAGCATGTATTTTAAGGGCTGTTGTGGAGACAAACACTTCTGTGAATCAAAGACTCATTTATTATTTTTTTTTAAAAAGAAAACCTACCTTTAATATTTACCATGAAACTGCAATTGTGTAATGCAGAAATCCAGATTCTTGACAGGATCATGAACACCAGAATGAGTTTTAGAGGAATACAATCACCTGTGCAGCAACCGTAACTTGACTAGTAAAAGCCTGTTTCATACCCATAAAATAATTAAAAAAAACTTAACGACTTCCTTGAATGTTATTCTTGTATGACAATCCAGATCTTCTGCTAATCCCACTTGTTCACAAAACCAGTACGCATTTCTCTCTCCTAAAACATTTCAGGAGTTCTTTATCTATTGAACTCAACATACAGAAATCAAAAGTAGGACCTAAGGTATTGCAAAAAGGTATGTATGAACTTGTTTTGAAGTATTTATTAAAATACTGATATTTAGGATTAAATTAAAGTCAATCTCAAGCTAATTCACATCTAATTTTAAACTTTTGTACAAAATTCCAGTGACTTTATGTGAACATTCCATTTTATGACATCTTTATACCGTCTATGTGCAGCTGGTTTAATGATAAACAGTGAAGTTAATGTGTGGCATGGTGATATTAGGTAACCGAACACAAAGGGGACACATCCACCACAAATTAAATACTCTGCCAATTAGTCTTAACTCATTTAAGTTCAATGTATTAGCTCACATGTGTACATGTCTGCCTCCACCCCCGTAACTTTACTCACAGTTACATTATGTTGTCAATTAATTGGTATAGATGTAATAGCCGAAGCTATTTAGATATTCTACCACTACACTCCAAAAGAATTAATTAATTTTTCACCGAACAAATTCACCTAGAGGACTCGGGATGGCCCCAAGACCCCCAGAGTCACAGTAACAAGACAATCACAAGGCATTTTGCAGAACGCAGCAAGTTTGCCCTGTCTGCGCTCGGTTTGCTCAGTACTAGACAGCTCCAAGCCAAACGCCTTCAGCCACGCTTGTGCGTACCCCAGCTCCTTTGCATTTCCATGGGAAGATACGGTTCTATGTTGCACGCGTTTTGCCCACAGTTCTCCACGTGGACATTTTCTTTTTTTCATAATGGGACAGCAGATAGAAGAGTGATTTAGTTGAAATATTTGCTAGAGCTATATTTATAGAGTTAGAGCAAGAGGTCTCAAGCTGGATGAGACCAGAGATGCGTAACAGGTAGAAAAAAAGCTGTATTTCTACGCAGGGATGACAACAGCCTACCATTTAGCAAGCAAGAGAGAATAGCAAGATTCAGAGCCCAAGCCAATTAAGCGTCATCACTTCTTTCCATCTGGCAGACAGATTGCAAAAACACTTAATTAAGAAATTTGATCTCTCGGCCACATCTGAAATAATTCAAATTTCCAGCATTTTCAGCCAGTATAACGCAGCCGTACAAACAAAGATAGGCTATGATGTGTCAGGTTAGTGTTAAACTGGCACTGGTGTAATGGGGGCACTCCGAGGCTGTAATACAGGGACTGATCCTAAAGAACTCTATACTGCACAGTGTGATGGGGATACATGCATTTATGGCAAATTAGAATATGACCTAACCTTTTATTTATTCAGAGGCTTAACATATACCACAAACATTCACAGCTGTAGTTCTCTCCAAACACACCATGTTAAGCTGGAGCAAATTCAAAGAACTCTATTCAAATAGTTATCCAGAATAGAAAGGGAAATGTTTGTGGAGGGGGAGTATGTAAAAATTTGTGTAAACAACATTGAGTTTCTTTACAACAATCATGTATTTCAAAGTTGCAATATAAAAGTTACTAGTCACTAACCAAAACAGATACTGCTGAGTGGCTACTTGGCCACTTCTTACAAGAAACCTACTGATTTTGAGTTATCTCTGTAGATGAACAGTAACTATATTCAGAAAGCTTCCTTATTAGATGGCAATGTATTTTGTTGGGGGTTTGTTCCTTTTTGGGTTTTTTTTGGGGGGGCGGGGTTGTTTTGTTTTGGGTTGCGGGGGGTGTGTGTGTTTGTTTGGTTTTGGTTTTTTTTAAAAAAAAAAAAACTTTAGGACATGGTGAAACATAGCCTGTAATATGCCCCTTCAGCCGAGCAATTTCTAGGTGAAGTCAAAGCTGACACTCACAACTGCTAAGAAACAAAGCCCACTGCTTTACCCTGAGGGTGGTGAGGCACTGGAGCTGGCTGCCCAGAGAAGCTGTGGATGCCCCATCCCTGGAAGCGTTCCTGGCCAGGTTGGATGGGGCTTTGAGGTACCTGGTCTGGTGGAAGGTGTCCCTGCCCGTGGCAGGTGGGTTGGAACTGGAAGATCTTTAAGGTCCTTTCCAACCCAAACCAGTCTATGATATGCCCCAGAACCCCCAGTGGCAGGTTAAAGACCGCAGCTGTAAAACATTTCACCACTTAAAATTAAAACAGGAACCTTTTCACAAGAAGGTAAGTTTTCAGGGGTGTTAGCAAACAGCAAAATTAATAAGCATGTTTCAGATATCTATTAGCTACATACTATAAAGCCACTCAAAAAACTAACCTCTCCACCTCAACCTGCCTTTCCAAATGAGACAGAAAAGGGAAAAAAGAAGTTATCAATGGAGAACATTCCCAATTATAACCTTCTAACTCTAGAAAGAATTTACCAAAGACAGGCTTACCTTTATTTGGTGCTGATTTTCTCACAGCAGCTACATGGTCTTCAGAGATAGCGAGACGCCTTAGCACATCAGCCAGCGCTGCTTTTAGCACGGTGATTTCATCTTCTTGTTGCTGCACTCTCAGCTCCAGGGCTGAAAGGCGGTCCTGGACATCAGATGTGCTCGCAGCTGAGATGCTGTCATCTGTACAGCAGGAAAGCAGAGCAGAAAGAGGCATTCAACTGTTTTGTTCTAAACTAAAAGCCACAGAAAGAAGTATGTACAGCATGAGCATGTCCGACCCATCATTTTGAAATACTGAAGACATTCAAACAAGCATGTTCAGGCAAATAAGGAATGGATATTATGTTAGACACATCAAATTAATGCTTCAAGACAAAAATGTTACTAATCATTAGCTAAGACAGAAGGCTTAAGGAGTGTGGCCCTATTACAATCATAAGAGGCAATGTGTTTTCTGTTAAAATAGCATAGAAAGAAAAACATGCTTACCAGTAGAAGGAAGACTGAAACAGCTTATTTAAATAGCCAACTGAATTAACTAAAAAGCTATAAAACTGCAGTAAAATTTTGCAATATATTCTTTTGGAACTGTTGAAGAATTTTAACTATGATCCTTAATATTAAAGCAAGTTGTAAAGTTAAAAAAAAAAAGCCACTGTTGAACATGCAAGTATTGCCACTTGATGCAATTAGGTCATGGCTAACAATCTCAATTTAAATGGTCTAGATCAGAGTTCTTAACTTCAATTCCTTCTCTAACTTTCTTCACATCACCACCCTGTATGTGCCAAAAAAGCATATGACATTGTAACATTTGGCCTGAAGTGAACAGAAAATAAATATGCTACAAAAAGGTTCCAAAAGTCTGTCTGGCCACACAGAGATAGTTTAGCATTAAAGGCATAACGCAGCCAAATCTATTCTTCAGTGGTAAGAAGGAAATTACAGCTTCTGCGTACTCTTTGCCTTTGACAGTTCTTTGCATTATTTCTGCCAAGCCAAAATAACACGTAACAGATTTTTGTACTTGGCTGTTCCAATAATTCACAGGCCAACTGCATTAAAAAAAAAAAAAAAGCCAACAACACAAAAAGTAGTAGAAGAAAAAAAGATCACAAAATAATTTGTTGCTTTATCACAGGGTACCAAATTTCTATTTCTTATCCATTTTGGTTTAGCCTTAGTGAAAAGTCAGGAAGGAACTTCTAATACCGGTTTACAAAATTTACTTGTATTACACAAACAGACAGTATAAGTCCATATTCTACGAAATACATATAAACAGTGAATTTACACGTAAGGGTAAAATAGCTGGTATTACTACCGCGATTGTATACAATCTAAACTTTAGTTCACTAATCTCATGAAGACATACCAAGGGAAAAAAAAAAAGTTAATATAAGCCACAATCCTTAATCTTTGAAATACTTGCATAAGGGCACTTTTAAAATAAATGTAAGCAAAAGAAACACTAAGACAAGCCCCTCCAATGAATAATTATTACACAAGAAAGAGATTAAAAAGTTTAATGCCAACTTCCATTCAGTTAAAATGCGATACTTGCTACTGAAAGACCAAGAATTGAACCAACCAAAATAAAGAATCACGATAATACCTTCACAACAAAATTCCTACAAGGAATTACAAAACAAACTATTATTAGTAGTGAAATGTACTCATAACTATTATTAAACTCAAAGCAATGATTAAGATTACATTGATAAAACAACTCCTACAAGACGACAGCTTTGCATATTGGTTTAACTCACCATTTGGTTAAACCAAAGCAGAAGTGTATCCCTTCATGGTTAATACTACATTAATTCAGGCTAATAAATAAAAAGAACTGCAGGGGAATTAATAAGGCATGTAATCAGACTGAGATCTGGAGACAACAGATCAGAACAACTCTGAAGAAAACACTGTAGTATCACCAGTCATAACTGTACCTCCTACATACAGAAATATTATTTTAACAGCTCTACAGGCCAGCATATCCAATGCTCTCTCAAAAGTACAAATCCAGACCAGCGACAGCTACCCCAAGTCGATAAGGACTGTTAAGATTCTTTTATTAGCATCCTCATTTTCAAAACATAAACCCCTATCTGTTTTCAGGAGCTAGTAGAAGTTCCTACAAGCACACATACCTATGCAGCATATAAAAAGGAACTAAGGTAAATTTACATTAATTCATGAAAAAAAGCTTTTACTTTAGAAAAGTAAATGGGACTTAAAAGAAATACCATGTAATTAATACTTTTGCTATCCTTACAATATTAGCCTTTAAATATATGCAGTGGAACAGTCAAAATGAACACTGCAGAAAATAATTAAAAGTTTCAAAACATTATAATCTTTATAACTTATTTTACACCGGGTAGCAGTCCAAACAGAAAAGAGAAGTTTGACATTTCTTTAAAGAAGAAAAAAAGAAAGAAGAAAAAAATGAAAGCTTAACTTTTTTCCTTTATTGCCTGCCAAAGTCTTTAATTAATGAACTATTAAAAGGTCTTATAATGGATAAATTACGGATTAATTCCCATGCTGGATAAATATACAGCAGATCACTACAAAACATTTGTAAAAGGAGTAAGTAACTACGTCAAATCATCATTTTAGAAGCCAGACTTTACTGTGTTCCCTGTGTGAAGTCCAAATAATAGTAATTACCAAACCAGGAAAGCCCAGGAAAGCCTCCGCTCTTGGTCTGTCTCTCTGATCAGCACAGACGCAAGTGCTCACCCCGATGGGGCATATTTTTTTCTCCACCAGTTACTAACATTAACTAGACTGTTTCTGCTGGACCTCAGCACCCCAAGAACCCTCACACAGCAGATGGCTTCTGCAGCTCCCGAAGCCACAGTTACGTCAGTAATTAGGAACTCCAAAGGAGAACAGGAGAGCAAATCTCTCTGCCCTGGAAGGGTGAGTTGCAATGCTTTGACCTCCCCCATGTATCAAATGAGATGGTAGAGGAGCTGGCCAACGTTCACCTCTGTGACCTGTGCTACAGAGGCTTAAACCCTAGACAGGGCATGGAGAGCAGAAGGACCCTCAGCTTCAGCCCAGCACCTTGTCAGAGGTCACAGCTGTATAGATGGGGTGTGAGTAGGACACCAAGAAGGTTAAGCCATTTCGCTGATTCAAAAATAGGCAAAGCGACGGGTTATGTCTGTACAACGGGCAAAAAGACATTTCAAACCACCAGTGGCTGCTCGGCAGAGAGGGCACACGAGGCACAGCAACTGAAAGAAGCCAGCAGCAAGAAGATCACTAGGGAATCAAGAATATTTTGGTTGATCAACGAACACAGTAGCACGCTGGGAAGATATTTTATTGTTCTTTATCACTCTACAAAAGCAGCATCTGTTTCAAGTGATGACAATCATCTATTACCCTGGCAACTGTTAGAGGATTAAAATGAATGATTCCCAACCCAAATACCTCACCCATGACAGCAAATATTCAACTGAAGTCCAACATGCCCTTCTTGGCAATGTCTTGAAAAGTCAGTCAGCTAGGGATTAGCTTAGAAGAAGATGCTGTGAAAGTAAACACAACTGCGATCATTTTGACAAATCTGCACATTACAAAACTGTACTTTTTTTTAATAGAAGTTTTCAAAATCTCTTCCAGATTTCTTCTTCTGTTAAAAATACATTATTATAATCTAAAGAACTATTGCAAAAGATGTTTGAACTAAAATCTCTCTTCAAGGGCATGCCCTTCTCCCTTCAGGGGGGAAAAAGCTCTTAAACAAGTACAAAGTCAGTCACCTGTGAAGAGAAGTTAATCTCCTCCCCTCCCCCTCCTCTTTTCCCACTTCCAAACATCTTGCCATTGTGCTGTCTCGGGTATCTATCCAGACCTTCCATGAGCCACTCTTAATTTACAAAACCAGAGGAAGATTTATATATTTAGAGAGGGAAACTTGTTAAGGGAATATAGCAAGAAATCTGCAAGTGCAGTTGACCATTCATTCACCGAATTAATTTTAAAAAGACCTTTTTAGTTATCTGGTTATTTTAATTACAACCAAATATCATAGTTTCTGATGTGTTGGTCACATTTCCCAAGCTGTCCATGACCTATGCCTTCAAAAGAGCCACTGGGAACAAGATTCACTGCAAAAAAAAGCATTATCTGCTGCACTTGGTGGTAGCGGATCACAGATGTGGATCTAAGGTCCTTCAATCTTAAGAAGTGGTTTAAGATACGAGTATTGACACTCAAATGACAGCAAAAACATGCTAGGCCTAAACATACAGTACTGTAACTTCCAAAAAGATGTCTTATTATTTTATCCTAGTCCACTACTTTGATTTTTAATTTTAGCCGTTAAAACATCAGTTCTTCCTGCTTTTGCAGTAAGCAGAGATGTGTATGGGATGCTTGCATTCAGTACTCATGAGACATCTGGATGATCCTAAAAATGAGGGTTCATTTTTTTACAGCCAGTGAACAGCACTGAACAGACTCATTAAGCCGCGTGGGACCCCTCACAGTCATGTGTCAAACCACTCCCAGCAGAACACACAAAGCATCAGCTCAAACCACCCCTTAAGACTTTGGCCAGGAACTTCAGAAACGGGTATCCAGCACACAGTGATGGCACTTAACAAACCTCCCAACCCACGGATCACTCCTCGCCTCACATGCCACCAATCAGGCACGTGAGCATAAAAGCATTTGAAAAGCATCATCCTTTATCGCTCACTGCCTGTGAGAAATTTGAACTGACTACATTTGACAAAAATATATCTTACTACTGAACTGCCTACGCTGGGGCCCCTCGACAATTCCAGACCAACCATTATCACTCCTCTGAGTCAATTCCTCCCGGCCTCGACTAAACAGAAGGGCTTCATTTTACACATAAGCAACATTTCAGAAAAACAAATTCTACAAACTCCAGCACACGGAAATTTAAACCACAGGGTGGAAAATCCTACATTTTATCCAATAAAGCCACACAAACCACAGATATTTTTAAAACCCTGTGTGCCATGGCACCCACACGGTTTTCCGTGTTTCCCCCTGAGTGGTATGAGTCTTTTATTACAGAAAAGTAACAGAAATTACTTGGACTGGTATAAAGATCTGCCTGACAGTTTCAGGGAATAATTGGCCCAAAAAAACCCTCTCTCACTAGGGCTACAAACTGGCCATATGCTCAGGACGGTATGTATTTGCACAACTTGTAATTTTTATTCTGAAGAGCAGTGAATAATTTGACTCTGGATGAGGCTTGCATTTCCCAAGAGATAACTGACAAATTTGGTTTTTCTACCATGTTAAGTGAAACACAATACTTTGCAGTTTTCTGCAGCTCACTTGCTGTATGACTAACTTATAAAGGGTGCAAAGATCGGAAATTCTGTTGCATATCTCTAATACATAATCTCAAAAAAATACCACCAATCCAAACCCAACCAAACAAAAAAAGCAGAATTTGACTCCACACTTTTTCCCACAGTATCTCCTTCACTTCCTCCAGATGCCAACACACAGACAAATTATCTTGGTTTTGTAGAGGACACAAGTCACGGCAAGAAAAAGAGAACGGGAATTAAAACACACAACACAAATGTGGAAGATTAAAAAATCTTCCCCCCCCCCCCCCCCCAATGATACAATGATACTGTATTAGTTTTAAGTTCTAATGTGTCCCTAGAAGCTAGACCTGGTGCCATGGAAGTGCTGTGGGAAGTTCTCCCCAAATTCTCCCTTCCTGAAAATGCAAGACATTCTCAATTACCCCACATATATTTGACCTCCTTTGCTACTTCTTTGTTCTCTTTCCCTAATCTCCCCAATTTTTCCATTCAGAATTTAAAACAATGCTCTGCTTGATACCACACTTATTGCCAGAGACAAAGCATAAGTTCTTTCTTTACTTTCTTGTAAAACAATAATGCAGATGTTTTGAGACGGGTACGGGTAACTCATTGACTGCAGACCGTGGTTGCCAACTCATGGCTCTCATACACTGCATGTTAGCACTTCCAACCCTAGCTAAACCTTAGATTTCTCTCTTCCACAGCCATTTCTTTAGGTTTTCAGTAAAGCTGCATGTGGTCAAACACTACTCATCTCCTCAGGGTTGATGCTGCACAAGCGCCATCATGTTGACAAAACTGCCTTCCTTGTACAGCTCATTAGATTATTTAACATTGTATAGTTCAATCTTATTTTAGTCCCCTACAAGCTAGTTAATAAAAATAAAAAAAAGGACATATTGCTCTCCACTAGCCTTTCACAAGCCATCTAACAAGTCCACAGCAAGCAGTAAATCTATTTGCACAGATCCTACTGCAGAATCAGACCATAAATTAAGAGCACGATGTCTAGGGGATAGTGCCTTAAACATCAGAAGTGATCTTCCCAACGCTCATCTGCATTTTTAATCATAAACCATGTAAAAAGATTGCTTATTACTCACTTTAAAATACATCAGTGCAATCCACCATGTTAAATGATGGATACAGAACCTGACCATAAAACCCCCACAAACAACAAACAACCCAGCCTCCCCAACCCCAGACAACTCCCACCAACCCTCACTCAAGTCTGAAAATCTAGACTGTGTCTAAAAACCTCAGCCAAAACTCTGAAAGCAATGTAATTTGTGTTGTTGAGAATTTATGCATGACTTGAACTGGTCCACCTGGAATAGAACTGAACAGGTCTGTATATAACTGTATAGATAATCATACAGCCCAAAATTCAATTTAGAAAAACAAAAGGGCCATAAAGTAGAAATTTAAATCATTACAGCACAGCATTAAATTTTAAAAGAAAAAAAAATATATTAACTACATTGGACAAAGCTTCCTTAGGAATTTTCAATTAAGCATGACATACTTTCATTATACAACTGCAGGTTTTAGTCTATAGATGATCCATGATATAATTTTACTATAGCACATGAATGCTCTGCAATGCAGTAGTTGCTACTGATCTTTTCTATTTGTGGGCTGCTTTATGGTTTATTTGAAGCAAGTTTATGCCCACGAGCCTACTACTGCACCATTACATTATATAGTACATCATCTATGTTTTCAGGCAATCTCATTTTAAAGGGTTGGTCCGACATGTAAGATGATCTGCCACTTTAACCCTAACAATTAGTAGCTCTGTTTGTATATGCTAAACAGATTTGTGCACACAGGCTTTCATATCTATTTTTTTCCTGACACGAAAAACCAAGGGAGAGAAAAAATAAAAGAAGATACAAAAACATCCTGAAAAAATAACTTTGTAATAAAACAGAAGTTATGATAAAAATATATTTGTAATAAGCCCGTGCATCTGCTGCTGCAAACACTCATTTTTAATACAGATAATCTAGAAATACATCAGCATGAGAATTGCAGGGCATAACTCCACCCGTGCTGTATTTGACCAACACGAGCGTTCCGCTTGCCCAAGTTTCTGGTAACTCTAATTTATTGGGCATACAAGTTCTAAGAAGAAACAGATCAGACTTTGTACTTGCCAATACAAGTTTTGATGGGTAGACTGAGAAAGCAAAACAAAGCCAACACTTACACACACTTCTCATATTTGACATTGGTATCCATGTAATTACTTGAAGAGGCAGGTAATTAGGCTGGTGCTGTCACGTATCCTTCCCCAACTGAACACTTTGTATCAGCTCCACCGCCATTACGATGCATCAGTAGGATCATTCACGGGATTTTCACCACTGAAGAAGTCCTGCCGTTTTTAAGTATTTTTCTTCCTCTAACACTGCTTAGCTCTTGATGTTCCTGATACTGTTCTGAAGCTCAGGACTCTTCGGTGCTTGGCCTTCCAACAACACAACATGCCCTTACCTTCCAAAATAGTGTTTCTGCAACAGGTGAGCAACCTCTGCCCTCTGTAGACAGAACTCATGGTGGTTACAGGTACACGCCTGGGATCCCCCATGTAATTCTCTCAGCAGCAATCCCAGTCTAATATCTGATGCCACTCTATTTTCATGTCATAACAGAAAGAGAGGCTGAGAGCATCTTTTCTAACACATATGCTTGGAAGCTCCTGCAGCAATCAAAGAGACAGCTGCAACGAGCTGCTCTAAGTTAGGCATGCATTAAAAACAACGCTCCAGCACACATGTATTACTACTCCTCTGTTGAAAGTATTTCATGTTGCGCTAGAAGCATTAGAAGAACATCTCCATGATAAAATGCTAATTTAAAAAATTAATAACTTCACCAAGCATGAAACTATGTAAGCTAAAAATTTCAGGACCTGGATTCACTTCCCCTATCCTCCCTCATGCCCAAATGGATCTAATTAAAATTTTCTAACGAAACAACTTCTCACATGCTGAAGAGGGACTGGATCTCTGACACCATCCTCTCCACCAAGGGTTCTGCACCACGAGCAGATGGCACCCTAGCCACCCCACGCAGGACCAACAGGCTCCAGCTCTGCAGGACAGAGGGGAAGCCAGACACTGCCTGGGGCTCCAGGGTGGCCAAAGCAGGACAGCATCTCTCCCACACTCCCAAGGCTGCACGGAGGGAGGAAAAACCTGCATGTCCTGCCTAACTTGAAACACTGGACACCAGCATTGAAAAGTGATGAGCTCTCACAGGTGGGTGGCCAGAAGTGGTCAGGCTCTTGATGCCTACAGGGCTGTTCTACCCATGCACTTTGACAATCAAGTCTTCAGCGTTTCAAATTGGGCAATTACTTAATTAGAAATTCAGATAATTAGCAGATGCTTTTGACCTTAATCTCTTTTTAACTTCACTCTTCATCTGCTAAATACAACCATAGTCCCACACCGCATAAAACTTAACACTTACGGGCTACTGAGGCACTACGGGCTACTGAGGCACTACCGTAAGTACTACAGCAGTCAATATTTAAATTCATGCACGTATTTGAAAAGCAAGACTAAAAGCCTTGCCATAAACATAACAGAGGGAGACACGCAAAGAAAACAAAGGCAACTCAAAATACCAAGCAACTGCTTTTTAGGCAAAATCACCTTTTCCAAGTTCTGACTTGGGGGAGCTATGATCAAGCAATTAAAGGCTGCATCTTAATACTGCTACAATCCACAAGATTAAATACAGGCTTGAGAGACTACCCCAATTCTGACTTTCATGTTAAGTCTTTGACTTCCCACTCATAACACTTTTCTTTAACCATATGTCATTACTGCATAAATCTACAACAGACAGCATCAATTGTCAATGATCTGCTCAACACAACAAAGGATAATAATAACCATATTCAGGCTCAGACAGAAGTACCACTATTGAAAACGTCACAAATCCAGCAAACATTGCACAGTTCACCAAAAAACATGGGATTACCTGAAACACTCTGGTTTTCCTGGAGTATTTTGCAAACTCATTTGCAGGCAAGGAAGTTGGTGTGAAGGCTTGTAAATGGAAAGGGAGGGCAAAGGAGGGGGGAAAAAGAAATAGAGTACTCACAGTAATCTCAGATTCTCCACCAGTCCCTTGCAGCCCTCCCTGTCCCCATGCCACTTATTTTTTAACTGCTTTTGTCAGAGCGATGGTGATAATTCCTGCTCAGAGAACGGTCCATATATGTAGGGTATCTTGTCAGAAATTAAACCCCAGTTCATAAAGGTTACCTCTGATTTTCCAAAATATTTCCAATATATTTTTTCCAGTAATGTGCCAATAAAATCCAAGTTTGCATAACATTCAATCTTTAGATTGTAACAATGTATAGGAAGTCCAATGTCCCCCATCACTGTAGTGCATCTCCTCTGCTGCAAAACATCTGAATTCAGTAGTACCAACATACTTTTACTCTGAAACTTACAGAAACCTGCCAACACCTTAAATATTTATTGTTTATTCAGGCAGCAAACTTACCTGAGTTTTTGTATGTGATATGCTTTTAACAAGAACATAAAAATGTTCTTGTCCTGGAGAAAAATTGTTTCTACTCGTTGAAGCTTGCCATATTCTCATCAATTCTAGGGTATAATTTCAGCAGCAAAACAGATAAGCACTGAAATCATTAAGTGAGATAACATCAGGCAAAGCAACATACCCTCTTCTTTTACAGATACAATTTATTTTGTACCATGCAATGTTTATTTCAAAATTTTACTAATCTCAAATCCTGAAACACAAATTAATAATCTCCAGCTTCTGTTATCGAGCAATCAAGTTAGACATTATCACTGTAATTAAAAGTGTTGGAACATTTCTGAAATTTGTTGTTCTGGCTGCTTCATTGTACTGCTCTTTTTTCTTTCCCCCAGGACTGATATCTAATTTGTAACATCAAAAATACCACTGTACAAACTATGTTTCTTTGATCTCATTCTACGCTATTCTAAGCTGCTCTATCATAAATGCCACTATGAAAAAATCCAACAAGTCAGGAAAAATAAGAGTGCTGGTCTATTTTATTTATTTCCTTTCCCGAAGAAATACTTTTTTGCCCTTAGTGTTCACTTACAAATCTGGTTTGTAAAGGTTGTGCAGCTGTCAGTGGTTGCTTGTGTTTCACAGGCAATAGGATGTTATCTTGCAGGCTTAGTATTATGTTTACGCAACAAGAATAGCCTCCTATTGAAATGATGGATATGCATATAAAAATACCAGTATTAGTGTACTGCCACATTAAAGAGATTCACTTCTTGATATCGATACCAAACACAGACACAGTGCACGCTGTTCTCGCTCAACTTCATTTTCCTTTGTGCTTAAGGGAAAACTGCTTAAGCTTGTCCTCTGCAGCATCATTTCAGGCCCCAAATTCAGCCTTTAAGTGCAGACACCCCTGCTCAGCAGCACTCCCCCAAATTCACAGCGAGCCTCTCACGGGTACCTTGACGGGAGGGCAGGATGCCACACTCTTCCCATGGGACAGTCCTGCACCCCCTCCCAGGGAGGCTGGCGGCTCTCCACAGGCCACCAACTCACAGTAATTTGGTTTTCATGGCACTGGCATCCCCCTGGGCACTCGGAGGTCCCTCTCCCAAAACGCTTCCCCTACCCTGCGGGGGAAGCCCTCCCTTTGGGCTCTGCAGGGCAGAGTGGTACCCGGTGGGTTTCTGTGCTCAGCAGAAATGCGCTTACCCCAGAGGAGGGGAGAGGCAGCAGGGCTGCTGTACACAGCAGGGTATCTGAAGGCTCTTATCTCTCCAAGTCACAGGACAAGGTGATTTCAGATAAAGGTAAAATCTGTTTGGAAAGAGACTTAGCAACTCACTGCCTGATCTTAGTTTTCTGGTATTTCAGGTATAGGAATTTCTTCCACTTATGCAGAGCCCTATACGTCACTGCCTCATTACCTCTCCGTACCAGAGCCCATTCAGTAAAATGCCAACTTTCTTTCTGACAAGCTAAAGTGACCTTGAAAAGTTATCATCCTTCTTTACATTTCCTTATCCAAAAGCTAAGGATGACAATGTAAAAAATAAGCTCTATTAAGAGGGAGGAATAATTATAAAGGAGTATTAACCCCCATGTCTAGTTTTGTCCTGTGACCACCCACCAGAGCTGAGGTGCTGCTGCAGCCGGCCCAGGGCAACCAGTCACACTTGGGTGCCCATCATGCTCCGACCCAGCGGGCAGCATCTCCTGCAGGAGGCACCTCTTATCCCAGCTCCGCACTGAAAACCTTACACTCACTATTGCAGCAGGAAACCTGGTCTCGCGGTCATTAAACCTCTCCTGTACCTTGTAGGCAAGAACAGACATAAGGTGTGCTTTTGATATTTTTAAAAGTTCACTGTTCCTTGGGAGCACGAGACTAAATCTCTCTGATCACAAGTTAGATCCAGCACAACACTTGCAACAGCAGCAGCCAAAATCCTACTTTCATTTACCTCCACCAAGACGCCTCCCCAGATGCTGCCACTGCTTGCAGCTTTTGTACTAGAGGAACACCTCTACAACAACTACTGCTTCTTCCAGGTGGAACCAAATAAACAGCAGTTTTGCAAGGTTTTGTTCAGGGTTTTTTTTTGCATAGAAAGGAATAAAACCTCTCTGTACAAACTACTTGTGTTATAGCCACTGCTCTCTGCTTAGTTTCAAGAATAAAGCACAAGCTGCACGACTCCCACACAGCCAACCTGCAAGGTGGTATCTGCAACTACTCATCACACATTAGTCACAATCTCCATTTCAGTTACTACAGAGGAGCAAGTATTGGGAAATAAAAGGGAATATTTTCACATTGTATGTCACAGAAAACATTTCAGATCAGACAGCAAGCAGAAATAGCTATACCGGTATAAGTCAATAGCCACCCTCAGAAAGGGGAACCAAGCATAAATGTAATTAAAAACCCAACTAGTTCTTTAGTTAAACTCCTTTTTTATTATTATTACGTTAGCAAATAAACAGCCCCAGTGAAGCTTTGAAGTTAACACCTATAAACAAGGTGTGGGCGGAAAGCATTGCTCACACCTTGCCTGCCACTGTGGCTGACTGCTTGGGCATCGATCCTGCCGTTCTGCAACCCACCACATCTGAACAGCTGCAGAAGTATTTAATATTAAAATTTATTATTTTACAAAGAAAGATACTATTTTAAACAATTCAGACGGCAGATCTACCATCAACCATTGCCACGTTTTCCTTCGCATGGGCACTATCAAAAGTAAGTTTCCACAAATGCTCCACAAAAAAATGCGGTAACTGTGAAATTAAACCGGCTTAATTGATGAAGAACTCTTGAAGAGCATAACAGACTTCGGTATGTGTGACTACACATGTACTTTAAAACATTATAGTTAAGCTGCTTCCACAGAAAATAATACATGAAAATGAAGCCAGTTTCAATGACAATTTCAGTTGCTAATCCTGGCACTATTATACCTAAAATGGAAAAGTCCACTGGAAAAGAAGGAATTAGGTCTCATCTTTATTTAGGCTAAGCCATAAAGCAGCCTTCAGAACCAATTCACCTGCAAGCAAACACAAACACACAGACACAGTGTTATGGGATGATACAACTTCCCAGAGAAAAAACAATCACCAAACAGAACATGCTGGACAACACAGGCAGGCTAAGACCTTCTAAGATTTCACCTTGAACATATTTTACATAGAAGTCCTGCACAAAACTGAAGGGTCACAATTGCTACTGATAAATCATATGAAACCATCATGAATGCATGCATGGAATTTGCCTGCATGGGAAAAACATCTGCCTTTTCATAGGGATACCTTTTCCTTCCTTCTCAAAGGGTCCTGTAGGAAAACACATACATTTCTTATGTGGAAAGTTTGCCAAATTTTGCAAACCCAAAAGAGATCATGTTTCTATCAAAGTTGCTTTAATACATCACACCTTGTATTATAAACAGATTACTCATCTGTTCTTTCCACAGATGGAGCCCCTGAAGCAAAGAAAAATATTCCAGGTTTCTTTTCCTACTATTTGCTACAAAGCAACAGTTTTTAGGTACAGAAAAGATCCCTACAAATAGCAAGGGAGACAGGACTGATCATGGACGTGTCTAGTATTAGAAATGATCAAGTACCACAAATACTTGATAGGGAAACAAGAATTAAATCTGGTGTGGACTAAGTAACAGCAGTGTCACAAGCCAGAATTAAGCTGCATTTTTTCCCGTTTTCCTCCTTCTTCCCCAAAAAAAAAAAGTTATTAATTAATCAAGAACCGACATCAGTCAAAGTCTCCTCAGAAAGAGGAATCTTTATGTGCTAAAATACAGAAGTTCAAAAAGAGAAGGAGTATTTTGCTACAAATGCACACCAGCACCACTGCAACCGGGCAGCCTCTGCATTGCCACACAACCTGCCACGCCAGCCATCGCTCCCTTGCACACCTTCCTCAAAGCTCTTCAGTACACTGGGCATCACTTCCAGCTTTTAAGAAGAGATCAGGAACAGCAATGCTAGGTAAAGCCTGCCCGCAACCCACAGAAATAAAATTTACAGTTTCATACTAATACACTTCAAATTAATGAAGTGAAAAATGTATTGGAAAAAGCTATATATCATCGGTCTCCAGTGTCTGCAATTCAGTTCTCTTTTAAAAATCCTGGAAATTTCTCTAATTGTGTATCGTATCTGTGGGGGGAACAATCTAAAGCCAAAAAATTAATATTTATTCTGAAAGTAGCTATCATCTCAAACAACAGAATTACCCAGTTTATTCATCTAATGCTTATGCTTTAAGATTCATTCGTTCTGCGCACACTTGTTAAGCATTAGCTATACTAATTCAGATATTTATACATATAAGAACCATCCAGAAGCATGCTATTTCTATATAATACTGGCAACCAAAATAACAGGATCCTTCATGCATGAAAAGGATCCCCCCTCCCTCTCAACAGAATACATCAATAACAAAATTGGTTTATACATTTTCAGCATCTTCTAACCTTTCCGATAATCTTATTTTATGAATTGTATTTTATCTTTAGTGTTAGCATGAAAGAATTAAAACCGAGCAAGTATGAGAATGTTCTTTGGGCTGTGACCCAGGGGATGGCCACCTAAACCACCAGGGAGTGAGCCCAAGAGGGAGTTAACAGCACCACATCTTCCATGTGGTAACTACTCAAGCACAGGCTCTTACTCAAGACTAATCGCCAGGTTGTTTCACCTACTAATCTACATTTAGTAACTTACTGTGTCAACATGCTGTAAATTCCCACCTTCACTTAACCCTTTGCAACCCATGTGCAAGCCTGCACGCCAACTAGGTGTGGCCACCCCTTGCGACTTGCAGCTTACATAGCAAAAAGCCCTCGCACAAGAGCATGACACGAAACACAGCCGTTGAGAGAGCTGGGGAAGACCTCCCGGCGTCAACCCTCTAGCAGAGAGGACAAGTGACCCTTCTCCAGTAGCGCCACTGCTCTGGCGTGGAGGGAGCACAGCCAGCAGCACGGCTTTGCCCCTGCCAAACCCCTGCCCAACACCCCCCAGGGCCACCCCACCGCCGGCCACATAATGTAACCCCAATACAGAAACTGTACATGGTCAGCACAAGCCACTCAGGAATCAAAAGCCACTTCCAGCTCTGATTTTTGCCCCTTTATCACCTAAGAAAACTAATTCCCAAAAACCTTATTGCTCAAGATACCACGCCACTAAAGCCACAGAGCAAAATGGGTAAAAGCAACGGTGGCAGCAGCATGCAAAAACCTGGAAGACCAACTCAGCTTCTCGTGGAAGGGAACGCTCCCTGTGATGCATTTCATAGGTATCAGAGGTCTGACTGCGGTATTCTCATGGTTTTAAATGCTTCCAAAGAGGAAACAAGGGCAAACCCCAACAAATCAATGCATTTTTAGAGCACACGAAGCACAAAAAAGATGCTGGGAGAGAAAAGCAAAAGCAGAAGACACAACACCTAAATTTTATCTGTTTTTATGATACATCAGAGCGTCTTCTCATCACACAATAAACTACTGTGACTAATGACTGTCATGTCTGGTCATTCCTTCTCCTTCCCTGTTCACAGGATGGGATCTGTAGGTCAGGCATGTTTTCTGTGTTTCTTTGCAAGTTCTGCTCTCAGAGCTGCTTTGGCTCACTGCAGAAGAGGCAGGTTGAAGAAGCACTTTAGTTCTGCATGCTGCAAAAGGGAGCTCTTCCAATGCTGCTGCTTTCCTGATTAGTTTTCCTATCCATGTGAAGCAGCAGCGTGACGCAGGGTTCATAAAGATACTTTCTTAGGTTTCATAATCTGGGCATTACTCAAAGTTTGAGAGCAAAGACTCAGTGCTGAGAAAGTGTGTGCAGTCTGAACTTTTTTATCTGACCTTTAACAAGTTTGCTGAGTCAACTGCACCTTTGATATTTCACTGGTTTTGATACGTCAGCAGCTTCCGAGCATGGCTTGCAGTTACTTCACCTTGCAATTGCCTTCTGCGACTGCTAAGAAAACGCTAACCATTATCATCCACAAGCCATCATTATCTCCTCAACCCCCTTTTGATGATTAACACATATTCCTAGAACTGTTAGAAGCAAGACGCCGAACAGGCAAAGCAGAAGAAACATTACCAAAAAACGTAACCACATTTTTAAAGGGTAAATATCAAGTTAAAGAAATCAAGTTTTTTCCATTGAGTCAGGGTAAGTATTAACCTTCTAAACAGTGTGAGATGCAAACTCCTATGGACACCTTTATGATAGTGGTAATTTTATGTTGTATCTACATAGCACTTCTGCTACAGGACAATACTGCAGGTATTTAGTCACATGCTACAGATTAATAAAGCAGTTATTTAGCAAAGTATGTACCTGATGGCACTATTTTGGTTTCTCAGTCAAGACAGACATTGGAAGATTTTTAACGAGCCGAGTACGTGCAAACATCTACAGTGTGCGACATGCAGAGTCAAACAGTGTGTGTGACCTGACAGAGGGATCCCCACAGCTCTGCACGACTGGCACTGCACCAGTCTGTACTGTGTGTGCGCCGCTGTGTCACACCAGCCACGTCCCTTCCCTCAGTTACCTGGACAGGGGGTAGCATCTGAAGAGGAAATAGCACTCTGACAATAAATTTAATGTAATGAAGCCTGGAAACAGCTAGCCCATCTAGCTTACAGCTCACTTCATTAAGCATAGGCTCAGTTAACTCACAAAGCAAGTAAACACTGCTCAGTCCAACTGTACTTATAATCGCTCAGTATAACCACTCAATAAAAGCTTCAATTCACTCTGCCGAACTAGTAGAAGGTAGTAGGTGAAACTATACTGCCCCGATAAGGAAGTAGAACTTAAAAATAAGTATATGTTATCCTGCAAATTCTAGTAGATTTATTGCTGTGTAAGAGGCAGCAATGGTATAACGAGATGGAATTTCACCTTTAAACATCAGACAAGAATCCTAGCTGAAGATGTCAAACTGGTGTGGAAAATTATGCCAGCAAAAAGTGGTGGCTGTCATAATTCCATTCTATAAAGTACAGCATAATAAGCAAAGAAGCACACAAAAGGAGAGTAATTCCCCATCCATTGCTACATTTGGAAAGCTCCATTTCCAGGCGTTTAAGCCCATCGATTACAAGCATGAATGACCACGTCTGCAAAAATGCAACCATTTGCATTCTTTTCTTGGTGACTACTGCTCTTCCTGGCAGAGACCAGTTTGCCCTTCTTTCAGGGGACCAATAGGAAGCAAAGAATTTCCCCCAAAATAAAGCCCAAAGCATTTGGACTACCGCAACCTTGGGCAGAAGGAGCTCCAGGTCTTACAGAATAGCTGGGTTGCATTTCATTATTTCTAGAGAATAAAACACTCTGCCTCCTTCAGCCAGGAAACTCACTGTGGTTCTTTAAGTGTGCTCCTATCAAATGTTGGGGTTTTTTTCTGGAAAACAGGAAAGCAAGTTCAGAGAAGCTACTAACAAATTTCTAGCCCAAGACTGTGGACAATACTATTCTAATATAGTTCTTAATCCTCTAAACCTCCTCACTGATATAACTTCCCGAGAGCAAAAATGCTTAAATGAGTTTTGGGCCTATTAGCAAGCCTGACCCTCATCCCCCAGTGCAAATGGCTGCTCACTGAACTCTGGATTCATACTCGTGGTATGACAAAAGCCTTTCCCCTGGGTCCTGCCAGTTGGAATTCTTGTACTAGGTAAGCCGTGTAGGTTCATAAGGCAGGCTGCTGGGAATTCACCCTCCTTTGTAAAAATGTGTCAGCTGAAGGCAGGAGAACTCGCTCTGAGTCTGATACTTTTGGGAGATGGAAATGACAACACAGACTGATTACTTAACAAGTACACATTACAAATAATTTAAACTAGTTTTAAAACAACTAGCTATGACAGCACTGACTCTCACATAGTTAAACTGCGTGTCAAATGCACCAAAATCCACAGCGAGTTAAATTTTCAATCAAACACTGAATATTGTAACATTCTAGGTGAATCAACTAAGAGGATACAGACTTTTTCAGACTTTTTTTTAGGTTTTTTTTTATAAGTATTAAGATAGTGATATGGAGTTTTGTATTTATCATCATTATTACTGGTAGCACCTAGAGTAAGGCTAGCTGAAAAGTTTTCAATGCAATTACAACAAAAGCTGTCTTGTTTAGACAGGCTTCACTGCATCAACACAAATGTTGTAGTTGTGGCAGTGCAAGACAAGAAACAAACTGTTTAGCAAGATGTAATCCCCTGAAATAGGCTGCTACTTGGTTTATTTAACTGGTCCCCATCCAGTACCTAACTATTTTAGGTAGAATATCAAGCTGCAAGTAGGACTTCTATGTCAAATTTGTCTATTTTTGCCTACGTCATAGGCACTAGAAAGAAAAACGCCCTTGTGACATCTAAATACTTAAACCAAAGTTCCTTACGTAAGATACTAACTCTAAGTACTTCTCTGCAAGCGCGCAGGCAGGGAAGCGAGGCAGCAGGAACAGCACCATGCACCGGGCACCATTGCTCCCTGCCAGCGAGGCAGAGAACAAAGCTTCTGCTGGCCGAGCTGCCCTCCATGGCACGGTGAGAGCCCCTGGTGCACAGCACCAAGCCTGAGGAGGGCTTGGTCTCACCCCTGTAGAAACCCTGCAGGGCCACCGCAAGATGACCACCACCTTTACCATCAACACCTCCAGCAACTAGCAAATCCCCACTGTGAAACACCCCCAAGAAAACTCTCTACTAATCTTAACATTAAAGATAAATGCATACAAATCAATCTAAGATTCTGCAAGCAATAATGCCTACAAATCTGAAGACATTGGTGTTGGGGTTTTTTTCCATTTATAAATTCTGTTCACAATGTCGTGTCATTGGAAGCAAACATTTAATCAAGAAGCGTGCCAAACTGAAGTTTTGTTTACAGGTAAATATTTTCCTTGGTCAAATTGAAATTTTCTATCCTGATCTGTATCACTTAAGCTAAATTCTAGCCCAGGTTTAATTTGATACCTAAAATTTTCCTGAAGGGATGTGTTATGACATAAGCCCTTGTCTTAGCTTTAGTTATAACCAGCTAATTAAATACAAGTAGGAAAAAAAAAGAAGGCATCCCTACTGACATCAAACAAGCTTTTTTAAAAATCTAATTAAGCTGCGCATCAGCACTGATATCCCATATGTTAAAAGGGAGTACTAGTTCCTCCACTACAGAATTAGAATTTATTTTTAGCTTTGGCAAGAACTGAGCAACTGGATGTATGTACAATGATACCTGTGCACAGAACAAGTCAAAATTAAAGAGAAGGTAGAGAAGTTCCTATAGAAAAGGATATCACTATAGGACCATAGGATTGCTGAAGGCCCTCAAGGCAAGGAGCTCTCAAGGATGAGGTTAGAAATTTCGTATGAACAAAGCACTTGTTGATTCTCCATCATAGGAGCTTCTTATCACTGTGAGTTTACTTGCAAGTAAACACACATTGCTCAGAAAACTTTATATAAAGGTATATTAGGTCTAATAACATAAGCAGGAATCAAGCTTTAAATCAGCAGAACACATTACACTGCTAAGACTATCCAAAGTCACATTTTCTTTTAATTATAAATGCTGTCTTTAAGTCTTTTTCAGCAAAACCCTCAGTTCTACACCAAGATTTTACTCAAAATTATTTTCTAAAATGCAGAAAAAAATTAAAGCAGAACATACGCATTGAGGAAAGAATGTATTCCGTGCACCTTGTTTTGCTGGATTACTAGACAAATCTCAAAGGTAAGTCCGTCACGCCATGCTATCTTCCAAAATCAAAGATGCCTCAAGCTCAAGTCTGAGAGGCTGCTATTTTTTATAGACGATCAGACACTCTTGCTAAAAGCCACTGAAGACAACAGATACGTCTTAACACAAGCCTGTACTCATCAGTAACACAGTCGCAACTTGTAGCTATAAAAATTGTTGCTCTTGCGAATTTTGTTCTGAAGATAATCAGCTGAACATTAGCCCTTCTTCTTTAAAGTAAAAATCCTTGCAAGCCTGCGAAAGACTGTATGAAGCACTTGTAATTTGAAAGTATTCAATCTACCCTCCCTGTTTCCCGAGGGTTGCAACATCTTGAATTCTAAACCGAATGCTTTGAATTCTGACGCAGATAAAGCACAGCACATTGCTCACTTTAAGGAAGTACGTTGCAGCAAAGTCATTCCTTTCTGCCACTAAACACACATAAAAATCTGTGTGTTAAATACCACCCCTTGATTTTGTTTTTTTGCTGTTGTTTTTTGTTTGGAGTTTTTTAAGCCAGCTTTCCTGCTGCCCATGCCGGTTTAGGGCAGAAGGCACACTTCTCTGTGCAGGATGCTGTGCTTTTTACCAAACCCGCACGCCGTGCATCAGCAAACAAAGAATCGCTGTTCTGCGATTTCATTCGCAGGAACACCTTCCCCACCGCACACAGGAGCCACCCGCTTCATCTGGGATGAGATTTGTCGGTGGGGGCTATTGGTTCGTTGGTCTTTTTAAGACTTCACTCACAATACTTTTGGTTGATGCAGCTAGAATGCTGCTATTCATTACCTGACTTGCGCTCGGGAGAGGCTAGGTTAATAGCAGCCGTTTAAAGAAAGAAAGTGTCTTTAAGTATTTCAATTTTAGTACAAATAAAGCGGGGAGGGGAGGTCGTAGCTCCGCAGGTCAAGCGCCCGGGCTGAGCCCACCGAGCCGCCCCGTCGGAGTCGCCGATGAACGACCCTCTGCTGCCGCCTGACGGGCCGGGGCTTCCCCGCGCTCCGCCCTGCCTAAACCCGGGGGGTCAAAGCGAAAGCCTGGGCACCAGCAGCAGCTCTCGTCCCCAGGGCTGCCAAGGGGGCTCTCGCACAGCCCCCCCGCCGCGGGCCGGGGACCCCCCCCACCTGCCGAGGAGGCACGGAGCGCCCACGGGAGCCGCCACGCCGGGGGCCGCCTGCCCTGCCAGCGTCCGCTTAGCATCGTCACCTTCCAGTCGTTTTCTCTGCTGTCCGCATACATCAACATCATAATTAATTAAAAAAAAAAATTTAAATTTCTCAAGGTTAGGATGTTGCGGGGCAGCGAGCCGCCTCAGCCCGAGTACGCACACCTTGCCTGCCGCGGCTGCGGGCGGCAACATTCGCTTAAACCACACAGAGAGATATTTACCCCAGTATTTACTTTACAGATCTCCCTTTCCCCGCTGCAGGGAAGGGGGCCGCTGAACGCAGGGCGCCGGAGGGCACCCCCGGGGACCCCCCATGCGCGCTGCGCGGCGGCCGCCGGCACCTTACCCGTGCAGAAGCTGACGAGCGCCGAGGGGTCGCAGGCTGCGGCCAGGCAGGGCAGGCTGCCGTCCTTGCTGCCGTCCATGCCCGCCCCCGCCGCCCTCCCGGCCGGCCTCAGGGCGAGCCCCCGCGCCCCGGACGGGCCGGCATGCCGCGGGCTCCCAGCGGCCGCTCCCAGGCCACAGAGCGGGGCGGGAGGCGGCCGGTCCCCGCTGCCGCTGCCTCCCCGCAGCCCCGGGCAGAGCGAGCGGCTCCGGGGGTGGGACGGGGACAGACCGCGGCGGCCGCCGCAGGGAGGGGCCAGCCCTCAGACGTCACCCGCCCCTCCAGCGCCGCCGCCACACGGCCCCGCCGCCGTGGCTGAGGGGGAGCGGAGCTCCCCGGCCCGCTCCCCAGCGGGAAACCGGCGGCTGCTCCCGCACCCCGCCCCGTCGCCCCGCGGCCGCTGCCCCAGCTCCCGCACTCCCCGTCGGAAGCCACCAGCCCGCGCACGCGCTGAGCCCGAAGAGCCACCACAAGCGACGAACGAAAAGGACTCGTCCGTACGGGGCAGGCCGGGACAAAGCGCCCCCGGGACCGTCCGTGTGCCCGACGCCCACCGACCCCTCGGCGGGCCAGGCCCGACGTGAGAAGTTCACACGGGGGGGGAGGAAGCAGAAGGGGCGGCTGGCCCCGTAGCATTGCATCTGAATATTTTTCATATGACATCTTTCGAGCAAGCCATGACATCACTGGCAGCACACTCACAACCCATTCTATTAAAACGAAACAAAACACGGCAGCTTAAAAGCAGCAGATTTGCAAAGCGAGGGTTCTGCTCACCACACGGGCACGCGTAGCACACACGTTACCGTCTGCTTCGCACCATCACGACTCTGTCTGCCTTGCAAGACGAAGCACAGCCAGATGAGAACTAATGAATGCAACATGTGTTCATTCTTTTGGTAGCCCTGCCTGAAGCCAATTGGCAGAATGACTACAGCAAGATAAATGTCAAAACAAAACTATTTGTGAATATGTACTGCATAGATTTTGCTTCTTCTATCATACTTCAAATAGTTTATTATCTTCAAGCTTTGCAAGCGTATTAAATGACTCTGGATTAAAGTTTTGATTTCCAGACAACAGTGGGATAGTAAAAAAACCAAACAAACAAAAAAAAAAACCAACCAACCCCACGCACACATCCCACACAGAGGGCAAATCCATGCCTCCATTTAAAAAATGAGGGGCAGCCCTTTCTGACACATCACAAAGACTTGATAAGAAGGTTCATAACACCACATGTAGTTAAGACAGCACACAATGGGTTTTGTGTGTTTTCCCCAGAATTACCAGCCTATTGTGATTTCAGGAGTATCTTCCTTTATCGGCAGTCCCTGACATGCTGGAGGAATCGACCTCTGCAGTGATTTTTTTTTTTTTTAAAAAAAAAAAAAGGCAGGCAGTCAGCTGGAGCCAGCTCTGCAGTATGAGGCCTGCCAGCCAACTACCATGGTTAATAAAAGGAAGGGACTGAGAAACTGAATGGTGCAAGACGATAAAGGGTAAAACGAAAGGGCAGACAATTAAGGAAAGGGCCCTAATGAAACCATGTGCCTCAACACGCAGCCATGGCACTAGGATTGACCAAGAACTCATGCTTCCAACTTGTCCCTGCCACTACCTTGCATCACATCATCAGATTAAACAATCTTCATTGCAAGGAGAAACACAGAGTCTCATCTTCGGTGGGTTGGGCACACAGGATTGTTTCACATGCACAGACATACTATTTGGTATCCCTTCAAATTCAACATCCTTCCTAACACAACTATGAAGTCTTGAAAGAAAATGTGGGCAAAAATCTGCCATGAGGCCAAACATACATTGTACGTGCTGGTAAAGACCCAGCACAGAGCGCAGAAAGAGGCTTGATTTGCAATTTTAAGTGGCCGTTAGTGCTCCCAACAATGACAGATTACATAGAACTGGCAAGAAGCATCACTTTTTTAAATACCATGTATTTAAAAAAAGATTGGGATCCCCTACTGGACTAAAAAGATATGAAATACTGGTATTTCCAGGTACCTATGGCTCTAACTTTTATCTCTAAAGGATTTCCTCAGCGTGGGGCGGGGGGAATGTTGCACTAGGGCAGTATTTTAAACAGAGCTTAATGCCTGCTGAGGCAGAAGGAACTAAAGCAAATGTTAGAGCACCTTCAGAGCGATCCTCTGAATGTCAGCGTTTGAAATAAGATTTCAGATGGTGCACTGTATACAATTCACCCTGAAAACAGAAGAAGCAATCTCAATCCACCCATCACCTGTTCCCCGCTGGACTGAGGACTTGGATCAAAATTTCTTCATTTGCCTTTAGATGTCTCATGAAAGCCTTAACTCTTCATTAGGATTTTGCACTCCCCTAGCTCTGGCCCATACCTATCCTTCTAAGTAATCTATCTTCAACAGCTGTCTACCCTAACCTTTGCAGGCTTAAATACCATCTCAAGCTCCTCCTCCCTGCTGTTCTTTAACATGAATGGTGGGGGGTGAGGAGATACTCTTTTTAGATATTTTAAGGTAGGCACAAACGATGAAAGCATTACTTAAAATATGGCATAGACCAAAATGAAACACATATGACATAGGAAAGTAACCTTTGCCTAGAAAAAAACCTCTCAGGATATTGGAGGTGCAAAGTACCGTGTTACACCATGAAGAAACCACCCTTTTCAATCTGACAGAATAAACCAAAGATCAGCAACACAGCTCTGCACATTGCGCAAGTACAGAGTCGTTTGTTGTTTGTTTGTCCTCAACATACAGCTATTTAGGAACATTATTACACAGCTCTGGTAAGAATAGCGGATGTCTCAAAGACCGCGGCAGCATGTCAGATTATAAACCTAAATCATTTTAGACACGCTTCAGGCTTTCACGCACCGAAAACCACTCCAACCCACCTGTTCTTCAGAGGTGGGAGCAAACTGTTCCTCCAGCTTTTGAAGAGAGACATAGGAGGGCACGAACTCTTTGGAGTCATCACTTTGACATAAGGAGGAGGAAGAAGCAGGTCCCCTCCCCTGCCCCATAACCCAGCCACTGCCTTCCAGTGACCCAGAGCCAGCTAAGGAAACTGGGGGTGGGGGTGTGTGTGGCACCAAAGCCACCACAGCCCCAGCCACACAGACTGCAGAACAGACACCTTTAGTAATTAAAAAGAGGAAGATTATTTACTGAGTTTCCTTGGCAGTTACTAAGAAAACATCTGCAGTTAACATGAAATGTGGAAATTGGTTTTCACAGAACCAGGGTCTCTTCATGTCCTTCAACTTCAGGATCCAAGAGCTGCTGCACGAGGCAATCTCATTGTTACCTTCCCTCCAAAGGATTACTGGGAACTCCCCCTACCCACCTTTCCTTCAGAAAACCTGTAGCTGCAACTGTACCTAAACAATATGAAGTGATAACTACTGAGACCAGTTCAGTGACTGTCTTGCTGTTGAACTGCAAGAGGGCAGCACTAGTTAATTTTGTTTCTTCATATGTATACGAAGAAATCAATCGTGTTTCCACTGGCAAACAATCCTTCAATTATTTTGCTTTTTCCTTCCTGAAAAGGAGCTGCAGCAATGTTTCAGTTGGCAATTAACCCCATCACTGTTCAGCAGCTGCATGCATCTCTGTTCCAGTATTACCTTCACCCCACGGAAAAGAGAGAATAACAATGATTTCTTTAATAATTACCCAATTCCTAAAGATTTTAAGCCTTCTATTCCTTCTTCCTTAGAAAGGAGGAAAAAAATTTCCTTTCTGAAACCAGACTGTTTAAAACCACATCTAATCTGCACTCACCTAACTAGTGCAACAGATCAGAACCATCTCATCAGATGAGCCAAAAGTAAATTAAGCAGTTTTAAAATACACGCTTTGGTCAAGAACGTTCATTGCGTCAGGCCTGCTCCCAGCCAGACTTGCGAGGTGTACCGAGGTTAGTGAAGGACAAGGACAGCCCTGCAGGATCCAGCGCTCCCATTAACACCCGTGGGATGCAGCAGACTCTGCTCACTCCTCCTCTTCACTCCAGGTGCTGGCACTGTAATAAAACCTATTAAAGTCCCCTTCTCTGAAGCATTAATACCAAGAGTGACGGAAGGCAGGACCTTTGGCTATGATTAAGGTCACTTATAGTTGGCATATGGCAGCGCTACTGCTAAAATAAGCATCCCTGCCCTTCTCCCGCATCCCTCCCATCCTCATCCTGCTCCTGGCACTGGCACAACAGCTCGCGGGGCTGCACGGGGAAGCACACTGGGAAACCGAACAGCATGCAAACTAACGCGAACCAAGCACCAAAACAAGAAAACTCACCCGGCCAGTCATATGGCATATGGCACAATGAACCCTGTTGCAGCAGCAGGGAGGTGGCAGCACCCTTTGGAAAGAGCAGTGGGAACTGAGCCTGTCAACAGCAGCTCTGCCTGTGGATGACTTAAGGTGATTGGGAAACAGCTGCAGTTGTAAAGCATGTTTCATTGCCAGAAAACTGAGTGAAACAAGAACTGACACAGAAGAGAGTGAAATTCCCGAGGGAGCAGTGCCAGGGCAGGACATGGCGGGCAGCACAGAGTGGTGCCAGAGACCATTCCCTTGTCACCCCCTCCCAGACTCTAAACTGAGCTTCATCCTACAGGCATTTTTCTCAAACAGAGAGCATGCAGAAAACATGAGAAACAGGTGTACCCAGGTCTTAAAAGTTGTCCCGAGGCTGTTCTCCACAACTCAGCCATACCCACGTCCACGCGGTCAACTTAATCCATGTGGATTAAGCTGGTCTGTCTTAATCTAGATGGTTAGGAACACCTTTCAGCTTCCACACTCTGCAAATGTCAGCAGAACCCAAATCTTCCACCTGAGGGGTGGGGTGATCATCTCCATTTGTGACCACGCAGCATAAACATAATTTCTCTGATTTAAATATCATCTAGTACACGCAAATGTGATGTAGCCTCAGATCTTCAACTATTACAACAATTCAGAGTTTGACCTTATTAAAAGATCGTTTGCAGCCACACAGTTCTGTCATACTATCCCAGGAAAGGGATCTGAATCGGGAAAATATTTTTCTCCCCAAAACCACACTGCCTAACTCGAAAAAGAAAACCCCCACACAATACAAAGCCCTCCAAACGCACACACGTATTTTAAGAATAACCACCTGAATATCTATTTTTGTCAGGTGGGTTTTCTACTGCATCAGCTGCACAACACGACGGAGATGGAAGCAGACCGACGCAGAGGGTAGGACGGGTGGCAATGTTTTAAGGCTGGTATTTCACTGAGCATAACCTCAAACCACAGCTGTAGCATGCCTTCCGCTGCCTGCTTGGAGCACTTGCACAGCAGGCTGCTTGCAGCTGCTTTCCTGCCTACCCATCAAGCGCAATACAGAACCAGCCAGCAAACAAGATGAAAACACATCAAGTCTAAAACACAGCCACGAAAAGCTTTCTCCCACAAATTTTAATTTGGCTTTATGCTCCAGGCTACAGCCCAGAACATGGATTCTATATGGTAGCCCATGAAAACGTGCAACCTAGACTCTTCCTTTCCCCAGGGGCAAAAGGGCAGCATCCTCCTTGAGAGGTGCAGTCTGTATTTTTGCAGAGATAATCACAGTTTCGTCTCTGGTCAAGAACCTATGCTGATTTAACGACACAAGTTCTACACAAGTGATTTTTAAAACTACAGGTAAATTGTACAAGGCTGTTAAATATGAAGCATTTATGCTTCCTGAAAATATTCAGCAAAAGTTTAATTCTTCATAAAGACAACTGACTGGTAGTCTTAGTCAAACCAAAGCTATGGTTATGGGCTAGCTATAGTTAAGTGACCACTGTCCGACCATTTAGCTCATGCCAACAGAAAGGAAAACATTGCTTTTGCCACGCAGAAATGGGGAAACAGCAGTGGACAGACCAACTGCAAAAGTGTTTTCTAACACAGCTTTTTCAAAATTAAGTATCTACTTCTATAAATGCTTAAATGTTTTTCTTCCATATCAAAACATCTCCAAATGTTGGCTGTTTCCACTAACATTGATGCAATGCAGTTTATTTTTCACTACTTTTGAAGTGTAAAAAAAACAACAGGATTTGAAAGAGCCCACTATTTATGACAGACACCAGACATTTACTATCCACTTAGAGATGGTGAGGAAGTAGAAAAGCCTTTATGAAAACACTACCGACAAAAAGGGCAATCCTTCACACAAAACTAAATCTTACTGAGGATGTCCAGCACGAGATTTGCAGATGACACTGAGGGCTTGCACAGCAGGTGACGGGCTCAGCACCACGCTGGGATGGCGCAATCCTTGCTGTGCATAGAAAGCTACCCTTTGGGCAGCAGGTAGGGATGGGAAATGCATCCCGGGGTGGCTCAGACATAAGCATGCATCTTCATATGGCACGTAAATGAGGAACAAAAGCCACAGATGCTAGTCTGGCTTGATCTAGATGGTTAGGAACACCTTTCAGCTTCCACACTCTGCATATGTCAGCAGAACCCAAATCTTCCACCTGAGGGGTGGGGTCATCATCTCCATTTGTGACCATGCAGCATAAACACAATACCTCTGATTTAAATATCATCTAGTACATGCAAATGTGATGTAGTCTCAGATCTTCAACTATTACAATTTTTTGTTTGACCTTATGAGAAGATCACTTGCAGCCACATAGTTTTGACATATTATGTATAACAGCTGTACAGTCCATAAATTAATTACCCTTCTGATGGCACAGACTACTACACAAATCGGTTTAAAAGGAATCTGTACAGGCAGCTTTATATCCATGTCATTCCTTTGAATTTAGCTGACAGCAGATTTGGTACTCTCAGTAAAATGGGTCACAATAATAAACATCATGATTTATTTACAAATACAGGATTGAACTGTTGTGAAATCCTCAGGCAGGGCTTATGACAATGCTGCTGGAAGAACAGAAGAGATATACACGTATTTTTTACAAAAAGGCAAATATGGAAACTCCTGGTTTCTTCTCTTGTTTTTCAGTAGTACTCTCAGTATTGTATTTCAGCTGTACTTTAAAAATTGGTGAATATACAATGGGAAGAACATGCCACACTAATTCCATTAATTGTTTGATAAAAAAAATTGTCAATAGAAGGAACCAGCTTAGTTCATAACAAAGGGGTCAAGAGATCTTTCAACTAAGTCAACAAATAAAATCTGCCAGACTAGAAGTGAGGCTTACTTGAAAGTCCGAATAATAAAATTAAGTAGTGATTTCCAATTTATTCTTTCTGCGGGATTGTTGCAAACCCTGCTACAATGATGCCAACATTACCTTTGTGTGCAAAACCTGCTACCATGGTGCAAACCCTGCTACAAAAACCTGCCCTAGCTGATACCTTTGACAGCCTCTCTGGAGAAAAGCCAAGAGGACAGTAAGAGACAACAAACAACCCACCACTTCAATTGTAGCTTTTTCACAGGTCAAGACAAGGGGTCAGCTTTTGACTACAGAACTGTGTGGTGGTGCTGCCAAAAAACCGTTCTACAGCTCAGGGAGAATAATTTCTTCCTCTGGATCATCAATCCTGTTATCGCAGCTAAAGGCCCGAGCAAAGAACAAAAAGGCTAATTAGAGAGAAGGAGGAGAGGGGGACCTGAGGGGTGCCAGGGGTCTGGCTGAACAGAGGGGCTGCGCGGCAGTGCTGTACGCAAGGACCCACCATGCCATGGGGGAAAAACACCACACATGGAAAATGGGGATGGTCCTTGGTGGCTTTAAGAAACGCAGTTTTATTTTTCAGGAATCCAGCTTACCAAAGCTTCAGAGCCCTACTAAAGGTCAGAAGCGGCAGGAATTTGATGGTATCATATTATATGTATGAGGCGTTTTCATACACTGCAACACCACCAGCCTGAGGGGCTGGGGATCATTACAGCAGTGTGTGATCAAGCTCTCTACGCCCTTACTTCACCACAAGAAGCTTCTGTACTCCAGATATACCTAGCCATCTTCAGTAAGAGCCGGAAAACAAGAGAAGAACCCAAAACATACTGAAGTCATGACTTCAACAGCCTCAAATGAAGAGTTTACCTATCTGTTCCTTGACAAGGATGAATGTCCATGATCTAAGTGAATAAAATACCAGGGATGGTGGGACTACAAGGAAAAGCAACTTCTTCACTAGCAGAAGAGACAACGGTACTGACTGTACTAAGCTCCTCAGGCATTAGGATAAGGAACAATCTGTATACTTGCATAGGAAGCGAATGGAAAGAATGAAAACTATTTCCCCACCTCCACCTTTTTTCTGAAACACAGACTACGGCCACGTTTGTATTTTTCTTAATACCAGAAGGTATCCCCGATCCATGAAGTCAGTAGGTTTCATGTAACTAACTGCTTACGTGCAAGTTTGCATGATCAAGACAGATACAACCACAATTGCACCATAGGATTTTTAGATAGAAACTTGACAAACACCTTTACACATTGCTTTTTTAAACCCAGGGTTTGCAGATGCTTTTTGTGTGTCTTTCTTTATAACACAAAGTTCTAACCTACAGACAACCTGAACATAAAACTTATTAGAATTACATATTCCCTATGAAATGGGCTGTAAACACTTTTTCTCATATCAACTTGTATGATGCTTAAAGCACTCCACAAAGCCAAAAGGATTACAGAATTGTAAATGCACATGGCTACACAGCTTTTAAATTATGGCCGTAATAAAGCATCACTGTATTTACAGTCTATGTTCTTCTCTCCATATTTTTAAAGTTAGTGACACTTGATCTCAAGACAGTCTTAAAACATAAACGATGTCCTAATCTTAGCTAAGTGCTCTAAATTAGAGAAAAAAATGTATTTTTTTTTTATATATCATGTATACATAGGTTACATCTGACCACTGAAATACTCGGTCCAGTATACAAACTCCCCAAAAACCACATTCCTCCTTTTTCTATCCCCAAGCCAAAATAATTTATTGCGTGTGTACAAAACTTCTGTCAAAACAAAGTCTCAGAAGACAAAACATAACAGTGATTTATTTATCAGTAACTTTGTAATCGACACAGGAGCTTACAGGACATTGAGCAGCTGACAATATTACAATTTCAGTGTAAGTTTTATTTAGAAGAAACTTTTTGCCTGCTACCTCTATAAACAGGAAGACTCAGCTATTTCCTTCAACCAAGTGCTGGAGACTTACTAACATAACACAGCCCACAGCAAAGCGTACTTGAAAGTAACAAACCTGTAATGCTGGACATTTTATTATATTTCTCCATTGGCTATATTTACAGCATTAATATGCTTTTTTTTTTTTTTTCTATTTTCAACATTAATGATAGCTTCTACAGGAAAGCACACACTACCAAATCATATTGCAGGACACCAGAATGAAAGGAACAGTATTAAGCAGCAATGAGAAGACAGGCTAAAATACCAAAGAAAAGAAAATTCCAGTCCCTTTTCTGAAGTTTTCACTAGATGTTGTGTGTTTCTTTAGGTATAATTTGAGGATGCTTTCAGTTTGCAAGGTAACAGATTTGAAGCAACCTTAAGAGTCACCATCCCAGTAAAAATACAGTTTTTCACTCATCTGTCAAATTGCTCAATATTCTGCCACTCTATATGGAAATAAAGTGTAAAATTACACTACAGCAATCAGGACTTAATGAATTGTTGCAAGTCACTTGTGCAGCTTTCCTATACTTGAATAGCTAGGTTATTTACATTTTAACAGAAAACATACTTGTGTGTATCTCAAAATTCTCAAAAGAACTGCTTTGCATTTTCCACCCCCGTGTCATTACACACCACCTTGTTGAAAACTGCCTATCAATCTGCAAGGTGGCTCATAAGGAGGCAGCTCCTTTAAAACAAAGTCAAGAGAGAGCAGTTGTAGACTACAAACTACTATACTTCGTAACTTTCAAGATTTTCTTAACAGAGGATTGATACCTCAGTATTTTTCTTTGGTAGTCTCTTGACAGAAGTCAAATCACTCATTCTGTTTCACCAAAGGAGGATGATTTGATTTAATGAGTGATTTATCTGATGGGTAATAAGGCAACTGATTTTGTCTACTTCATCGCTGTTACCTTCCATTAAGGCAAGTTACAGGTTTGAAAGCATATCTGCAATCAGAGGAAATCAGTTTGTTCTTGCAGCCTCCTCAAAACCCATGGAGGATATGTGCATTGGAGGGAGGTGGGGAGAAGTGGAGAGAAGATTAAATTAAACAACAATCTGGAGGAAGCATTGTGCTGTTTTCTCTCTTCACTGATGAGATCTACGGCATTAAAATCAACTTGAATGAAGACTGCTTATTTGCATTGTCTCCTTCCTTTTCTCATATAAAAATCAATTGCTATCCTTAGGCAGGTTATACATTGCAAGGAACAAACCAGCAAAACAACAAACTGAATCTGCAATCCAATTCTGATCGTCCACTCCGAGAGCCATACTAAATGGTCCAGAGGCAGACTGCATCTGAGACCACTGAGCACGGGCATCACGTGTCAAAGTCAACGTGATGAGCATTTGGCATACAGAAAACATGCACTTTAAAGAAAAAAAAAACCCAAAAACCAACAACAAAACAAACAAAAAAACCCACCTGCATGAATCTGTAGTGGCAATTATTTTTACACATTAATTAGCTGTTTATTTCAGTGAAGTCCTCCACTCGACAAGAACACATTACTGATTTTCAAACCCAGAGCCACAGCTCAGGCTGTCTGTACCACACACACACATGTATGTGGTGTGGAGCACCTTAATGCAGGTGGAGAGAGCACGGTGGCTTTTCAGTACAGGTCCACTCTTCTACAGACCGAATGGAGCCTGGCACCGGCTGCAGGAACAAGTCCAACCATCCCTGAAAACACGCCACAAAACACTTGCAGATAACTGCTTTCAAGGTACCTCTCCTTCAGTAAAAGGATTAGAGTGGAAACAACCCCTACCTGGCATGCACCTCTTGAGTCAGTTCCGTTTAGATCATTAGCAAATTAGCAGTTTAAACTAGATTCACTATAGGAAGATTTGATAAGAAATTTCTGAATCCTGCTGCACAATTTTGCAGAGAGTTTGCCTGGCAGCTGTGGCACAGGACAGATGGGGGACACAGCTCTGAACACAGAGCATCCTTCAGTGAGGTGCTGAACAGGCTAAAAATCAGTGAGAAGCTCCAGTTACCTACAAAGGGAATCCAGACTCACCTCAAGACTGCTATATCCTATACCCTGATAGAATTTAACATAACATGGCAATTCCAACAAATCATTAACACAAGGCATCCCTGTAGACAAAAGTCTTTTAAAAAACAGTATTTAATAAAACCATACCTAAACAGCATTTAGACAACTTGGGTTATATTAGTAAATATTATATGATACTGTCATTCCTTCTTTTATAGCATCATGTTCCCTATGACTATCAGAGCTACTTTTGTAAAAAAGAATGGCTATTAATATTACTCCATCTGTTGAATTTTAGATTTAAATTTTAATTGTAAATTATACAAGTACTGTTATTTCTCATACTTCTTTTTCTAGAAAAGAAAAATGTTTAATGAATTCATAAAGATGACAAAATAAAAATATGGGGACTTAATAGAATTCCATAGAAAAAAAACTGCTTTAGAATAACCCATGAAGTATGACCAGCACAGGTTTTATTGACTTTCTTCTTCACCACATAAATTCCACTAATGTGTACTAAGATACTAGGTAAGTGGCCTATGTACTAAAATTATTTTGTGTTATACAGTAATACATTAAGGAAAGTTTTGCTTCCTAGTAGACTGTAAACCTGAAAATTGGCCCACATCAATTAATTCATTAATTCATTCATAGCTACTACTAGAGACATTTTCCTTAGAAAGAAAGTGTTACTGATATGTCATTTACATTTTAGCTCTATCTGAAATAGAAAAGGTACAATGGTACAACTGAAGTCTGAAATATAAATATCCTTATAGCTAATAACAGAAAGTCATCTTTTCCCCCTATAGGTTGTTGCCCCTATACTGTTGTAGACTCCATCCCTCATGTTAGGGAATAATATGAAATAACTCCTAGAGCAAGGCATTCCATTTTTCAGTGGGTTTTGGGGTTTTTTTTCCCAAATGTTCCATTGCTTTGAGTTTCTTTATGATCTAGCCTAAGCAGTGAGTGTACCACCTACACAAAGCATTAACTTACTCCAAGCCTTCTGCTGGCTTAACAGAACGTGACAGAGGTAGAGGAGAATCAGTGTTTCAAGCTCACCCAAACTGAGCACAGCTGACATAACACACCGATGCATCGGCTTCTCTGGATTTGCTTTTGAAATGATCCAATGTTTCCAGAGGAAGGGGAGGGGAGGAATATCAACCTCCTGGGAGGGGGGCAGTTTATTCCACAATTGCAAAAATATTTTTCAACATACAGGGTAGCCGGAGCAGAGTGAAGCCCCCCCCAAAACGTGAGGTTTTCTGCTGGGCAGAGCCACTAGATAACAGGATCTGTTCAGCGAGAAGGCAGCTTGGAACAGAACAGCTAGAAACAGTGTCAGTTTAAATTAGATGCTTGTTTAAACCGTATGGTATATGACAGGTATCTGCCATATCCAAGGTTTTTTTATAATTTATGAAGCAGATCTTAAATACAAGACCAACCTCAGAATACTGAATTACTGTGGAGTGGGGGAAAGGAGGGAGAGAAGGGAGGATTATTTTGGTCATCCTCTGTTTGTTAATCCAGGATATTTTTTCCCTTAAAACTGTATCCCTGTGAAGCCTGATTTTCATGCTTTTTCCTTTTGCAGCTTTGAGGGCTGCTAACTTCCCAGCTTTATTTAACAAACACAGAAATCCTCTTCCTTGTACTGAACAGCTCTCAAGAGCAGCTTTAAAGAAAACCAAAACTTTTGAAACATTCACAACGAAGTCATATCCATCAGCAACAGAGGCTGATGATGTAAAAAACCCCACGTCAGGAGCTCTACATGGCCCCCTCTACTAGCAGGATTGCTGGAGTTCACTCCCTGAACACGCAGCCCTTGGTAACACTCACTTCACTTCGGCTCACGTGAACATACACAACAGAAATGAACAAAGCCTCTTATTTTTATGGGTCATATCGGGCGTTCCAACATGTGCTGATTGTATCTTCTACAAACAAAGTCAGGATTTAATTGCACTGGAGCATTAAGCAGAGAGCCTCTAAAACTCTTTTCTATTTAGCCTATTGAAACTGCAAGTGGCTGTATCAGAAAGGACTGGAGTGTGTGCCGTTCTGCAAAGTAACATATATGGGCAGGTACACTTGCAAAGTAATTTCAAAACACAGAACTGATAAGGAAGAATTATGAGTCTTTCTAACCTTCCCACAGATTAACACCACTTCAGGTGCCTAAAAAAAAATAACACATACCCTGCTCCAGGCATTGCTGACATTGCTGGATTACTCCCAGGACAGTTAGGAGGGGCTGCATATTAACAGCAAGTCCATATATCTGAATTATCAGTGCAAAATTCCTAAAGTTTCAGTTGAAACTAGACAAGACCTTAATTTTTTATTCTATTTGTTCTTCTAGATACGTGCCAAAATCTTGTGCCTGTTACAATTTTGTAATTCCTTTGTAGATCATGAAAACAAAGCAGTAAAGCATATTGACAAAAACAAACTCGTGACTTTTCTGCCTTAAGGAAACAGACAAATTTCAAATCCACTGGGAAATACAGCAAAGTGGTAACTTGTTAGCCATGCCCAACAACTCAGAGGTACACAGCGACACTGCAGATGCACAGAGTAAAAAGCAAAACACAAGCCACAGAAACACGGATCACCCCGCAAGCCCTCCTGTACTCTCCCAGTGACAGGACGGATTTCCCTACTCCAGCCAGCATTTTGTCTCCCGAACCTGGCACTGAACAGGGCCCTTCCTCAGGTGAACCCTTGGCTGCAATGCTTTTCTAGCTGACACAAGCCGCTTCCAGCTCTGTGACAGTGTGTCACATGCCAGCCCCAGTGTCGCCAGAGCCATGATGGTCTCCTGGGAGCACCATGGAAGGACGCACCACAAGCTCCCAGCAGCACTCACCCAAAGGGTATGTTTACAAATTCCTCCAGAAATTGCATTTAAATAATGCCACTGTAACAGTTTGCTCCTCTCTGTCGACATGCGTAAAGGTGGTGACTGCACAGCTTTGGGAGCAGAGGTGGTGTGAAACGGGCACATAGACACCATGCACCAAGAGAGAAACAATATACAGGGGACATTGGCAACGAGGGGAGAACAGAGGGCCAGCAAAATACCTTTATTTCCTTTAAATACTTCCTTTTATCCTGTTTTTGCTTTTCTTGCCTATTTAAAGCACGGACCGCTGATGACGGGGACCGTTCTGAGGCTCCCGTTGTGCTAAAAGAGGTGCTTCAATGTGTTATGAAAGGATATATTTTACTACTCAACCTAATGCGTCCTCTCGGTATTTCTGCTTAGAAACACACCATCTTAGCCCGCCAATTCTCACAACACACACAATTCCAGCTCCCTCTGAGCATCAAAAGGTCTGACAGAGATCTGAAATTTACACTTCATTCTACTACCCAACAGGGCCTTCATAATAGTGAAACCTACACCTGGATTAGCAAACGCCAGCAAGATTTCAAACGCGTATTTCTTGGTTTTCTCCCTTCTTCCTAGCCCAAAAGCAGAGCGCTGAAAGACCTGGAACTAACCCTTTGTTTGTCAAGGGGCAAATAAAAGATCTCAACACTTGGCAAGATTTGCACTTCCCCAAATAAAGACTTCCCTTCTTGACAAAGCAGGTCTTGGTTATAATAGTCCCTAGATCTCAACATGAATTCATCTTAAAAATAATCTGTTTACGGGGTTAAGCAGGTTCCCCGGTGACAGGAGCAAACAAGATCCCACCTGCACAGACACAGACAAATTGAAGTGGCCTTCAAGATTTAGCAGGCTTCCTTACGGAATCACGGCCCCGATGCACCTTATCCCCCCGCTGCAGGCACAGGCACATGCCCCCTCACTGGAAGGGGCACGGAGGAGCCCCGATCGCTGCCAGGGCAGTACGTGCGCGCTCCTCGGGAAGGGCTCCACTGCAGCAGATGAGGGGAGCTGGCACCACGGCAAGCCCCCCCACGTGGCAACCACCCACACTGAGCAACGAGCTCTGCTGGCTCGGTAGCACCTTGAACCACCCACAGCTCTGAAGCAACTTAACCCCAAATGTAGTTTGAAACAGCTGGCAAGTCCGATTTATTTGCGTATACGTGTCTGTGGGCACGCACGCACGCCCGGCTGCGAAGGCAGGTACGTAGCCGGCCCCTCAGAGCAGCTCGCTCAGGGTGGCAGAGGACAAGCTTAGCACTGAGGCAGCGGGCCGGCTGGAAAATGCAACTGAGTTTTAACAGGTGCTGTATCTGTTCAGGGATCATCAAGGAGAGGAAGGAAGTACTGTATTAAGTGAGGAGACAAAACTGTATTTATAAATGAGTAATTTCTGGGTTCAAGAGTTTTGAGACCCCTTCTCTGCTGTGAGTCAGTGGTCAAGGGGAGATGACACTAACATCTCTGTAAATCCTAGACAGAGTAACAGAGACCCTGTCTCAGCCTGCCCCTTCTGAATCACTCGGCCTCCTTCCCTGAATCTGATGGCACCAAATTAAAAACACATTCACTTGTTAAGAGAGCAGCAGCAACAATATGCCTGGGGCTACTTGACTGCGAAGGTCTACAGAGAAGAATCAAGCCTGGAATTGTCCACCAGCACAGACGATATTAGGTAGAAGCCCCAATAATTGACAACGCTGAACATTTTTCACATAGAAAATAATCTGAACAGTATTACTGCACTTGCTGCAAAGATAAACCATAGAGCATTACAGAGGTTGTTAGGCAGGATGTGTCCCATTTCCTCTTCCTCCTCATCGAAAACTAAACAACATAAATCACAACTAGTTATTTCAAATGTAATCAAACCCCGCCAGGCATCAGGACTCGCTAATGCTTTCCCTCTGCCCATCTCTCCTCACCACTTACTCAAAGAATAAAAGAAAAAAACAAAAAAATCCCACACCCTCTGCACACCCAGGCCTGCAGACCCACAAGTAACAGACCTGATGATGTCTTCCCTTTCTGGAGTAAGAAGTAAAGCTAAACAAAAACACCCACTCACCCAACAACAACAGAGGGGAAAAAAGTGAGAGAAAAGGGAAAAGAGAAAGCACATATACACACAGAACAAAGCCACAAAAAACCCAGCAAGCACAGAAGAGGGTCTCAGCATCTTTAATGAAGGCAACACTCAAATGGTACGCTAAGATATATAGCAGATCCAGACGTACATTTTAACCATTCAAAGCTTACATTATTTCACAGCACAATTAACATCTATCATGCCACTTTTAGAGAGGAACCAACAACAACTGCATATATAGTACACATACCTTCAAGCAGGTGCATTACTGTGCACAAAGAATTAGAAAGAAAAAAAGAAAAAAAAGAGTCAATTACTGGTATGATTAGACATTGTAGATGAGTCTTTCCATTCCTAAACATTTTCATAACCTAAAATTTCAATTAAAGGTAAATGGATCATGCCTGGAAAAAGAATTTTATGACTTCTTGTTTTTAGACAGCCACATTTCTTGTACAGCACTTAAAAATCTGCCAGAATTTCCCCTATAAATTGTTTCCAGCAATTTCAGCTCTCCCACACAGTCTTTGGTCCCAAAGTAACAGTCTCCTGCAGAAAAGTTTTTTTTAAACACACACAAAAATTAATTCAGCCACACATTTCTCTTGCATGATGGATCTCTTTCCACATTAAGATAACAACACTAGCACTGGAGTGTCCTGCCACAGCAGGCAATGAAGAGATTCAAAAGAAAATGTGTTGCCATATTGTGAAATACAGGAAGTAGATTAAGAGAGACATAACCTTTGAGAGGTTAGCCAGTACTTACACAGAGGCTAAAATTGCTGGGTAGGATAGTCAATGAGGGAGGAGGAAAAATAAAGGAAAAGGAATACTCAACACACACAAATCACCGGCGGATTCATCCATCCATCAAAACTGACGGATTCATCCATCCATCAAAACTGACTAGTGTAGAAAGACAGAGCAACTGACCGTATCAGTGAGTTTAAGAGCTCAACTTGCTATATGTTTTATTGCCAAGGAGGATCAGGCTGACTTCAGAATGCAGAGCTGGCTGCTGTGCAGCATGCTGGCAACACCGACCCTCTACACACCAACCGCAACTGCGGCACAGGCACCAAAGGCTGCAAGATATTCAAGCTGGATTTTTAAAAAATAAAATTAAAAAAATATATATAATGAGGAATCACTGTATACCAAAGAAGTGGTTAAGAAATAAAGAACAACTGAAATGTAACAGACTTTTGGCGATTATCACTTTGGAGAGCAACTGGGATCCTACAGAGATTTACACCTGAACACAGACGGTGGTCCACAGATTATCCCTCATAAAATGCTGACAAAAAGTGTGAACTCTTGGGAAACCAACATATTTTATTTAAAAAACCCCAAAAGAATAATAATTAAAAAAAAAAAAAACACAACAAAAAAAACCATGAATGTTAGCAACAACACAGACATGATAGCTGAAGGATTACTTTGGTCAACAGTCATCGTCAGTCACAGTTCTATAGGGATGCTGTCTCAGAGCCAGTTCATGCTTGGACAAGAGAGATGACCAGTCGCTCAAGCAATCACAAGCCAATCCTGACCACTTCCCATCACCTCCCAGGGAAATGTCAAACAACCTGGAATTTGGGAAGGGCAAAGCTCACAAAATGACTGGAATCTGTTAATGGGGCAAGATTTCAGAGGGTATCTGCACTCCAACTGAAACCCGTTTCCACTCAGGTGTGTTTTCCTAGTTAAAGAACAAAATATGGTGAACTCCAGACTACCTGGATGAATAAAAACCCGACCTGTAATGCTAAAAATAACCAGAAAACTTTTTTTCTACAAGCAGAAAAAAAGCTTAAGAAAGAAAAGCATGTTTCAGAGATTACAGGGTACAAACAGAAGAGTAAAACCAGCTAGGAGCTTGCTTGAGCTGAACCATGCAAGGAAATACTGGGGGCATCACTTTTACTGTGTACTGCAGCTTCAAAAGAGGGAGAGAAAGGCAGCTACCTACACACTGATTTTTAAGAGGATGTTTAGGAAAAGATAATCAGGAACAAATATCAATTGACGCAAAGTTTTTGCCTTCTATTTCAATAAAGGTAACAAAATGATACAGTGAAAACGAGGATAGGATAATGGTTATTACCACAGGTAGCGTGGAACAAAATCAGACCATTTACAACAAAGAAATAAGGGGATCTGGATCATCTCCACCTCCCAGCACTGAAATAATTGGCACACACAACAATGGCAGATACGCAAAACATCATTACAAGAGGGAGAGGGACAGGAAGTAGTTTGGGAGAGGAGGAAAAGCAATCTTGGCGCTACAAGTGCAGAAGTATGATCTTGATAATACAAGACCTGAGCAAAAGAAATCAAGGCAATGTAATCGAACAGTGAAATAAAAACAAAGCAAATTTGATTTTACCTGGATAATTTATTCCTAAAAAAAAGTATAATGCCATGAACTTAATCCAGAGTTAAAGCAAGAACTGATACGACATCTCATGGAATATCGAACGTACAGACCTATAACACTTTAAAAGATGGACAAAGATGGCTTAAAGACAGACAATAAAAAGGTAAGATAACCAATGACAAGGAAGTGGCTTCCTTATGTTTTGTGACATCAGGGCTATTAAACGAGTTATGCAATGACTATATGAAAAAGCAGGTATCCACTAATGACTTCTGGGAAATCAAAGTTTGGAGAATTCGCTGTTTGTGAAAGCATCTCAGAAATGAAAGAGTGTTTTGTGTTAGATGGAGCAACACAAATGCAATGGAATTTAAGCATATAAAGTGAAAAACAATTCTGAATAATGACTTCTGCTATGATCTGGGACCCATTAACAGGAGATAAAAGGGGAGAAGGGAGCTGTCAGAACATCAAAACATCACAGGATCATATTAGTCATTTAATAAGTGTTTGATACCAATGCTTTGCAGCATGCACAAGAAGAGAAGTATTTTTAGTAGAAAGCCAGGATCAATTAATTATATAAAGTGTTGGTAAACCCCTATCTGTAATATAGTTGCGGCTACTTAGTCTAAAGCAAAACAAAATCACAAACCTTTCCCCAAAACCAATTTAAGGGAAACAGGTGCAGGCTACTCAGAATGTACAGGATAGAGAAAATCCACCTTGTAAGGGAAGCTAAAGCACTCGGGATGCTCTAGCCTAGTAATTAAGTGTTGAAAGCAACACAGCTCTGTAGGTGTGTCTTTGCAAAGCAGGGCAGACCTCACAGGAAAAGGCAGGCTTGTGTAGGGGTGAAAAGCAAAGGCTGGTCCCAGTGCAAAGGGTGGCAGGTACTGGATGGGGCAGGTAAGGAGCAAAAACTGTTTCAAGACAGAACCTCAAACATTTGAGGAACAAAGGCAACCCAAGCCCTCCTGGCTCAAGGCTTCAGGTGTTCAATCTGACCAGTTTCCTAAGACACAGTTCAAAGGAGGTTCATGAATACGCCACACACTATATTATAATAATTTAAATTCTGCACTGATAGCTTCTGCTGATCATCTGAGACACAGAAAAAGAAAAATTCCAACAGCCCGCTGCCTGGCTCAGGAGTGGAAGGGCTCCCGCTGCCCCCAAGCAAGAGGTCTTACTTCAGCTGGGAAGTTGAAGGGCAAGCTGCACCTCAGTGTGAATATAAACTTCAGCAGGGTCTGCATGGCACCTCATTTGCATCTTTACTAGTGTTTGAGTGAATCTTTCCTGAGTCAGACTTCTGTAGTTTAGGTATGGTCTGTTCCCCCACTCAGCTAGACGTTCACATTTAATACATTCCCTGCTACAACAGGAAAAAAAAACAACGTGTATGATCTTTTTACTGTCTCCCTAGGGCACAACACAGTTTATTCACTCTTTAAGCCTTTTTACTAATGCTTTACATTTGTTAGAACACATAGGGAGAGGGAGAAACAGGCCCACCTAGATTTAAACTTTTCTTTTTTATATGACTGTTTGGGAAAATTGTCCCCTCCAGCCCTCCATTCCCAAGTCAGCTACACTTTAATAGTCCATTACAAGAAGAGAAACAAATCTCAATATTTACTTTCTGCTGAGCTGTCAGATAAACGCTGGGTCTATTTCTGTTCTATTCACATTCTCCCACAATTTCCATTACAAGGTATGCACTAAGCACTTTGACAAGAAGTTCCCCACTGCTAAAAATCTCAGTGCTAAAAGAAAAAGGATGTATTTATTTAGGTTTTAGTTTCAAACTGAAATAAGTTTTCAAAATTAAACTGGAATTCCCTCCAACATATCCTACCGCAAAGCGGGTTCATATAGTCACAAACTCTAGATATTGTAAACTTAATTTGAATCCCATTTCTCTGGCAATACCTTTGGTTTGTTTAACTGTTCTGGACTATAAAGAAAACCTACGCTTTTGGATTCATTTGCTTAGAAATGCCTCACAGCAACTTTTTTTGTCTTCCCAAGTCTGCCTGGCATCCAGCAAACAAGAATACCTGCACTGCCTGCAATATATAAAATACATTAGCATCTAAAATTAATTTTTAAAGATTAAATTGTAAAGATACGCATACATGCATGTTACTTGTTTTCATACTCTTGGTAAGGCAGGCATAAGGCCTAAAAAGGTTATCTGTATGACACTTCAATAGAAATCATACGCATGCCCAGAAATGACTGTTTTTCAGTAAATTTACATATTATCTTGCAGGTGCCATACCTCTAGTCTTACCTACTGGAAAGCACGCCAGCATTCTTCTGATGAACCAGCCATCCCTCTGCCCCCTCCTTTTGCCACTTTTGTTTTGCCATTTGGTTTGGTTGGGGATTTTTTAGTTCAGCTTGCCACACCCTATAATACTTTGGAGTAGCGAGCTTTGAAAAAAAAGCTACCTTCTTGAATATTTTTCAATAAATTACGCAATGGTAAGCTGTGAAAAACTGCCTGTAGTTGTCAAAAAGCAGCAGGCTACTGTCAAGTCCAAAGCAGTATGATGAACTACGAAAGCAGGAAAACGTACTTGATTTGTGTAACTGATTCTGATTTTATCCCTGCTCAATGGCAACTTTACAGTCAATAAAAGGGGGGGGGGGGGGGGGGGAGATAACAGAAAGGAAGAAAAGGAAAAGTTATATTAAGCCTACTTCAGCATTTTTTTATTTTCTCATTATTTTCTATGCATAAATGATGAGGTCTAAACCTCACTGAAAAGCCCTGGCAAGACTGGTGTATAAGAAAAGGTATTGCATGCATATAAGAACCTGAAACTACAGTCCTAGGGTAAACATCCTAATTTATTTCAGTTTATGTTCAAGTGTTGCCGTTTGCAGGTCATCAACCCACACCCAATGTTTCTACTGTTCAAAACCTGATAAAGTAAGCAAGGATACCAGAAAAGCAGTTGGGTAGGACAAACAGCTTAAAAAAAAGTAATAAATCAAGACTTTCCAACTGCAGGGGAATGACTACTTCTTTTTTCTTTGCTTTTAGTAGAAGCACTAGAAATGTTTCACAAAGCTTCCTTTACAGAGCAGTGTATCTATTTTGCTGGTTTTATTAAAGAAAAGCATAAATGAAGACAGTATACAACCTATTCAAAACTGTTCAGAGTATTTAATATTTCTCTCTCACCACCTTTCTCTGCTTTATGAGAATACAGTTAGTCGCGCTTATAGGAACTCTTGTCCTTTCCCTTCCTTCCCTCCTCCATAGGAACGTGTGGATATTTTTGACAGCACATCAACACGTTCTGTCTGCTATAAATCGATTTTGAAAATACAGTACATCAAGTTAATTTTGTTTGGGGGATTATATGCAGTCAAAAGCAAACACAACAACCACACACAGACCAAAAAGCAAGAAAACTCTTCCTGAACAAAGCTGTTGGTTTCACATAGCAGTGGGAAAAGAAGGGAAATTCACTGGAGACCCTGAAAATTTTTATAGATATAAATTATTGTGTTTAAATGCAAGAGGCTAAATATGGGGCTTATTACCACTAATGGTTAAATATCAGTGCCATCTGAAACTCACTCTAAGCAAGCACTCCCACCATTTCTTCCGCCAGCATAATAGAAGCATCCTTCAACTGATACCCACCTGGCACCCGTAGGAACGGCAGATACATCTCGTGTAAGAAACCATTTATCCCCGTTCCCTACGGGAACGCCCCCACAGCTGCTATACCTTCACGCCACTGGAAGAACTGGTCACTGTGCAGTTCAGAGGAGGTTTCAAACTGGTACTGGTATCAAACTGCTCGCATTAAACTTGTAGACTGCGTGCTTTTAGAACATGGATGAAAAACCCAGCTATCGCCAAGAGCTTTTCCACAGAGTATGTGATTAGCAGCAATATTAGCTCCAGGACCTACTGCCAGCTCAGTGCTGTGAGCCCCAGTATCTCCTGTGTGCAAGTTCATACCAGCTGGTGGCACCACCTACTTCTGAACTAGAGACCCACTAGGGAGTTTGACATCAGGGTAAAAAGGAACGGTATCTCCATTTCTAGCTCCAACTGGCAACTTGGTGAAAATAATCCTGCTTGTGGAAGCATACTGGAGTGACCAGTAAGAAGGAACTCGTTCAAAAAACTACGATACTGTTCAGAAAGAACTAACACTTTTAGGCAACAAGAATTCTATCATTCTGGGAACCTCAGGTGTCCCACAGTTCAGGGCCTTCTTGACCCGATCCATTCCCGAGCTGTAGTCACTGTCAAGCAGCAAAAAGTTGCTGCTAGGGAAGCTTGGGGAAGACGACCAAGGATGGTGGAAAGACCCATTAACATATGGGGCTGGGAGCCCATGACCCCTCTGCTGAGCCTGGGCACTGCCTGCTGCTGCTCCTAGCTCTGGGGCAGCCGGCAGGACTGGGTGCTAGCACACTCACTCCTCCACAGAGCACTGCCTCTGCCAGAGCCAAAGGTGGCTCAGGCACGGAGTTCACGACTTTCAAAAAGCACTGCCTCAAATGCAGAAGCCTCACTGAGCATCACCTGCCTTCCAGCCTGGATCCCGGCGGATGCACAGCTCCTTGGCTCATGGCAAACGCAGCCACGGGGTGGGGGAGAAGGGGTTGGACTCAGCTCTCGGGTGCCACCCGAGTCACGCTGGGGAGCCCACGGTTACTGGACTTGAGAGACAGCATCAACAACAGAATCAACATCCTGTTATTGAACTTGCTGAGCATCTACCCGCTCAGTTTCACTTGATTAGCATCACCGTTTTAACTAAATTATTCTCTGCAAGATTTTCTGGAGCCAAGCCCATAAACCAATGATCCATGAAAAGCCATTAGGGCTATTTCCTTCTCACAAATTATGTAAGCAACAGAGATTCTATCACTCAGGGCTGGAAGAAACCCATCATACCTTTTTTTCCCTCCTTCTATTCCCCTTCCTCCTTTTCAAATACATTATCCCTCCATAATAAAGAGCAGTTTTCTTGCTTTTATATATTTTGCACATACCAGCCTTTGGCTATGCTGAACAGAGCGCTTCCTCGCGCATAAAGCATCTATTCTCTTGCTTGTGCTCATGCGAGCTCAATCCAAACAACCTCAAGAGACAGGATGTTTCAATTAAAAAAATTGCTCTCTGGAAAGCATAAAAATGGAGCTCTGTAAAGAGCATCGTCCATTCCTGAAAAACGACCCAAAGCAGGGCGCCCGCTTTGCCCACCTCTCGTGGCCCGGTGCAACATTTCAGTATAGCACCCGCCCCAGGCGGTTTTAGTTTAGGGTTGCGGTAATAACCCAGTGACCCCTCAGAAAAGTTCTTCCAGAAAACATTCCTGATGACAACAAAATATTAACACATCCAAGACGCACGTGATTCTAGCTTTACACACATCTCAGTTTATTCTGGGAGTTCACCTGCTCCCCGCCCCAGAAGTCAAGGGCGCAGCACCCACCAACCCCAAAAGCAGCAGGACCTCTCTCAGCTGTTAAGACTCGACTCTAGGCAACACCACTGCCAGCAAATTGAAGCTGAGCTGACCACCGGCACTGCAGCAGCCTGGCGCACCGAATGGCACAGCGTGCCTGTGTGTGATGGCAGCGCTCCCCTCCTCCCCCCGCGCTGCCACCCCACAGCTACAGGGGCAACCCCAGCGCCCCTGCCCTTCCAGTTGTACCAAAATGGTGTAACTCCCGTAACCCGTCATCGTACTAATGGTTATTGAAGAAAACCAACCAAAAAAAAAATTATATATACACCATATAAGTATATAATATGTATATAAACCAAATATATACCTATTTTATAGGTATCTATGATGTTCACATTTTTACATATGTATACATAATATATAGATAAATATATATGAATAAATACAGGCTCTGTCAAGTTTGTGGCAGGAATAGGAAGTTCATGATTTTCCTCAAGTGAAAGGTGTTTACATGGGATGCAATAGTCAAGAAGGTAAAAGCAGTTGTAAAAGGGAAGCATGCGATTGCTATTAAAGCACAGAACCTACAGTTAAGTAATAAATAATCTATTCCCAGCTGTACATTTTTATTATTTTTTTTATTATGCAAGTGAAGGACAAACGACATTTTCCAGAAGCCCTTCAGTACAGAGCTACTCCTCTAGTACATGAATTCCTAAGAACTGGGCATGAGTCTGCCTGAGCCTTCAAAAGCCTGAGACCATGGATGTTTTAAAAATAAAAAATAATAAAAAATTAGGACACAGAATGGCACTTGCTACCCCTTGACTCAGAACCTACACAAGTCAGCTCATCACGATCAGGGCTTTCCTCCTTTTCTCCCATCCCCACCTTCCAGCTAAAAATATGATAAAAAGATACCATTCCTCCAAATATTACATTTAAGCCACAGACAGGTTTTTAGGTTTAGTAAACGGTATTTTGCATCTTGGGAAGCGTAACGCCAGCAGACGAAGGTCCTCCTCAACACGCATCTGCCACCACAGATCCTTCCGTCAGGCACTTCAGGCCACGGTAAAACGCGGACACTTCCAAATTCCCTACAAAGTTTTTCATAAAAGCCCAGTTTTTTAGTGACACCCCTAATGACACAGCATCACACAGAGCTTCTTGAACAGCCATGAACTGCATGAAGATCTCTAAAGTATTTTTCAAGTCTCATAAACACAGACTTATGCGCTATTAAAAAAAATGGCAATAATCAGTCTAGAGTATATAGATGTATATAAAGTATTTCTTTAGTACTGTCTTAAGCATGTCTGAGCAACAAGCCTCAATGTAACCTGCCACTGTGATTACTTCTGTTCTACGCACACTGCAAAATGACCCACTTCTTTTGACCATAATAAAAAGGCCACTAATTATACGCATAGATATTTGGCATTTTAGCAGACTAAAGAGACACCCCCATGATTTTTATCTAAACACATGCAGCAATATCACTTCATGGGAATTTTCCCTTTCTAGAAGCAGCAGACATACATTCACAAGACAGACCCCTCCAAATCTATACACACGCACATGTGCTCTCAAGCAGGCTGTACTCCCCTCTAGACTGACAAGATACTCCTAAAAATGTTGTATCTTCATTGTAAATTTTACACATCACAATGTACATGCTGAAGTAAATGAAGTAAATAGAAAACAGTTGTGCTTACTAATTTGGTACCCTCAGAAATCTGTTCACTAACAGCAAAACAGAATAAAATTAGCTCTGCATCCTGGGTCAGGCAGTGAAAAAAAGCTTTATTTAAAGGCCAGGTACATTGTTCCAGCTAAGTGCAAGCCACAAGACTTCAACTGACATTTACTTTGGCAACCTCACACAAACCAAGATCACCCATTCTGCCTTCAGAAAGGGATTCAGGATCAACCTCGTTAATGGGACATTGTTCATTTCCAGGTATGCCAATTCACACAAACCAGGTTTTCAATAGAAAAAGTCACAGGCGAAAACTATTTCAATTTCCCTTGGAAGAAAAGAAGGTTTTTGTAAAAGCTGGCAGTGTCCCTTGCCTTTTCTCCAATTAAGAGAGCAAAGTCAACACAGGAGAGGTAAAACTAGCTATGCAAGAAACATGCCGAGAGCACAGAACGATCTGTGCTGTAACTTATAATTGCACGGAGCAAACAACCATTTTTTAACCAAAGCACAATGAAATGGGCAATAACGCAATAAGAAGCCAGGGTGTCCAAGTGTGGTACAGAGAAGACAAGCCCAAACTAAAAAGCTCTCCAATTCCCCCACCCCAGAGATGAAAAGGGGGAAGGCTGTACGCAGAGCATACAAAGAACTGCTGCTGAAGAGGAAAAGCAGCAAACAGCAGCATTGCTGTCCCACCCAGAGGAAAGTGAGCGAGGGGGCACGAGGCAGCACCTTGCCTCGCCATTAAGCTGGGTGCACCCCGACACCCTGCAGCCGTGACCCACCAGCTCCAGCACACGGCGTCCCCGCCATGGATGGTGCTCCGAAACCTTTCCTGCTTTCCAAGCCGAGAACGCTTTTCGCGGCACTTCTTTGTTACTTTGGAGCTCTCTCACAATCGCTCACAACTCTTGAATCTCAGGATAAGAAACGTTTCAAAGGCTGCTGTGTTAAATCCTCCTATCCTCCCCTATTTAGAAATCAGCACTAATCACTATTCATGCTGAGTAAGCTTTGGTAATCTTCACCCAAATGTATTTCGGTGTTTAATTCTCGGGGCAGGTAATAGAGATGGATGTTCTTTCCGTGACTAGAGAATTTTCCTTGAGCTAATTGAAAACAGGCATATTTTGAGTAACATATTCTACTGCCAATAGTCTTGCAGGGAGGCAATGCAAGAATGACTTATGGGCTGTGAATATCACATAAATCTGTCTTCAAGTACAAGGATCATCTCTGCATAGAATAAATTTAAGTCCTCCATTATCAACCCTCTTGATTTTACGTATTTCCTAACTAAGCAAAAAACCCCACAGCATACCCTAGCCTTTCTCAGAGACTGTCACGCACCAAGTGAGTGTGTATCATTTATATCTAAACGCAGCCAGAAAACCAACGCTCAATTAAAATACTTTTGAATTAGATTATTTCATGCTTTTTCCAAGTCTTTTACCATCCCATTTTCACATCACCTTAGCATTCACCACTTACTTTGTGGCAACAGCCAGTCTCCTAGAGGCTAGGAGAGCTTTTTCATCTATAACAGCTGTTGTATACCTCCTCTTTTTCACTCCCTTTCACAGCAAGCTTTTTCTATTTCATTTTAATTTGAGGCCTGACATTTCTGACTATCATATACAGGGAAAAAATGAAAAACTTCCCCCCCGCCCCCCCAAGAAAACTTTCAGCAAATATCAAATACTTGAGCAATTATCCTGATTCTTGGTGGAAGTATTCCCCAAACTTCCTCTGAGGTACGCAGTTTTCTTTTATTTATCATTTGGGAGACACCACTCTTGAGCATCTGGATCTGGTTCCAGGTATCTTGTATCTATCACGTACAGATTTACATCGAGTAAAGCTGAAGCTGTTCTCTCTGCAGATACTCACTGTTTCCTGGATAGATGTAACCTCTGACCACAGTAGATCTCTGTTTGCTTTGCAGCAGGCCCGTCAGCATATATCAATGACTGGGAACGCATTCAACGAGGAAATTTATTTTTTTTTCTAATGGAAAACCACACTAAATACTGCGGTAACCATATTAAAATCTTAAATACAAAATAATTTTTTTAAAAAAATCTGAATCTAGTGACCACTCAGTTGGACAGCGCAGCCCAAGAAAAAAAAAATGGGTTTGTAAGTTCATTTTTCTAGTCCATGCCTAGTGGAAACTACAGTTTAGTCCCTCAACACAGAGAATATGCCTATATCCTTTACCACCCCCACCCCCCCAAGAAAGGAGTAGTGTTGAGGAGTCCTGGAATAAGTCAGAAAACAGGAATGTAAGAGAAAAAACCATGGCATTCTTGGCAAGTTAGAGAAAAAAAATGTCTATTTTCATAAATGACAAGTTTTGCATTCCCATTTTAATTCATAACAGTGGACTGTGGTGATGAATGTCACACAGTACTCAACACGGTGCTGTATTTAAAGGTAACTCCCCACAGAAGATTACAAACTCCTTTTGGTAAGGGTCTTTGGCAGCTGTTCCACAATTTGGCAGTAAATCAGGGCAGTATGAAGATGAGGCATAGCTGAACACGACAAAAACTACAGAGGCTCCATACGCTACTTCTTCACAAGTCATTTATAAAAAGACTGCTTTATTTACTTCTCCTGTAAACAAGGGTTCAACCCCTGGCATCGCATCTGGCTGGGAAGGAGTATGAACTACGCACTGAACGCTCTCGCAAGACCACGGCTCGATTCCTGCCCTCTGTGTTCGGCAAACATTCAAAAAGGATGCTTAAAGCACTTAGGGGCTTTATAAAACTTTGTATCCAAGGGGCAAATTTCAGAAGTCTCAGTAAAAAACTTCAGCATTTGATAATGAAAAGCCACATGTGTATGCAAGTGCACGAATATGGATGGCTCCAGGCAGAAATGGATGGATCTCCTCTTGAAACAGTGATCCTTTAGGATTTCAAAACTATTTTTTCCCCCAAAGCAGTTAGAACAGCTAATTTGTAATTACAAGCTCACTTTCCGTTTGATAACGGTGAGAAGTTACACTCATCAGAGACCCAGCCCCATGCTCACCGCAGCACGTACAGTGTGGGAACAGAGGCACGGCGCAGGCAAAGCGATCAACCCAGCAGCTCAGCGCATTAAATAGTGAAGCATGCTTCAAAACTGTATTTGCTGTCCAAAAACTATTAATTTTGAAGGGATTCTTACAAATCCATAATTACAGAAAAGAAAATCCTCATCATAAAGCACTGAAAACTACATTTACCCAGTCCTGGAGGGAGCACTTTCAGCAGCATGGCTCATTAGAAAGGTATTCTTGCATTAAACACCAAAGACACGTGTTAATGCAATACCCCAACGCCGCACTGGAAATGACACTACAGCAGTGAAGATGTACCTACTTAATTTGATCCAGTATCCCCGTGCAACGGAAGGCGACCGGAGCCCAGCAATGGCATTCCGTGTTGCTTTTCGGATATCAAGCATAGCTCATTATGAAATCCTATGCTACAAAACCCACACCATCTAAACCATTCAACGCTTCCAAATATCAAGCGTTATCCTTACCACAGTGATTGGGAAGAGAATCCATTTATCTGTCTGTCATGCAGTTACCTCAACACAGAATTACTGCAAGCCTCAGCAGTACTCGCTGCTGCTTCTGCTGGAACTCTCCATTTCTTTACCACAGCTTCGTTGCAAAAGGAAGAAAGAAAACCGCCTCAGATGTTCTGCTGGAAAAGGAATATAGCTATGAACAAAGGTTAAAGCTGAAAACTTGAAACTGCTTAGCAGAGGTGTGGCTGCTGAAACCTGACATAGTTGCGTCACCAAGATTTTGCTTTGGCAAACACGGCTTCCTGAATTCAAACAAATCTTAGACAGAATTATTTTTTGTTCCAGCAATAAGCAATTATTGCACAGACATGCTTTCAAGGTCACTAGCGGGAAGAGTAAACTACACCAGGATGTGTCAGTCATAAGTAATGTTTTAAAAAAAGCTAACACCAAGTAACACATATTGAAAGCCTTCCACACTTAGCAGGATGCAAAGTCCTTACTTCCCTCCAACTGACCACAAATAAACATGAACAAAAAGATCCATAAAAACGGCAATCAATATTTCAGAGGCTCATGTTCTTCTCTATTACACCTTGTTTTTAACATTCCTTACAACCAAAATGTTTCATATTACTTTGCCAAAGTAAAACAAAATTAAATGCCTCATTTTAATGATGTTGGGAGAAGAAAACTTTGCCCTCAAAGCAATTTTAAGAAGAGGAGAAAAAAAAAAATTAACTACAGACTTTGTTCTCCTTTATATTAGGAAATCTAACACACATGTATATTTGGAAAAGAAACATTTTCATATTTGTTAACATCAGGCTCTATAAGCTATATCAATATTCTCCTTAAAGATAGAACAGCACACTTAATTTCAAGTATTGTTGTATTTATAGTAATAAAAACATTTACATTTAACAAATGCAAAGTCAAAAGTTGCAACCATTCCTACAAATGCCACTTATTCTTTTCAGGAGGGCAATGAATAAATTCAGATGGCTACTGACAGGAGTAGGCATTAAAAAAATCCACAACGAAAAGCCAGTTTTAAAAACAGACATGATAGGCAAGAGTATGAAAATAAACCAAACAAGTGCTTTAGAAGAGATACGAAGCACTCTTCTTAAGGACATGAAACAACTTCTATCAAGAATAAGGAGGAAGATCATCCCACATTTGTTCAGCAGGAAGGTTTTACACCTTTCTTGATCTTGCTGATGGTGCCTGAAGTTAAATACAAGATATCAGACTAGACATTCAACAGTACGTTCTCATACTGAAGGTCACCAGGCGTGTGGAAATTATTATTAAGGGCTGTCCTACACAACTGTTAAAAACAGCAGTTTCTTTTAATTCACCTGTGTATTCACCCTACAGTTACAGTACACAGAATATTGCCAACTGAATACTGACTGACAGTGAAGAAAACGATGCAATTGCTGTATTTTTCTTGCCTATGACGAACGTGTGACTTGTCATCTCTGATGCTTTGGTGGCTTTAACTATATTTCAGGAGGCACAACTATACTTCAGTTTTACCGTGCTTCAGAATACGCACTACCCAAACACTACAAGACCGTTTTTCTTAAGACACTGTTCACCAAGAGTAACTGGTTTTAAAAATGCTTTCAAAGCACCTAACACAGGAAAAGCATACTTGAATATCTCACTGCACACACAGAGCTGAAGAAAACATCTTGAATTGTTAGATTTACTGCCTGCAGTGAACACATTCTCTCTCAAACTCATACACAAAAGAGCAATGATTAACTCCAGTAATTCAATGCAAACAGTAATAAAAGGTGGGGTTTCTTCCCCCAAGCAGAAACGTTCGTTAAGCACCTTCCTTTTGCAAGCCTCCCAAACGTGCACTGAGGCAACACTTTGACAGAAGGCATCCTCATGCCAAATAAAGCGCTTTAAGTCTAACATACAGACTTTGAAGTGTGGGGTTTCTACTTGAACACATCTGCACAAGCAATTCATGCATCAAGGATTTACACGCACATACCTGGGTTAAAAAAAAAAAGTAAGAAATCCAGTATAAGTGCAGTAGGCATGTAAACTGCCTTGCAGACGTGCTCTGTAACACATAATGAATGAGAGAAGAACACTTGTTAAGAGCATTATAAAGTCTAAAGCTCCTCTGAAAAAGTATTTCATTCCATTTGATGCTTACTAATGACAACTGGATAGGATTTAACCTGACCATCAAAAGAAAAGTTTATTTCATAATCACAAACTATGGAGCTCCCTGTGCCACAAGGTGGGCACAACCACCAGCCATCATCTGCACTACATTAAACTGCTCTCCAGCGTGACTGGCCAAAATGCCCATGTCCTACAAATTCAGCTTATCATTTTTGCATCGTATTTTGAAACTGCACAACAGACCCCAGAGATCTCAAGGACTGACAAGAAGATCCAACTCGGACAACCTGACATCAACTCACTTTAGCAAGAGAAGTCAAGAGCTGCATTTGACTGACTCTACCGCACCAGCCTTTGCTCAGCCTTCAGATCTTTATTTCCATATCTGAGAGAGAAATTCCTGTGCTACAGGGCAGATCTCAGCTTCTCCCCACAACCCCTTTCCCTGGTGACAGCAGTGGCTGCAAAGTAGCCAGAATTGGACAGATGGATGCAACGTGGCTCCAACAGTCACTAGTGGTTGGAGGCATGTGAACTGCTAAGGCAGTTCAGTTTCCAGCCAGGGCAATCCTTGTTTAATTCTGTTTATACTCACAGAGCCAAAAGCCTACAACATCTCCATTGATGCTACAACCTCGTACCGACTTCTAGAAGTGGGAGAGAAGATGTGGCTCCTATGTTTGTAAGACAAATTGTTTCTTACGGTTTCCCCAGGCAAAAGTCAAGCAAAGTACAAATCAAAGCATCTGATTTTTGTTTTGTTTTGCTTTTAAAACGAAGCAAATGAACGTACCTCCCATCCTAGGAGGACCTGACGCACACCATGGTCGCGAGCTGCCCACACAGCAGGGCTGTACTTCAGAAAATAATTTTTAAGTCTGGTGAGACTCCTGGTGAATCTAACCTATGCCATGTTTCTAAAAATGAACAGCAATTGCTTCTCCATTCGTTAATAACAGATTCAGAGATGCTTTCTTCTGGAGGGGAAAAAAACCGCACCACACCTCTGAAATGTGCTTATGCTGAAAAATGTGATGATGACTCTACACTTCTCTAAAACCAGATTATTTACTCCAACACCACCTACTTGCTACTTATATGAATACCTAAATATTCTCAATTCTCAGGAGAGCTCTTGCATTCAGTAGCCTCCAAAGGAGATGTGTTTTTCAACGTAAACACCAATTCTGTGAGAAAAAGGATAAGGAAAAAAGAGCGGGTGGGAGTACTTCCTTTTCCTTGGATTTAGTTTTGCTGAGTGCTCATTGTTCACAGGAGATGCTCTACCTTTCCATTGTTTCATACGCTTCCCCCACCCACCCATCTTTTCCACCCGCCCCCATCCCTTGGAGACGAGCACTAAGATAAAGGAATCTGGTTTATCCCACGTACTTAAAATTTGGTTGCCCAATTCTGGATTTATCATCTGTATCAAGGCACTCCTTTATCTGTAAATTTGTGTTTGTCCTGCCCCCTTCCTTCGCAAATTAAGACAGTAATTAAGCCTCTGTAAATCCTCTTAGTCCAACGTGCTGTCCTTATCTCCTTGTTGCTCACTTATGCTGCTTCCTTAGGTTACTCTATTTTTTCATAAACGTGCCTAATCTTACCCAAATTAAATAACTGATTACTGTCATACAATTTCTGCCATTTCACCACGTTGCTCACAGTGAGAGAAAAAACACACGTTTGGAACAGAGCAACCCCATCATCTTTAAATGCTACCAGAATTCTCTGGCGTATCCAATGGGTCACAGCAGTTTGCTGCGCTTCAATACACTGGCTGGAGCATCTTTACACTTAACACCCAAAAGCCTGACAGTATTTCATCCTTACTAAGACGACAAAAAAAACCCAAAACCCTCACAGAACCAGACTACTTACCACCGCAGTCCCACCTCATTTTTCTTCCTTTAACTACTACTTCCTATTTCTGTAAGGTGACTCATCATAAAGCAGACCATCTGCTTCACAGACTTATCGCTCCTCTGGTTTCCTTCCCATACGTTTGCCTGATGCATTTTATGGCTTTCTGTATTGGTTTCACGAGGGCTGAATTCCCTTTTTCCGAAGCTCCTCTCCCAGCCCAGCCTTGGTGCACTGCCCTGCCTTCCTCATTCCCTCTCCTCGCTGCCCCTTGCCTCCCCAGGCACATGTATCCTCTCCGAGACGGAACGTTACTTAAACTTTAATGACCTAAATTTAATTACTCAAGTCGCTTTGCTTCCCAAGTCGAACTATCGATGGCACACTTCTGCCTGAAGGGGTAGGAGGCAGGAATTAAACCCGGTCTCCACAAACGCACTGGGCTTGTTTGGGCATGGCACTGGTTACTGGTTCAGGGTTACCACCTCAGCAGTACCCCTGCCTATTATACTTAGGAGAGGTTTTTCTAGATAATTTCCTATGTAAAAAAAGACAAATATCACTGCTTAGTTTCCATTGTCTATCACAAAGATTTTCAAAACATTTCTGAGCTAATCTGATTTCACTTTAAATAAGGGGGCAGGGGGGTGATGGAGATAGAAGAGAAAGACCTTTCTAAAAATGTTAATTTTGTTTGAAATCACAGCTGGCATGTCTACGTTTCGATTGTTACAACTGATGCAGCAGGACTTGGCCGACCCCAGCAGCTGCCGCTGTACCGGGTGCACACGGGGGGTGGGCATTCGGAGCGGCACGAACCTGCTCAAGCACGTTGCGCAGCTCAGCTCATCTTCCCAGATCAGCACGTACTACCAAAATCCAGTAAACACCTTTTAATGCAGGGTTGTATAAAAGGAATTTTGTACTGATTAAAAAATTGTTATTCTTCATACTTCTGAGAGGTAAGAAACACCAAGCAACAAAACGCAAAAGCGTCGTTCAGAAGTAAGAGATTTAAAATCCTACAGCTAACCAGAACTAAGTATAAGAAAATGTTCCATTGACCATAAGCAAAAAACAAACAAACAAAAAACCCCAAAAAAACACCACACCACAAAAAACAAACCCAAACCCAACTCTAAGGTACACAACTCTAATTATACCTCTGATACAATTACTGTATCAGTAATTAGCTAAGGCTGGGAATATTCACTGTGTAGACAGAGGTTATTTGTTTATTTTTAAAAGACCTTGCACTCTACATAAAAATATGGAGGTAAAAAGCAATGGGGTCATGATTAAGCTCTTTATAATATGATGTAAAATTCAAGCCAGAAAAAAAATAATCAAATGTTGATTTTATATTTATTTAACTGTAGACTAGTAAAGTTTGTCAGAATATCAATAGTCTATTAGGTATGGTATCATTTCTACTCTGCACATTTATAGATCGGATTTGTTGGGTTTTTTAATACAGTGGTATTTTAATACAGTTTAATAGAGTACTAATGGTACGTTCAGACTCCCATATCTGGCAATATCTGGAAACCTTTAATTAAGGACAAAAATCCATTTTGCAATTTTAAGTCTAATTTGTGAACTACACTCAGGTTCATATTTTGACCGAAGTAGTGAAAATAATTATCATAAAATAGCCTCAATGTATTGCCTCAGTTCTCTTTGTTAGACATGGCACAGTGTTTTACAAACGCACAAACAGTAATGTCAGCTCTTCACGCAAGTTTTGAAAGCATACACACATCTTCCTTAAAACAACAACAAAAAAATCCAAACAAATAAACAAAAACATCACCTTATTCAAGAGTTTCTCTTTAACATTTTAGAGGGTAAAGACCTGTTTCATGCCTACCAGTTCCCTGGTTCTGAGACCACGAAAAAAACACCTGAGTAAAAGTGCAATTTTCTGCACCTCGCCTCATCTGTAGTATTACAGTCACACTAAAACATTTTCTTCAGCTTCTTCATTTTTCTCTTCCAAGTTAAATATATTCCTGCTTTTTTCAAGCACACACTTTCTACAATTCAGTACCTCCCCAACAAAGTAACATACAGTGCAGACCATCACTACTATCCATGTCTGCTTTTTAAACTATATCCTACACTGCAGCAGGCATTTCCAGCGTATCGCCAAGAAACCCATCACTCAGTTCAGGTGAGTTTAGGAATTTGTAGACATCGTTGTTTCCACTGTTATCCCAAGAAAAGACGAAGATCAAAGCAATGAGCACTGGACAAAGGGTCCTGGGGAGCTCACAGGTGAGCTCTGCTGCCAGCTGCTTTCTAACAAACAGGAGCAGCAGTGGAGTGCGCAGTGATGTACCACACACCAAGCAAGGTCCAGCTGAGGGGGATGGACGCCTTGGAAGGAAAATACCTGCTTGGAAACAGCGTACGTGAATTTGTGTGTGTGTGTGTCTTAACAGGTATGAATTACATATGCATTACTTTTTCTTCACACCTAAAAAAAAGTCACAGTGAGAAACAGAGCAGAAAATAAATACGTCTCAAACATTGGAGGTCACCATTTATTTATGGAAGTTATACTTTAACCTCACATCTCCAAGCTAAGTTTTAAATATTTAGGTTAATAGCTACTTTGCCTACTAGAACAACCATTTATGCTCTTTTAAGTATCACCTATATTGAAGCAAAACACAAAACTCACCAAAGCAGAGAGCAAAAATACTATTCTACAACTAAAGCAAAACAGCAAAGAGGAACGTGTAGTTATTTTTAGAAGTTGTACAAGGTATTTCATACTACAGTTATTTTAGTCAACTTATGAGCAAACACATGCAGTGACACGTAATCAGTATTTGGGGAAGGATGCATTTAGAAGAGCCGCAATCAAAAGGTTCTGGCTCTAACAACAGAATTAAGACACGTATGATTTCAGATCAGTCCTGTTACAGCATGCTAAAAAAGCTCACAGTGACCCTTCCCATGATATGAGTCCATTTTACTCCACCACCAATATAAAAAGGTGTTAGAAGCTGTATTTTAGTATTGATTCAAACATCAACAAGCGATAACAATCTGGTCAACTTGGAAAAGTTACACTAACAGCTTTTTTACAAGTTCTTTCTTCCCTGAACAGCAAGCTGAGGGTTAGACACGTCAGAATGATCTCCCAGATCCTGCACCCAATTCCTTCATTTATTTGTCCTGCCCTGTAAGCAGGCAGTAAGACTGCATCATTTCCAAAGTCAGCAACACAATAAGCCTTGACTTCCCAGAACTCCAAAACTGCCAAAACGCCCATATATGATTTCACTTGTAAAAAAAAAAAAAAAAAAAAAAGCTAAAGAACCCCACCAACCTCCCCATCAGTCCCAAAAAACCTTTTCACGTTATACATCCCTTCTCCAATTCTCTTCCCAGTGGAAGAAACTGAAGAAAGTACGCTGGTACATGGACCACCTAAACAACCTTTTCAGAATGCACTTATTTCATTAGACCAGGCATCATGCCAAATCAATCAAATCCAAAACATTATATTTTACTTAAAGCTAACACTACCTCTCCTCTTCCACGGAAACAAACTACTAGCCTTTTCATTCAGAAAGAAACTGCAAACAAATTCGTTTTGCCCCGAGACATTAGTCACCTCTTACCTGCACCACTTGGTAAGTGTTACAGATTCTTGCCTTGCCTTCATGCAATTTAACCTGCACCTGAAGTGCAGATACTCCTGAATGTAGAGCACCACATAAAAATGGATGAGTTACTTTATAACGTCGATGGTGAATGTGGCTTTTTCCACGTGAACTATTCCTGTGCACAGGCAGCAGGGGGGGGCAGGGGGGGTGTTTGAAGAAGTTAAGATTGTCTATAGTCTTCAGAGAATGAGCTGAAGGAGACGTGTTCTTGCACAATGCATTATTTTAAGCTTGCTGAAAGCTGATGGAACACACAAATGTGCATCTTCCTTTCTTATTTTTAGCACGGGGATCCACTTCCTTGCTGCCCTGAGCTACACGAAGGGAACATTAAAATAATCTTCCAAGTAAGGAGGAATTCTGCATGCTTACTAGACAGGATAATTACCGCTGTCCTTACAGTACATGCTGATTGTACTTGGCTACAGATGGTTAAACAAATACATTCAGAGACTCACCACCTGACTTTCAAGCCACACTGTGAAATTCACATTTTATAAATATTTAACTGGAAATAAAATCAGTAAGGCTTATCATAGCCGTCACAGCTTCATGCAACTTAATCAATTAACAACAGAAACCTTAAGACAATACAGATATGGGAAGCTTGCAGTTACTCACAAAATCCTAACTGGAACAGACTGCAACGCAATTTCCCAGCTCCTGGATCAAGTGCCCGTGTGATCTCAGCAAATCCCGCCAACAAAGAGGAAAAAGCTGTTAGACCCTGCCAGCAAGTTTTTTTAAGCACCTGCCTGCACCTGGGGGAAATAAGAAAATGCAGCAGCAAGCCAGGGGAGCTGAGGGATGGAGCACAACAAGAGATGGTGGGGGAGAAAAGGCCAGTGCATCACCAAGAGAGATTTCTAGCTCTTCAGTTCTCATGCTACAAAGTATTATTTGCAGTCTGGATTTTATTTTTGCGTAGACGCATACATACACAAACAAGGAGCAGATGAAACTTCAGTCAGCGCTTTAAATCTGAAAGGGAAAAAAACATTCAGGAAAGTAGTTGGAACTTCTGCACTTCTCTTTTGCTTTGTGGTAAAAGTGACTATCTAATTGGATGAATCTTGGGGGCTGATCAGACAGAACTCAGCAAACAGATTTCTTAAAATTGCCTCTCATTTCAGCTCCAACCTTGGGTTTAATTCCATTTGTTCTTTCATTTTAAAGCTTGCTATGCTAATGTTTCTTCTGACAGTTTCTGGACATCCATTGACATAATCAATGACAGAAACAAAGAATATAGTATTTTCCCATTATAGGCTTTCAGGCTCCTGCAGAAATGAAGTTTCTTCTTCCTCTTCTACCATGATGTTCACTGAATGTAAAACGTAAAGCTGTTATGGACTGAACGCCGGCTCCAAACCTGATGCATCCATACAACAGAAAACCCTAAAAGCTCCTGCATAACAGAATTGACTTTAGGCAATCTCAGATAAGACCACTGCATAACAGAAAAGTATCAAATCTCAGTTTCAAAGCAACACACAAATTTTTCCCTTCTGTTTCAGCAAATCATAAAAAAAGGACAAAAATTCACATTAAATTCATCACCAGCTTTCTTCCTGACAAGATATTATAGTCTGATGTTTTCAGAGCTCAAGTGCTTTAGTTAGAATCCACTGCCTTATACCTGCTGAAACCACAGAATCCACTGAAATTATGCAAAGCTTTGAATTTTAGAAAAAACAAGTTATCTACAAGAACACCAGCTACTAAAAAAAAACCAACCGAAAACCAACCAACAAACAGAAAGCTACATCACAGGCTCAAAGAACTGAAGTCGTATGTAATCAGAACCAGGCACTTAAGGCTCAGTATCCTGTGAGAAAGTAAAATTTGTACATCATCTGATAACGTGCTTTACATAGTAAGACATGCACAACCTATAGTATACTTTCACACCTCTATTGCTTTCTGATTGAAGATCCCAATTTAGCATGTATGTGATGCTGTCAGTAAAAAAATAAGCTCTCCAGCTAACAGTGCCCTCAACTATATATCTGTCTTTAAAAAACAGTGTATAGAACACCATGGGCAACCCAATAAAGTTTCTTCTGCTGGAATTCCTTACAAAGCTGCGTGCTAAAAAATGGCAAGTTTGGGATCCCATCACCACCGCTGGTTCACACAGTGAAACTGCTCTGTCCATACTCACCCCCACCGGCTCCAGCTAACAAACTTACAGATCAGGGTCAGATTTTTATCATGAGTTTTCTTGTGCTCATTTCTAACAGCACAGAAGACAAATCAACCAAAAAACTCAACACAACTGTTCCTCAGACTGATGCAGCTGCAAAGTAATGACTAGATTACTAGGAATTATTAGAATAAAAATTATATTCTCCAAACTACTTGATTTTTAAATTTCAATCAGATTTATGGACCAATATGTTTGAAACATATATGCATATAATTTATATCTATAATTTAAATTATAAATTTAAATATAAATATTAACATTTTAGTTATAAATTTAAACTTCATAATTGCAAATCAAGGGTTACACCCAGTGGCACATGTACCTGGTGATCAATGGAACTGCTTAGAAGTCAGTGGTCGTCTCCAAACTAGTTACTGACTTGTGTCAGAAACTTGAAGATCGCACATGATCTTGACTAAGTCACCACAAGGACCAAGATCTCCAGCGATTATATACAGGGAAAACAGAATGAACAGTTTCTGCCTGCAGCACCGTAAGGGAAATTCCCAACTGTACACGTGGTTTTCCCTCCCAAAACCCTGCCCCATCTCCCCCAACACCAAAGTCCTTTTTTGCTGCAAGAGCAGTTAAAGGTGAACTTGCAGCTCCTTCCAGCAGGCACAGCTCACTGCCCAGTTCCACATTCAACCACAGAAGAGCTTCAGGCAACATGTAGAGAGGGGGGGAAAAACAAACAAAAAACACGCTTTCCACTGTCAACAATGAAAAGAAATAATAATAAAAGTTATAACAATAAATAAAAACTTAACATAATAAACATAAAAAATACACATCTTCCATCAGGTAAATGAGGCTGCAAGTTGACAGCTCTCACTTTTTCCCTATATTTGACAACAGATTATTTTTAGGAGAGTGACTACTCCTCAAGGTATGCCAAACAGGCTTCTACTCAAAACTGAAGGCATTCGCTTTATTGTAAGTACTACTGCTGGCATCAGTCCAGCATCTTAAGCAATAGACCATGATTTTATTCTGTGCCTCCAGCAAACTCGAGCGTCTAAGAATAAAAGGCCAATGCATCTCCAGTCACCTTTATATTTGACAAGTCAGTATCTCCAGTACCATTCACAGCTGTATAAATTCATATCTGGAATTTTTTTCCAAGTTCATTGCAAGAATTCTTAGGATTTTTGTTTTGTTTTGGGTTTGGGGTTTTTTGTTTGCTTTTTTAAAAGAGCTATTTGGAGAGAAAGTGTTACATAGTTTTATTATAACCTTCAAACTAATTGTATCAACACTTAGGGGAAAAAACAAAAACAAATCTGCACCTGGATGAACTCAAAGTGTTTCAGGAAAGGCCTGCTTACAGGCCTTGGGGTTATTCAAAATAAAGTGAGGTTCACTTTCAGATGAAGAAAAATGTACAAAACAAATTCTGGCTAACAATTTGCCACCAGCTCCAGAAAAGTGTCTCCCAGATCTTACATAAATAAGTCATACAGAAAGATATCTTAAAATTTCAGCGAATTTAAAGCAAAAACAATTCAAAAATAGTTCCAATATGCTGAACCCTCCCTGATACTTTGTGGTTTTTCTGTCAAGTATTTCCCTTAAAAGCACGCTTCCTCAATTGCTTTTCCCATAAACGTCCTCCACATGCGACCAGTGCAATAAAGTTCAAACAATGTAAATTTGTATCAAATTAACTCAGACCAATTGCAATTCTCCCTTTAATTTCTTTCCAGTTCAAATCACTTTGAATGTACACCTTCCACACAAATACAGACTGGTTTAAATAAATAAATAAATAAATAAATAGTGCATCTGCTGCACTCTGTCCTTTTAACAAACAATTCCCAATTCCTTCTCAAAAGCAGTGATGCACTTTTAGAAGTTGACAATAAAAACAATTTTCTGTTCCACTGTTCAGCTTTCCACTGATCTGTTTATTAAATGTGCATCTCTGAAACATAAGGATTGGGTGAGAAAAGATGATACATGATCATTTTTAGAGGTTGGGTGAGGAACAAGCTGGATCATCAGGCTTCCAATGCAGCGTCTGTGGTCTAACAGGTCTGGACCAAATGTCAATGGCCCAACTGGTGGCTGATTTCCACTCGTGCTTTTACTGTCATGTATTTCCCCTAGAACTGCTCACGTATTTCCCTTAAACCCACAAATGGTCTAATGGTCCAGCTGGCAGGTGATTTCCAGTGGTGTCCCCCATGGGTCAGCACCAAGGTCAGCACAGCTTCCTCCGGTCAGTGGGATGGGCACACCCCCACCCTGTTTGCGATGACACCAAACCGGGGGAGGACTGGCTTGCCAGAAGTCCCACAATATCCAGAAAGACAGAGAGTCTTGCAGCAGAGCCAGGATAACCCCAGTTATCCTGTTATCCCAGTTACCCAGCAGCATTGTGGGCTGGGGTGACCAGCAGAGAGGAGCTGGGGATGCAGGTGGACAACCTGAGCAGGGATCAGCAGGGTACCCCTGCAGCAACCAAGGCTGACCACACACTGGGCTGTGTGAGCAGAAGTGCGGCCAATGCAAATGATTATTCCATTCTGGGTCACCCCTAGACACATATCCAGTCTGGGGGGCCCCAGTACAGTGGAGACTGGCCAACTGGAACGAGTGCAGCAGAGGGCCATGAAGATGATAAGGTGGCTGCAGCACATCATGTATGACCAGAGGATGCAAGAACTGTGCTCACCTAGAGGAAAGCCTAGAAGGATCCAATTCTACTCCTCACTACCTTGTGGGACAGGGCCTACAGAGAAAAGCATGCCAAACTAGTCAGAAGTGTGAAGGGCATGCAGGGGGCAACCACCACACATTGCAAGAAGGGAAACTCCAATTCAACCACCTTCTTTTTAGCTCTTCACTATTCTCAATTCAATTTTTTATTTTTTTTTTCCTTTGTACTCGGAGGTGTAACCTTTCCCACCTTGGAGATATTCAAAACTCAACTGGGGCAAGACCCTGAGTAACACGATCCATCTTTGAAGCCAGCACTGCCAGGGCTGGGCAGTGTTGGACCAGATGACCTCCAGCGGTTCCAGCCTACATTTTCCAGTGATTCTATGATCTATTCTAGGAGGGCATGTGTGGTATAGGATTACAAATGTAATATACCAGCAAGCCAAAACACACTGCCAATCAAAAGGCAAGAATAGAAGATAACTACTCTACAGTCTTTTGACATACCCTTGTCAGCAGATGCTCCAAAATGCTGTCAAAACTCATGGGAAAGGGGAAGGGGAAGAAAAAAACCCAAACCCAGAAATACAAACACATGTTCTTCCTGACATACCTGTACGTAAGGACTTCTACCTTAAATACAGCAGATCACAGCTTTTTCCTGCTCAGCCCTGAGCAACAGACACAGGTAGTACAGATGCTGGTAGCACAGACTTGGCTTGAAGGGAAACGAACATCTGGGACAAAAGACAAGAGCTCTGAAATGGAAATTTTCTTCAAGGCACCATCCACTGGTTTACTCCCACTAGAACCTACTCTGAAGTCACAATCCCAAGACTGATTTATCAATGCATTTGAACAAATCCTGCTGTCGCTATCAAAATGGGTGTTAGGTGTGTGTTTGTCTCAGCCAGAGGTGTCTCACTGCAGAACATCTTAAGAAAAACCTGGTGAGGAAAATTCTCTGTTTAGACAGAAGCATCTGATAGCTAGCCAAAGTCACAACAAAGAGTCTGTAACAAACAGCTCACGGAAAACAGGTTTTCTGTAACTGACACAGCAAACCGCCCTCCAGATAAGCGTCCTCCTGGTGTCTCAGAGCCACCACGGCTATGTTTGGGAACTGGGAGTGCTGGACGTGCTGGGCCAGAAATTCAGCTGATGTCAATCACTAGGGCAGTGATTAACAACAAGGATCAATAACGATCAAGGGCAGTGGACCTGGCCTGCTATGCTTTTGCTGCATGTGTTGAAAAGACTTCAGTGAAGTCTGTTGTGACAATTTTGATTCACGTTGGTGGACAGTCCTCACGACAGAAATTCTGCTAAGGAGAACAGGGTAAGAGGCTGGTTGTTTCAGCATCTGGCAGTTTAAGCTGGGAGTGGACCAACATTCTGAAGAATGTGAAACCAGTCTACACATATAAATAATTATTGCTTTTTGCTAATAAATATAATTAAGACACCGTGTGTCACTTAAATTCATGTTAGCTTTAGGAGACTAACTTAAATTTACTCTGAAGACTGGAATCTGGCCCTAGTTTAGGTCTCCTATTAAGGTGAAACAAATAAGGGGAACCTACATGGGTGAAAAATGTAGGTGCCAGTAGAACCTGAAGACAAGATGAGCGCCAGTAATAACCTCATGCACACTCACCCTCCTGCTTCCTGTAGTGACAAGGACAGACCTCATCTATTCTGCTGAAAATGCTATTTTCATTTCAAAACCACTATTTTGAAGAATTCTGTTTCTACTAATAGCCTGAGGGAGGAGGGAGAAGGAAGGGAGATAAAAGAAAACAGGACTGTCCAGCACTACACTGCCAAAAAATACATTCACCCACTCCACCTTGCTTAAAGTTGCAGGTATTTGCAAACAAGAAGTCCACAAGCAAATCAAGGAGACCGAGATGACCAGTTCTGGATTAAAGTAACTTTAGAAGTTGAAATACTAGAGAGGTTATGCACTAAAAGGTCTGTAATTAAAAAACAGAGGTTGAGACACGTTGCAGAGAGGGTACTCAACCATTAGTAAGAATGTCAAATCTGACATTTGGAAAATGTAGCCTCTCTTGTAAGAGTTTCTGCGTGAGATGTACAAAGAGTTACTGAGCTGGGTGCAATTTATATATGCATACATGTAAGAAAAGGAAAAAACCCACCAAAAAAAATGGAAAAGGGGGAAAATTATTTCAGTAGAAGATTCCCTGTTTTACTGGCCAAAATGCTAAGTCTTCTGAGACATCTGACAAAAGCAGTGCATTTTAATGTGTTGTAGCACAGGATAGGTAGCACAGGAATGCTGTCAAAAACACAGGAAAGATGTTAAATGCTTAAAATTCACCATTCTTGCAGAGCTGCGAATTAACACTCTGAGCATCACATTGTGGCAAAGTAAAACCACATACATCAATAATGTGTATTTGCACATCTCTCGGGTTAATTCCAACAGGTTTTGCTAGCTCCTTGGTTGCAAAGAAATAAACACAAAAATAACCCAACTAACATATGGCTGCAAATGAGCTAACAAGCAAAGAATAAGTTCTATACGAAAAGATGTAAAGGAAAGGGAAAAAACCCTCAGAACACTAAAATGCTTAGAGAGCGCAACTATGGCAGAGTTTGATCAGTGACTGAAGATGCCAACACTTACCGACCAGTTTGTAAATTCCGGTGCTGGCTTGTCAAGTGTCATTTACAAAAATGCAGTCTGAGCGAACAAGACACACTTCACGACTCGAGATAGCACGACATCAGAAATGCAGGATTTAAATAGATACACCTAGTCAACCCATTTAGAAAACAGAGAAAAACTGAGCAAACACCTAGACATTTGAAGAAAGTATGTAGTCACAACTAATATTGGTATCACGGTTCATTAAACTAGGAAGGTTATACAGATTAGAGGTTTACATGCGTCTACAAAAACAGCAAGAAGACTCAATTGTACAACTGCACCCTTTTGTCCCCAGTGGTCTCCTTATGTCACTCAAGATTTTCTTATTTGGACAATTAAAGTAAACACACTAGACTACCAAAAAAAGTTGGAGAAACCACTGTCTAATCCAGTTAGGGAAACAAAAATATGAAACATTTCACAGTACATTTTTACACATTTAAGGATTTTAACCTGAGAACACCTGCCTACAGGTAATTTTTAAACAGTTGCAGCTCCTCTTTTTAGCAGTTTTACTCTGGTACACCACCTTTTTACAGAATCAAGAACATGCCTACCATTTTCCTCTTCAGTAGTCTCAAACTAAAAATTTCAAACACACCCATACAGAAAATCAAAGTAAACAAAAGGTACCTTTCAGACCAAATACTCTGCGTTTATAAACATATCTGTGCCAAAAGCCATGGCATGTTTTTTGAGTAATGTTTTTGAGTAATTTCTTCATAGAGAAGAAATTAACTGTATCACAAAGTCCTGTCAATCAACAATACTCTGGATTTTTATGCAATGCATCATCTTATCCTTCAACACATTTAGGTTACTGCAATTGCCTGTGGCATCCCTGACTACAGAAGTGAGACTACACACTATGCATAGCACAAAAATTACTACATATTCAAAAAGTCCATACTTTCATAACAAATTTTGCTCTGCAGGAGAGGACAGCATGGATGTCTTATTTGTGATAATGTTTGGTATTTCTTCAATTAATATTTCATCCTTAAAGTCAGTCAGTCACCTCTGACACCTCTAGGAATGCATTGACAACACCGTGTAATAGCTCCTAATGCATCCCCTCCTCCATACACCTTCAGTTTTACGTAGATTTGTGTGGCATATTAATTTTTTAAGTGTTTTAGAGATATAATGCTGCCTTTTGCGCTAGCCCACATTTCACCTGGAGGAACACCGTTCACTTGTGCAGAAGGATATGCTGGGGATGCCAACCACACCTCCCATTACAGCATGCCCTTTCCTTTTTCCAAGTCTTAATTCTCCACAGCTCCAGCAAATTAATTCCATACAGGCCTGTGCTCTTCATGCCCACTTTCTACCCAAAGGCAATTTCTGTAGAAAGACCAAATATAACCGATTCAGCCACTTCTCAAGGTGTCTATGCATCCACCCCACAGCAGCTTCCTTACGCTCTGCACAGAAAATTGGTGCTGACATAACTGAGCAATCTACACATTTCTGCTCCAAAACGCAGTTTCTATCATGTTACTCCAAGGTCTTAGGTGCACCCACACCCCCCACCAGCCTCCCGCCCCTAGCCAGGGCACACGCTCGCAGATTTTCTCAGCTTGAGACAGTTTTGCTCAAGGGCTCCTTACTCTCAAGCAAAAATCCTGTCACCTCACAGAACAAGTTGAACAAATGCTTCTGAACGGCTGAATCCCACAGGCACTGTAGAAAATAGGAGAAAAAGGAGTCCCCAGAGAAGAGGGAGCTGCTGGTGGGTAGGGCAGCAGCATCCTCCTGAAACCCTGATGGAGGAGAATGATCACTGAGCTTAACAAAATGCCAGATGGTGCCTCACTGCTGCTACATCAGCTGTTTAAAAATACAAAAATGCATGCAAAGAACATCACGCTGTACACATGAACCAGCCTTACACGTCAAGTGTTCCAGGTGAACTGCTCACCAAATAAGTTGTCTTTAATCCCAAAATGAATCGAACAGTAGGTAGGATTTCATTCGCAAGGCAGCATTTCTGAGGGGGTTCTTAGAACAGCCACTGCACAAACAAGCCTAATATCGCAAAAGCTCATTCATTCCTCGGTTTCTCAAAACAACTGCAGGGAAATATACCTTTCTCCTTATACACAAGGGTTTGTGAACATGTTTAAACTTAAACACCAAGTGAGATACAAGCCAGTCAACAAGAATATCTAGCTGCACAGGACTCTCTCACCTAAGATGTTGAAAGGTGTGGGCAAAGGTTTCACATAGAAAAGTGCCAAAACCCTCTAAAATACAGAATTCAAACCAAAAAAAAGTCTAAACCACAGATAAAGACGACCACAGAAGTACTTGAGCCCAAAGAGGCATTATCACGTTACCCCTCCTCTGAACGTTTTAAAAGACTGCTGTGTAAAAATGGTACAGTCACGAGCATGAGAAAATGCTTACCGTTAGCAATCCTAGTCCTCCATACTGCTAAATTTTGCTCTCCTTCTAATCCTGGCCTCTTTCCTAGCAGAATTTCAGAAATAGCACTGTACAGTAGGTTCTGTACTCCCAAAACTATTTTACTCAAGTTCCACTTTTCCACAAAGATGATGCTTCTCGAGTAATCAAGATGATCTCCCTTAAATCCCACATACTCATAACATGGGTTGAAATTGATCTGATTTTTAGAAAACGTTCACATTTAATCCGTGTTTACATTTATCTTAAAAAGGACATATCACAAACCCCTGTTTTCCTGCATTACATAGAGGAGACCCACAGTTTGCAGACACGAACAGCTAATACCTCACCAAAGCACGTGAGGAGCCTCTCAACAACCAGCTGAAAGTCATTGGGGCAAGATTATAAAGGCTTAAAAGCCACAAGGTTCTGAAAGTCCTATTTTATACTACACATGACTCCCGAGCAATCAATAAACAATATTTTTAGCCCCAAGAAGTAGTAAAAGAAGGATAAAGTTCTCAGCCATGAAAATGAGTTTTCCAGATATTCTGACTTTGTAATTGTCATGGCCAAGACTAAATCCTACACCTTCCCCTGCCATGGCGTGAATACAGTACATAGCCTTCCTTAAACTCCAGAAATTGGACTGTGGCAGCAGAAATAAAACAAGGGAGGGCTGAAGATGAAAAACCAACTTAGAACAGGCGCTTCTGATGCCAAGCCCGTCATCTATGTTGGTCATGCACAGACCCCATGTGGTGCTCTGAGTGAAACTAAAAATAAATAACCTACTGACACAGGTACAGTTATTATTTCCTACAATACTGACTTACAAAATACTGTTAAAACCACGCGAGGAAGTCACAAATAAAAAACCCCAAGGAAAACAGAAATAGACACACATAGTAAGAACAGCAATGATCATCCTGAATTACCTTGGGATATCCTTGTACCTTATCATGAAGAATAAAAAACAAGAAGATAAGGACCTGAAACATGACTCGGGCATTCCCCACGGGTATCAAGAACGATCAAGTTGCTCAGGGCAGGAGGGTAAGAGCACTAGAGGATTACTACAAAGCACTCCTGAAGCAACAGAGTCCCAAGTGACCTCAAACACAGGAACAATTAAGACTTCATTAACTATAACCTAAAACTGCATTTTTCTCACCTCATCATGTACAGCCGCAGATACTGAGATGGGATGTGTAACCACTGCTTCTGACAACATGAACCAAACTTACACCTATTTCTAAGGTTGCTTTTGTTAAAAAAGCGTCTTTAAAATTATCTGATAAACACAAAATACTCCTTTTTTTTATTATTTTTTAAGAAAGAAATCATTAGAGAATAAGCTGGCAAGCTCTCAGAGTATGTTTCTCCCAAAAGCAGTTGCAGCGTGCACTAGTGCTGCAGCCAGAGCCAAGGCTGCAAACCAATTTCCCTTATAATGCTGTTTTCAGAGGTTTGTAACTTTCTCAAATATTTACCTTTTTATTTGAAAGGTTTCACATTCACTCTGGGAACACTCTTGATAAGCATCTGAATATGCTTATTAAAAATACATATTAAAAAAATAATTGTACTGTAAAATGTGATCGCTCAGGGACTACATAATGATAATATACGTAAAGGTCTATACAACCAACCTAACGCTGACACATCTGATAGCTCGCTATGCAACCAAAACGTTGGGCGGTGGGAAAGGAGAATGAACAGGTGAAAAGTTTAGATTTACACACCTTGCAAACCAAATACATGGTTTTCTGCTTGTAACATACCTATGGATCGACCTGTTTACAAAAAAACAGAAAGAACTCAAATCCAAAACAACAAATTATAAACCAGCAGCCTTCCATCTGGAATTATTCAAAGGCACATATGGTCGTATTTTTAATGTAGAAAAATTCTGTAATGTGATACTTATTTGCCCTTCTTATGATTAGCTGCCTCACAACATGCTCGTTTTAGAATATGGAGCTTGCAATCTGGTCTTGTAAACTAAATACTAAGTTAAAGTTATTAATTCATTAATTTGAGGCCATTTACATAAAACATATACATGCTAAAAGGCTGAATTAGGTCAGCTTCTCTTTTTCTTTTAACACACAGGAACAGTAAAACCAAATTAAAATATATTTTGTCATCTGGAACATATAACTACCTTAATAAGGAGAACTAGACAAATAATGATAATCAACAGAGATCATTATATCATTAGCTGCATTGAAGGTTGGGGTTTGCTCAGTTCAAAAAAACAGTAATACATTTGTTTAAATATGATTTTGGAAATTACACAATGACATAGCCTAATGCTATACATTCACCTTTTTCAGAAGGCTTTGGAAAGGAAAACCCATTCCCAAGATGGGAACACCTGGACTCTTTTCACACACCTTTTTTGAGGATGGTGTGACAAGGAAAAGAGAAGAAGTGGAAGAAAAGGAGCAGAAGGGCAAAAAAAGCTAGGTTTTGGAGAGAGGAACAAGGATGTTCACCTGCATCCAACTGGCTCCCCAACTGCTCTACCACCACAGCAAGTAGGTTTTCCTCCCTCACAGCATCAGCCCCGGAGCCGTGCCCCAAGGAGGTTATTTTCACCTTTGGGGTGGGAAGTGAACCAGCTCCACCAGGCTGGCAGAGAGGAGCTCCACAATGGAGACAGACAGGTCTTTGCAATGGGGGAGCAGACGCTTTGGCAAAGGCACAGTGCTCTCTCTACAGTTTCCAAACCAAGGTTTCATACCACCATTCGCCCATTCGCTTCCAAGACCCACGTCTTCTGTCCTCCAGAGATGCCAGATCGCTCCTCCCGGTAACCTCCCATACAGCCGCTAACAGCAATCCGCCGAAGCCAAAGGCAGCAGAGATGGCACTGGTGCCACCTCCTGCACCTGGGCTCCTCATGGAAGGCAAAGCTGAGCCTGCAAGGCTCAGCATCTCAAATTCCTCAGAAAGGCTGGAGGGCTTCTCCAGCATGACTGAAAGGATTGAAGAGTCACTGCTGCCACCACCCCTGGACACACAAGAAAGCAGTTACCATGAGGTAAACCATCTAGCCTGGCAACCCAAATCATTAATTAGCCGACTTTCTGCAGAAATGTACCCATTATCATGCTGATGGGCACGCGGCTGATCCTAAACATTTTATACCAGATACTACCGGGGCCTCAAGCACTCACTTTTCATTTTTCTCATGCCTCTGAGTAATAGCTGCACTTGGGGGCAGTCTTCACCTGAAGAAGTTTTATAAAAGTGGATGAGGAAAAAATAATAATAATAATAATTTAATGACCTTTTTTTCCCCCCAAGGCGGGAGAGCAACACTGGGGAGCCTGCTCCTTGAATGGCACTGGGCAGCCCACTGCCGTCCCCCAGCGCAGCCCCACGAGCACGTGGCTCGAGCCACAGGTTTCCGAGAGCACCTCCAGGCCGGGCCCGGCACAGCACGGTACCGTGCAGACGCGTTTACACACACGGAGCAGAGCACGGTCCCAAAGGCGGCAGCGTATCGCCTGTGGCCCGAGGAGGGAACGCAGTGAGAACACAACCAGAACGCCAGTCTACCCGGCTTGCCCTCACCAACACTTTTAGTGATGTTTTCATGCAGGCAGGAACAACGACCTGCCAGAGGACTACAAATACTGCCTCAAAACTAAAACTAACCTTTCACTGGTAGTTAGGAAATAGCTGAACTGTTCAATTTGCAGCTTCTCCCTAAGGCTTCCTCAAAAGGGAGCAGAGAGAGAAATGCAGTGACTATAGAGGAACACCTATAGCAGCAGCAAGATCACACTATGTAGCTGAAGAGCTGCACTACCTCTTCGTAATTGTAACGATTCTACAGGGCTACTACAGGTCACTTCTTATATCAACAAAAGCAGCAGCACCGGAAAGCACTTATGTACAACTGTGCGTTTGATTACAAAACCCTAGTTTCCTACTAATTATGTTGGCACATGTGGGTTCAAGAAATAGTCATAAGGCAGACATGATATACACTATGCATGTGGAACAGAAGACGCACAGCAAGAAATCATTAACTTTGCCACCATAAAATATAAAAATCATCTGTAAAAGGAGCAGAGAACCTTCAGTGATCTGATGTTGCACTTCTTTCTAGGCTTCCTGTTGTATGTGTATAATTGCTGCCATAAAAGTCCTTGGAAAAATGAGTCACACATCAAATAAAATAATCAAACCGTAATGATTAACAAAGTAGTGAAGCATCCCTTACAGTATAACAAAAAACCCCACCTCTTCTCCAATGTAAATACTTCTAAAATAAGATTATATGTTAGATATTACAAAAGCATAGCTCTATTTTGGAGAAACAAGTTGTGTCATACTTCCATAGTTAATTATTTTAAAATGCATTAACCATTCTGCAAACAAAAGAAAAAGAACCCAAAAATCCAAACATCAAAACCCCACAAATTTAAGAGCCTTCAGGAATGCCTGGAGTCTATTTTACCAACATCAACAAAACATTTTCTTAATTCACTAAACTGTCCTTAATAACAAGTACAAATCTACCCGCTTTCAGTGTTACACTGGCATGGAAAATAGTCTTCCTGATGCTTTTAGTACATAAACACACATGCAAAATTAGAAGAAGGGAAGAAGGGAAAGAAGAAAGCCTTATGGTTGCCATCATGTTGTTTAATAAGAAGGATGGTTCTTGTTAGAAGAGAACTTGTTAGAAGATCCTCGTTGGACTGAACAGCCAGTACCGTGCAGCAGCACCCTCCTGCTCTAAGCTCCCTGGAAGTGGCCCAGCCACACGTCAAGTTCTCAGAGCATCAACATGATTCAGTTTTCCATTTCAAGAATAAGAAGTTAAATGCTAAAACCTATTCTAACAGCTGCTTCCAGGAGACAGAAAATAGCTTCTATAATGCTGAAACCAAAGTCAGCATCTGAGGAGGGCACAGGTTAGAAAAAGGTTGACGTGACATAAAATAGCCTATGATAACTAAAAGGGCAGCAGGAGAACAAGGGGGGCATGTTGCATACCCCTAGATGTGGACAAACAGAACTATTTGCAGAGCAGGGCTGTGCTAGCCCTGCTGTCTGCATGCCCCAGCAGCCCCCAGATTTGAGGGATGGCTTTATTCTGTCACCACCACAGGGTCGGGGACACACGGTTGGGGATCCCAAGCCAGGGGCATCAACAGAAGTGCAGTCACCAGCTGGGGCTAGGGAATCCACGAGGTACCAGTCAGAGAAAGCACGGATGGCCTCCCCAGTTCACCATTCATGTATTTTTAATGTATAAAAATCAACTTTAAGTTGATGTCACCTCCACCATTCTCCCTAGTGCAGCAGCACTGCAAAGGAAGACCACAGTACCATATTTCTCTGCTGCAAAGTATACCAGCAGGATGACCAGCACCTTTCCCCACCTCCTCTTGGGGGATCAGAGTGCAGCTTCTAAAAACAGCAAAAATATTCAAGACCCACCTCAATAAACTTTCGGCAAAAAATTGAAAGTTCAATAGCAGTCAGTGAAAACCAGAAAACAGTATTTTCCAAGAAACGAAAGTTTAACACACAAACAAAGAAACAAAAAACCACATAGAACATCCATATAGATACTCAAGGGCCAGGGAGAGCAAGTTCTACAGAATTATATAGGGTTGGACAACCTAGGTATTTATCGTGAGGAGCACATGTTATGGCAGCCTAACACAACAGGAAGAGAGAGGGCATGCTCTGCAGAGCACTGCTCCAGCTTATCAGCATCCCTGTGACACTGCCCAGGGTAGACCAGGGTGGCTCCCACAGCCCCCGATTTAGAGGCCTTTCTTCCAGGGGCAGATATCTGCCTTTTCCTTCCCTACTACAATATGCTGCTTGTTCACAGCAAGCCATAACTGCACTTAATACCTGATGACTAACACTACCCCTGTTTCATGCAAGCACACTTAAGTCTCTGCTGTCACACCGCCCATCTCCAGCTTCCCTAGGCACTGCTCAGGAGCACATGTGCAGTGGGATTAGCAAACAGCTGCAGCGATGGTTTTCATCTTGAGCGAAGGGTTCTCCCCCAGATGGGTTACCCCAAACTCCAGTGGGGACCCAGCTCTGCCTCCCAGCAGGATGGTGCCCATGGGTAGCATGTGGCTTAAGGTCACCAACCAGCTACAGTCATCATGGAGCTTGGAGGAAAACACTGGATACAACACGTACTATGCACTGCACAGAAGAGGGGACACTAACACCTACACATCAAAGCCGATGAAACAGATGATTAAAATTGCTATGGAATGGTGATTTCTGCACCCCTGTTCCACAGCAGAGAATGATGCAGCTCAAAAGCAGAAGCCGGTACCCAAGGCTGTTCAGCCAGTACTGCCACTCAAGAGTCCAGAACATCCCAGGGAAATTAAGCTCATGAAGAAGAGTGAAGAGGGGCAACTCTTATGTGACATCAACCCTACCCATTTTTCTTCTAAAAATACATACACAGATCATAGGATAGTACAGAAGAGTTGTTTGCCAAATGTAGCTTCTTGTTCATCTTAGGCAAGTCACTACTTCCTTCTAGAAAAGATTTCTATCTTCTTTTACTTGCCCATTAGTTTAACTTTGATGGTATTTGAGTTTTAATCCATGTATGGTATGCAAGAGACTTGTAAATAGCAATATAGCAAAGAGGAAAAAAGCTACTTCAAAGCTAGCTTAAAGTTTTGCAAAACCAAAATATATACTGCAATGCATGGCATAATCAAGACCCGGTAATATTGAAAAGAAAATTATTTATAGTTTTTTTATAATTTATTTTTTTATAATTTATTTAATTATAAATAAAAATATTTATTAATCATACATAAAGTACCTGAAAGTAGGGCTATATAACATAATAGAAATGTTTCAACTGAAGAATGAGATTATAGGAATACTTTGTAACGATTTTACGCAGTTTCTGTAGAAGTCAAAAAGCCCTGTAGCAGATGATGCTGAAACTGTAAGATATTACCAGGTCCAGAACAAACTCTAACAGCATTCTTTGAGATGTTCAGTTAGGAGCTAGAAAAGGTCAGACTTCAGGCCCTTTAAATAAAACCAGGGTGTGTGTATACATGCACACACCAGAGTCTGGAAATTTAGTTCTAGAAACAAAACCCATTCAAAATATATCTGTTTAAATTAACTTCAACTAAAGGCTGAAAGGCAGATGGAAGTGACCCTATCAAACACAAATCTGCACATAGCAATAAATACACGTTATATGCTGCAAACACTCTGTGCATGCTTTCTTGTCAATTCCCTTTTGCTTTCTTGCAATTCCCTTTGTCGTTTTATCTATAGCTTTGAAAAAACGTCCCTCTGTGGTCTATAAAAAGCAAACAGCAAATGTTGCCATTAATTCACAAAACCAACAGCCAAGTTAAAGCCCTTCTGCTGGTAAAGCAGCTACAGCTATAGAAACAGGAAATTGAAATTTCTAGTGCAAATAATTACGTAAATGCAGATAATTAAAAGCATATTAGCAAATACACCTACACACACACCTCTATTACTTAGCCAGGCAATAACCAACCCGATATCCAGAGAGCACACAAACACCTGTTCTCATTTTCATATTTCTGAAGGTTTCAGATCACTGTATTTAGGTATGCTGGGGGGGTAGAAGGGAGGATGACCAAGTCAGTCAAGTCCTACCTGGCGTTCAGACCACCTTCCCTCTTTACTCTTCCCCAGCCCCCACCCCGCACGGGCAAGGCTCGGGGCAGCGGAGCCATGCTCAGCGCCACTGGGGCCAGCAGGGACAGGAGAGGCCACCAGGCTGCAGGAGGACAAGGACAGAAGCAGGGTCTTCTGCAGGGCAGGGACACAGAAAGTGAAATCTGCAGCATCAGCACTAACAGGACATTTTTTGGTTTTATTATTCTGGACTTCAGCACAGCCAGAATTTCAAACGCATAGTTTACAACCCATAAATATGTTAAAGGACAGATTTTTAACTCTTGGTGGCCCAGCCTTGCAGTACCACTTAAAATAGGAAGATCTGACAAATAAATAGGAGGAAACAGATGGGTATCAATGGTCCGAGCCCCCTGTAACAGCAACAGGAAAAAATGCTGAGCAATCCCTGGGGAGGGGCTGCTGCGCGTTCGTACTTTGTCCAGAGACACTCTCTTGCTCAACGCACTGAGCAACTTCCTCCCTCTCACAAAACAATTCCTTGCCGGTCCCAGGCGAACACCCCGGGTCCGGAGCAGACACGTACAGCAGCACTCACCCAGCAGCCCAGAGCCTCCACACGCACAGCTCCAGCCACACTCCGGGACAGGTCACGTACGAGGCTTTCCACAGGTACACAGAAAGAGATGCTGCTTGCTACTTGCACAGTTCGCCGTCTTCACATCCACGTGTTCTGCAATACCTTCACACAGTATTAAACAGCTTACATTCTTCATGCTTGAGTCCAATGGCCACTTCAACGCTTGACTATTAAAATTCCAATTAAACACTCTACACAGCTACAAACACTTTTGCAGCAGAACCACAAGCTCGGTGCACACACACAAAAGGAATGATCAAAAATCTGTTCAAGGCTCGGATGACTTGATGTTAAAAAAGACCTCTCATCGCAGTTCAGACAATAGGATGCCAGCTGAAATCCCGCCCAATAACATACAACTCGCTGACAAATTATCCCAATGAAAAAGCAACCTGTGTTTACTAATGCAAACCAAGATACGCAACTCAGAAGAAACCATTCTGCAATACACCAAGATCAGAGATCGGTAACAACTGCCAATCCGATGCACCAAAGTTACTGTGGCAATACATTTACAGACCCTGCACATTTATTTCATTTTCCTGCCAGCATCCTCAGCACTTCTTCAAGGTTCACAAGTGCCTTTTGTGGGTTCCGCTGCAGAAGGACCGCAGCATCTCCTATGAATTCCAGCCAGCCTCCACCCTGGTTCTCACGGGGCTGGAATTCAGCTTCCAACAGGGACACAAAGCAACACAGCCACCTGGACCACAGCTCTAAGCTCTTCCTTGGGGAAAGGGTCAGCAGTTTTACTGTGAAAGGGCACACAGAACCAGGTAAGTGGAAACTAGCACGTTGATGTCATACATCACATTGCTGGCCTGGCACAGACAAAGAAACAGAAAAGCCAAGTAGGGTTAGGATTCCGGTAGGAAATAGTTTTTTAAATAGAGGTTTTAGTAGGCTGTTTACAGATGCACCAAAGCACAGGATCTAATTTCTCTACTTGAACAGCAACAGCGAAAAGCAGAACCACACGTCAAGTTTATCTTTAAAAAAAAAAACTGTCCAAAACACACGCAGAGTCATTGCAAGACCCACAGTGACAAAGCTGTTTGTCTGCAAGCCCAGAAGGGCACACAACAGCGTCACAAGAGCTACCCCCTCTCACAGGTGGGATTCCTGCACATATTAAATCTAAAGATATGGAGGTGTCATGCTCAAAAGACCAGGACAGGAGGGTTCTTTTTCCTCTTGTGCCATACACACTATGTACTTAACAGTTCTAAAGAAGTAATTGATGCAGATTACCTGGAATATTTAACTCCCTTCACCTGCATCAGCATCTTTCCCACTTCCTCTCTCCAACGCTAGCACATATAACCAGTCAGACTTTGATTACCCTAAAGTCTTTAAGCAACTCACTGGGTGTATCTGCACTCTTACAACTAAAAACAGGTACTTTCCATACAATGCATCTTAAAACAAAAGCTTGCGTCCACAACATTATTTAAATAACTAATACTTATTAACATATACAGATCTGGCATCTAAAAATGAAAAACTGAAGTCTATTTTAGATTTAAATTTGTTACTGGATGAGGCTTTAAGCAACCTGATCTAGTGCAAGGTGTCCCTGCCCGTGGCAGGGGGGTTGAAACTTGATGATCTTCAAGGTCCCTTCCAACCCAAACCATTCTAGGATTAAACAGTAACTTCTAATATGTACTTTTCCACATCATGAATAAAATCAGATTGTTTTTCAGTTCTTGGCTGCGGTTGTTCTAAACATCAGAGTTTATAAATTTGCAGACTGCAAGCCCTGATCTATTTCCTTTACACTAAATCAGCTGTCATGGAAAAGCTTGAGGCCTGATGTTAATCCCACACAAAAATTACTTGGATTCTCTGCACTTTGGAAGTTTTCAAATCAAATGTGTATCAATTTGTAACATAATTACTGACTGAGGTGCTGGGTAGATTCTGGAGATGCCCCACCTGAGGCTCTGTCCCACTTGGGGTCTGCAATCATTTCCTACCAAGCCCACCACAGGATGAGACCAGAGCTCCTGACCCAGCAGTTCCCAACTCCCTCACACACAAGAGAACTGGGCTGATTAATTTCTGTATCCTTGTTCCTCCATGGTACTGCAGTCCCACACCATGACACTCCTTAGCTTACGATCCACAGGGCATCCCAGCCACCCAGCCGGACTGGTCCCACTTGGTGAGCACGTTCACCTCCAGAACTGAAGAGGCACACCAGCAGTAATAGATATGGATACACACCTATTCAACACTTGCATCTGACCACCAATTTGTGCTAGCAAAGAGCACAGGAATGGTGCCATACTGCATTTCTCATGGAACACTAGTAAGCCAGATCAAGTACTAAAAAAAAGAAAAAGTTTTTGCCCAAGAATCTGATTTGCTTATGGTTTTCTACTACTATACCCAATACCCATTTTCCTCTATGTTTAACAGGAAAACAAGCAATTTCCTTTTTAAAGCTACTCTGAAAATCTCAAATCTCCTACCTCTTCGTTTAAAGCCACCAAACACTCACAGCTACAGCTTCCAATCACTTCACAATACCAATCATATGTGGATGTTCACAGGATTTTAAAAATCAAACAGAACTGAAAGAAGTATAAATGAAGGCTAAATACTCTACCTTGGGGAAAAAAAGATTTTAAAAGCCCAACCAGAAACAAACCAACAATACAAATTGGAGGACACAGCTCTGCTAGATTACCAAAGCCAGAAAACACAGGTTTAGTTACAGAATTAAAGAATATTATGCTGCTAGGCAGAACCTGAAGTCATGAGGAATTATATGAATACCTGTATTACCCTGCCTTACTGGATCTGTCCTCATCACCACTCCCCACACTACACGTTCAGTCTACCACTTTCACCATAAACCCTGCACCAACACGGTGTCTTTTTGCAGTTGCTACTCCCTCTAACCTGGCCTGTCCGAAATAGAGTCCTCAGCCACGTCAGCTACAGCAGATTTCTGGTACCGGGTGAGAAACAAAAGGAAAACAAGCCGGGAGGGATGCTGCAGAAAATACATGTATCCCTCGGGAAGCTTTCTGGAAAACAAACACATGTACCAAACTCAGAACAAGATTTCAAGTATTTTTTAGCTTCAGGCTAAACACTTGCCCAAGCTACAGTAGTTTTGCAGATCCAGCCTATTAAAAAGACGTTAAAACAATGTAAAATAAAAGTGTTAACAGATACAGCATCTCCCCTAACACATTTTTAATTCAAAAATAATACTTTAAGAAAACCACATTTACATCAGGAATACCATCATCAAGTCTACAGTGGCTAAATAAATGGCCTTACTACTCTGGTTCTTTACGGTAAAGAATAAACTCAAATAAATCAAGCTCCTAAGCATTTCACTGTGTCTACTTCCAAAAGCAACTTACATATTCACAGTAATTATACATTCACTCCTCTACTGAGGATTCACTTCAAGAACTGGGGCAGGCAAAAAACCAAGCAGGCTGTTAGCACGGTCACAGCCTAACTGCTACCTTACCCCATCCTAACCAAGCCTTCACCCCTCTGGGCATCTTCAAGAAAATACAATGGTCACAGATTATAGAAAATACAGCAACAAATCCAAATCTGGGGAACAGCACTGCCAACAAGTCATCTTTCTTAAATACATCAGATCATTTTCATGGAAAAACACCATCCCACATGTTAAGCATTCAGAAAACGGGCACGCAGAAATCCTCCCCATCACCTATCCCGCTGCATGCCGAGACTAAAACCATCTCACAGCAGCGCTTATTGCAGCTATTGCAAACCTGCCAACAGGACTCTGAGCTCTTTCATGCTTATCCTATTAGAAAAAAAAAAAAAAGTTTGGGCTGCTGGTTATTATTGTCCCCCTTGCCTCATGACTTTAACGGACACATTCAGAGTTCAGAGAGCAAGCATGACAGCCACACAAACCACCGATTTCCTGCTAGATCCCTCTGATGGCATTTGCACAGTACATGCTGGGAGAGCAGGCGACAGCAGTTCAATGCAGGATTTCATAGCTAAACAAAGTTGTAATTTTCTCCTTGTTAAGAGTTCTTGTTTAAAAAAAGTCAAGTGATACTATGCAGACGTAAGTATCGCCACGTCTCTGAATCTTGCAACTGAAAAAGTTTAATTTACAGTTCCTACCACTCAAGGTTCCTTCTTTCCACATCTCTCTTTGGAGACACCAAGCAGCACATTTTTAGGTACGCTCTCCTGAAATTCCATTCAGTCAAACTGCATCCAAAAAAAAACCCCAAACCGTCACAGTTCTAACACACATTAACACATCTGAAGTGGACTTTGCTCCCAGGGAAGCCCAGATGTACACGTGGAGCACTCATCTCAGAACTGCTCCAACTCAAAAGCATGATTTCACCACACCTACATCACACTAGAAATGTACGAGAAAATCTCTAACAGCAACACTTCTCTTTCCATTCCACACAGTCAGGTTTCCAGTATCCACTGCTCCTGGAAAGGAATTCGGTCAGCCGTGCCCTACCTAAAGGATTACGTCTACAATCCAAAGCCACTCCAAAGTCTGTCTATTAGTTGTAAAAGCCAGAGGTATACTGTAAGATGTATAATAAAAAGTCTAAAAGAACGGGTTAGTTTGGGGAGGTGACGTCCATCCTCAAAAACGGAACCTGCAAGACCAGGCTTTATTCTGCCATTCTTAAAACGGAACTTGCCACTGAAACTCAGAGGTCTAATTAACTCAAGATCCATATAACACACACAACAGGAAACCTCCTGAGAAAATGGCATGGTCTGCTTGTGGTCTTGAATAAGGGGGAAGGAAGCAAACTACAGCCCATCCTACTGCTGTTGTTCTGCACAGCGCTGGGCGCAAAGCTTGTCAGAACCCTGACGTAAAAGCGACATTTTCCTTTTGTTCTCAAAAGAGGAAAAAATGTAACATACAATAAACCGTAAGCAAGCTAATAGTTCTACCATTCATTTTATGTATATTTGGGATTGCTAATTTAGCCATCACGCATGTGAGGGCTTGCTTACCTCAGCTGCTGACTGAAATCAAGCATTTTAAACCCGTTTCTACTACCCTCATGTCATAATTTCATTAAAAACCATAAAAAGTGATGAAATCATTACCTCTTGTGTTTGGACAGCAACGATAAATTTCTCTTGTTAATAGCCATTTTCTTGTTTTTGTGTCCTCAACTCAGAATAAAGAAATCCAACTCTTCTGTCTTTAAAATTATAAAGTTCTCATGAAAAAGTATTTTCATTTACTTTAGCTAAACCACATTTCTAGGCCTAACTAATTTACAGCGTCCCTGTAGGGAGCCAAATCTGGGGCTTAGAAGCATTTGTGACTTTAATTTATCCACTGGGTTTCAAACTCCCAATTTTCCCAGAGGATTACGAAAGCCTGCCAATTTAGCTTGATGCATTAAAACTGTTTACACAAATCCAAAATACATTCAAACATAAAACAGTTTGGTTTCAGTGCCCCCCCCCCCCCCTTTTTTTTTTTAAAGCCCAAAGAAACTGGCAGGAGAAGTGGGAACTGACTCCAGGCTGGAGCACTGCGTTCACAGCCACAAGCTGAGTTTCAGTGAAACAAGACAGGATCAGGCGAGAGACAACAATAAGTATTTCTCTTTAATTTAATACAACATCTGAAATCCAAGGTAGCTGTACCTCTCCAAAATATTTAACTGTTTATAGAGCACAGCTGTGTTGCTTCCACTCTTGTCCCTTCCACTGCACTTGTATTATGCATGTCACTCATGTACAAACAGCCCCAGAAAGCTAAAGAAAATATATTTAAATACAAAAAGACTACTTCTACAGTAAGACAAATTTGCACTGAAAAGTGTCTGGCCTGAAAGCTGTGAGAGCACACAATCCACATCACTAAATGGGGCAGAAAGGCAGCGTAGACCATCAACCAAAGAAAGAAACTGGATTCTCCAACTTGCTAAAAAAAAAAAAAAAAGTTGTCCTTCCCAAGGAACAGTACTGTCATGCAAAGTCGAGCAGTACAGACATTAAAAAGTCAGGAGAGTAATTGTGAAACCAGCAGTTAAAAGATCAAGACACAGCTATATTTAGTAAACATTAGGCTGAAACTATTGATGATGAGCAGAAGAGACAACTGAGAGGCAAAACAATCAAAAACCTAATAAAAAAACCTAGTTTTTCCAACCCAGTAAGAAGTCTTAGAGCAGAAAGCTTAAGAAGATTGCAGTACTCACTGATGGTATGTACTATTTACAACACGGAGCAAAAAGAAAAAAAATAATAATTAAAAAAGGGGAGGGGGGCAATACCAGAAGAGAAAAAACATTCTGGATGTTCCAAGATTTAGCAATAAGCTCAGGCCTTTAATGACTGTGGTGTCTCTCTCTTCACATCCCACCCCACATACAGCACCACCCATTTACTTCCACTGTCTGAACTATCGGCTCAGGCTGCAAACTGCCCCGTGAGCACAGCCTTCCTACATCTGAGTTCATGTCTGTTTCCTGAAGTCGACCCAAAACTCTCAAGAAGAGCTTGCACCTCACCACGTGGTGTTTCCAGGTACCCATCCTTCAGCACCCAATGACAGAAAAGCCTAGAAAACCAAAATTCTGTATCCGTTTCAACAAGCAGATGAAAGCAAACAATTCCTCTTTAAACTGTTGGTGCCTGTGCTCACTTGTTTACAGAGAGGAAAAACGAGGCAAGCAGTGGCTTCACCTGAGCTCGTAACTAACTATAAAAATATTACTTGGAAAGGAAAGTAGGGAAGCTTTTGAGTTGTTGTTTATCAGGTGATTCTCATCTCCCGAACGGGAGCACGTTCCTACTAGAAATGCTCAACACCAGCAAGAGCAGAGACTTGCACTGTCATCATACATGCCACGTGCTATAAAATTAATTATGCTCTAGCGCCCTTCCTATTACATTATGTGTGGGTAAAGCAGGAATAACATTCTTGGCCTTAAAATTACATTCATTAAGGATTAGATTTAGCAAGGACCTAAACAGAGAAGGGAAAATAAACCTCGGTAATTGACAGAAACCACACCAAGAAGGGAAGCTGCTACTCTGCGGAGCAAGGAGTGACATAGAGCTGTCCCTGTATGTTACTAACAGCACAATTAGCAACATAATGCTGCTTACAAAACAAAACCATGCTTCAGAGGGCTTGTAAGAGCACTGCTCTTCACCAGTTTTTTTCCCTCTTACATGCTTCACAATATGAAGCACAGAAGAAAAAATATCCTTTCAGAGTAGGATCTTCAGGCAAGAGAAAATTGTGTCAAATAACTGTACTTCCCATATCAAAAATATTCAGTTAAAGAGTATGAAAAACACACTGTGAGGCCAAAAATTCTTCTCAGCATCCCAGGCATTAAAAGCCTTTCTAGAGGACTAAGAAGCGAGTCTCTCTAATAGAGAATGCTGTGTTTGTGATTCTGTTTCTTTTTTTGTTTTTAAAAGTGAGAGTGTTACTCACAACCAGGCCAAATATTGTCAATTGCTCTGTGCAAAAAAAAAAAAAAAAAAAAAAGATTCTTTTGTAAATACACGATCCTTTGGTTCTCAGCTGGCTACAGAGCAAAGGGTTCCTCCTCGCTGCCCGTTAAGTAGAGACCCCTGCAGCAAAAGGTGGGCCACCGCCGAGTTTCTAAAGCAAACAGCCTGTTCTCCTTGCTGCTGTAGTTTAATCATCCCTGGCACCAACCAAGGCCATCCTTCTCAGGCAAGAGAGACTGACATCCTGCCAAAGTTTTTATTTTTCAGAAGACCAGCACACTGACAATAGCACACAGCAACCCCACGAGCAGCGCCCCGCAGACCGAGCTGAACTGGCCCTGGCGATGAGCAATCGCTCCGCAGCACCACTGCCGCTTCTGCAGTCTAGACGGGCAACCATAAAACTTCACATTCTAGCCCAAATAAATGACAAATACCCCAGCTTGCTGTAGCCAGTCATTCCACATGCTCGCATTTCTCGGTACTGAACCCAGCCAGAGATGAATCATGATGCACACATGCTCCCCAGGCTCCCAGCACCACCAGCTCCTCAGCTCCAGCTCCCCTGGCCCCTCCAGCGTACCTGCCCGCCCATCGCCGGGGGCTCCCGAGGAGACCACTGACTGGGGTTTAGCACAGCCATGGGGGGGCTCAACAGGCTCTGCTGGCTCTTCCAGCGCAGAGCAGCAGCCCGCACCCACATCGCCTCCCCAGCAGCTACACGATGCAGACCAGACACACCTGTGGAACAGGAACTTTTCCCAACAACTTTTATACAATATGTAGTAAAAGAAACGGGGGAGAGGGGAATAATTAGGAACTGACCCACATGCCACCCCTCCAGTAAGTAGCTGGTACATATGCTGCAGTTAGCAGTAGTACATATACAGTGACAGAACAGTATGTAGATCCTACATACAATGAAAAAATGATTCTTTTATTATTTCTCCAGTTCTTCCTCCAATAACATCAACAACAGAGCAAAACACTGGTCTCCAATTAGTCATTACAGCTCTCTCCTTTGTCTTCTGCTTCTCTGAAAAAAAAATGCATAAGCTCAACTACTCTTTAAAAAAAACAACCTAAATTACTCTGCTTGCCCAAGACCTCAAGAGAAGATTGATTTTGTTTTTTCCATGAAAATATTTTCAATCATAAGAGAATTTTTCAGTAAAGACTACTTATAAGCTTCAGGACGTCCTGCACAGCTGCACAAAAACCACAGCTAGAACTCAGAAATTGAGACTTCATTTATTTTTATGAGTTATTATTGTGCCACAGACCTCATCGCTGGAGAGAGTTCTATTGAAATGCTTTATACCATGTTATCATCATACGCTGGTGACAAACTTGGAAACGGTTGTAGTCATTTTTTAACATAATCTGATGAATGCTTCCATATCTTTGTTTACAATGAGTTATTGTTGCAGAACTCAATTAGCAGAGGCAGGGAAAACAATGCAACAGCTAAAAGCAATGGAAAACTGTCCACCAAGGAGCACCCCTCACCAGCCCCAGGCAGCCAGTCACAGCTTACTCTTCATCAGCCTAAACCTAGTAGATCTCATACCTTAGCCAATCAACCTTACAGAAAGTGAGATAAACAAACAGGGCCACCTAAGAGCTGCCAACACCACACACTGCCACCATCCCACCTACCCCCAGCTGAGGACTCCTACCACTTCTCTCCCCCTGCCCCGCACACTTCTCGTACCCTCTAAAAAGCCAATTTAGGCAGAAAACCACGGAAACAGCTGGGGCGGGCAGGAAGGCTGTAAACCGATATACTCCACAATGACACGTAAAAATCAAAATTACTGTTTGCAAAACCATTGGTCTTCTACAGTCTTGCAGCCCTCTGATGGGCATCTCCGAACCAGCTGACCACGGGCTCACGAGCAGCAGTGTGAGGGTGGAAATGATACAGGGCAGTAGCGCAGCACAAAGGGAGAGGGCTACAGCGGGACGACCCTTACCGGCAGCCTTGGCTGTACTATGTCCCACATGGGCTTTCTGGTTAGCCTGCCCTTTTTTTTTTTTTTGTGGGGGTTTGGTGGGGTTTTTTTGGTAGAACTCTAAGCTTGATTCCTTTGGTAGAATTAACAGTGTTTTCTTTTCCCTGAAGATGCTGCCGCGAGAGAATTTGGCAGAGCCAGAGCCAGACACCCATGCTGTGCTCCTGTCTCGGCAAAGGCGCAAGGCAGGAGCCTAGGTGCTCCGTCCAAGTTCCTGGGCCTCTTGTTCCCATCCAGAAGCACACTCTTTCACTCCGAGGGATGCATCTGAAAAAGCAGCTGGCCAAAATCCATTGAGACCTCTGACAATAGTCGCGTGGGGAATGCTCAAATGTAAGGTACGACTCTCCTACTTGGGGCAAATAAATGCTGGTGGTGATATTCACTTTGCTGCTGGTGATACTCAAAAAGATACTGAAGTCCCAGCAAATGTGAAATAACTCTGTTTTATCAAAAAAGTAAATCAACAACTATTTAAGCTGTACAAGTTAACTCATAATACACAGATACTTTTTTACTGTATACAGTAGTTGCATACTCTTGAGTGCTGCATAAGCATTTACTAAACCAATAACCAAAACAATTTTCTAAATTACATATATAATAGTTTCTTTCATCTTTTTATTCTCATAAAAATTTCAGTGTGGAAGCCAAAAGAAAACAGCTGCGTAAAGTATTTTCAACTGCAAGACATGTAAGAAGGTATTTCTGCCTGTGCTGGAGGGCACAATCTGTAATAACATTTTGCCTTCCAGATAATGACAGGAGGCATTAAAAGGACAACTTGCTCTCTAATAAGCTCGCTTGACTGGCTGAGCATGCACATACACAGATAGCACAGTTTTGCCAACAATAATTTCAATTAATTTTTACATTTCATTCTAAATTACATTAATTTATGGCCTTCCTAAAAGACACTTAGCAGACAGCTAATTAAATTCAAGCCATTAGATTTTAATTAGAGATGTTTAAAAAAAAAAAATTATCTCAGAACAATTCACACACCGTCGTGGACAGACACTACAGGCTCGTTAGCAGCTAGAGCAACCAACAAGTGATTATAAATACAAAGAGGACTAAGCAAAACGATTCAAACCTGAGAACAAGAAAGTCGTGTACTTCAAAGCCACGGATTCTGGGAATGCCCTCCCCTCAGCCCAAGCCCAGAAAACCACTGCGCATCAGTGCTCGCCATAAAAGCAAAATCAAAGGCCAACTAACAGTGAATATCACGATACACAGTTCAAAAGGTTGAGCTGAGCTTAATCCTCATTAAATTCTAATAAAACCACGGTGCCTTCCTGACCAAACAGTGAAACAAATTAAAGGCCCAGATGGAGCCTCCCTTAATAAGGCCAGCGGGATGCTCCGAAGCGCCCATCACCCCTCCATCCCTGCACCAGCGCAAGGTGCTGGGCCACCCGGCCAGCCCACGCCATCGCTCAGGGAGCAAGCTCCTCACAGGAGAAATGATGCTTTATTATTTCAAAATAATTAGGGTTTTTTTCCACTTCCAACAGAAAACAGTTATTCTAAACATCCACCTCAGCGGGGCAAATACTCCGGGCGTTAAAAGCAATATCGGCGCCCTTTGATTCGGTGATCAGTTCCGCTACTGGGTAAAGAGGTTCATTAATATTAACCGTGGCACATTTGCATCTGTCACCCACAGGCACAAGCTCCCCTCTGAAAACCGGGCACAGAACCCCTACAATTCCTCCCTGTGTCGCTTTTTGATTGTCGGATATTAAATGACCGTGGAAGTTACTTAAGCAAGGAGAGTGTGTCAGGCAAAGAGCCAAACTACCAAAGCGTACTGTTAATTACGGTGCGCCAGTTTGGCTTGGACAGGTGCCCAAAATGCTGGAGTTGACATTTTGAAAACCTGAAAGGTTAGGATCACGCTCGCCAGTATTTAAACGAGTCAATTTTTCCAGAAATTTGAGAACTATTCGCTATTATTACAGATTTCACAGGAGTGCCGTAAAAATAAATTAATCTGATTTTTAGAGTCACGGATTTCTTCTGCTAGGGGAGAGGGCGCGCGGCGGATCGCGCAGCGGCTGCGGAGCGCTGGGAGCGCGCGGCCGGCGGGGGAGGCGCGCAGGTAGGCACGCGCGCAGCGCCCGGGCACGCTGTCATCTGCGGAACATACGCCGGAACGCGCGGGCTATGCAGCCCCGGCATCTGGCGACACTTGCGGCTCACGCTTTTGATCGGGACGCGCCGCGCAGCCCGTCCTCCGCATCATTCAGAAAGTGGGCTGCGAGGTAATTCTGCCTAAAGAAACCGCTGACAATTTGCCGCAGCCTGCCGCCGCAGAACTGCGGAGAACGCAGCCCGGCCGTTTTCTGGGAACACTGGGATAAACAAGCAGTAAGTGTTTGCGATCCCCCCACAGCTGCAGGCAGAGGCGCCTGACGCCGCGGGGGCCGGGAGGGCTCCCCGGGCACACGGACGGATGCGCGGCCACCGGGAAGGCGCTGCTCCCCCGCCGCTCCGCACTTCCGCGGCGGGCGGGCACGGCGGGGGGACACGAGCCCAGCCCCGCCGCTCCCCGCCGCCGGGGCGCTCCCGGGGCTCCGCCGCTGCGGCACCCGGGCCCGCTGCGCCCGCCCGCCCCCGCAGCCAGAGGGGAAAAGGGAAAACGCGACAATAATTTCAAAATAAAATTTAAAAGCACCAACGAAAAGCAACAGCCCAAGCAACTAACTCCGGGGAAGCGCAAGCCCACGGCGAGGAAAGAACAAAGGAGGCAAGTGCAGCCGGAGCGCTCGCAACAGATGGTTTGAAGCTGACCAGATTCCGCACTGGCATCCCCTCCCCTCCCCGCCCGCCGCCGCACGGGCGGCGTTTGCGCGCACCGGCCCGGCCGGCACCGCGTCCCCGGGCAGCCCCGGCGGCACGGCGCGGCACGGCTCGGAACGGCCCGGACCCCCCGCCGGCCGCAGGTGCGCGCCCCGCGCAGCCCCCGGCACGCCGCCCCGTCCCGTCCCGTCCCGCCCGCTCCCCTCACGCTTCCCGCCGCCGCTTACCCAAACTCCCGGCGAAACCGTCCATTTTGCGGGGGGGGAGACCGGCGCCGCAGCCCGAGGCGAAGCCGCCGACGCCGGCCGGGACAGGTTCATTCACCCGCGGCGAGGCGGCAGGCGGCAGCGCCGCAGCCCGGCGCTCATGAGCCGCCCGGGGCAGCGGCGGCGGCAGCTCCCCGCGCTCGGCGGCGGCGGCAGGAGGCGGCTCCGGCGGCTGCTCCTCCTCCACCTCCCGCTGCTGCTGCTGCTGCTGCGGGGCCGGCGGCGGCGCTGCCCGGCTCCGTCCCTGCGCCGCGACCCCAGCACAGCCGCTAGTGCCGAGCTCCTCCCGCCGCCGCCAGCGCCGCCCCAGCGCCCCGTGCTGTCGTGCTTCCGACTCCGCCCGCGCTGGCACCCGCCGCTTCCCCCGCGGGCGGCCCGGCCCCGGACCTGGCCCCGGCCCCGCCGGCGGGCAGCCCCCGGCCCGCAGCTCCCAGCGGGGGCGCGGCGTGCGAAAGGCCCCCGGGGCGGGGGGCGCTGAGCGCAGCTTTCGGCCGGGGGCGCCGGTGCCGGTCCCGCTCCTCACCCGCGGGCACCACGCTTGGTTTGCGCCCTGGAGCCGCTACGCGGGGCAGCTTGCGGGAGGGTTAATGGGGCGGCTTAATATAATGATCCCAGCCCTCACACCGGAGAGGTGCTTCTATTAACGCACGAACGTTGGGTCACGCTAGTTTGGGGAAGCTGCCCCTGCTTAACGCCGAGCCAGAGGAACTGTCAGTTCCGCACCCTCGGGCTGCTCGGAGCCGCGTACCGGCGCTCTCCCGCCACCAGCCACCCGGCTGCCTCCTGCAACTGCCAGCCATGTGCTTGATGACGAGGGAAAAGAGAAAGTAGAACCAGAAATTCAAGTCAGCCATGCTGCCTACCACCTCATGCCTCAGCCGAGAGCGTTTCGCGTGTTAGGCAACACCACCAAGTTTTGCGACGCATTGCTTTTCTCCCTGGTCAGGAAAACCTGCGTCCCCATTGCAACACCCTGCCCTGCTGCGAGCACTTCCCTGCAACGCGCTCAAGTGCTGGTGCTGTGGCTGCACAGACAGACGGGCCATCGCCTCCCCAGCACGGCCCTGGCACTTGCGGCTGGGCTGGGCTGGCCCTGGCTGGGCACCAGGTGCCCACCGAAGTGGCTCTGTCACTCCCCAACTCAGCCCAGCAGGGGAGAGAAAATACATCAAAAGGCTTATGGGTCGAGGTAAGGGCAGGGGGATCACTCAGCAATTACTGTCACACACAAAACAGATCCAGCTTGGGGAAAATGAGTTTATTAGCATCCAAATCAGAAAAAAACACATTCCACCCCTCCCTTCTTCCTGGGCTTAACTTAATTCCTGATTTCTTTGCATCTTCCCTGAGTGGCACAGGGGGACAGGGAATGCCGGGTGAGGTCAGTTCATCACACATCATTCCTGCTGCTCCTTCCTCCTCACACTCTTCCCCTCTCCAGTGTGGGTCCCTCCCACGCAGTGCCGACCTTCAGGAGCAGCGTGTGTCCACCCCTCTCCATGGGGCCACGGGTGGGCTCCACCGCGGGCTGCCGGGGCATCTCTGCGCCGGTGCCTGGAGCCCCTCCTGCCCCCCATCCTGCACTGACCTGGGGGGCTGCAGAGCGGTTGCTCTCACACTGGCACAGATTATCTTTTTTTTTTTTCTGGTATCCCAGAGGCACTACCACTGTCACAGATGGGCTCGGCCTCAGCCAGCAGTGGGTCCATCTTGGAGCCAGCTGGCATTGGCCCCTTTGGACATGGGGGGAAGCTTCTGGCATCTTCTCACAGAAGCCACCCCTGCAGCCCCCTCCGTTACCAAAACCTCGCCATGCAAACCCACTACAGCAGCCACGTCCTCTAATGACTGTGGACGTTGTTGAACAGGAGTGGGGAGAAATGTGGTGCTGGAGAGCAGCACAGACCTGATGCAGCACACACTTCCCCAGCACCTTCCATCTGCTTAGGCAAAAGTGTCATTATCTTGCTGATGTGCAATATAAAATAACCCAGAGGGGTTTATCCTTGCTCACGTTAGAGGAAAATGCCTTGAAATTTTTCATCAAAACCTAATCTCCACCAGATTTTCCAGAAAATTTTACTGAACATCTGCCACAGCAATGAATGTGAGTGTGGCTGCCTGCAAACTACATAAATAATCTGTCTTCGTACATCCTGTAGTCTTGTCAAAAGAGATGCCTTTCAATCAATCTGCTATAAATGGGACATCATTAGCCACTAAGTTCTGGCCTTAATTACTAGCAGGTATTAGACTTCCTATCAGCTCATGGGGTCTGTTGCTGTAGGATGGCTCTGTATAGACTTCCATGGTCTTTTAGCTACTGCAAATAAGTGCTGCAGTCAGTCCAGTAAAAATTCCCTTTTAAATGCTTCATTTTACAAACAAAAGCAAGAACAACAAGGCACTACACCTCCAGTCCTATCTCTCCACTCCCCATTTATTACTTGCCTCAGGCCAGGTTTTCAAGATGCTTAAAGCTTTGGGAGTACAGAGAGAAATTTCCTCCAGCTAGGAAAACTGCCCTGGGATTTCTAAGCCTGTGGACAGTTTCCTTGAAAAAAGGGCCCCTTCCCCCTGAGGCAGAGCCTTATGTAAATTTTTCAGGTGGAACTTGTGTGCTGTTTTGTAAAACAAACAAAAAACCAACCAAACAAAAAGCATGCCCAGCTGTGCCTTTTGCTCTCAGCAGGGCGGTCCTTCAGGCACAGCAGTGACGGAGTTACTGCAAACATCCTCACGTTTCTAAGTGTTGCCTCTATTTTATAGACTGAAAACTGAGGCACAAAGGTAAAGATGACAGCATGAATCCTTATCTAGATGTTTAATTCCTACTGAAATTGGTTAGGAGGTGAATGAATACCTTCGATTATCTGTGTCACGCAGAGCCAGAAGTGCATAAAAAGTTAGAGCTGCAAAAAGCGCTAGTTCTCTGTAATCTTATCTTAAACCTAAGATGAGAATGTAACTCAAGTACTGCTGAAGTCTCAAACTTTGGTTCCAACACCTTAAAAATAAAACTGTATCACTGCGGAGTTAAGGAACTCAACAAAACTGAAGAATTTAAAAAGCAAGGAGTTTGCATTGGTGTGACTTGTTAATTGAGAATTTCTGAAGAGCAAACACTATGCAGACTTCACAAAACATAGCAAACTCCAGCTTTTAAGTCCTTATGTTAACTTCTTCAGGAAAGTTTTATGAATGCTACCTAAATTTAGGAGGGGTTTTGATTGAAGTGTTTATTTACTGGTTGCGTTTGTAGTGTACACAACAGATGTCATTGTGGTATAGATTATACACAAGCAGAGTTTTAGCAAAAAATCTACAGTAAATACATATGCAGGTACATGTATATCGTCTTTAAGAATTTTACTTGGCTGCTGAGCAAAGTAACTTACAATTACGGCAAAAAATACTTTTGTTTGTGTAGGTTTCAGACAGGTGCTGGCAAATTACTTAATATAGCCTGTAGTCTGATAAACAATATGACTGTTCCAGGTGCAAACCCTAAGGACACATCGATTTCCTAACTCCGGTATAGTACCTAGTGCTCAACTTAGAGGAAGGATGAGGAGTGGTATAGTGCTTTAAAGGGTTTAGTTTCTGTTTCTTAGTTGACAATGATTCAAAAACATGAACAAGATAATTCTTACAAAGTTTTAACAAGCTCGGGGATTGTCTCTTTTTGGTTTACATTTTGATGCTAAGGAAAGATTACATTATTCAGGGATGGAGTAAACTTAAAATATCTCACCTCAATTTTCAAATCAGCTAAACATTCAGTGCTTTATTGCATGTACAGGTGGTAAATAAACAAAGACAACTGTGATACCACAGGGCAGGAATTTTACATCAGTTTGACAGTTTCAGGAATCCAAATTCTTGTCTGCAGCACGACCCTTTCCAATTCCCACTGATGCGGGAGGTGGCTGGACCGATGCTGGGGGAGGGAAAGCCTGAGCTGTGCTGCTTGGGGCAGCAGGTGAGCAGTGAGCTACTGCCTCTGCTACAGTATATCAGTTTGGCATTAGTGGTTACTACCTGTAGGTAGTAGTCATACTACGCTGACAGGACCCTAGCTGAGGACCTGGACATACATGTGGAGTCTCCTCCTTACTAAAAGGAAGCTATGGAAAATATGAACCACAGAAAGAGGTCACCTTGAAATACACAGTGGAGGCTACGCACATTCCAGAGATTTTTACCCAGCCCTTGAAGGAAACAGGCTATTTTTCCCCCATTGTTTCATTTCTCTGGCACATTTTTCTTGGACTGGGGGTTTTTGAACAGTAATTCTTGTAAGAATACCTTTGTTTATCTTGTTTTGGTTTGTTGGGTTTGGTTTTGTTTTAATTGACATAGTTTGGCAACCTTCAGCCTGGGAATTGTTTATCACTTTTTGGTGGCTTGAATGTAAATTATATTGAAGCATTTTTCCACCAAGGAAACATAAAAATGATTAACAACTGAAAATGAAATTACTGAGATTCTTGTACGCAAAGCTGGGAGTCTGAAGCTACGAGCCACTTCATCTTACCTGTTAGAAAGAGCAACGTGCTTCCCGCAGCACTCATCTCCCGTTACTCAAAATGGTGTCTGGTTTCCAGGACCAAAGTGGAAACATCTGAAAGAAATCTTCTCCCTCCTGCAGTTTTTCTGGTGCACCTCTTCAGAGTGAGCAGCAAGAGTCTAGATGTGTGACAAGGAGCAGCCAGAGAGCCTGAGCCCCAACCCCACCAGCCTAGTCCTGCCTCTCCCCTGCTCCCACCTGCAGGCCTGGGAAGGGGGAACGAGGTGATGCGATTTGTGACCAGCTGTGCCCCACAGCTGCTGCTGGTGTGATCAGTGTGGGATCACTCCCGGATCTCGTTTGAGATGTTGATCCTTCGCAGCCAAGGTGGGGTTCTTTATGGTGCCTTGTTTTGAAGAACAACAGCTTTGTTGGCTTACCATAAGGCATGGGATATTGTTAATTTTCTTAAGTGAGGCTCGAGTTTTAAGAAGTTCCCAGAGGTCACTGATGTAAGGGAAAAAATTTGATGCATGACCTTTAAGAAGATTAAATTACTCTTTCCTGATTTATAGAGGGTACTTCTCTTACCTCCAGCACAGAGTCTCTGGAGTTTTTCTCTCTGAGCTGGGATTTTGCCTCCCCACAGAAGCAACTTAAGGTTCAGTCCCTCTAAATTACCCAAGGGCATGAATCAGCACCTGTAATGCTGAATAGGCTGGAAGGCACTAGGAGTCTTGCCAGGGCCTTGAGGAGAACGAGAGAGCTTCCGTTAGAGCTCTTAATTACATCTTTAACTAAAATATGGCATAGGGTTTTTTTAAACGGGGATGAGTTTGTTGGCTATTGTGTCTGTCCTCGTTAATTTTGATAAAGTCACCTAGCTACTTGTGTATAATAAATGTTAGATGCCAGCCTTCTTGATGCTGCTGTATATCTGCTTCACTGAGGTTTTGTGAATTGTTCCTAGAGGTCTGAGTTTAAGGCATACCTGAGCGTCTCCTGGTCTTCCTCCATCGTCGTGTAAAGTAAGAACAGAAATTGTCTTCCAACACAAAAATATCAAAGTTTGCCAAAAGGTTTCAAGTGGCTAAACTCTGGTTATGTGAGTTCTTTCGTAGTACGGTGGATGGTAGTCTTTATTTCTATAATGCTACTACTTCATTGCTGGCTAACATAAAAACTCGTAAAGAGGCAGGGTTGACTTTTGCAGCTATATATAGCTGATCTTTACTTCTGCATGTTTAATTTTTCAGTTTATTGCAAATCAATTTTGATCACAGTTTGCAAAGTTGTTCCCAAATGTTCAGAAATGTCTTAGTTTAATAGGATAAATACAATTTACGAACAGTCAGAATAAAAAGCATATTTTTTAGAGATTTGTGAGGGCCTCCACATATTGAGAGGCTCAATAGAGATGGTTTGATTTTGAGGAAGTGCTGAGCATTCACTTCATGAAGAATCAAGTTTACACATTGCTGCTTTGTTTTGGTTATCTCAAAATTGCAATTCCAAGCCATTAATGAAACTTCAGCAAGAACTGCATAATTTCCTGGGATCCTCATTAAATGTGTATTTTCATTCAAGTGTAGAACCTACAAAACCCTGTTAGCTTAAGCCAAATTTCATGTTATTGTGTTAATGTATGTAGAAAATGGCAGACTCCAAGAAATGTGACTATCGAGTAGGAGAAAAATAGCAGAGCTTTAGTGCTAATTCATTCACCAGCCCTGGTGGGGAATGAGCAGATTCAGTGTGATTCCTAAGCATTTGAAAATTGGCAGAATTTGAGCAGAGATAGTTGAAACCCTGTGTGTGCAATATTATTTTTTCTTTTCTCATGAGGGGAAAAGCTTAGCATCTTAACTGGAGAGCGGGTTAAAAATTTTATTCTGAAACTTTGTTTGTATCGAGCTTATATTGAATGAGGAAATCTGAAAAACATTTAAGAAAGCTGAAAAAATAGAATATTATCTTCCTTCATCTCTCCCTGATGGATAAGTGGTCTGGTTTGTCGTACTAAAGAGCACACTCAGTTGTTTTCTCAAATTAGTGAGCTCCTCATGAAGTTCATACCTTGGTCCAAGCCCTATAAAAGCCTAATGTCTTACATAAGTGCTAAGTTAAGGATTTAGCTGAGGCATAAATTGGTGCATTGGCTTAGTATCAGCCATTTACATTAGGGTGCAGTTTATTGTCTGCCTCAGGAAAAAATGTGCTTCAGCTTGTACTTGAGAGAGCTATGATGAGCTCTGGAGCAATTCCTTTTCTCTTCCCCTTACTTAAAAAAACTGGGAAAAGGTAAAGCTAGCAGGTTAGCAGTGTTAACTAGCGATGCTGCCTAGTAAGTGTTAAAACTGCTGCAAGATGAGCTGATTTTTAGACTGACAAGCTTATGGAGATCCCCCTTGGGGACAGAATAAATTAGCGATACATGTGGAATTTATATTTTTTTTCCCCTGATTGTTAAAACATCTCCTCTAGCTTGGTGTTTTATACAGTTCATTATCCACAATAAGAAGCTGGTCCACACAATCGCCTGTGTGCATGTGTTTGTAAATAAATATGCTCATACAGAGCCTTCTTCATCAGTGCTGCTCACCCCTCTGTGCGATTCTGTTTAAGCTATTACTCCACTTGAACCATTTGTCGGGGGAAGGAAGTGCCTGCAGAGAAGTGATACATTACTGTACAGTTTCTGAAGTGTTGATTTTAAAACAGGCTGGCAGTCTGCAGCCAACCCCACAATAAAACCGAACAGACGTGGTTTAGGTTTTGGTTTTCTTTTGTCCTGTTGTTATGCCCAGATTAAGGAATCTTTTATTGTCTTTCAGCTATGCCATACTCAGTGATAAATTTCTCCCTTATGTTTGGCCTTTTCCCCTCTGGGAGTTTGGGATTCTTTTCCATTTCCATTTCTACATTTTTAAGCTGTGACATCCATCCTATTGCCTGGTTATTAGCTAGCAGGGCAGGTGTGCGATGTTTTCTTTTAGGAATGATAGTGTTAGCACCCAAATTCAGTGAGCAGCACAGTGATCATCCTCCCTTTTACAGACTGCGAACACCAACAAGGATGTTTATGTAAGACCATAGGCTGGAAAATGAAGACCAAAACCAGGTCAGCATAGGCTAAACTGAAATAAAGTGGAAAGAAACTCTATTCCCATTAAAAAAACTATTAGTCCTGCAATAGTATCTATATATAGATAACTTGGATTAAGGGCAAGGCTGCTCTCTGTATACCCACAGCACACAACTGAACTTCCATATCTGTACTATCAGACATTTACTTTACTGCTCCATTAGAAAATGTAGATCTAGCAAAGAGGCTGCCAGGCTTTTGGACACCCTTATACCATCACTGCATTTGCGAGTCATACAGAAATGGTGTATCACTTGCAAAGCCTAGTGAGATACCTGACTGCATCTTTGTGACTTAATAATATCAGGACCATCACTATCAATCAAGAAAATAAAAATTCTGATCTTGATTTCTTAATGGTCATGAAAACATGTCTCAGCTAAATATCTCCTGCTTTAAGAAGGCCTTCAAAGTCATTTATGCAGCTAGTGTAACAGGAGCAGTGATAACTGACCTTTCTTTGGACCAAATTTGTAAAGACTCAAAGACAAACCTTCAAACCTGTCCAGCGCCATGATTCCTGGATGTGCATCCCTAACCGATGTAACCAGGGGAGTTAGATTTTCTGTAGTCAAAGGCAGTAGATTATTAACTTCTTCAGAATAAGGCTGTCTTGGGCATGCAGTGCGTAGCTGGGGTGGCTGAACTCATTTTCAAATAGATTTATCTGTACCTGAAGAACTAGTTAATAAAGGACATTTGTTTCAATTTCCTTTACCTACCCTACATTTACTAATTATAGTTCCTAAATAATGACATCAGGAGTTGAACTTTGGCTTCTCAAGCACCAGACCCATGCTGTGCTGTAGACACATTTACATTCCATTTATGCAAGTCTTCCAATTAAAATTTACTCATAGAAAGTATATAATACACCAGAATGAATACATTATTCCCCCTATTAATCTTCTTGCTTTGCTTTTCAGCAGAAGTGATCATCCTTTCCCTTTCCCCCAAATGGGAATTCATGTCAAAAAAGCTCCCTTAAAATAGGCAGCAGAAGTAAAGGAAAATTTCTCAGGTCAAATAAGTAAATTATAGTTCTTAAATAAAGGATTGGGACAATTAAAGCTTTCCCTTTCATTTTGCTTATAGGACTGCCTTTAAAAACTGAAAACACATGGTCCTACACAATACCAATTCCTCCTCATGTCAAGTGAAAAACGTCACAGGACTGAGCCGCCTCTGCCACAGGATGACCCCCATCTCAGAGAAAGCAAGCCATTCAATAATAGCACCGCAAACGACTTCAGGGTTTCCTTTTAAAGATAATGAGCAAAATTTACCAGACGCTTTCCAAAAAGAGACACCTAAAAAATTATTTCCAAAAGCTTTCTGGCATACACTCTTCTCACTAAGCGTGGGAGCAATTTTCATGCAGCATCCGTGAAGTTTCTTGTAATACACGCCACAACTTTGGCAGCTCCTGAGGGGTGCCCTTTAGTGCATCCCTGCTGCCCTTCTGCTCCCGGAGGATTAGCAGAGCAGCTTCTGCAGAGCGTTTCAGGTGTGCAGCTAGCATTAGCCTTCCACAGGTTGGTTTTCTTGCAGGTGCAGATCTGAGTCTGGCATCTTCAGTAACAGCAGCTGCTGTGGGTGACTTTGCAAATGAAAGAGCTGCGCGTGCTGTTTTCTGCAACCACGGAGTGAATGAATCAGCGTGAATAACACGTCGCCCCACATGGCCCATGAAATTTTGCTAAATTGTAGGTAGGGTTAATGCAGTAAGTAGAGAGAAAAATCATGGTATAGTTTTTGGAATTTTCCATGCTTCCACAGGAAAACAGCAGATGGCAGCAAGAGAGACAGCGTGCATCCTCATCTGGGGTTTGCCTTCCTTGCTTTGGTGGGTAGCCTCTGAATCGCTTATTGGCTGACATCTCTTCTACTTGGTGATGAAAATATAAGTTGAAAATTCCCTTTTCTTTTACGCATGTGATCTCAGTATCTGTGATCTTCATCCTGGAAAGGTATTTCTTGGCTCAAGTCTCTGGCCTGGCACTGAAGTAACCTTTGTCCTTTTATGTGGTTTATTAATGCTTGAGAAATCATGCTGAAGGCAAAGGGAGTGCCCAGAGCAATTCTATCTTTTTATTTTGTTGTAAATATAATATTGGTGAATAGGCAAAATCCTTCCCTTCATGTGTCAGGGCTGCAAGTCCTAGGGTTTACTGCTGGATGCAGTGAACGTTTTAGACTGGAAACAACGTATGAGAAAATTGCTGCCTGAGCATCATGTGATAAATAAATGGAGTCATAGGCAAAGGCAATGCTTTTCAAAAGGGAAATAAAAATATTGTTCAAAAGCTAATATTACCGAAATTGAGAGACAGGCATTAAAGACAAAAGTTTCATTTAATATCCAGCTACTCAAGAGTTCACCCTTTAAACAGCAGCCAGCAGAGGTAAGATTTCCACAGGTAGTTTGGGGCATCGATATTAGGTTCTGCAGCTCCATCTCTGCAGAGGTGTAATATGTTTTAGGGAAATAAAGTTTGAACTGTGTAAAGGGCAAGTTTCCTTTACAGCTTGATAGCTGAGGAAAGCAAGTGCATTGGGACAGTACAGAATCAAATTCATCAAAAATGTCTCAAGTTAACCATTCCTGTGACATTATGAATAGCATCTTTTTTATTTTTTTTAGGGTTTTTTTAGCAAGCTCCCAATTCCATTGTTTTGACAGACATTCTTATGTGATGGTTTTTCTTTCTCTTCCTGCACATTATACCCCGACTATGCAGATATCTCAAGCTCTGTAGATTCCTTTACCACATTTCAGATCAGGCAACCCAGTCTTCTTCAGAGCCACATATTTCTAAATTTTTTTTTCTTTACTCTGCTAATTCTTTCACCATGTTCTTTTCTACTGTGGAACATAAGAGATTTTTTGGCTCAGATGGCCCTGCCAGGTTGACTGCATGTTCCAGTCCCAGTCCACAACTGACAGTGATTTTCTGAAGGGTCTTTGTTTCAGATTTAAAAAAGACAATTTCTTATGATCTCCAAGTGACTTCAAAGTTACAGTGATCTTCCTATGTAAGCCTTTTAAAGGTTTCCTCTCTCTTTCTGTCTCTGCATGTTTTAGTTGAAGTATGCATGATAATGAATTTCGTTTTCTTTCTGAATAAAAGATGCACCAGACAGACTATATTGGCTATACATACTACTTTTCTCTGCCAAATCAAAGGATTTAGAGATGGGTCCAGCATTTCTTCATAAGGAAAACCATTGTGAGCTGGTTTATATTTTGCTGTTCCAGCTGTTACAATTTATGGAGATCAAAATGTGATTTAAATGTTCTTTCTACAAAGACTATCAAACCAGATTCTTGCTGGGAGAGGACAGGTGGCAGCATAGGAAAGGGAGATTATTTCTCTTATTTTTCTTATTTCAGTATGATTGCTACTATATTTTGTGTTTCAGGCAATGTTCTGAAGCCCAGGAGCATCTGCACTGAATATTTTTTGTCCTGTCCCTCCCTAACTATGTCAGCATCCTGCCAGGCTGGGAGTGCCAGAGGGGTTATCTGTACTGACCATACACCTGGATAACACCATTTCCACCCATTTTGCCATGGCACACCACACCAGTAGAGTGGATGAAAGGATGAAAGTCTGCCCAAAACTTTTACCAACATGGAAGAAGGGGGTGAGCAACTAGTCCTCTGGTTTATGAGGAGACTGTAAAGATAACAGCTATGTGGGAATGGCAAAAAGCACCATCAGGCACTAGTAGACCTTAGTCAGTAGTCTAAATGAAAATATCACTACTTAGACTATAAGGGTTTCAGGTAAATGAAACAGTAACATTTTGGTTGTGATGACAGACGTCTGGAAGGGCTTTTAAATTATTCTAGCTGGTTTGACATCAGTAGAAAAGAGTGACTGATCTTGAGGACTGCAAAAAATGTAGATTAAAGCTAATAAACACAAATAAAATTGCAAGAAAAATACAAGTCTGCAGCACCCGGGGGGGGGGGGGGGGGGGGGGGGAGGGGAACAGGAGGAGAACTTATTACTTATGCCTGATAATGGGAAGAACGGAGCAGCCTTGCTTTAACAGACCTGGAGTCAAGCAGTGAATTTTTCTGTGCCTTATGGGTTTAGGTTCGTAGAAGGAGTACTGCTGAAAACATTTTAATTCAGGCAGCAAGTGAAGAGCTGCATTTGAATCATCTTCGCATGTAGCCAAAAAAAAATTACTTGAGGGCATTCTGCATGCTACTGTCTTTCCCCATGGTCCAGAGAGGATTTGGTGAGCAGGTATGAGTTTCCCACTCGGCTCACCTGCCCATTGCATGGACAATTGCACCCAGCAAAATCAAAACACTGCCCTGCCCCAGCAGCAGTGCTTAATGCACATTCCTACTCAGCTAGCTCTCATTTAAAGAAATGTAGGATCATGAGAATCCTGACATAAGAACATGCATCTCACAAATGGAGGAAAACTACATGATGCATAAAGGGACGTTCACAAAAAAATGGCATTTGTCATGTGAACTCATCTCCTTTTAATATAACAACCTTGGGTTTATTTTAAATACAGACTGTATTGGTAAATGTTTTGCTGAAACCACATTATAGCTGGAATGTAAGAGTATGGAATAAGCACAGTTTGAATGCAATGTGAACATACATTGTGAATAAAAGGCTTTTGGTGTACTTAGAATTGGCTGCGGTTTATTTTTTTCTCAGCATTCTTCCTGCTGTCTATACTGATTATTTACACAAATTTGGTCTGGATTTCATCTGAAAAAGCAAGGAGGGTCATATATGCCTTTTAAGATAAAATTCATCTTTCCTTTTTAGTATTCCTACTGCTTGCTGTATGATTGCAAGTACAGTTTATCCTCTAAGTTCATTTCAGCAGAAGAATTTGAATCACCACTGGAATGCATGTGGCAGGCAGAGAAACTTTACCAGCAACGAAGCCCCTCATCAAAAAGAGCGCCTAGTCGTTTTAAGACGGCATTATGGCTTGAATTGATTTTGTGGTGACTTTTGTTTAGTTTCTTGCCATTATTCCAGAAAATACAAAGATCAAAGAAAAAAAGTTGTATTGATTGACTCAGGTCTGGTCAAAAACTAGATTTGTGTCTTCTAATGTAACTAACATTTTACAGATGGCTTGGTTCATGCTAAAGCTAGGGATGCATGTAGATTGAATTATCAGAGGATTAGAACCAGCTGCATTTAGTCTGAAAGTATTTTTGTGCATATTCTGTCCAGCAAAATGCACGGAGCAGACTCTAACTGTATGAATTCTAGCAAATGCCTAAAAAAAAGCCCCACGGAAGCTAATTGAAGGTCTGCCCCTATTAGTGCGGCTTGCCTTTTCTTCAACGAAGCCACATTGTACATGGTTGGACTCGTGAGTTCAGGTCCTTAAATCTCTTCTTTGACTGTGAATTGATGGTAAAAAGGATCAGATCTGAAGAATTTACTTGAACAGAACTAGAATCCAGCCCAGTATCAGTAGGAGACCCACAAGACACTGGGAGTGACTTTCCAGTTTCCTGCCGTACATTTTGTGCACCTTCATAAAGGGATTTGGAACAACCTGATTCTAATTTTGTAATGTTTTACACTGACTCTGCAGATCTCTGAATGACTACACCAGACGCAAAATGATGAAAAACTGGTACCTGTGAATAGTGGATTCATCTGCTAGCAAAATTATACTTAATTATTTACTTCTTCAGATTCCTAATATCAAAATCTTTTCATAATGTCGCAGGACACACAGCAATATTAAACACAGTATTAAAACAGACTGTCAAGATTTTCACTATTAAACTAGATTTACTCTGATTTATTAAATTTATTTCAAGCTCTTTGAAGACACTAATAAAAGAACACTTACATTCTGAAAGTACTCCAAAGATACTTTTACTTACCATTAAAATACCAGTATCCACACTCGCAGTAATGTTAATACCATTAGGTAGATAAAACATAACTAGTATTCCTAGCATTAGTACTATGTTTATATAGTAATATACTAGTAATATAGTTTATTCTATTCCAGGTTCTTAGGTTCATTACATACGAAGTATTATGTAAAACAAGGAAAAATTCTTGCTTGGTGTCCATGAAGTCTTCTGTTGCTGATGTCCACTTACACTGAAATTATTCTGGATGCTCATCTGTAAGGAAAATAATTTGCTGCAAAATTTGGAAATCTTTTGCTAAATTAATCTTTGCATATGTGTCTTAGATTTAAAATATGTTATTAATGATACTTAGTAAGACCAGTTAATTTTTTAAGGGGTGTTTCTTGCCAAATTTATTGCATGGGATAATCTCACCAGAAAAAAATTAGGCTTACTAGGAATAAGCACTTTGTATTTTTTATTAAGTTCAGGGGATATTTCTTTGCAGAACTTTTTTCCTGAAGCAGATTACTTATGGTAAAATCAGCATGCTTCTGCAATGCATGTTTTTCCCGTAAGCTTCAAGTCCCTTTACAGCATATGCTGATGCTTCTGAGAAATAAGATTTTGTCTTGAATACAGAGCCAAATCAATTATTGACTTCTCATACATAAGGTTTATGATGCAGGCCAGGCCTCTAAAGCCAAGCGCGATTTTGCATCGGGTATTATAGCTGTATGATTTTACTAAAAATGTAGCTTTAATGTTGTGCATGTGCATTTTTATATCAAAGGAGAATGCAAAGCAAAGTCTTAAGTCTGTCTTCATCTCATCTCAGATGCTGGGCTGAGGATTGCATCGGAGCTGTACATGTTCACCCAGCTGGGCATCTCTCGCTGCTTTTTTACTAATCACCTCTTTAATTCTCAGCAGTAGTCAGTACAGCCTGACTTGCTGCAGCAAACTCCAGTGAAAAGCATCGTTCAACCCCTAGGAGATTCTTTTCTGGAAGTCTTATCTTATTTTTTTTCTTTTGAATATTAGTTTAAAAGGAAAATGTAGCTCTTAAAATTTCTGGGCCATACCAAGGAAGGCTGGAAGGCATTCAGGCCCAGAGTTCAGTAACAGCCTCGTATTTGTACAAAGCACCATTTCAGTTTATGAAATCACCTTATGGAAGGCTTTGACAAATACATTTCTTCTCCTTTGGTCTCTTCAGTTTGCGTTCAGCTTAGGTTTTTGAGCTTTCTTAATGCTAGAGGATATGGAAATTGCTTTTAACTGATACCTGAAATTCTCTTGTAATCAGATTTCATGTTTTCAGGATTTCAGAAAAGACTTCTAATTTCATCATCAATCTTACTGTATTTATAGTTTATGACAAGAATAATGATATGATAGATACATAATAATGTATTGACTAGATGATATATAATCTATGGTATACATTGTATTTTAATACAATATATTGCAATAAAAATCTATAAGTTCTATAGTCTTTTCTGAAATGTTGATGTCTGTCTCAAAAAAAGCAGTGAGTAAATCATTAGACATCCACAGAGCTGCAGCAATTTTCAGAAGCAGAAAATACCATACGGTGTTTCTGTGCTGAAATAATCATAGCACAATTTTATTTTTTTAGAAATGCATCTATTAAGGGAATAGATCTGATCTTAGATTTGACTGCACAACACTTAGTGAGAGAAGGCATGGATCAGCTGGGGAGGCACCAACCTGGGCTGCAGAGAGCAAAGCTCTCAGCCTCTCCTGGGGCACTCTGGGCGCGCAGCTCTGCTTCTCTACATCCAGATCCGACGGAGGGATTCCCATCCCACATCGGATCGGGAGGGCCCTCTTGCTCTTCTCACTCAAATAGTCACGAGAGTACCATGTGAAAAATGGTCAGCAGCAAGCAAATACATCTTGACCCACCAGTGTGATACTAGGAGCAGATATTTCGAACTTTGTCTTCCAGCCTTTATAAAGCAAACTGATTTGGGGAAATAATCTTCCTGTTTCTTGGGGTTTTTTTATCCCCAGCTCCAAACCATTGACCGCTACTGACAGGTCACATAAGTAGGTCTACGCTAACAGCTAACGTAAATCAAAATATTGAAGAGAGGAAAACCACCCGTAACATTTTAGGTTAGTCTGCTAACTTAAGGATAAAGTAGGAATGAAGAAATTTAAGTAGAAAAATTAATGTAAATGTAAAAATTTAATGTAGAAATTTAAGTAAAGATGCACTAAAGAAAAAAAATCTAGGCCAGCTCTTCTTCCATTTACTTGCCAAGACTGGAAGACAGATTTCATATCGTTTTGCGTGCACTAGCCACTTGGGACACTGTCACCTAATCATATCCATGAACCTCACGAAACCTGGCTGACAAGAATCTCCATCCCAAAGGACTCACACCAGAAAATAATTGCGCAGAGAGGTGTCAGTGAACATGGGTTCGTTGTTTAAATGCAAACCACATTTCTACCACCTCAGTTTCAACTCTAGCCAACATCGTCAATGTAAATACCAGACAGTAATAGAAAGAGATAAGTCTGATGTCGATTACCTAGAGGTTTTGTTATAAAATAAGGCATGAGATTTAACAATTCAGAGTAGCCATGTTCAAGAAATTGCTTCACTGATTGTTTCATTAAAAGGGGAAAGGGAGTACAGAGGAGGCCACGTTGCATGATATGATGGCTTACATCATTAGATGTATTAATAACTGATATATAGTATATTATGTGGTGTGGTTGCAGATTTATGAAATGGATCCTAAAATTCACTGGAAACTGGTAATGCTCGATGCTTTGTACATCTGGATATCTACAGAGCTGTTGAATTACGCCTATGGGAACTTACCTCTAGGTATTCCTTTCTTATTATTATTTTTTGTTTTGTGGTTGTTTATTTTGGTAAATCTTGGTGCCTGTATCTGAAGTTTTCTGCATCACTTACAGATTATATCTCCCTGGTAGGTTTGTGTTTCTGAGGGCTGTTGTTCTGCCTGTGGATTCACTGATAAACTACATCTGTACGATGCCCTATGGCCTTAATTGGGTACACAGGCAACAGAGATAAATGTCAGACATAAGATGGTAAGGTAACAGTCAAAGAGAACAGGTAGAAAGCAGCAACCATCAGATGTATTAGTGGGGAGCAAAGTGGTGGTCAGAAGGAGGGGATGTGCTCATTTTTGTGGCAGCAACAGTTTGTTTTATAAAATCTGCTTTACAAGCAGCATTGTGCTACAGATGAAGTAGCTCCCTGGAGTGTGAAAGCTGACCAGGGAAGGTCTGAAGTCTAAATCAAGGTGGGAGCCATCAATCAGCAGAGCAGCTTCGATCTCTGCTGACCAGGACCGCAGCTCTGAACCCTCCATTGACTTTGTGGTTCTGCAAAGATATCTGTAATTTAACAGGAGCACAGGTTTATTTTTTAAAACTACCTGGAAATAAGGAGGGCGCAGAATCTTACGTCCCTTGTACAAAGATCACATTTATTTTTTTTTTTCTGTAAGCCTTGCTCATGTAAGGTCAAAACTGAGAACCTGTAATATAAATATGCTGGTGAAACTGCTCCATATGGCTTGATCCCAGTTCCCTGAGATCACTGACAACTTCTTTTCTGTGAACTTAAATGGACTTGGGATAGAACCTGGTAATAATTAGAGTACAAAATGTCTGGCACTCAGGAAAACAGGTGGATGAATCCATAACTAAGCAAAAAATGAACTTATACATATTTATTGTGGACAGCTGCAGGCAAAATCCCAATGTTTTAACCCTATACAGCCTTCGTAATGTGCCTGCATTCCTTTGCACTAGCCACCTGTTATTTATCAGTCGCACCACACCAGCATTGCCTTATGAGGAAGGGTTGGCCATGACTGATACGGACACCATCCCCTGCACATGGCCTTGCCTGAGGGATCCCCGGGGAAGTCGGGGACATCCAGTGTGACAAAGGACTACAGGCTGGCTGTGCAGTGTAGCCCTTGAGTTTGAATCTTATTTGGAATAAATACACATGGCTCTTCATCATTTCTTTGAAAAGAAGGATAAATTGGCAGAGCAAGAGCAAGAAAAGCAAAGATACAGGTCTGGTACCATACCCTCCAGTTATGACCGTGCTTTTCCAACCTTTCTTCAACCAAATGAAACTGTCAGTTGAATGCTGAATGAAATGTGGCTTAATATTATTTATCAGTAATCATTTCAGAGATTAGGAGATTCTGTGATAAACTACATAAAAAAGAAGCAAGGGCTGTGTCTAGCAGACACTGAGTGCACACAAATAATTTTCAGGAGAAAAACCTGCCTTAGCAATACTGTGTCACTGATTCACTTCATGATCTGCTCTGCCTTGGAAAGGACTAGGACTGCTTCCAACGAAAATGAGAGACAAGCCTTCACTTACTCCAAATCCAGTAGGCTCAAGTTTCAAATATTCCTTTCATTTCACCCAACTTACTGATATGTGCCTGAACAACCAATATGCTGTACAGAATTTGAAAGAGGCATTCTGCAAGATTTGGGAAATATTCTTGCATATTTTCAGTAGCTCCTTCATACATTGCTAATTTACAGCCTACTCCCACTAAATCCACTGACATCAACTAGAGTATTTGTCATTATCTTCAGAAGGTTTTGCATTAGGCCTTATAATTTCACTAGAAAAAATTAATTAAGGATGAAATCCTGTGTTCTTTGAAGTCAATGACAAAACTTCAATATTATTTAAGTGATAATGTCAGTGATTGAAAAGATAACCTTCCACCATGAATTCAATTCATTTTATACAATTATATTTTAGCGTATGTAATGACTAATGTTTCCCCATTCTTGTTTAAAGAAGATTTTAAAGTCTGTGAAGCTATGTTTGCTTGCCTATAGAAGAGAGAAATACTTAAGAAAACCTTCCTAGGACACTGTATGTCTTATTAAAATTATTTTTTACTTTCACTGTTTAAAATCACCTCTTTTTTTTTTTTTTTTTTTCTTCTTTCCCTGCATATACCAGGGCAATGCTGAGGTGGCCATCAGTTGTCAAGATGATCTGAATCTGCGGCTGGCAAGCCAGATGGAGTCTCACATTTCAGGCACTGAGTGTTGTGAACATTAAAAAAAAAAAATCAGGAAAAGATTTTAACATCCACCTCCTAATCTGTGTTAGCTTAATTTATTTCTCTAGGTGTTTACTGGTACTGGAAAACCACCATGACTTAGTCTGTGCCCTTTCACCATTTGCATAAAATGAGTTGGTAGAAGACATTCCTCCACTGCCTTCAAATTTCCGAACTGCTGTTTCCCATTACCGCTCTACCCGTAGTTGGTGGGATATGCAGTACGGGATTAAAATGACACCATGTGAACCTTATCATTTCTTATCCCTCCTTCCTTCCTTCTGTCCTTCCTTCCTTCCTTTTAAGGGTTCAACTCACAAATAAGTATCAGGTATAAATTTCCAGTGTTTGTTTTTATTAATATCCACAGTAATTCTTGCAGTCCTTTTGGTGGTATTATTCGGGGAGGCAGAGTGCTCCTCTTTCTGTGTTGATTGTCAAATCAGTTTTTCCTATCTTCTTTCAAAAGAGGAGTTAATCCCTCATCAAGTAGTATCAGTCAAAATTTAAGATGTATTTTTAAACTATATAGAGTTTGGTTTCAATGGAACAATTTTTTATTTAGAATAGTGTTGAATTAGAGCAAGACATTACATAAAAGACACATGTATGACTGCTGAAAGCTATTGCTGGGCTAATTCTGCATTGAATTAAGGAATTTTGAAGTTTTACTACTCTCTGGAAAAAAATGTCCCCTTTCATATCCTAGGGCTTTGTGTTCCTACTAGTTCACATCACCCAGTCCTTTCCCTTCACTGAACCAAGAATGGTTTCTACAATAAGGCAACTGGTGCTAGTGGGAAAAGTGAAGAAAAGAACCAACTGGTTTTGCTGTCTTTTTTGTTTAAGTCAAGAACAGGCCAGCATAATATTTACTGATGCCTCACCTTACCTTTTTCACCTTTCCAGTAGATCTTCAGTGCTTCGCACCCACAAAGGTTATGCACGGGAAACGAAGCACACAGTAAAAATACACCTTTCTAACAGTAGGGATGAAGCTTTGGCCGTTTTCTATTGCACATTAGCTGTCTCATTTTGAAAATAAAATGGAGATATAGCACTGTGCATCTGCTGCTGGACAACAGAGGAGAGGTCAAGCGCAGGTGCATGGTATCATCCCAAACCCTCCTCAGTACCTGCTGTGAACACTCCAGACACCTTGCTTTCATCTGGGACATGGGGGGAGATAACAGCTCAGTAACAGGCATTTCTCTGCAAACTGCCTCTCCCCTCCTCCCCACTTTGTCATAAAAGACAAAGTCTTGGGCTTATGTATTCATAGCAAAGCTACCACTTTTACTTTAAGACATGGAATAAGGTACCTCACACCCATTATGCATTAGGGGTGTCCGGGCAGGAAGCTAGTGCTGGATAACTGGTGCTCTGCAAATTCACACGCTCCGTTACGGCACCGTATCATCCCTTTGTAGTGAAGCCGTAAGTATGAAATCTCCATAAGCATTTTTCATGACAAAATCCTGTCTAGATGTGATAACAGCTTTTTGCTTGGCCACATCTTATAAATTTAACATTTTCCTAAAGCTCCCATTCCCAAGATTTGGTTTTAAATATAGATGTCTTCCAAATCCTCATAAATATAGTTGTTACCCTTAAGCTCATACATATTAAGGCAGGTCTATCTATGATGAAGAAAATGCTATACAGTTATGTTACCTGGCATACAAAAGTGTTACCTGGCAGGAAAACTGGGGAGATAATGGTTAGATAAAAATCTTTCTTCCTCTTTTGCTATTGTAGTGCCTTAATCACATCAATGGGTTGCCTGCAACAGCCACCCTGACAGCAACCTGATCTTTATTCCTAATCCACTGCAGGAAGCATGGATGAACAATAGATCCCTTGTGCTTGCTCTGAATGGGCAAATAGATAGGAACACGGTCAGATCTACTGCGCCAGTTAACTTCAAGTAGAACAAAAAAACACTGGAAACTGGATCCACCTCTGGTGCATGTAAATCTAAGTGTATTTCAAGTAAAAGCTATGCATTAATTCATACTTGCAATGCAGTTCTCATTTTCCCCATGGATTGTGAATTGTTCTAACTATCTATGAAGAATGTATTTTACAAGAACTATTTCTACACTAGCAAAGTAACACAGTTATTATTCAAACAATGTGATCTGGAGTTTTGATCTGGATGCACCAATTACTTCATTAATTTCTGTTTCACGATTCATTGCGTACAATTCTTGGAATTCTTTTTTTATTTCAGTGGTCTTTTATATTTCTCCTTTATTACTGTTTTAAAGCCTAATACTTGGATTTGATGAGCTTTCTAGAAAATAAACTTTTGTCCTGCTCACTTCCATGCTGGCATCCTTTGGAGAATTCAGCGTTCTCTCCTGCGAGCCCTTGGAGAGTGGTGTAATGTGTTTAGCACAACAGAGCGTTTTCCTTTTCCTGTGCTCTGCCTGTCAACAGTACATTACCTTTGACTTTCCATGTCTCCAAACTGTTCCTCAAGCAGATTGCATACGTAATTTAGTGCTCTCCCCTCTTTAGAGTTTTCCACTTGTTATGTGGAGCAGGTAACAAATCCTTCCCTCACCATGAAATTCCTCTCTTGCTAGTCACCAGTCTTTAATGGTGTTATTTGTACCCTGAAAGGGCTGCTAGGCTCCCTGAGAGGCAACAGAGTTAATTATTTATGTTCGGCTCAGCCTCTCTTCCTTTTCCACGCGGTCAGCCCATGTTTTCAGCTCACTGCAGGTGTAGGAGTTGGACTTCTCATAGTCAGACTCAGTGAAAAAGGGACACCTGAGTACCAGCTCCTGGTGGTACCTCTCTAGCAGTACCAGCCGAACAACTGGCTCCAGAGCCAGCAATTCCTGCCTGGGACACCGTTTTGTCTCAGCCCACCCCTTAGTCTCTGCAAATCTGCAATTGCTACCCCTTCCATGATATCTTTATGAATTTCTACGTTTGCTCTTTCAAGATGAGCAGTCTTGAGAAGAGATGTTTTCAGCAGGATCTTTTCAGAAAGAGGATCCAAAAAGGATGTGACTATAAATTAAGCAAATTTGATTACTGTTTGGAAAGTACATTTCAGTACAGTTTGTGGCTGTTCTTATCCAGCAGTGCTGTACACAGATGGAGGGAAATTGTATGTATTTACAGAGGGAGAAAAGGATTTGGCTGTCCCCAGTGCCTTCAGCTGACTCTTAGGTATATTAGCTAAGAGCATGTTATATTCCTATCCAATTTTAAAAAAATATTTTAGAAGGCCTCTGTGGACCATAAGTGCCACTTCCTCACCCTTTCACAGGTGGCTGAGTTGTGCTGTGGGCAGGGGGTCCCTGTTCTCATTACTGCCCGTGGAGGTGCAGATTGCGGTGGCAGCCGGTTGTCCGCAGGCATCTGGGGAGATGGGAGGTTGGTGGGGAAGCCCACCGTGGCTCCCCTCTGCAGAGGGCCCACAAAGCCAGGGGCTCTGCTGCATTCCCCTGGCTGCCTCACAGCATTCGGCTACGGCGAGGCTGTCCCAGCTCTCTGCTGGTGCTGTCTCCACTGGGCCCATCGCCTCCGGAGCCCTCAGCTCTAGGGCCAAGATGTGCAAAATGAGGATCCTGGAGTCAACACATAGTGAGATGAGAGGGACGCTTCCTACTCCTCCAACCTTTTGAAATCAGATTTAGTTCATATAGAAAAGCTATTTTTCCTCCTGTCTTTTCTTCCCCCCAGCTCTGATGTCCATCAGAGCTGAATGATCAGCTGAGACCCCATGCAGATGCAGGGCCCACAGGGGGGAACCTCAGGACATGGAGGCTGCAGCCTCTCACCCCACCATTTTGCAGAGACTTTAGCTCCTTCACAAGAGACATGCAAACAGAGGAAATGGTCCTTATTCCTTCTCTCCGCAGCGTGTACACACTCCAGAGCAGCCAGACTGTGGCCTTCTGGTTTTCATTATGACTAAATGTTGGAAATGTGGTGTGCATTTGCCAGAAGGGGCATGTTGTGTATTTAATTTATGAATGTAAAGAAGAGAGGAAGAGTCTTCTAGATTCCTTTTGGTTCAGCGTTTTGTATAAATGCAAGAACTGGGGTAGTACTGCGCCATGTCTTCCAATGATTATTAGCCAGACGTCTGTGTATATGCTGTTAAAAAAGATTATAAAAAAGACATGTGCTACTGTTTTATTTGCAATGTGGTTGTGTATAGTCTTACAAACATTTCTTGATAAGAAGGATATACCCAGATGAAAAAAAGCTGCAGTATGTGGATGCTATTTCAGTTCTGAAGCCTAGATATTTTTAGCACCTTCATTTTTGGAATAAACTCTACCGTAGCTGTATGAAACAGAGATACAAAATACGTGCAGAGAATGCAGGAAAAGACTTACTTTACTTCAACTATGCATATGTACTGGGCTGCATAGTACAGCCTGTGTATTGGGAACTGGCTTAGAGCTGAGACTTGGCAGTACACAGGTGTCCACGGGACAGATAAATGAGCCGTTTGCACTGACGGACCCTGCTCTGCGCCTACAGAGTTGTAACAAGACCTCACTAGTTGAAAAAAACTCAGGAGAAACATAGGATGTCATAAACCTGATTTGTTCCTACTTTGTAAAGATGTAGATCAGGAGTAAAGTTTTTTTGATCCAGTGAGTTTAAGATCTAAATTGAAGAAATGGGCTGTCCTTGCCTGATAAGTGAAAACTCATGTCTGCTTTGTACAAGCTTTTTGCAGAGCAAAGGCTGGGAGGTAATGCTTGAGCGAGCATGAGAAGCACAGGCAGAAAATTAATAAACAAAAACCCACCTTTAATTACTGATGGAAAAGATAATGTCTCCTTTCTTTCAGCTGGAGCTGCTGTTACCCAGTATTTGTTCCTTTCTTTATGGGATGTGGGCAGCATCCTGAACTACATGGTAGAGTTACCTCCCAATAAAAGATTTCTTCCCTAAGAAGTGCCAGAATTTCAGTGTGTGAACACTGTGCCCCCTCAGCGCAACAGGGACTGAAGCAGATGCACCAGCCCTATGCATTCTGAACTTGAAAGGCAGATCACAAAAATCACTAGATTGGTCTAAAAATCATGAGATCAAAAAATACTAGCTGTGCAATTCTTTTCATTTGGTTTTGATTGTTAGAAGTTTATAATTTCATCTCAATTTTTTCTCTGTAAACCCAGGGGCAAATTAATCTTTAAATTAGATGTACAGGACTCTAGAAACCAGAGTTAAAAAAAAATAAATCCACAAACCTTCAAATGGCAAGAGTTAGAAATATTACACTAAAAATATTACATGAGTAGCTGGGAAGGATTGGTCTATTACGATTAGAATGAAGAGAGAGGACATCAAATTAATTCCAGAACTTGATACTGCTGACATGATGAAGGAAGGTAAAGGACAATATAACTTACTAATACAATGCATATGTTTGCAGTGAATCTATTGTAGTGATGGGAGGTTGCCAAAGAGTTTAAAAAGCATATGCACACACACAAAAGCCCTTCTATGAGAGGAGAGGAGAGCTAAGCATCTCTCTGCAAATTCTGGAACTAATCATGAAGACTGTATTTCTTTCTTCCCTAATCTCATGGTAAAGCAGATTGGGTGTTAGCTTGGGAAGGAAAGCCTTGTTGCCACCATGAAATATTCTTGGGCTCCCCTTAGTACTTTGCCTCACTCATTGAAGGAGACACAGACACAGACAATAACTATTCTTTCTTTCTACGGCTTTGTTCGTAAGAAATTGCATGTATATTCAGGGATGTTGGAGGTATGTCTTGTAAGTAAGGGCAAAAACTCATGAATATTGAGGACAGAGGCCAAGCAACAGCAGGGCAGATATTGGTGGGAGTCTGTCATCTCTGTTATGTTTTGAAGGACAGGAGGGAGGGCCAGTTGTTGAGCTCAGGTGGGCTTACCTCTGGTCCATGCTCCCATAAATCTTGTCTGCTTGCCATGCAGATGAAGGCAACTAAGTACAGTCAAGATGGGCTGCTGATGTTCTTCAAAGCAAAAGGGCCATATGCATACAGCCTGCGCCAGCTGTGCCAGAGCCTGAGCCACCCTGCAGCGAGCTGGTGGCACCAAGCGCTGCTCACCAGGTACTGTGATGGTACATGGGAGCAGGAAATTCTGGCTTCATGGAACAGGATAGCCATGTACTCACTCCTCCAGGAATGACTGGTGAAGCTTCTCAGCTAGCAGGGGTTTGCTGGAGGTAACTTGGGAGGGTACTGCCCCAGGCACCCGGAAGACCTTACAAGTGCTGCAGACCCTGTTTTCCCATTTACAAGCAGCCTGTGTACAGCTCCACAGGATCCCAGATACCCTTCTCAGGCGAGAGTAGCTTTAGAGAGACCAGAAAAGAAACATATTTTCTCAGCAGGGAGGGAAAGAGAAAGATGAGGAGTGCGGCACTAAACAAGGAAGAAAATCTGATGGGGAAAAAGAAAAGTTGGCAGCAGGGAAAGCCAAGTCCAAGTACTAGCCTGTGGGTTGCACAAATTATCTGTGCAATTAGGATAATAGCTTCCAGGGCAGTTACTGTAGAAGAAGTAAGACTCCAAGAGAAATAATTAAAAAAAAAAAAATCCCACTACCAAAAAGGAAAACAAAATGATACACAGATGAGAGATCCCATTTTGTATTCTTTAACAAACTATGCTCTAGAATATGCGATGATTTTTTATGTCTTCAGTATTTTTATTCCCTCTTCTAATCAAGAGTTTTCTCTCAACTTTGGTTTTTTTTCCTTTTGGTTCTGTGTGCATAAATCACCATGGTTGGCACCTTCTTGTTGACCTCATCTGCACTAAGAAGTCTCATGCATGATATGGTGGCAACATCTGAACCACATTTCACATGGATGCTCATATATCATTGTTTGTAACACCGTAAGTGCACGATTGCTGAAGACAAGTACAAATTACCCTGCTGGAAGAAGAGCTGCTGAGATTTATGTTGTGTTGTTGCCTGTTCTTCCAATACCAAGTTCTCTTTACTGCTGCAAGTATGACCCTTCTGTTGAGCAATACATGGTCAGACACATGGAGTCTAGCCTTTCTGTCTTTATGGTGCAATACCAAAATATGCTACAATACCTGACATAACTCCAACTGAACCAGCTCCAGAACTGGGAACAGTTTAGCTACATCAGCACAGTGGTATGCCCAGGCTAATTAAAATAGGGCAGAGGCTGCACTGATACAGCTATATTGTTCCTGAAACCAAGATATTATCTCGGCAGAGTTGCACTGTGCAATATAGATATAGTCTTTAAGACTGATGAGAGATATGTGGATATATCCTTCAAGATTCAGAGACAAGCACCCATGTAATAATTTTCATCTTACCTACCTGTTTTAAATATTGGCACAATCCTAAAGGATTTACATCTCTCTTCCCAGGTTTTCCCCTACATTCCAACATCTGCTGAAGAAAAAGAAAAACCCCATAACCAAAAGTTACTCAAGGAGGGAGTTCAGAAAAGTCCTCAGCCAGTTCTTGTAAGATCCTTGAATCGAAATTGTCCAGGCCTTCCCACTAATATCAGATGTTCTCATTTATTACTATTGAAAATCTGGCCATTTTCTCAAAGCTGACCATTTGCTCCAATACATGTGCTGAACAACTTAGTCCTTTCACTCCCAATCTTTTAAAAATCTCTTCTTAACTGTGCTGACCTTAATTTTTTCAATTCCCTTTTCAAGCTTTTACAATGCTTTGTGAAATGCACTTCCAATGCATATTTTTATTATAAACTTCCTTTTTTCTTCTACTTGCTATTTTTTAATTTCAAGGCTGCTTTCTATCTTGTCTGTGCTGCTGATGCTGCTTGAGTCCTCCAGCTACACAGAGTTTTACCCAGTTCTTTTCCTTTTCATGGTCACAGCTTGCTGGCCATTTTCTGCCTTCCACCATATGAAAAGTAGGCTCATCCTCTTCCACGTTCTATGTAGAGGAATTATAGAGGAATGAAGCTGGGTTAATTAGCATTGATAATATACAGCTGTGGGCTGGCTTCAGGGGTGGTGGGTTGGCTGATGTGGATAAGGTGCAGCTGTGACTGGCTCCTGCTAAGTAGTTAAATAGCTCTAAGGGGGAATAGAAGAGGAGGAACTGTTAATGAAGAGAGACCTGGGAGAAGCAGAGGGAGGAGAAAGAGTGCCCTGGATGGAGGAGGGACAAGGACTGATCTGAAGAGTATGAAGAAACAGCACGAATGGTAGATGAACTGTTGAAACCTTGTGGGGGATTGGTGACTAGGCTGGGGCAAGGTGTGGGAGCTACTTATTGAAGTTAACTTGGTATGTGATGGTAAAAGCCTTGTTGCAGCCTACTAGTTTTAGTGCTGTGGCAATCCTAGATATAAATGGTTGAGCCTTCCAGCTGATTTCTTGTTGGCCGGTTCTTTCTAGGTTTAACTGAAGCAAGTGATGCCTTCTGAATATGCTTGCTCAAGACCCTCTCAGTTTCTCCATTGGTCTCAAGTAGTGTTGGAGCTTTCCTGCGGATCACACTCAGCAGAGCTGCCAAGAACTGGCTTTAGGGAAGAAAACATGACAGACTGAAAGCGCAATTACTGGTTGTTGTATGACTGCATATATAAGTCACTTGGGAAATTTAAAGTGAATTAAAATACCTGTAGAACTTTCTTATTTGTTGCATATGTTGATAAAAAAAAGAGGACAACGGATAATCAAAGATTGTATATCCTCACCTTGCTCTGTCCTCCCACAGAGAGTGGTCAATAGTATATCCTGGGAAGAAGCTTAAGAACTTCATTGAAGTATTTCTTCCAATTCCAGAAAACTTTGGCTTGGAGTCTTCCTGTCCTAGAGGTAATGTTTTTTGGGTTTTACAGCCCAAAATGCTGACTTACATATCTTAATCCACCCACTCTATGAAATTATGTCATCATTTAGGAACTGCAATGCCCTGTGACAAAGAGTTCCACAGCTCAGCCAGGCACTGTGTAAAAAGACTTGCGTAGAGAAGGGCTGGAACTTTGCCAGTCAATTCAGTTTTATGTGAAGCTTCCCTCCTGAGCTCTATTGTTTCATTAAAATGCAGACAGACAAATAGAGAAACACCATCAACTTGAGTTTGGGGATCCGCAAGTTAAACCAGTGAGAAGCATGTGCAAATATAGATGCCTGTTCATGAAGCCTCAAACACTTGCTAATTAATTGATGATATTTTAGAAAGAGCTGAAGAACCCCTCTTGGGGTAAAGTTTTATGCTTTGACAAGGCAAGGAAGGAGGAGTTATTGGAAACATCTGTGGTGTGCAGGGCAGTCCAGAACCTCAACTACTGCGGAACCTCTTCAGTTGGTGAATGGTCTGGCTCGAACATTGAGACACCAGAGTGCCTATCCAGAATAGCTGATATTTTTAACAAATCTAATTGGAACCAATAGCAGCAAGTCTCAGGGGAGATTTGTCATTAAGGATTGTCAGGAGGAGGTGCACAGGAAAAATTCAAAAGCAAAATCAACCCTCTCCCATCTACTCTGAATTTGTTGATCTGTACCAACAATTCTTTCTCTTTACTTGAGCTCAGTAAATGACAAACAAGACATCCTGTTTCCAGATTTTCTTTTTGAACACCCTAACAGTGAAGATTAACCAGTGTTAGGGTTTGCACACCTCAAAGAAATGAGCTTGTTTCTAGAACCTGACATAATCATGCTCATTTTCTTTTGAAGCTTAGCCATCTATCTAAAAGTAGCATAGGGAATTGCATCTGCCCGTACTTTAAACAATGACACCATGTGCGTGAGAAGCTGGGGGCAGAAAGATCCTTTCCCACATCAGTCACAGTATCAGATTCTCCTTGCACATCCTGGCACCTATGGGAGCAGGAAGAGCCAGCCCAGTGCTGGAGACCTGCTATCATAGCTAAGACGCCATGCAGGATGGTCAGTGTGGAAGATCACCCTTCAGATGATCACACAGACACAAATGTCCTGGGATAAGCCCTTGGGAAGTAGCACAAAATAGTATTCCCAGGGAAAAACACACATATGTATAGTAGCGTCATGAAAAGGAATTTCCTGGTATTTGACTTGCCTTGTCTCCACCACCAGCCTGGGCAGACAGCTGTCCTTCTACCTGGATTACAGCTGAAAATTATTTCTTCTTGAATGGTCCTTTCTATTGGCTTTGTTGAATTACTCATGTCCTCATCATTTCCTTCTTTGCACATGAAATAAAATCAGGCATTTTCAGCTCTTCTCATAATGAAGGCCCACAGATCTGTAAAAAAATTCATTGCCCTAGTCTGAGCATTTCCTTTTTGTGTCTTTGGGTTAGGTGAAAGTACTTCATTAACAACAATAACACACCAGGACGAAAGAGTGACATCTCCTGTCAAGCGTAATAACTCTTGTGGTCATTTCCAAGGAACACTTTTTCCTTCTCTTTATTTCCTCTTTTTTTACTTTTTGTTTTGACTCTTCTTAATATTTTTTGAAAACTTAATTGGATTTATTTTTAGGTGGTTTTTTCAGTCTTGCACCAAATGACATTTTTCCAATACAGATCTTCATTTAGAGAGAGGGGGGGAAATTAAAAAAAGGCAGCCCCAAACCAGCTTTGCAGACACATTTGACCTGCTTTGTATGATAGCCAGTGCCAAAAGTAACTCCTGCAGTGTAACTCAGCAATCACACTGGCGCTGCAGCGTGTTTAAATTGCTTTGCAGATGATGAGTAAAAATAAGTGAGCTAGACATAAAAGCAGAGGGTGAGTGAAAAAACAGGCAAGAGAGAAATGTCCTGAAATAGATTATACGGGTCAAGTCATGCAAGTGCATTTATTACTGCTGATTAGTTCTGTCAGCTGTTACGTTAATGTGCCGCATGGCATAAGCGGGCACTGAACAAAAGTACAAGGAAGCTGAGACTATTCTCTAAACAAGGATGTGGCCCAGACTGCTTGAAATGGGGTTTGGGGGGTGTGTGTGTGCCTGTGCCTGGCAAAGTGATGATGGGTGATAACAGGGTGAGGATGACATCTCTATCGATGTGCTTTGGATACAGATACATGTCTCTCCAGACTCCAGGAACTGGAAGCAGGTTTTGTACTGCCAACCCCAAAGAAATCTTGAGACAGTCTGACATCATGTATTTTTTTAAAAGAATAACTATAGAATCTGGTTTTGGTTGCCTTTTATTTTCTGGACTGATAGCATTTAATTTTCAAATCTCCTACTTCTGTAAGGGCTGGGACTGTACTTAATAAAACAGAAAGCCAAAACCTTGCTGTGTGCCAAGAGCTGGAATCTTGGGAAAATTACAGACTGCATGAGCTTCTGATAACATTGTGCAAGCTAACCTGTCTGTACGGCCAGAGCTCGGGATGGGAAGCACAGTGAGAAAGATGTAGGCAAGCTGTGACAGGCTTAATCTGGGAAGATTCATCATTCAGGACTAGAGACCCCAAAAGGCTTTGGGAGGTGGCTGCAGCACGAGCCCGGCGTTCCAGCCGAGAAGGTATTTAGGAGAAGATGAGGACTACTGAAGGCCGAGGCGGAGCAGGGCAGTCTGCTGGAGGCAGCCGCCAGCTCTCCGATGAGGAAGGCCCGCGCAGCCGGCGGTGTGACCGCGTGCCCCGGTGTGCTGGGTGAGCCGTGCCTCTGCTGGGTGGGAGCCGCGTCCCGCGCTGGGCAGCGGGGCTGGGAGTCAGGCCAGGTCCCCCCGGCACCGCGGCATCTGCCACGGGCTGTCACCCACTGCCCTCGCCACACGCGTCCTCCGCTCTTCTCCTCAAAAGCAAGGCAAGTGCATTGCTGCAGTGACGGGAGCTCGTCCGCTCCCACCAACAGCTGGGGCTCGTGGAGCTGACAGCAGTGAGCCAGCACAGCCTCCCTGGCCTTCCTGCCACCCGTGACACCCCCACCCCCCTGCACCTTCTAGCACAATTCCCTGCTTCAGGTGTGTGATGGGGACTTGAAGTGCTGCCTGCAGGGCCCTGGAGGAACTGAACCTCAGGAGAACTATGGCATGGCCAGGAGGGGACCGTCACCTGGGGCTAGGGCAGGGTGAGGGGTGGGTTTGCCTGGCAGCAGGAGGAGGGTGGTGCTCTGCCTCTGGCCTGAGGCACACAGGGGAGCCCCTGCCGATTTTCACCTGTGCTGGACTATGGTGCGTGACAATCCCCAGGAGACCCAGAGGAAGACCTGGGGGTAACAGCAGGGAAGACCCACAGGGCATGGCTTTTGCATGGGCTTCTGGGCCAGGGGACCCCCTTGGCATGCCAGCATCACCCATCTCCTGTCCCTGTGGGTGCCCCCCTCCTGCTGTGGGGTGCTTGCTGCCATGACAAGGCCACACGCCCAGCAGCCCAATAGCCCAGTTGGGACCCTGCCCTGAGCAGCAGCCTGGGCTGGAGACCTCCCTCCCAGCTGCTGATCCTCTCACCTACAGTGTTCATCCCAATGTGCATAGCTAATACAATAATAATCTTTAAAAAAATCACTAAAGCCGGGAAGTTGATGTCTTTTTACACCAAAACTTTCATCATCAGTTTCCTCTTGACTTATGCCTTGTTATACAGTTCCTCTGATTCCCGCACAGTCAGGCATCCTGGCTACATGGTACAAATAACATTTGTGGTGTAAACACAATCTGCCAGGACAAAATCTATTGAGAGGGTAACTTGTTTTGTGATCTTTAAACTTCCCTGAACAAAAAAAAAAAAATCCTTTCTGTGGAGTAAGGAGTGGCTGGGGAAAGAATGGGCTGAAAATGGTTTCAGATGGTGCCTTGAAGAAGAGTTTGTGTTCCTCAAAGCTTGTTCATTTCTTCCAAATATGCCAACTAGTCTAATAAAAGAAATTGTTTTTCCCTAGAAGCCTTGTCTTGCTTATAGCTATAGTGATAACCATCTGTTATTACGAGATACTATTGTGATGAATAATGTGGTATTATTTGCGATCGTCTGCTGCAAGAGTGCTTTGCTGTGCAGGAGACTTCTTTCTTGCTTTTAGTAGTAGTTTGCATGGGCTTATGGGTTTGAGAGGGAAACTCGGTGCTGGCTAAGGTCTCACTGTTATTTCAATTGCCGTTTGCTTAATAAAAGATGCCCCATGTCCAGCATGCTACATTTCAGCCCAGAGCAAATACATCTGGTCAAGTGGTGCAGGATGGAAATCTTGACAGTCTGAGCTGTAATCGGTACAACTGTGTGCTGCTGTAATGAGCAACAGACAATGCGAATGTCAAGTTGCCGGAATCTGTTTTCATCAACACTGGCGCTATTTAATAGGCAATCTTTTTTTTCTTTCCCTTTGGCTGTTAGGAAATCTTCTTTTTTTTTTTTTTTTTTCTCCTGCTAAAATATGGGTATGGTTGTAGATCAAAGAAAAATGACACTATTTTATATATTGACTGCACTACATTTCCTTGCAGGAAAAGAATGAATATACGGCAAGAAATGCAGATGTTTCAAAAATCTCCCTTCCTTCTGAATTTCTCTGAGGCAATATACAATGCTGCTCAGTGTGCAAGTAAAAATGTGTCTTAGATGTGGGTAGTTCTGGTGCCTGACAGTTGGCAGATAAGTTTATTCTTTGTGAATTTGTGAAAGGCTATTAGGATAGTTTTATTTTCTCTTCTTCCTTCTCGGTGAGGGGGCTGGGAGGGCTGGATTTGAGTGGCAGGAAATGAAAAGCAGGCTGGAGGGGAGAAGGATAGAGACTGAGCGGCTGAGATTATGGCCAGAAGGCTGAATGCTGACAAAAATGGGAAGTAACCCTATGCGCTGGCAGACGCTTGAAGAATTAATTTAGCAGCTTTCAGTGCAGCTAGAAGTGGTGTTCATTTTCCTAAGGGGAGCCATAGTTGTTCAACAGGCTGTGGGGGGAGGCAACTCCAAATTACTGGAGCCGGAACATGAGCATGTAGCACTCATGGGAGACAGGACAAAGAGCAGAAATGAAGAATTACAGGGTGAGAGATTACATTGCATAAGGAAGATACTGGATGTTAACAGGAGACTGAGTGAATGAATTACACAGAGTGTGGTCTCCTCCTCCCCCATGTTATCTCCTCTGTCTGTTTGATGTTTCTCTAAATTCACCTTTGCAAACTTTCTGCCTTTCCATGCTCCATGAAGGGGCAGTGAGTAGGCCAAGAAAGGAGCACATCTGCCCAGGTGCTGAGCTGCCACCAGTTCCTCTGTGCTGTCCTGTCCTTTGGTCCTCTCATCTGTTCCAGAGGAGGGGTAGCCATGAACTCTTACACCAGTACCAAGGACCTGGCACTGCCAAGCCCTACATCAGTAGCAAGCGATCTTTCTGGCCACTCAGCTTCACCTGGTTTTGGCAGAAAATAGCCAGAGATACCCAACAGTGAAAGGAAGTCAACAGGCATTTTGCTTGTGACAACAAAAAGCCATCTGACCGTGGATCATATTTGTAACTAAAAATAGGCTCTGAACATGTGATAGCATGAAAACTCTTTTTAATAGATACCATACTCTTTGTGGGTGCTTGACCCCTTTCTTCTGGCAGATTAGTCAGTTTTTCTTACACCCCTTTTTCAGCCCCGTTTTTAAGGCAACGAGGCTCAGCTAGCCTCAGGTCTCTCACGTGTAGGAGAAAAGCCTTGAAATCTGATCTGCCGAAAGCAAACATACCCTAACTCTGGAAATTCATTTCAGAATATGGACTTTGGGGCCTGCCAGTGAAAGAATAACAGAAGAAGAAGGGAAAATGCATGTTTTAAACTGGCAGCTTGTATATTTTATTCCTGATGCAAAAAGACAAATTGCTACATGAGTGAGCATGCACCAGAATGTGATTACATCTAAATCCAGTCTCACCTTCTACACAGCAGGGAATTGTACAGAGCTCTTTTCTGAGTGTTTCTGTCTATTTGTGCTAAAAATAGGTGGTATCTTGTCAGAAAGCCAGGCCAGGCAACATATGCACAGCTTTTAACTCAGCTGTTTATTTGTTTAAATCCTCTGAAATATAAAATTTGAATTTGTAATGAAACAGCCACAAAAGCATCCTGGAAGTATTTGGGACCACACTCAGCAAAAAAATGAACCTTCTTTTTTTACACAGCTTTGGAAACAGCAAGTGTAGTGCTGGTGTGCAGTTTAATTAGCTTGTAAATGTGTACAATGGCTTTGACACTGTCTTCTCAAGGAAAGACTCTTTGAAGTTGATCTAAATGAGAGTTATCTCATGCACAGGAAAAGAAGACTTTGGAATCACTAATGAAAACTGTGAGAGAGAACGCTACCTCTGCTAAATGCAATGGATTTTGGAAAGGGTTTATTTTAAGTGCATGGTCATGTAACAAAGTATGGTATGGCTCACTAGCTGTCAAAAAAAAAAAAAAAAAAGGGCTTCCAGTTTCTGCTGTAAACAATGCAAATAATAATACAGATAAACAAAACTAGTTGTTAAAAATTAACAGTAATGTAAACAAAAGCAGAATCTGGCACACACACAAAAAAGAGAGATAACAGTAATTTCCCTCTGCAGACAAAGAAGTAAAAGAACAGCATCATAAAAAAATAACAGATTTTAGAACTCTTTCACTAGTCATCATCAAGAGCTCTTTTAGTGATGTAAAGCTTCTACAAACTATGTACGGAAGGAGGCTGACTCTAGACAACTACAAATCTGGGCAAGAAGTCCACTGACGCTAATGTATACAAATCACAGAGGCTCTAGTTGTGGGAATAGCCCTGAGCAGAATGATCCCATAAAACTGAAGCAAATATTGTTTCACTGGAAAATCGCAGTTTGTTTTGTACAGTACTTGTAGAGCAGTACCATACAAGGTCCTCTCAGGAAAAATTTTCTGACATCTACAGTAGCTTAGCTGAGTAAAAACTGAAGTCTAAACTGTACAAAGCAAAGAGAGAAAGTCCAGTAAGCAGATCCAATTTCTCGTTCTGTGTGATGAGTCTTGCTTGTCTTGCATGATCCCTTACCCGTAAATCAGTGAAGTTCCGTGTGAAGTTTTGAACAGGAGTTTTCAGGGAAAATCCCAGCTGCTGCAAGAGTCAGTAGGTGACATGTTTCCCTCTGAGTCAGCCCCTCAAGCACACCTACGGAGAGTTTAGAGGGATTGCTGACAGACCCATCTTTCAACCAGCGCTGACCCAAAGCCTGGCCGCCTCCAACCCCACGGGCCTGGAGCTGGGTCAGCGCCGAGGCTGGTGGGTGCCCCTCTCCGTGCCTGCGGCCCCGCTGCCAGCCGGGGCGTGAGGCTCTGGCCTGCTGCCGCAGTAAGGCATTTTCCTGCGTGAATAGTGATGGCAGTGTGGGTACCCTAGCAAAAGCTCTGATTCACCCGCTGTGGTTTTGTTTGTGGAAAGTTTTAGATCAAGCCATAAACTGCAGTTCAGCGATCACCTGATTTGTCTGTACTGCTGCTTATTTGTCAGCTGCCCTTTCAAGAGAATAAGGCTGTGCCTTCTTCACCTGCCCCAGATGATTATTATTATTATTATTATGTGGTGTTGAACTGGCTTTTAAATAAACAATTGCCAGGCAAGAATTTCCGTCTATTATTTTACTGCATCCTTCAAGTTTCCTTGGTATTAGCAAAGGCAAAGGTTTTGGCCAAAGTTGAAAGAAATCCCGTGAGATTCAGTTACTACTGAGTTTTCATATCTTGAAATAATTCCTTTCTTTTCACATCTGTGCTTGCATATGTTTCAGAAATAGAATTAGATGAATCTTCTAGACTTACAGATTGATCCCAAACAAGAATCTAAACATTTTGCATTTGTGACTGCAATTTTGATTTTCTGCGGTTATAATGCTTTGGAGAATAGACCTTTACCAAGATTTGAACAGTGACATAAGATCTCCTCGGAAAAAAAAAAAAATGGAACAACCAGAAAAGAATCTGCTTTCTGCATGTGTGGCACAAGTAGATGGGTTGGCAAGGAGCTTCTGGGCTACTTAGTTTTGATAAAAATGAAAGCAATAAGTCAGATATATGGACTGGGCCATATTTCAGATGTTAAGACCTAAAGTGGAATAAACAGACCATGCATGAATCCAGGATTTTACTTAACATTTTAACATTTGAAAAATGTTATATTCATTTTTTTGTTTCTGATGGAACCAACTTTGCCTTCTTATTTTTACCTGTTGTTTCTTTAACCTACCTCTATCACATAAGACGTAAGAAAGGCATCATTTGCAGAGAGGAAAAAGGAAACAAAAGATATTCAGAAGATGTTCAGTGTGCACAAGGTCTGAGTTTATCTCTTTCTTCCTGTAACAGCAGCAAGTCTAATAAAATGTATTGCTTCTGCTTACAGACCTTGCTTCAACTGCTGCATCATCCTTGCTCTCTAAATACCACATGCTGTTCTGTTAATGTTATGGCCATTTGAGGCTGCAATCATTACAAATGGAGCTAAGCTGTATCAAAAGCAGGAAAAATACATACAGTTTTCAGATCTCACACAGGTTTTTTTCAGGCTAGTCTTGGCATATGTATGTGTTTTTGAAGTACTTAATGCCAGACATGCAGATAAATCTGAATATTGTCAAGGTGCCATGGAAGAATCAGTATGATGAGAAGCTGAAATCAATACCACCCAGGAAGAGACAGTTTCCTATCTTACAGATATCTACCGAGGCATGGTGAGTTCTCCACCCTGCATATGTCTGCATGGATGCACAGACACGTCCTGCTGAGGACAGTCAACCCAAGTAATAGTCCTGGAGAAGAAAAATTAATACCTTGTTAGTCTTCAAGTGCTACAGTATTGTCTAAGATCATGGGGTTTGGTGCTGTCATGCTTAAAAGTAAGTTAGGCTCAGATCTACCCATCTATGTTTCATTACTAGCCTGGATCAGAGGCAGGTTTCATGCAGACTTAGGCTGCAGGGGCCATTCCACCTTGCTCAGCCTCTTAGGTCAGCCTGACATTATCCACCGGCTGCAGGTCTTATCCCATATGTTAATCCCCCCCTTCCCTCTTCTGCAGTTCGGTTTCACCCTTACTGCAGTGGGGCTGTCTTCTGCAGCTCAGCCACCACTCACTCAAGGTTTCTCTCTGCCTCCTTGGAGAGGACAGCACTGACCTGGGACAGAAACAAAGGCTTGGACCCAAACTTACACAGTATCGATGAGTTTTTCCTCCCTGATCGTGTCTGCAGCAGGTGCAGGCTTGGAGGCTGGATGCAGAGTGCAGTGGTGGGATGAGGCCAGTATATGCTGGGCTTCACAAGGGGGGAATCCTCATGGAAAAGGGCTGTGATGGGAACCCAGAGAGTCACTGGTGCTGCATCACGGGGAGAGGTTTCTGGAGAGGTCAGCAGCTGGGCAATAGCTCTCTAGTGCCTTGGGCAGGATTGTAGGTGGGCAGTAGCGGCAGAAAGACAGCAGGGAACACAACCTCTAAAAAATATTTTTTTAATAAAAGGAGAAGCTAAGGAAAAGTGTAAGATGGCTGAGATGAAGGCCTGTAAAAAAGATGAAGTGGTGTATTTAAGAGCTGGGGCAGGGGAAGAATCAGCCATATACTGTTTCGATCAATGAACTCCTTGAGGTGGAAACCAGAGGAGGTTTTAGCTCATAAGCTATTTTCCTTGAAGTGGAGAAGGGGTAAAGTGCACAGCTGACCATCCAGGGCCAGAAGAAAGTAGTGATGTGAAAGAGTTATGGAAAGGTCCCAATCAATAAGGTAAAACTCTCCTCATAAGAGTCAGCACTGCATCATCTCCAGGCAGGAAGACTCCCTGTGGAGTCCCTGAAGAACAGAAAATCTGTAGATAAGACATTTGACTTACTTTGTGTGCTCAGACTCTTCCTTTCTTTGAAAGGGAAGTTCAGGACAAGTCAACCCCAGGGAATATATATTTTCAGAGAGGGAAAGCTGAGGCAGCACCCAGACATTTAGCAAAGGTCAGTTGCCCCGATACCACCATGGGTGTGTACACCAAACCCAATCAGCCTCTTCATGGATAATTTCCAGAATACCCACAGAGCTGTTTCATGCATCTGGGACTGTGATGAATCTGTACTTACGCTTCCAGCAAACGTACGTATCTATACCCTATCATCACTGAGCAAAACTGATGACCCAGCCGTCTGACTGAATGAAACACTTGGGTGTTGAATGAGACGTAGTTGCAGCGCTGCGAGGTTGGTACACTAGTCTGAAAACTGGCTTTATGTTGGATGCATGTGTGTGAGTGTGTGTGATCTGGAGCTTGCGTAACTGTGGAAGGCGATGACTGCTAATGCCCACCTTCCCTTTTCTCGAGGGCTCAAGAGAAAGGTCTCTGAACCGTCCCTCAAGTTTTTATTTTCTTAGACCTTTGGAGGACAGTGTCTGCTGCTATCCTCTCTTTCCAGAGAGGAAATCCACTTGACACTGGCTGTAACTGGTGGCCATAAATCTACTTCATAAACCTGCTGTCACTGAACAGGGCTTTTGTAAAAAGTAGCAGTAATCAATTTTCTGAGTGTTTAAGCTTGAGACATTTTTGTGGTCAATGTGATCTTATGGGAACTGATGTTTCCCGGATGTTATTACTGGAATGCTGCAGCTGTGCTTTTAACTCTTAGTGAGCTGGAAGCGCTTTGTTTTCCTGTTCCTCACCAAGCAGCTTTCACATGGGACTTGATAAGCAAGGTGCTGCAGAGCCCTCTGTCTTAAAAATCCAGCACAGCTCTTAAGCTCAGTGCTTAAGTGCTTCATTGGATTAAGATAATGTCTAATAACCCCTTGGGGAATCGTATCTTAGCTGCCCAAAGTTTCTCAGATAATAAACAGCGATTCAAGAAAGTGAAGGTTTCCACTCAGCATCTGACTTTTAACAAGGCTTTGGAAGGTTGCTACGCACCAGCGTAGTCACGCATCCTGAAAATACCATGGGCTGGGGGGCGTCAGAACATAAACAAATGTACCATAAATGCACCCTACATTATCAATTTATTTTTCTTTTACCCCAAAAGCTGTAGTCATCTAGTCATCCAACAGGTCTTGGATCTCTCTGAGTCTTCAGCTCACTGAACTAAAATCGCTGGCATTTCTTTGTGTAAAAATGAATGTAATACTTTCTGTCCATTCTTGGTACCTGGGATGAAGCCTTGGACTGAGCAGTCTCCATTTCTAATGCATTTGTCTAAGGGAAGATGTTTGGTCTTTCTTTTGATAAGGTTCAAGTCATTACAAATCTACAGAAACTGGATGATTCCTTACCAAACCAGGAGACATTCTTATCATTTAATTGCATCTTGAACTCTTCCTTGGAAACCTGAAGCAGGAATAGAAAAGCGATACAAAATGTCATAGAAAGGCTAGTAATTTAAAACAAAGCCAAGCACTCTTGTACGGCTTCTTCCCCTTAAGCGGCACTAGCATCCTAGAATTATTTCTCCCATTTTTTGATTAGCAAAAAAGACAACCTTGTTTGAAGGGCTATCAATTTAGGGCTTGTCAACAAATCATATATTTAGAAAGTGAGCTTTTATTTAATTAAAGGAGTGAATTCCAAAATAAATTAATTAAATTGAATTGAACTGCCCTGTGGACACTGTTAAACACACCACTGAGGCTGCCAGTGTTTATTCCCTTTGGAAGAGTAAAAACATTTATGTGGGAATTTAATTTAGTTTAACCAATCCACTTTAAAGACAAATAAGGATTAACTTTCCTGGGTGTCCTCATTTGTACAAGCCTACAGCCCTCTCGGATGTTACTAGCCTGAACTTAAATAATGCTGGGATATTTCTCCTGCAGTGACTGCTGGGCTAATTGGGCTGATACAATGCTTCTCTTTGAAGTCAGTGATATTTCCCGGCCCCTTCCCCCCAAAAAAAAAGACCAGTGCAGAAAGAGGGAGGAAGGGAGAGATTCAAACCAGGCTTAACTGGGGTACACTGCATCCTATGTGGTAGGCGATGCCAATCAGTGCGGTGCCTTCTGGGCACCCTCGCCAGCCACCTCAAGGAAGGAGGGCAGAGCAGGTGTCTCCTCCTTGGAACATTACAGACAAAGAAGTGGATGAGGACATGGCCCTGTGTACAGGTTTTTTACCTTTTTCTGAAGAACCTTCCCCCAGTATCATGGATTAGCTGATCCCTCCACCCCTTTTTTTTAGAAGCTCCCTTTTTAAAGGCTTTTTAGCCTTTCTGTGATACTTATTTTATTTGTCCCTCCAGATAATCCTTGCTGTAACCACTGATATGGGTGAGATAAGGCCAATTGTAATGGTTCAGGAGCAGAAAGGGAGCAGAAAATATTCCTAGGGAAAGGTTTGCTACAGAAGCACGCTGCAGGGGGGAATTTGACAAAAGCAAGGAAGAAAGGGAGCAGATTTTAACCCTTGTATACCGAAAGGCACATTCAAACACATTTATTTTTTCCTTCTTTGTTGTGTACTAGTCACTTGAAGAAGACTCCCCTGTTGTGGGATAGCACTTACACTGTTTGGATCCAGCAGCCCCTTCCAACAGGAAGAAAGATCGTTCTGCAGTTATGTATAAACATTGCAAAATGTGAGTGTTACTGGGATTTTTTCGGTACGCATAACTTGTAACATTGAAAGCCATTCTACCTGTCTGTGGTAGAGAAGAGCGTGTAGATTCCCTGAGCAGCCTGGGAAGAATGGAGGTTAAGCTGTAAAGGCCACTTCAGACTTCCAAAAATGAGTTTCAGTAATCTGTGAGACATCACAGAAGAATGAAAGGGAGTTTCAAAATAGCCTTACTTTAAATAAAAACATACTTTGGCAATGCTACGTGAAATGAAAACTGACGTGCTTGACCATCGTATTGACATGTTCATCAAACCACTTGACAGACTTCAAGTATCCATGCAGATTCAGTGCCAAAAGCTTGAGCAGTCAACCAGATGTGGAGCAGACTGGCTGAGCTCTCTGCTCCCTCGGCAGGGAGGGAGAGAAGCGGCTCATGGGGCTACAGTCCACCAGTTCTGCCCCAGACATCCCCAGCAGCACAGACACCAGCATTCCTTCTGCTTGGGAGATGTTTTGGGGGGGCAGGTTTTCTCCTGTTGGGGACTTGGCTGATGAAAGCCCACGAGGGAAAGTGTTGTAGTGGAAGCACAAGGAATTTTAGGATGGGGAGTGGCGGTAGAAAATATCAATTCTCTGCAAGCATTTAATAACATACAAAAACGTGAAGCCGAGTGTGTGTTTGCTGAATGCAACTGTTCCAGTACATTCCTCGATCAGATGTCTATACCTCAGGGAACTGGGCTCCTACTGAGATTTTTCATGATACCAATTCAAAATAGAACTCTGTAAGAGCCACTTCATTGTTTTAAACTAATGAGTATTTGTGCCAACAAATTTGCTTGCTAAGATATTGCCAGAAAGCAATAGCTAGTCCAGTCCTGAGCAGCCTAAAAATCTGCTCTGTATGTATTTATACAATGTCTGTGTGCAGGTGCCAAGACATAGCTCAGGCCTCACAAGTTCCACCAGCTCAGGAATAATAGACATGATTGCTGTAAACACACTGCAAGCAAACATGCTTAAAAAACCTTGAGAGAAACATTACAAAGGCCTCATTCTTCATAATGTTTTCTGAATGTAGCAGATGTTGGGAACTAAGCACTGTGATGCGGATCACCAGGTATCCAAGACCCACAATGAATGTGCTATTAATCACTGGCTGCACTTGTTCAGCTCTGAGTAATGAGGAAATGCTGCAAGAAATACTGCAATCACCCCGCTACAGTAAAATAGAGGCTAATGTCAAAACAAAGGGATGTCAAGAAGTAATAATTTCTTGCAAACTTAGTGTTATAACCTGCTTAATCCTTGGGCAGCTAATGGTGTGTAACGATGTCGTCTAGCTCTGTGAACAGTGCCCAGCCCCAGCCGGAGCTCTGGGGAAGCTGCACCACCAGCCAAGCATTTAGACCACTCTACCTACCCTCTTTCTTAAAATCTGTCCATCCAGTTTGTACAAGAGTTGAACTGTGGTAGGTCAAGGACCTTGTAAATCGCCAAAGAGAAAACAGGATGGGTTTGGAAAGTAAAGGGAATGAGAATAGGCTAAAGAGAAAGGAAAAAGAGAACTCAAAGTGCCGATTCTGAGGGAAAAAGCAACCATTCTGAGTAACAATGGTTTAGTGATGGTTATGAGAAATGTAAATAGTGTTCTGTAAATATTAGTAAACACAGAAATAAGACTCTGGTGCTGAAACACACAGTCATATGAACATACTGTGTTTAATGAATCAGAAATACCTATCTTACCACACACTTAAGGAGGAGGAAGTTTGACCCAAACTGTAAAAACAAAGTTGAAGAATTGCTTTTTGTGAACTGAAGACTCACTCCTGAGCCACTGAAGAGTGTCACAGGGGACTGTGACACATGGGTTTATAGCTAGACAAACGGAGTGAGATTCAAGTTTAACTTCCGAAAGCTGTACCACTCTCACCAGCTCCCTGTGAGATGCTGAGTGGGATACGGGCTCTCCTTATGTCTCACTGGCCGACCCTCCTTGTCTGCTTACACTGAAAACTCTTCCATGTGATCTGTATCTTTCCGTGTAGTTTATATTAACCTCTTCCTTAACTTTATTTAGCTGCTGCTTGGAATCATTTGGTTTTGATTACTCTTAAAGTTGCATAATAACAGAAAATATCCCAATGGAAACAAAGGGAGAGAGCTTTTTTGGGCCACAGCTGCTGTTCTGCTTTGACCCTTTTCCAAGCACAGAAGTGTTTTGCCCCATCGCAGACCAAAAGCAACCTTGAGCACATTAGCTGCACACTCCCATCATAAAATGGGATTTACTCATCCTGTAGGCAGCAAGATGAATCAAAAGCCAGCACAGGGACAGTGGTGCTAATACATTTAATGGTAAACATAGCATTGTTCTGTGATGGGCCTCTACACTGACAGCCTGGGATGGAGCCAACCCCGCGCACAGGGAGCTCCCACACATGCTTCACCCATCCCTGCCACAGGCAACATATCCCTGCTTCTCTGGGACTGAAGAGCAAGCTTGTGCTCTCTGGAGGAGCCAGGTTTTACAGCTCACCCACTTCCAGAGCTACCTCGTCACCCCCAGAAAATGCTGTTCTGGGTAAATGAACCCCACCAGGCTTTGAAGTTTTATTCTTGGTAATTCATAAAAGAATAAAAGGTTGCCCCATCTCTGCAGACAGTGTGTGGCTGAGGTCCAGACTAAGCGAGCAAAAATCACTTTTTCAGAAAGCTGCAGGCTTTCTTCTTGCCTGTGAAACCACAGGCTCAGCCCAGCTATGAAGGAGCCCAATGTAATTGATGTATTTTCTTGCACTGTATTACAAAGGGACAGCTGAGGGTGCAGATTTAATAGTGAAAAGAAGACATGTCCTGCTGTACTGCAGTGCTCCTGCTCCACTTTGCTCTTTGCCAAAAAGCTCTTGTACGCTATCACTGTTCAAAGGATTATGGAAATATTTTAATGAGGAAATGCTACTTGCTTTACAGTTTGCCTGCATGTGGAGGTGGGGGCTCACTTTTTAAAGTTAATGGGTTGCTTATGTCCTGATTTGCAGTGGGAGTGAGATGCCAGATAACACTTTCTCTCTGCACCCAAAGTGTCTTATCTATATCCTTTGTGTTTTAGAAAATCTGACCCTTGGGCTCTAGTGTGCTGTTTAGGCTTGCTTTGCAAAAGACAAAAATAGCACACGAACTATTTCTGCCTTTTGCAAAGCAATTCTAGTATTTCTTAGCTTGAGTCCTCAGGCACGTGTTCCCTCCTCTCCTTCCCTACTCCTTCCCCCCACACAGGATCCACACCGTCAACTCTATTTTGCAACTGCTTTTTTTCTTCCTCTCAGATTATTCTTATATGTTGTACCAAAAAAATCCCTTTAACTGCTTTCCAATCTTTCAGTCTCATCTCAGTGGGTGTATTTGCATAAATGTTACTGCAGTGGTACAGGAATCTTTACAAGGGAAATGGATTGCAGAGGCCAGGTGATTAGTTTCAAAATTTATAAAAGATTTTACATTTCCTGGCAAATGTGTCAACTATACCATTCACAAAGCAGCATTTTCAATATAGCAAATAGTTAAGCCAAGGAAAATCAGCCTTTAGAATTCCTTTTCCCCCTTTGTATTGAAGGCATGCTGTATCACAGTAGATTAAAAATGAAAATACAGAGGTATACATATTTGCATATACTAAATATGTATGTTTGCATGGACTGCTCTAAGGTTCTTTCAAGTGAGTACAATACCATCTTTCAAAAAATGGCAACTAAAAAAAAAAAGTCAAGTATTGATAATAAAAAATACATTAAATATTATTCAAAACTTGCCAGGGAAAATAATACAAAATAAAGACACCCAGAGCTATAAAATTATAAAAGTACACAGTTCTGCATTGCAAAATGAAAACTGTACTCACTTCTTCAGTTTTATATCCTATTTTTCCCCCCTAAATTATAAGTGGTAAAAGGTAGTGTCTGCAATGACCATAATTCATTGTATCATCAGATAAGGTCCAATAGGGAATATTCTAAAACTTTCTTTGGTCATCCTTTTCTGAACACAGCATAATAAAGACCATGAGGCGAGCCGTTTTCATTGCAGATTAAAGTCAAGCTTGGAGATAGAAGAGGTCAGAACGCCCCTTCTTTTTTCCTGTTGAAAATTCCCTGGGGAAACTTCTGTCAAAAAAAGCAAGTAAAAGGAAAATGGAGTTCTTCATAACACTTTTAAAAATGGAACATTTTGTTATGAAATGACAATATTCAAACTTACATCCATTTTCAAAATGCAAAACCAAAATGAAACATCTGTTTTGACTTAATGCCATGTAATTTTGGCATTTGGAAATTTAAAGATTTCAACTTTTGGATTCCCATGCTTTTTAGAAAAACGGGCCCCTCCTTTTCCTCCCCCCACCCTGAAACCTCAAATCTGGAAAATATTTAAAGCAGCATGTAAATATTCTCTTTTTCCCCTGCTTCCCTCCCACCCCCATTTTCCTGCTGTTTTCTAACCATTTCCAGTTGTCAGGAAGATGTGCTGGTAAAACAGAATGGAAAGAAAAATCTTATACAATAAATTCAAAAAAGCATACAGGTGCTTGAGCTTGTGTGTCTGTGAGAAAGATCTCTAATCTTCATATGTCCTCTGGAGATACAGACTTTGAAATAAAATGCTTCAAGCCATGTGTTCGTCTCTCCTGTGCATGTTGGTACGAATGCATCACTGGGCTGATTCTCTTTATAGCTAGAGCTGCACTAAGGAAGCATTACTGCTGTCTGAGGGGACCGTATTTTATGGTAACTACATCTGTGAAATAGGAACCATCCATTTTAAATAGGAATAGCAATATTTCTCTTCCTTTGTAAAGTACCTTGAGATTCATGGAGGAAATAGAGCCGTAGAGCGTGATTACATGACATGTTTGCGTTGCAATCACTGATGCTCACAGTACAGAGTGTTAGCACTCACAATAAAGTGCAAAGAAAGAATGAGTGAAAAAGCGTGATTTTTTTCTAAGTGGGGCTGTTTCTGAAGAAGTCCCATCCCTGTTCCTCATATGTCCCTTGTTAGCCTGTTGCATTGAATCTGAGAATAAGATGACTCCATTTGAAACTATGTGTTGGTTTGGGATGGTCAAAAGTCACCAGTAACCAGCAGTCACCTGGGAAGTAACTGAGGCTTGAAATGTTCTACCTCTTCTCTCCTGGCTTAGGTATGTTTACCTGAGTATTTTTTTGGTTTCCCAAAAGGAAAGCACTGCTGGGTATTGTAATGGACACAGATGTGTGCACAGTACAAAGCCATCAGCAGCCTTAGGGTGTTTCTGAGACCACTGAATTACCCAGGTTGAGTGCATGAGGGTAGGAGCCAGAGATGCTCTTCATGTCATGCCTACTGCTGAAACAGTTTGACAGTAATTCTAAAATAAGAGTTTGGTCAAAATGCATGACAGGATTACAGTAAAAGGTAACTTTTTCCATTACCATCTCTTACCATAAATGACTGATTACAGGTTTATGAGTAATTGCTTTTGATTTTTCTTAGTCCTCTGATCATTTTCTTACTCTCTAAACCTGGAAGCCTCTTGCCAGTTGCCTGTGCTGGTATCAGAGCTCAGAAGACATGCTTTCTGCTGGATCTGGGTGGACAGTCACTTCTGTCGCCCATTCTGCATCCCTAGAGAAGTCTGTTCTGAGCAACACTGAAGCTGGGAGGACTGGTAGGTCAATGGGGGTCACTGTGCTGTCTGGAGTACTTGAAGGAAATTGCTGCCACGTGTCTTTTGGCCAAAGAAACTGCCAACATCATCTTCCAGGAGAGAGCTCATTTTTGTTATCAGCAAAACAGTAAATGTAAATGTGTCCCATTAAACATTTCCTACTGAGCAAGGGGCTTGAAAAGTTAGTCTCTTACTTAGCTTCCTGGTCATTACCATGTGGGTCTTCTTACTGTGTATAACTAATTTTGAAGAGCAGAATCACGTGCCCCTCTTGGAGGAGCATTTTAGTAGTAATATTCCTGGGCTCTTTGTTTTTCTTGAACTATATTTGGGTATATTCATCTCACATTCTGCTTGAAATACGAAAGTATTTTTCTGCATTGCATATTCAATTAGCATTGAACTTTTCTTCACTAAGGTGGCAGGATCAAGGGAGGATGAGCACAGATAACGCAGGCTGTAGTTTTTCTTCCTTTAGTGGGATGGGATTTTTTTGGTACAGCTGAGATAATCCCGACTTTGGCTCCAACCTGTGCTAGCAAACAAGCAGAGGACAGCCTGGTACCCAGTGACTGGTGGACTGCAGGGAGGCATTAATGATGTTTACTTTCTTTTTCATGGGTCCACAGGGCTGGTAGCGAGGAAAATTATGTGACATGGCTTACTGTGATAGCCTAAGGTCCTTCCTAGTAGGTTCTGTTTGTTTGCTTTACTGTTATGTAGACTTCATGTTCAGTTTGTGCTGAATTGTTGTTTAGAGCTTAATTGTTTTTTATTCAAAGTAAGTTTATTGTGCCATGACAGCCATTCATAAGCTCTCTAAGATGGATTGGTATATCAATGGATATCCTGTTCCGGGGAAGTTTGTGTTTTACAGTTCAATTCAGAGAGTCAAGCTTCAATTCACTATTGCATGAGTACTCATAATGGTAAGGGCTGCGAATGCACACAGAGGCAAACATCCACCCCAATGGCAACTGAGTACATAATACGGGCTGGGAAATGGCCAGTTTTCTCTGCAAAGTAGTGGCAGGTAGTAGTGACTTTTATTGGCCGTAACTTTCCTTTGGAAGTTAAAATGCGGCCTGATGCTGGTTGACACCAGCATATAAAGCAAAAATGTCAATCTACTTTGCTGTTTAATATATTATCTGACATACATAATATCTGACTTTTTTTTTTCCCAAAAAAATAGCAATTAGATTCAAATGGTCTTTTGCCCTCTGTCCACTGGAGTCAACGGTATTCCAGAGAGAGAGACTGAGGTCATGATTTTGCCCACGGTCATGATCTACATTAAAATGTCACTTACTGCTCCTGGTGGGTGTCAGTAAAGGCTGCTGTTGAACTAGCTCTATATTTAATAAGACTTGCTACAGTAGACAAGGACAAATTATTCCAGAAAGAGTGGTTAAAACATGCTCCTGGGGGTTTTATGGTTTCATGGTGTAATCCAGCCCCTGGCAAATCTGTTGTCCTACCAGTATTTTTCCAGTTGGCATTTCTTACATAGATTTGTTCCAGCTCTGAACAGAGGTGAACAAAGACTGGAAATACTATATTGCATGTGTATCTCTAAATCTGAAAAGGTAATTCTAATGGATTAATAACCTGACATAGAAAAGGTAGACTGTTTTTCTGTAATGTTCTAGCTGATGGTGGAACAAATGTGGTAGAACTACTTTGTGGAGATTAAAGTTTTTTTAAAGGCCGTTATAACTGATAGAAATGGCAAAAAAATGTTGCTAATTTTAGATCGCAAAATATGGAATTACATATTTAGTACCTCCAAAATCTTGCTACAGTCAGACACGCCATTTGTGGAAATGCACCGACTTAGTATACGGGCCATGGTATATGTGTTCAATTAACTGATAATTGCATATGCCAATCTTCACAGCATTTGAGAGTTTGCTTTGCAGAAGTCAGAAGCAAGTATTGGGGATGTGGAGATCCTGTACTTCCTATTCATAAGGCTTTTTAAGGTTGAGTGCTTGGGAATCTTGAGATACTGAGACTTGGAATCTCGTTGGCTTGGTATGCCTTTTTGTGTCACTGGTGAGTTTGAAAACACGAGCCCCCACACTGTGCAAGCAGCTGGGTTTTTTTTATATTTCCTCATTACTGATTGAACTTTGTCTATTAAAACCTTGTGAACTGACTTGGTTTTAATAAAATATTCAAACTACTTTTTGAAAAATAATAAAAAACCCTATCCATGGTGTAATTCTAGACAATTTAAAATAGCTTGTAAAGCTTCTAGCAAATAGCTGCTGAACACTGTTGCAATGAAGAGACTAAAACCTGATTTATCATTAAAATAAAGTCAGAGTAATCAACAAGTTTAAATGAACATTTTGAGTACCTTTTTTTCAGTAGACCAAGTATCAAACAAACATTCATAATTTTACTTTACTCACATTATTCTCTTTGTGTCAGTGACCAAATGGAACTGGTCCCCAAGGTAAAATTAGTCAGTCCTACAGGGGCTTGTAGGAGCCCATAGAAACAGAGTCTTAAATTTGAGGTGTTGTATTTTGTTTCAGTGGCAGCTGAATGAATAATTTGTAACAGCTTAGTGAATTTGCTTGGCTTGTAAGCAGGAACCTAGATATTTCACAGTTCTTGATTGCTAATAGTTATTATAAGTTTTGGAAGAGGTGGATGGTCTATAAAGAAGCATGAAATTTTGCAGCTGGTGGTGAAACAGCAGTAACCACAAAGGTACTAGAAATGTGTTTAGAAATCTTCAGGTGTTGATTAAATGTTTCATAAATGCCTGGTACTGGGGTGTATCTGTTGCATTATCAATATTGACCATGAATCTACAGTTCAGTGATCATTGGTTAACTATATGATATTAATAACCATACCAGCCATTTCAGTACTATTTGGTTCAAAGATGCGAGCTTAGTTTTTCTCTGTGACGTGATGCACTTGTGCCTGATCAAGAAATGGCAAAGTATGGTTGGCACTTGATTGAAAAGGCAAAATTCTTGATCCTTCACCCTGTGTGGTTCTTCTCATATCCATTTTGAATTCACTCTATGCAGCAATTACTTAAATTTGTAATAAAACCCAATCACTCTCAGATAAAAGAAAAAGGGAGAAGACACCAAAACTAACTTTCTTCACCTATGACTCCATTTTCCACTACTCACAAGTAAAAAGTGCTCAGTATTGAACAGCACAGCAGATAATCACAATGAGAAACAAACCCAACACAATAGATTTTCCTCAGAAAGTAAATAAATCCTCACAGATTATTAGTGAGATTTCACAAACATTGATTTAAAATATCTATGCACTAATTCTTTAACCCCCCTGTGAACTCATTATTGTTGCTTTCTAGAATATACAGTGTACCAGAGGATAAAATCACTTTTGAAAGCAATTTGTGGAGTTTTGTGAGTGTCAATGATGAAAAACTTCACTGTTCCTGTGTTCATCTAAAAAAATATAATACTTGAGTAGAGGCAACACAGGAAATTAATAAAACCCCATGAAAAGCTTTTCAGGGTACATTACTTAAGCTGTGAATCAGATGAGGAACTTGTCTAAACAGATTAATTTCAACAGTACATAGCTTGTACAAAGTCATTATGATGTACACATACCTTACCACAGCCAAAGTACTTTTGTTCTTTAAAAGGCTCTATAAGAGGCAAAAATCTGTAGAGACAAGTTGGTAAGCAGCCCCTTAGTGCCCAGGATATTGCAAACACCACTGACTGCTGTTGCCAGTCTCCGAGTGCCACATGTGTCCATGCCGGCCAGCAAAAGGCATAGCCTCTTCTCAAAACATCCTGTCTGAAAGAAGAAAGTGCTTGCTTGATGCTTCTTTTGATGGAGATTTGGATGATTCAAACTCCAGACATTTGAAGAAAATAAAAATGTTTGAATGCCTTATGAATGAGTCACAACTCAATTTTGGATCTGTGTGTTGGCATGACAAAGTATCTATTGTAGAGAAAGGATTTCCTGATCTTGAAAATGCTACTGAATCATTGGCTTATAAGAGCAAACTTTTTGCAAAACCTCTGCCATAAAAAAATGTCTTTTTAAGCTTTCCATTCGAGACACACCTTGTTTTTCTGTCAAGTGCTCTCAGGAGTATTTACTCTGCATTTTCACTGTTGTAAGTTCCTATTGTCAGACTGCTTGGAAAGGAGAAAGGAGCAACAACTAACTTTTCATGGAGGGCAGGCAGAAAGATTTGGAATTTGCTACCTGGAGACCATTACCCTAACCCTCTTGAATTTCTAACTTAAACCAGCCTGCATTTTTTTTCAAATAGGTCTTATTTTTATGATAGTCTAAATTGCCTAGCTTTAAAAAAAAAAAAAGGAAAAAAATGTAGAATGCTTACCTATTAAATGAAATGTGAAAATAGTAAAAGTAAACAAAAGTAGTAAAAGAAAACAGCAACCATCAAGTAAGCAAAGCAAAAAAAACCCTCATGAAATGTTGCTCATATATTTTAGGATAAATGGAAAGAAGTCAGGGATCTTGATGTCCCTTCTCCTAAAATTGCCCAGAGGCTGCATAGTCAAGCATTAATTTTGCATTCTAATTTTACACTTAAGAACATCTGTCTCTGTATGCATGCATGCGTTATAATTCTAGCATTCAGAAATCTGGTATGTTCCAAACGGTAACACTGGACAGTTTTAAAAGTGTCATTCTTGTTAACTGTTGTTTATTCTCAAGGTAGGGCATGGGAAAAACAAGAATTTAATGCTACTGTGCTGGGAAACACTTTGCCAGTAATTTTATTTAGTAACAGGCTGGGCAGCTCTTTCCTGAGATACCTGAGACAGGTTTTCTGTTTGTCTTCTCCACCATAAAAATCACTGGTGTCTACTGAAATGAAAACTGCAGATTACTCCATCCCCTAATTTTCTGCTGTTAGACAGTCAATGTGCAATGTTTGCACAACATTTTAAGCATTAGCTGAACTTTATTTCTGTGAAGTGATTAGTTAAAACACAAGCTGTTATCTGTTTTTTCGTAAAACTTTTATGCTGCTTAATAACAAATCAGCATTTTTGAAAAGTTCTAACACCTGCCTTTGTACATTTAACATCAAATTATTACTTGATTTACTTGTGACATAGGAAATCAGCCTCGTGGGGTCAAGACTTGGACTTCAGGGAAATCCGAGTTGCAAGTGCATTCATAGCTGTCAACAGAAATTTGCTACCTCGTTGCAAGGGCTCAGATGGCTGAACATTGCTTCTTGGGTAAGAAAATTTTGAGAAGTATGTGAACCTTAAAAGGTCATTACTGAGAGTCACACTTTCTACCTATTTGTATGCTGTATTTAAGTGTTTCCTGGTTTGGACTAATTTCCAGGTTCTAGGCTATCGGAAAAATAGCTTTGAGAGATCGATGGCTCGCTATGTATTTTCAGTTCAGCAAGTATCTTCATAGGCTACCTTTTCAAATGTATAGGAGACAGTGATCAAGTCAAGATACGTTTATTTTAACTCACACTTCTAGTTGTATAACAAGTCTATGCCACAAACTCAGAAATTTTAATAAGGAAAACATTTCATTACAAAATTAATTGGTGAGGCAATAAAGAAGGGGAGAAATGTTTCTTCCTGACACAAATTCAATATATATTACATTCATCCATGAAAAGATTTTAAGTATGATACTACCTTTCCTACATCAAAGGAAGAATATTCAAGGCAAAGCCATGGCAGGTAAGGTTTTCTTTAAATCAGTGAATCACAGATTCATCTAGGTTGGAAAAGACCTTTAAGATCATCAAGTCCAATGTTAACCAGCACTGCCAAGTCCGCCACTAAACCATGTCCCTAAGTGCCACATCTATATTATCTTTTAAATACCTCCAGGTACAGTGACTCAGCCACTTCCCTGGGCAGCCTGTTCCAATGCTTGACAACCCTTTCGGTGCAGAAATTTTTCCTAATATCCAACCTAAACCTCACCTGGCACAGCTTGAGGCCATTTTCTCTTGTCCTTCACTTGTTACTTGGGAGAAAAGGCCACAACACGATATAAAAGTATTTAATCTTTTCCTCCCAAAATGATTATAATTCTGAGTGTCTTAAGGGTGTGGAGGAACCACAGCAATTCTTCAGAAAGGGAAAAGAATTGTGACTTTTATCCAGTCTCAGTGATATTCTAAACCTAAATCAACCTTGTATTTACTTAATCTTATCCCAGCAGAACTGGTAGGCATGGACTGGCTCATGTATACTGCTGGACAGACTGTTGGTAGCCAGCACATACCAGCCTCAGGAAGGTTTGTTGAGAACTAACTCAACTTGAGTCTTCTTTGGCTGCAAAGACATGATCTCACTCACACGTCAAAGTGAGTGCAAATAAACTGATGTCAGCATTGAATAAAGCCAGTCCCAAGAACAGGTATGTGCTATGCCAGGCATATGTTGTGGACCCTGTGCAGAGTCTGTAAACTCTAAGAACCACTTGTTCACCACTGTGCCTCCTCTCTTAGCCAGGGGCAGAAGTCACCAAACAAGAGGATACTGACAAAGCCAGAAAGCCTTTGGACAGTAACATCTGTTCCCAGCAGAATCTGGTAGCTGCGTGCCAGTGGGCATGTTTTCCATGAAGTCCACAAGCTTTGGCAACCACGCCAGTTCTAACTGACCAGAGCAACATCCACTTAAATCCCTCACATTTCCCAATGGTTCTCATACTCTGCTATTTTATGATAAACGATTGAAGTCAGTAGGGAAGCTCGATCACAGACAGTTTGTCGCAAACGTGTGTAGATGGATGCTAGGGAAATGGGTCACGCAGCTAGCGCAGATCTGAGTGCAGATTCCAGCTGTCGAGGGTGCAGCTGTGAGATTATCTTTAGCTGTGGAGGGACACCAGTGTAAAATACGATGCGATGTAGGTTTTCTGCATTTCAGAGATAAGATGCCAGATTTGAAAGATACTCCATTTGAACAGCTTCATGAGCAGCAGTGAGGGAGCCCATGGGTTTGTGGCTGGTGCCCTGCAGGGCACCGTGGAAGAGCCCCATGGCAGGCTCCCTCTCACTTTGCTGAGCAATCCGTCCACACCAGCAGCATTTTGTTCAACGTGCATTGTTCAGGTATAGCACTACCGAACAATGTAAGCAGTGCTTTGTGCTTGTAGAAGTCAGAACAACAGAATTAACTATGGGGCAAGCACTACACACAACTTGTGTTTCCTGGCAGTATTTATGTTGGCAATGCTGTTTGGAAGCCAGTGTGTTTTAGCGAGTGTTTACACTTCTGTGTATAAAAGAAGGAGACACTAGATTTGTTTTCAATGAAGGTAGAATATTGTATTTCATGCTCTGTTTTTTTAAACAACATTTTCCTTGTTTATTTTTTTTTCTTTCCCATTTGTTTTAGCTATATCCCTTTGCTGCATGTTTCCTGAACTTTTCTTTCCTATATTCTTTGCCACTGCATACTTTCACTAAAGCTTCATTTACTTTTGAGTATTTCAGTTTGCTTTCCTTACCTCGGTCATAGTATTGTGCTGTTGCCAATCCTTATATTTTTTGGACAAAGTTAGCTATATTTTCGTTGACATAAAGAATATCTGCTTCTAGTTTATTTTTTATTCAGTTGTATATAATTCGACAACTGTAGGCTTCTATAGAGGAATATTGGAAATAAAAGTGAACTGTTCTAATGTGAAATTATTGTATTTATTGACATCTATCTTTCTTAATATTTCTCAGTTACAACCATGAAACTGTATTTGTAATTTCTTTTTAAGCTGATCAATAATTACTGGAGGAACAGTAAAATGATACTGGAGCTGTTATCAGTGAGCATTTTAAATTCATAACTGCAGTGAAAACACTTCCCCTATTTTTTAAGGGTTTTTTTCCTTCTGTTGATGACCAGAAGGTAACTGTTCCTTCTCTTCATTCAGCACACTTGGAATACACGATTTTAAGGTCCTGTGTTGACAAACGTGAACCTGATATTCATCTTTTTTTCTAGTGCTCCAAGCACCTTCCTTTCTAGACAGCAATATTATCCTGATCTGTCCAGTCTAGCTCCTGAGACAGATGAACACCTTCCATCCTTTAAAAAGTTTCCCTCCTGTAGCAACCTCACATTCCTGAAATGACTAGCAGATCTTAAGAGTATTCCAGTGATGATAAAACAGAAATGCTCCTAATGAACATGCTGCAATGAATGCTTGTATTTCCATAGTAATTCATACAAAATAATAGGCTTCTGGGCCTTAAAATCGCTCCTGTGATATGAGCTCTATTCCATATCCCTTGGGGTTTCATTAGTCAAGACATTCAGTGCTGTATATTATATAAGCTGTTAAAAGATTTTTTTTTTTTTCTGCAGAGAGAAAATAGTACTTTCACTGTGTCGCTGTTTGAAGAAACGGTTCAAAAGCATTTATAACCAAGTTCTTCCAACTTATTGTACTAAGTTGTGCACAAGATGTTATGGAAAACAAATACACAGGAGTTGTCATTGAACCACACTTTCATTGTCTGTAAAAAGGCTAAAACCCCCTGCAAAACAGCATGAGGAAGGTATAAAATTTTGGATTCTGGAAATGTTCTGTTCACCACTGAGCTGTGCCATAGCGATACATTTTCAAAGGTGCCAAGTGGGTTTTCACCTTCCAGCCAGTGCTGTTGGGTACAGCTCCGTGTCCCCACGAGTCACGTATACTGTTCCTTACTCCAGCTTTTGTCTCCTGCATCAGATGGGTAGGTCCCGAGTGATGCTCATTGGTTCGGTAATCTTTCTTCATGAATATTTTCTTTCTCTTTGCTGCCCTCAGCAGTGTTATGACAGAAAAGACTCATTGGTTTTGCCTGAACACCCCTGTTACTTGTGTATTCAAGTTTATTAGCACTGGTGAGTCAGGGGAACAGTTGTTTAAGTACTGACACAATCACTGCAGTTTATTTTGGAAATAAATCACTGAGAAGGAGGCTGTAAGGAAAATGTTTGCTGATGCTGCATATAGCTCCTACAAAACCTGACCCTGTAGTTCCTACAAAACCCCACCTTTCCTTAAGTTTTATAGCAACCTTGTGAAGTCAGCTTGCATTATCTGTTGGCAAATTCCGAACTCAAGAAATCATACATAAAAAGGCGAATAAATCTGGGTTGTTGCCCTAATCCCTGTCAGAGGTCTGCACAGTATTTCCCATTGAAGCAGACACTTTATAGAAGAATGAAGTGCACGCCTCCCTCCAACAGTTCTGCTGAGCTACTACTGCCCATGGCTTGAAGACTGAGTGGGCAGCCCTAGGGTCTTCACTGTCCATCCTGATGGAAAAACATTGCAGAGAGAGAGGGGAAGGGTAGATGAAGTCACATGGAAGTTTTTAAAGTAAATTATTGAGCAATATAGGGTGAGCTAAAGTACTGCTTAATGCCTCAGAGTGAACCACTTCTAATTCCTAAGTATTGGATCTTTTTCATGACCTTGAGGGACCACAGAATGCTCTTAAGCATGGTTTCCAAGCCTTTATTAATCAAGGGAAAAGAAACTGTGTTCCTTGGACTGTATCCTTTGCTACAATGTACTTAGGCTAAATGATGCATCGAGTTTACAACAAGCATTTTGATAGTCCAAACAGATGCATTAGTCATTCTGCATTAACTCAGTTTCTAGGGGAGTGGGAAAATGTGCTATCTATTCTTATGCTATGGGAAAATATACCTACGCACTGTCAGCATGATACAAGAAGAATCATGGACTTCATTTTCCAAGGCACTCTTCCAAAGCATCGAATGAATTTAATTTGGAAAAATCACTGCAATGTTTGCAAAGATGTGGTCCAGGTGGGTCACCTGAAGCTTCTGATTATTAAGTCTATAATGTGATGAGGATTTCTCCTCTGAATGCTTCTCTTCAGATTATATGGTGATCTTTGTTTTAGCCAAATCCTTTTATTAAACCTGAGGAAAGGGATTTGCGAAACTAATTCCTACAACCACCTCTAAGAATCAGATGCCATGGCACAGAACATGAAGTGCAGCCTCCTTGATGTGTTAGTTCAGTCCCTGGGCTGATGTAAAGGATCCATGACCATCTCATCTTCATTTCACTGTGTGCATAATGGAGAGGTTTTACAACCATCTGACTAACCTACATTTATGTGAACATGAATTTTACCTTGTAACAATTCACGGGAAAGACATTGAAGCAGTTTTAAATCTATTAAGGTAGAGTCTAAATAGCTGCATAGTTGCCCATTAATTCAAGATACTTCTGTTTATGATCCCAGGCAGCCAACATGACTGCAATGCTGCTAACCTCAGTTTTCCTGCAGAGTTGTGACATATGTGATATCATCTGGAGCACCACATCACGTGTCTCTTCACTGAAGGGATAAAAATATTGCACTGTAGAATGCACCTTTATGAATGTATATTTTAAATTTGCTCTCTCTGCATGGCAGTGTGCTTGTGAGGGAGTGAGGGAGTCATTTACCTACTGCTTGACTCCAGTGCTAAAACATGTGTATCTGAAACAGCCCGAGTTGTAGGATGGAGTTAATACCAAAATGTCTAACGTTTACAAAAGCCAAAGCTGTTTATTTTTTCCTCTCTACCCAAAATGAAACCTAGAAACCTGTTGCAGGCTTTGGCTCACACTCTCTAGTTAAATTGTCACTGCGAAATGTATTTTCCAGATCTGAGAACATGAAGGGAGCTGCAAAACGTAGTAGAGGACTATTTTATATAGCCTTGGTGTGTTTCCTCATGCAGAATAAGGCTGTTCATATTTATCAGCCATGCTACTGAAGACCTCATCAACACTGATCTAATTTGAAAGTCAAAAGGCCAAAACTCAAGAACTTGTTATGCTGACCCTTTCCAAAATTCAGGTAAGGAAGGCTGAAATTTAAATCATCCACGAGCTTAGGCAGATTGGGCTGCACAATTTTCATTTATGTTTGCCTTCTTTAAAGACCAAGTTGCAGTTTGGAGCTTTGATCTCATCAGGATTTTGTCCTGTAATATATTCTCAAGTGTACAGAGCCAGCTTTAGTAATGCATTTTCTATCCACTTATTACAGCTAAATGATCTAAAATTCTGTTCGTACTAGTGAACTCTGAAATATTTTGTCATTTTGTGGTAATCAGCAGCAAATCTAAGACTGACTTTATTAGTCTTTACACTTACACAGCACTTCCATGGTATTTTCCCCACAGGCAGCAGCCCAGCCCTGCACCCAGTGGACATGGTTCCTTTTGAGATACCCCTTGAGGCTTGGGCCTGATAGGCAGCTCTCTCAAGTTTTCATACAATCACACTTCACTTAGTAGATGAACAAATGGGAAAACCAATAAATTAATGCCCTTTTCCCAGATTCTAATACACCATTCTGTGCATGTTTAATAATAATAAGCCATAAACAAGCACAGTAGAACCTTTTCATTTATTCTCTATCAGGAAAAAATAAGTGTATCTGTGTGCTATCCAGCATGATACAGGATTTTCATGGCTTTCACAGTTTTCTCATGGTGACTGATCTGTATTTCTGCTCTGTTCAGCTAAGGCTGAACCCAGCAATATTGTGAATGGGAAAGACAGGACTCATGACATCTTCCCTATCACTTATCAGTGAAGGCACGTTGACCCAAGCAGTGATGATGGAAGACAGGGGAAAGAGATGAGTACAGCCCACTTAGTCTCCCTTCACCATCTTCAGAAAACCCACACAAGGTAAAGTGAAATCTAGCCATGACTCCTGGAAAGGGCTTTGCCAAATTTTTGTCTTTCAACCACTTATTTTTCTACAAAGGAAATAGAATAGCACTTCCATCCAGCTAAACTTTTGCAAGGACCAAAGAATTCGTATTCTTTCAGGTTTATTGCTCATAAGTGTTGTGGAAATAGAAAGCAATAATATTTAGAACTGGTCAAAAATAACATCAGTTCTGCAGCTGAATTCAGTATTTTGTTTTGTTTGCATTGGGCCTCAAACTGCCACTGAAAAAATTAAACTTTCCAGAATCTTTAATTTAGACTTTATCTTAGTGTTCTTCCTCAGATAAAACTAAAATACTTGATTTTAATTCAGTCATACAGAAGACTGAAATTAATATTTTGATAACATATTTTACACAGAAAAAAATGTGGAAAAATTAGTACATCCCTGTGAAATGTTTCCTGTAATCCTCTCAGCCATATGGATAAACAGCTCATTTAACATTTTTGACTGTACCTCACTGTCACAATAGAAAAAAATATTAAGAGAAGATGGGTCACCCATAAAGTAAGGGGTTTTTTAAAGAAAGAAGGCCTACTATTTGAGGGACTCAATGTCTTTGACCTACCATTTTCTCTGATGAACAAAACAAATCTTAGCCATCTGTTTTCAGTTATCTGGCACAAGTATGTATCTCTTGTAGTTTAATCTTGATTAAGCTGAGAAGGGAAATGAATAATTTAATTGAATTGCATTTCTATTTGGAAGATTTATTTGCAGGATTAGAAGCTGTCTACCCTCCCAGGTCACAAGTGTAGATGAACCCTGTGTCCTTAGCCTACTCTTCTGTGGATGTTTGCCTGCGTCATGAAGGATGCACATAATCTGATACCGCTGATGGCATTACATCAGAAGAATCAGGGCTGGAAAAGCTTTGAGAGCAAAATGTACTCAGAGCTTCATGGGATACTCAAAGATAACTTCCTTGCTTGTAGCTCAGTCTGACTCTAGCCAAGCATGATTTGTTCTCTTTTTCAAGCTCACTATATTTTTTGCTAAGTTGAAGAAGAAAATGTCTTCTCTTTTTTTTCCTTGTAACCTTTCTAAGGCTGCTGGAAGAGTGCAGAGTTGTCTCAGATAACCAAGTACACATGAGAAATTCTGGGCATGCCAAAATCCCTCTACTAAAGGAAATTATTTGAGATTTCCCTAGAGATAACACTGATAATTTAAAGTGTAGTTGGATTTACTCACTAGTGCTGCAAGGTAATTGAAAATGGTCTCTAGACCATGGATAAACCTTCGGGCATTACAGCTTTTTCTTCTTCATAGCACATGACAGAAGAATTTCTCTGGAAACGCTCCAGATCACTCAAACACATGTCAATTCCTCAGCTTTCAGGGCAAGAACAGCAGAAAATTGTTTTAATCTTTCCAGGTAACATAATTACACAACTTCAGATTTTATGAACTACATTCTTTCCAAATAAAAGTAAAATTTAATTAAACTTAGGAGAGAGCTGATAAAATGAATCAAAGGTACCTGAAAATTACTCATTTGTCTCTGTTTCTTGAGCAATAACTCAAATGAACAGATGAAGAATGCCACCTACAGTTAAGGTCAGGAATCTTGGTCTCTCCCAGGGTACCTGTTTTGGGGTTTCCACCCTGTGACCAGAATACGAATGATCAGTTGCTAAGTCACAGCAGCTGCATCACACCAAGCAAGGTAATTAATTGCTGAAGCTAGATGATATTGCCATAAATAAAATTAAAAAGTTTAGAAGTGATTGCCCTGTAGGCACGAGCATGCAACTCATTTCTTCCTTCAAGGGCATATGCAACTTCTTCTGTGAGTGTGTATGATAATTTTAAAAACACAGTACTCAGTGCGCTGGAACACAAGCTATCTACGTGGACATTTACGGCAAGGATGGTGGGAAGCTGAAATACTGAGAGGTGCTTTATAGCCTTTTCCACCATTATGCTACAATGTAGTGAAAGGGACTTGAGGAATGTAATCTAGGCTGGATGCTGGAAAAGGAGGATTTTTATTTCTAGCCAAGGAATTATTAGACTATGCAAAGCATTCACTACTTGGAGATACTTTGTAATAGTGGCAATAGGTGAATGCACAGGTCTGGGTGTTGATCAGGCTGTTGGAGTTAGAAGAAGAAACACTAGAGCTAAATGAAATCTGAAGTGTTTTACTCATCCCTCTTGCTTGATACGAAGAGCTCCTGGTAAGATAATAGCCTCGCTGGCTCTTTCCATTTAATTACCCAAGTGCAGTGGGTGTGATTCAGTTGTTCAGAAACTGACTTCTTGCCCTTCTGACACTGTCCAGCTCCTAGTCCTCTGTGACTCTGCTTTGCTTTCCAGGAGGAATGATGCATATGCTGCTTCAGAAAGATGGGTCACACAAAGAGTATCCAAGATTGTGCTCTGGGCAAATGAACAGTATCTGAAGTTTCAGTCTGTAGGATATTTTCCAGTTTTTGACAGCAAAATACTTCTGAGCAGAGCTTGCACAAACAACAGTCCTTTAAATTCTAAAGCTGAACAAGCTACGAATTCTTTGGGCATTATTAAGGTGACTGAACTTGTATTACACACTAGCTACCAGCTTGATGTTGTCTTTCAGAAACAGCCCAAGTTAACAAAATTTCAATTTTACTCTTCATTTGGGTCATAACTTTGATTTTATTTTAACTCTTGGTAACCTAGAACCCTTTTACCAATTGCATAAAGAACTGCACCTCCCCAGCAGCCTCTGGCTGAAGCTTGCAATGCTGTCCACCAGTGCTACCGCGATGAGCCACTGTCCATCAAAGACCATCCCTGCATGGGACTGAACGGCATGCTGAGGTCCAGGGTGCTAATCACAACTTGGACATTGACTCCTGGCCTTGGCTGGGGCAACCTGATTTACTTCCCTCTGTCTAAAGCAGAGAGATAAAGCCTGCTCTGAGAACATCATCAGGTTTCAGGTTTATAAAGGGATATGCATAAGAACTAGGAAGTATAATGTAATGATTTCATAGACTTCCTCATAGCCCATAAAAATCTTTGAAAGCAAATCTGTCCCAAATAACAAAAAACAAGACAAAATGCAAAAATAAAAATCAAAAATAGTAGTGATTCTTTTGGGTCGTTGATACTTCTTTTTGTGAGATGGCCCTCGCTGACTGGGAGTTGAACAGCACTTTAGCGATGGTTTCATTGCCATGAGTCAGGTAGCCGGTGCAGAGAGCTGGCTTCCTGTTTTGCTTTGAAAACTTGGCTTTTTGTAATTTGGGTGCTGCTAAACCAACTTTTCTCTTCTGTGAGTCTTCACATGAGAAGTCAGCAGAGACTGCAAGGCTATTAGAGGATATGCAGCGCCCTCAGGCTTACCAAAAGTATTGTGAAAGTTGTGACTTTCTTTTCTTTAAGGCTCCATTTTCTGCAGTCCTGGCATTAAATATCTTCTCTTTCTTTTGCAACAGTAGGAAAGCTCCTATTAGCATAAATGTCTCTATTGTAAAACCAACAGTTTCAAGATCAAGGGCAAACAGAGCCCAGGAGGTATTGTATATTTTGACAATAAAATGCTCCTGAGCAGAGCCTGGACAAACAACAAATTTGTAATGCTGATTTGACTATTGATTCCACAGACAAACTGGGAAAGGCCTTCCGTTTGCAGTTTGCTCCCTTTAGAGTACAAGGAAAGAGGACGGGGTTAGAGGCAAGGCTGCCTGAATACAGAGAGACAAGGAAATAAACCTATATTGGAAACTGTGGGCACCTCTTGCTGTTTGGTATCAGCTAGCAGGTATTTGTTGCCTGCCAGGCTGGAGCCAGATGGGCAGCTTTGTCTGTCCTTCCATTATTTTTTCCCCCCTCATAATACCATACCCTGATGACGTGCAAGATAAGCCCCCTTATGTTTAAAATTTCATTCAAGTTGTCAGGAGCTGTGGCAGAGGCTTGAACTGTAAGAATGACTTTGCTGCGGGCCAAGATTTTCCTGTGAATTTGTCTGGTTTCTGTTTCCTTTAATACAAGACTCAAGAAGAGAATAGGTAACATCAGCTGTGTACTTGGTACTTCCTCTGCAAAACTGCAGCTGCGGGTTTGTCTGTGACCTTGTCCCCTCATAGGCAAGGTCATTTCCTTCCTCAAAAAGCCAACCATGCTAATGTCTGCTCGCATGAGACGTGCTTTGGGAAGGAGCTGTGCTCTGCGGCATGCACCACTTTGTGAAGTGGGTGTGTTAGGCTCTTCTCGGAAGCTTGAGGAGCCGAGTATTTCCTACCACACTGTCAGCATGGCTATACCTGTGTTATATTGATAAGAAAACTGAGTCATTTTTCAATAGGTAATTATCATGCTAAGGCATCAGGATTTCCCCTCTTCCAACTTCTTGTAACAGGTTTTCTATAACTCAAAATTTACGTTTTGTTTTAAGCAAGGCAAGAATTCTACGGAAAAGTAACAACATCTCTGGCATTTTTTTGTCTCACTGTAATCCACCAGCAAAACACCCACGCTCTGGAAGTCAGTTTGAGAGCAGGCACTGAAGGTTGCTCTGTGGTTCTTGAGAAGGGGAGGGAGACAGGAGCTGGTGAGAGGGGGAAAACCAATGCTACCTTTTGACAGAACTTTATGTTGTCATCACAGATGTGTGTTTCTGATTGAAGTTTTTTGGAGATGGTAAAAAACAAGAGTATAAATTTATCTATATCAACATAGGAAATACAGGTTGACACTTCTTATACTGATTTTTACCCTATGTTGGTTGTAATTTAGTCAAGGTTGTGGTCTAACACGTATTAGGAGGTACCTTCAAGGGATAATTCTGAAAGTGAAATTATTTTTTGTTTGTTTTAGAATGAAATAATTTTTTTGTTCAGTTGGTTAGTTTAGAATTGGAGATTATTATTCAAAAAATCTTTCTGGTGAATAAATGCATTCAGTTTGGATGGTCATGAGCTTCCTGTGAAAACTAAGGAGCTTACACAGAGAAAAATAAGAGTTAAATGTGGAAGTGATCAGTATAAGACCATAGGAGCACTCATGTCTTCAGGAAACCATGTGGACATTTGCATTTACATATTCTCTAACATGTTCATTGTTGAAGCCTAGAATCTGTCAACAGCATAAATCAATTCCCTACACATATCACTAGGTTCAAGTTTATTATACCATGAAGGTGGAGCTCAGCTATCCCTGCTGTCATGCTGCTTTAAATAAGCAAATAGATGAAGCTAATTTAAATATCATCTGGTTTTGAAGAAGTTTGTGCTCTGTGCTTTCTTATATTGCAAAGAATTCGTGTTGGATTGGATTGGAAATAACAGAGCTGAGTGGGGAATTTTTTAAGTGAGGCAGAACTGAAGGGGAGTGAAAACTGATACTGAGTTTTTATATAATGCATCAAAGCTTTGGCATGGTTATTGGCTTTCTGAATGTGTAACTCTATCTCCTAATGTGAATTAGTTTCACCTGCGTGACAGAACAGCAAGTATTTTGCTGCAGAGCTAAGCATTACCTTTTGCGCCCTGATGCAATGAGCCCAAACTGGTATGACAGACATATCCTAACTGTTGACTTTGCTTATTCTTTCCCTATAAGAGAGAACGGGCCAGGTACGTATCTTGTGGTGAGACTATATTAAAAGAACTACATAATTCAAATAGGGGTAAAACTAATGATATTTTACAAATACAATTTTAGGACAGCCCATACTTCCCTCTATGCCTGCTAGAAACTTCTATAATTCTCCCCCACATTCTATAAAAGTTCTAAAATGTCAGGCTGATAAGAATGTGCAAGTTGCTGCGCTTCTGAACTCAGGAATAGTTTTGATATTTTTCCATTTTCTGTGCATCAGTTTCCCAGCATTCCTGCTAGGCAGATGGAAAACTTCCTATCCCATGAAACAATAGAAGTAAGGAAAAGATAAATTGTATGATTCTATTTTACCGCCAACATTAATTTACATGGCAGACCTGCTTTTAACTGATCCAGATAAAACTCTGTGATTACAGTTAAGAGTAGTTGTCCATGGATCTTTTCTTGATGTTTGATTGAAAAATATCTTTAAGCATCCTCATCCCATTGTTTTTGGGCTATGATGAATAATTCTGTTCCTCTTGGCTGCTTATGTGTCTTAGTTGCTCATGGTAGGATCTGATGGTAGATCCTCACTACAGTTAACTATTGATATTGAAGGTCAGTAAGTCAACAGCCCTATGTCCAGGACATTCAGCTGGGTGACCTCAATCCCTGGACATCCTCTGATTTGTATCTAAAAAATGTCTACAAACCAAAAATTATTTAGCAAAGAGTTTAATAGTGGCTTTCTGCAGATTTGATGGAGACAAGAGGAAGAGGCATTTCTATCTTAAAGAGGAGATCAAAGTTTGATATCCTGTTCTGAGAGAGCTGTTGGAAGAAGGATTTCAGCTGAGATCTCCCACAATTTAGCTGATTGCTTTAGTCATTCAAGAGCTGATAGTTGGGAGAGGGAGGATTGGGGAAACAACTTCTCCTTCTCTCCCAGACCTATACTGTGTTCATTAGCTATTCTCAGAACATGCATAACAAGGAAAGGGCATAATTGCCCTGGTGGGAAATCCCCAAAGCAAGTTAAGGACTCAGGCCCTGGGTACTTCCATTGGACACTGTGGCCAGAAAACATCCAGAAAATGTGGTGCTGAGAGTATATGGGTATTTGTAGTGTCTGGGAAGCAGGAGAATCAGCAATGTGGGACTTTGGCACCTCAACTCAAAGCTACATGTCTGAATGCTTGTAATAGGCATGGCCCATAGCAACTAGTGTAGCTGTTCCGTGGCAGTGACACACTCCTCACCATCAAGAAAACCAGGCATGCCATGCTCAGTGTCCGACCACCTCACAAACTCTGTAATAGAAAAGGCTTGTCATGAGCACTGATAAAAAGTATAATGACAGACTGGGGGTGAGCTGAGCGGATGGATGCACGATGATGGAGGCTTAGTTTTTGTTTTCATTGTACATCTTTGGCTCTGGCCTCTGCCAGTAGTAATGGAAAGTTATTGCTTTTGGCATGTCTGGATTTGCTGCCAGAGACATCTGTGCCCACCAGAGCTCCCCTCAGGAGCAGCATTAATTAGTGCTTTGGCAGCCCCAAAGAGGACAGCCGAGCTAAGTGAGCAGTCAGAGGCGCAGCAGCTGGGCAACATGGGGCTAATCCACAGCTTACGGGGGTGAAACTTTCCTGGGAGGCAGAGTTGGTAAATGAGGGCACACACCAGGCTGTCAGCTCTGAGCTGCTTGTGTTTGGTGTGGGACATGGGACGGCCTCTAGCTGCACCTACGCACACACACAGAGCAGCGATGGTCCATCAGCACTGCCTGCCTATGTTATTAATCACTTGCTAATGCGGTCTGTTTTCTTAAATTAGTACCGAAAATAAAGAGGACACAATGACTGATTGAAAAAGGATTTTCTTTGTCCCTAATGGGCTGCATGGAAGAAAATCTCCTGAATAATTTATCAACTGGCTAATGACTGAATGCAGCTTTTATAATGCTGACGAAATGGTGCTAAATTCATCCCCGATATACTCTGTGGAATTGCACCAGGGAGCAATTTGGCCCGGTCAGTCTAGTCCAGACATTTTTAACTGTTTCAGTATCAAAGGGAAAGTGAGTAGGTAGCAGCAATAGATAGAGCCTGAAGGGCCCTTCAGACTGTTTAAAATAAAGTGGGTTTTTTTGTTTTGTTCATTCATGATGTTGGATCTACAATTGACAACAGAAAACCTAAAGAAACCGTCATTCAGATAAATATTGTATGCAGTCCTTTATTCCGCAAAAACTGCAGTGAGAGGAAATAAATAACCATCTAAAAAAAATATTGCATACTATGTTGAAGTATAGCTCTTTCCTGTTGAATTAACTTTATCTTCTAAAAATGATTATTTGTTGTCATTTCCCTTTCAAGCAGAGGAAATGCAACTTGTAATCTATCAGAAACTATTGATTAAAAGGAAATATTTTGTTGATAACATAAACTTGCCAGAAAAGATATTAACCTTTGGTGATATAATATAAGAAAATGAAGTAAGAAGCAAAACCTCTTCTTGATTCTTATCCTCTCAAGATCTGTGTCCAAATGTTATGGTATCTTTCTTTTTTGGATGAAAAAAATTGTATTTGAAGAAAATAAGGGACTGTAAGATAAAAGAATTGAGTCAATTCTCCTGCTGCTTTTTACCAATGTAGGAAAACAAGCCAGGCAGCATTTAGGGAGAAAGGTGTGGATCTGGCAGCATAAGAAAAATGACAATGGCAAAGGGAGCTCACTTTGCTTAGCTGGGCAACAGTGAGAAGTCTAATGACTGGGGTTTGCAGTAATAGGTATTGAGTGCACAGTAATTTTAAATTTAAAATTAATTTCCTGATAGTTTGGTCTTAATAATAAATATAAAAGTCACAGCATGGGGGAAAAAAGAGAGAGGCCAAACTTCATCTTCTGAGCAATTAGGATGTTTCCATCACCTAGTGTGTCATGCTGCTTGTCTCTTGAAGTGTTGCCATATCTCAAGTGCAAATTCTGGAAAGCAGCTGAATGCTTTGGAAGGTGATAGGTGCTTCTGCTGCAAACATTCATTGCCACGGTATGTCTGCCTACTTATCAACACATGCAAAAAATAAAAGCAGAATTTAATGCTATACTAAAATAGCATGTTTTCTGAATTCAGGGTGAGCAGAGCAAAAACACTGTCACGTTACAGAGTTTTGCAGGCACTCTGGAACTGGCATTTATGGCATCAGAAATGACGCTTAGCACATAAATTCAGTGTGACGCGGACAGCAAGTCTGACTCGCCAAACAGTTGTTTTACAAAAGCTCCAAATCCTCCTAGTTTACAAGGCTAGTAAATTCCTAAAATGTACTAGTTACTAAGCCAAAGAATTAGACATTTACAACTTTTGTTTCCCCATGGATATTCTCTGCGAACATAAATCTTGGTGTGTGTCACGGTCACTTTTCTCACAGGAACCTTCCCTGACGCATATGCGTGCAAATATATTAAGCAACAGCAAACACTCTGGAAGCTTAATGCGTTCATATCTTGTATTACTTTGTCACAAATGTGAGTTAATCGGTGATGCCTCACCGAGGTCTGGTGCCCCATGCCTCTACTTTCACTTCCAGTGAAAAACCCTTGGGTTTCAGCTCTTCGGCTGAATTTGCAGTTCAGGTTTTATACCCCTCCTGATCAAACAGCTTCACCGACCCCCTCCCATCACCGTTTTTATATTTATTTCTGAAGCAAGGCCCGGGCCGCGGCCGGACACAGGTGCCCGCGGCCGTTGCGGAGCGCTGAGGGAGGCGCCGCGCGCCCTCCCGCCCCACCCGCCGCCTCAGCCCAAGGGCCGGCCCGGCGCGCGGCGCGGCGCTGCCCCCTGGCGGCCCCACCGCCCGTCCCCCGCGGCGGCGGGAAGGCGCGGGCCGGAAAGGGCGATCGCACCGGGTCTTATTTTTTTTGCGATTTTTAGTTACAAAGCGGCCGGTTTTACAGAGAGAGGCACCGCGCTAATGGTCAGAGCTCAGAGCTCTTCCCAGGTGTTACCCTGGGTCTCGTGTCCGCGCGCAGGGGCACTAGCTTGGCGCTCCTCCGAGGTTAGTTCGGAGGATTTAGATTGATATGTACGTTTTTCACAGCTTCCATCGGGTGAGCTCTCTGGGTGGCGTGGGTTAACGGCCGGGGGGTCCCCGGGGGGAGCACCCCGTGAGCCGAGGCCCTCACAGCTCCTAGCGAACGGCAAGGTGCCCTGCGACTGCTGGCCCGCGGGCCGTGAGGGAAGGGGCGGCAGGCAGGGCAGGGCAGGCAGGCAGGGCAGGCAGAGCAGAGACAGGGCAGAGCAGGCAGGGCAGAGCAGGCAGGGCAGGCAGAGCAGGCAGGGCAGCGCAGGCAGAGCAGAGACAGGGCAGAGCAGGCAGGCAGGGCTGGCAGAGCAGGCAGGGAGGGCAGGCAGAGCAGAGACAGGGCAGAGCAGGCAGGGCAGAGCAGGCAGGCAGCGCAGGCAGAGCAGAGACAGGGCAGGCAGGCAGGGCAGGCAGGGCAGAGCAGGCAGAGCAGGCAGGGAGGGCAGGCAGAGCAGAGACAGGGCAGCGCAGGCAGGGCAGAGACAGGGCAGAGCAGGCAGGGCTGGCAGAGCAGAGACGGGGCAGCGCAGGCAGGCAGGGCTGGCAGAGCAGGCAGGCAGGGCAGCGCAGAGACAGGGCAGAGCAGGCAGGCAGGGCAGGCAGGGCAGGCAGAGCAGAGACAGGGCAGAGCAGGCAGGCAGGGCTGGCAGAGCAGGCAGGCAGGGCTGGCAGAGCAGAGACAGGGCAGGCAGGCAGGGCAGGCAGAGCAGAGACAGGGCAGAGCAGGCAGGGCTGGCAGAGCAGAGGCAAGGCAGAGCAGGCAGGGCTGGCAGAGCAGGCAGGGCAGAGCAGGCAGGCAGGGCAGGCAGAGCAGAGACAGGGCAGAGCAGGCAGGCAGGGCTGGCAGAGCAGGCAGGCAGGGCTGGCAGAGCAGAGACAGGGCAGGCAGGCAGAGCAGAGACAGGGCAGAGCAGGCAGGCAGGGCTGGCAGAGCAGAGACAGGGCAGGCAGGCAGGGCAGGCAGAGCAGAGACAGGGCAGAGCAGGCAGGCAGGGCTGGCAGAGCAGAGACAGGGCAGAGCAGGCAGGCAGGGCTGGCAGAGCAGAGACAGGGCAGGCAGGCAGGGCAGGCAGAGCAGAGACAGGGCAGAGCAGGCAGGCAGGGCTGGCAGAGCAGAGACAGGGCTGGCAGAGCAGAGACAGGGCAGAGCAGGCAGGCAGGGCTGGCAGAGCAGAGACAGGGCAGAGCAGGCAGGCAGGGCTGGCAGAGCAGAGACAGGGCAGAGCAGGCAGGCAGGGCTGGCAGAGCAGAGGCAAGGCAGAGCAGGCAGGGCTGGCAGAGCAGGCAGGGCTGGCAGAGCAGAGACAGGGCAGAGCAGGCAGGGCTGGCAGAGCAGAGACAGGGCAGGCAGGCAGGGCTGGCAGAGCAGAGACAGGGCAGTGCAGGCAGGCAGGGCAGGCAGAGCAGAGGCAGGGCAGGGCAGGCAGGCAGGGCAGGCAGAGCAGAGGTCTGTGAGTGCCCGCCTCGGGTGCAGGGCGCAAGGGCTGAGGCACCGACACTGCGCTTGGAGCATCTCATCTGTTTGTGCACACAGCCACTGGCACTGCAGGAAGGGATTCATAAATTCACAGGCAGATTTTTGATGCCAAAAGGCAGCACTAGATCATCCAGCCTGATCTTTTGTACAGGACAGGCTGCTGAGTTTCACCCAGACCTGCACTGAGCTTCTAATTTGCCTACTGAAATCATCTTCCCCAGAAAAGCATCTACCCTTGATAGGACAAGTAGCAAGATGTGGGGAACTCACTGTTCCTTTGAAGTTTTTCCTCAGTAGTTAATCACCATTATGATTAAAATGTGCTTCTGCAGCCTAATTTGATTTTGGTCTGGCTCCAGTGGCTGAATGCAGGTCTCAATATTTCTGTCCTTCAAAGTGAAGAGCTCTTGAATACCTGGTGGTGTCTTTTCAGAAAGATTTTATGTGACAATCAGCTTGCCTTTCACTTTTTTTGTGTGATAACCTGTACAGATTGAATTTACCTGCTCTCACTATTGTGTTTACCCCAGCACTTGAATCACATTTGCAGCCTCTCCAATTTGTTAACCTGCTTTTGAAATTGCCTGTGCTAAGCAGTGAATACACAGACCCCAGAGGACAGGTATGCATGGTGCCACTAGTCTTATCAAGATACCCTTAAGGAGCTGGAATTTGTTTACCAGATGCTGCACTTCATAATAGCACTGGCTATGACTAGGCTGGTAGTAGCTTTCTGGGCTTGAATTATGAAACTTGTGTGTTTAAAAGCCAATATGTATTTAAAAGCTTTCCGCTCGGGCTTGGACTGCCTGTGTTGGAGAGCCCTGCAGGTGTCTGATTGAGAGGCTTGCAGACAAAGAGTTGTTCCTTAGGGACCACAGACTTTGGACTACACTTCAGACCTGCTACTTGTGCCTGAAATAGCTCAAAGCAGATGTTCAGGATGCTAGGCAAGGGGTTTTTAGGACTGATCAGAACCAGCAGACTGTGGGCTTGGAGTCAGGAGGAGTTCTCCATTGCTGTCTGATCTAGGGGAACTGCTCTGTTTGGTTTTATGGGATGGGTTTTCAAATTCAAAGTGCCAGCCATGCTCAGAGACATGAGTCTTACAGTTCATTGGAACACAAGGCCACAGTTTGTCATATAAACTTTAAAGATTCAGTTTTCTTGTTTTCCCCCAGTTCTGCTGACCCACCTTTTCCTCCAGATTTGCTCTGCCCTTTTTGGGGTTAGGTTTTCTCTTTGGCAGTGGTGTTCTGGAAGCATATTGGCCACCTCTTGCCCCAATTTAATTTCCTTCTTTATGCTGTGCTTTCTCTTTTTTATGGGTGTTTGTAGAGGAATGGAGGCAGTGGGTTGATTAGAATTGATGATATGCAGCTGTGGCAGTGGGTTGATTGACATGGATGATGTGCAGCTGTAGCTCGTCCCTGCTAAGTAGTTAAATAGCACTGAGGATTGTAGGAGAGGGGGTTGGATGGAGGAGGAGCAGGGTGGTCTGGTCTCTGGAGGAAGAAGAAAAAAAAAGAAAAAGCACAGACAGGAGACTCTGGCTGAGGTAAAGCCTTGTTGCAGCCTAATATCTTGCTTGTGCTGCAACAGGTGTTGTTCTTCTTTCGCATGTTGCTCAGTGTATGTCATTTTTTTCTTTCTCCTTAACAATCTATTTCCCATTCAGCTATGGTGCTTATTGGGTTCAGCCTGAGATACTTGTTCAAGCCTATCTGTCCTTCTTGTTCAGGGATATAGCTTGCTCTTGTTTGAAAGTTCATTCAGCCCTTTAAGGCAGAAGCTTCAAACAGTCTACCTCCAAGATGTTAACTGGACATTCAGGCACCTAGATGCCAATAGCAGAACGAGCCATCAGGAATAGAAAAGCATGTACAAAAAAGTTTTAGCAGTTGACTGGTTGCTGGAAACCTAATGAGGCTGAGTAGCAGTTCAAAATGTATTTTTTGAAGCACTTGTTGGAAATTCCCACTTGAACTCCTTTCTGTAATCAGATCAATGAAAGTGATACAGCACTTGGGGATATTTGATTGACCAGACTAAGCATCTTGTCTCAAAGTTGTTCCTGCTGGTTGGAGTCAGTATATTAAGGGTGAAACATCTGAAAACCTGCTGGTTTCTGGGTCTCATTCAGTCATATCCAAAGATTTGTAAATAAAAGGAATCAACCCCCTCCCTTATGCAGCATTAAAAGTCAGATGATAATGTGATTCCAGTTAAAATACCTGCCTAGATAACTGCCTGATAACACCTAACTGACTTGGTTTCAGCCAGAGCTGACTTGTTGGTTTCAGCAGTGCTTTCTGACGTGGTGCTATTTGTGCCTAATTACATGTTGGCTCATGGCTTCAGTCCAAGCTCTCCCACCATCCTTGCTTCCTGTTATTGGCTCATGTTTCAGCTTGGCCGCAGGCAAGTCAACTGTGTTTTCTCAGGCAGGAAAGATCAAGCCCTGCATGGGAAGTAGCTTGACCTTGAACCATGTCCCACCAAGCAGTAGGAACTCAAGGCAGGTTGGGCCAATGACTTGAGGCCTTACTTGGCCATGGCTAATGAAGACAGTCTGGGATGTGGCTTGTGCGACTTCAGTGTATACCTGTTTCCTAGACAAGCAATTTCCTGAGCTGTTTCATGTCTGTTTACCAATGTCATCTCTTTCCACAAGAATTTCCAAAGTTTGGATACTCCCTTCTACACTGGAAAAATACAGTGGAGCAAGAGTGAAAAGATGTACTTTCATTGCCTTCTTATGCTTTCAGAATCTGCTACTTTTTATACAGTTTCAGAGAATTCTCTCATTCTGGCATTTCACTGAAACACAGAAAATCAAGTACAATAACATCACTTTCTAGACATTTGAGGTGATAAATAGCTGAGGCATAATTTTTGGATTTATAACGTCAGCAGCCACCTGGTATTCATAACATGCATGTGATTAACATCAGTACTTTAAATATCCAGATATCCTATATCCTAATACATATGATCTATAGATCGCTCTTATGTCAGCTGACTGACAGTACTCTATGCCTACCAGTCATTAATAACTCTTCAGTCTGTGCATAAAACTAAATATAATGGGTAGAATTGTTTCCAGCTTCTGATTATGTGAAAGGCATGGACAAAGATCTTATGTATGTGGGCTCTTGCATAGGGCACAGGCAAAAGAGATTATAGAGGGCTGCTGTGTAGCTGTCACACAAAGATGGGTAGGAGATGGTCTTGTGTTTGCTGGTTACACATTGGCTGCATCCTGATGCTGGGGACCAGATGCTGAACAGGACAGGAGCCTGTTGTTTGGTCTGCCCCCTTTAGCCCTGCTTTGCCACTAAGCAGGTGGGTATCATGATGGAAGTATGACAGCATTACAAATTAGGTTGTCCCAGTTAGAAGCACAGCCCCAGTTAATAGATAGTGTAAACTTATTTTACTTGGGCTTTTCTCAGTTTTGAGGCAGCAGCAAGTCCCCTGGAGTTACAGGGCTGATGGGGGGGGGTGCAGGGCAGTGACAGGAATCTAGAGGTGGAGAAGAAGGCTGAGGAGAAAGAGGCTGAAGTGAAAATCGAAGTGCGGATCCAGTATTCTGCTTGCCAGTTGTGCCTATACTGATGTTCTGCTAAGAGGGACATTAAGATGAAGGTACATGCATTTACTTAGTGTGAACAAAAATCAGATGTCAAATGGAAGGAGTGTTTAAAAGCCCTGTGGTTTTAACTGCTTAACTGGTAAACTGATTGTACCCTGGGTAGATCTTTAGCAGAGCTTTTCTATCCCTACTGTCTCACTGCGCTCCCACCTACATACAATGGTTGTAAAGTCTTCAGGGTGAGCACCTGCTAACAAATACTGTGAATCCTGCTGTGTGGTTGACATCAGAAGGATATTGATATTCTTGATAACTTGGTTTTGATTAAATCAAGAATAAATGAGTTTGATAAATATATGCAAATATTACTTGAATTTTCAGGACACAGAAAAATTTTTCAATAAGGTCAAGCAATCCAATGCCATATTACTAGCTAAATGTAGAATCAGTGATTCTTGGAACGCAAAAAAAAATATTAAAAAGGAGACTGATAGCGGTGCCAGATCACTCAAAACTCAACAACAAAAAGGAAAATTACAAAACCCAAAAAAGAGCTAGCTGAGGGAGCTGGGGCCCAAGGCTATGGTTGTTTCCCTTTTTGGGAGATAGAAATACCTTTGTCTCAGAGGAAATAGAGCAGACATTCTTTGTAGCTGATTTCCTTCTGACTTCCTCTGTGCTAGAGATGCATGCTTTCCTAGAGCTTTTTTAGAAACTAAATCTTTCTGCTGTGATTTCACACTTCAGCAGCTTAAGTCCAGCTAGTTTTCAATGATACCAGATTTTGCTTACATCAACAAAAAAACCCCCACACCTACCTAAACTTCACTTTGCTTTCCCTAGTAGACAATTTCACCCACTTCAGAATATTCATGTGCTCCAGCTCGTGCTTTCCTTTATGATCAAGCTAAGTACTTGGGTTGCTGGTGGCAAAGTTCATGTTTGCATTGTTTTCTCCACTGTTTAGTCTGGCATCTGTTTCAATATCACCACATTGTGTTAGAATTAGCAGAGAAAAAAAAGTGTATTTATGCAGTACAATAAGTTTTCGTAATCATTTCCAGATGGCAGATTCCATCCTTCCTTTTCTTATGATTCACTGAAACTGAAAACACTGTGTCAAATGTTCTGAAGGTAAAGAAATAAGAATAAAAATTACCTCATGAAAGGTTGGTATGACTTGCCTTTCATGAAAATCTGTCAAACAAAAAGAAACTTAAAAAGATAGGATGTGAATTGGTAGTCACTGATGGAGGAATTTATTAATCACATTGAGTGCAGAAAATGGCCTAGTGAACTGTATGATGGTAAGGTCATCTTTGCAGTATCATGCAAATGGACCAAATTCATGGTCTTTTTCCTCAGTCCTTGCCCATATGAACCATTTGAAATTAAATGTATTAGCATGCTTGTCCAATGTAATTTTCTTTCTCTGTTAAGGCAAACACAGAATCTGTTGAGCTCATGGCAGAAGGTTTACCAAGGCTGAGTTAGCCAGCTCAGACAGCACCAGCAGCTTCTGCTGTAAGATCTAGGGAGGGAGGCTCTCTTCCCATGTGTGAGGACACATTCATGGCATGCTGTTGCTGTTTGGACAACTAGGCTCAAAGCTGCCTTACTGAGGAGTCAGTAAAAAATTCCCTTCCAGGCATGGGAGATGTTGAGATTCCTAGCTACCTGCCCTGTCTCTTTCCCCAAGGACTGCAGGCCAACATTTGGTTTTAACAACCTCTGTTCTTTAAAGGGGTAAATGGCTACCTCTTGCCTTGTTGAGAGTGTGAAGATGGGAGCCCTTCATGGATGTGAAGGAGGAGATTAGAAAGCTATGTAATACTAGAGGCATTCAGTAGTGTGGGGCACCTGGGTGGGAAGAAGGACACAAGTAACAGTTCTGTCTGATAAAAGCCATTCAAGCAAAAGTATAGTTCCTTACTTACAGATGTTAAAGAAATGCTATCTCTTGGCTGTTCTTGTAGCTCTTGGCCTCTGACTTTTGAGCATTGATACCATAAATTCATTTGTATTGGCCAATGTAGTGCCAAGAAATCAATCTGAAAGAGACTTTGTGACAAACTTGATTTATTTTTCCTATTAACATCATCTATCAGTTTCAGAGATGATAAAATGACATGCGGTTGCCATCCTAGTTTTCAGAGTTTGGCAAGTTCTCTCTTCCTGATTCTATGAAGAGGGGAAATGTATTTCTTTCTACATGTGAGATTTATTTATTCCCTTTCACTTCTATCTCCCATTCATCAGCCCAGGAAAGGAACATGTCAGTTTTAAACAAACAAAATACCCAATACGTGGGTGGCTCCAGATTCACTGCAGATCCCTACAGAAGCATTCATTGTGAAATATGCCTGTTTGGATGTGATGGAAGCTGAGAGTTTTGTGGATTACTGATCCCTTCCACTTGGGTGACAATGCTGTACTCTTTAAATTGACCAGCATGATTCAGTATGTTTTGGTTTCTGTGTTGTTTCTTTTCATGCCTCCCATACCCTCTGTAGCACTATCCTCTTCCAATCTAAAAGTACCTCCCATTTAGCTTGAAGATGTGTTTTACTTCACCATTAGCAGCATATCCAGAGAAATTTAAGTGTTTAACTCTCATAATTTCTCTTTTGCACAAGGCATGTCATAAAGAGCTTCATGCACATACTATAGTCTGCTTGATAGATAGTTTTAAAGAAAAATAAATTCAGTTAGCAAAGCCTGGTTTGGTGGCTTTGTGGCTGCTTGCAAGCTGGCCATTTGCAGGGCACACACAGAACTACAAGCCTGGAAGGAAAGGAAAAATAGGAAGAAATGCAAATTCTCTTCCACAACAAGGTATGAGGAAGACTATTTGCAATATAGACACTGTTATTGCCCAAGAAAGACTCACTGTTTCTAACTTCTTGAAAGATACTTGATAAATGTGTGGACTGTGTGTGGGCTTTTTTTTTCCTGGCACAGATCCTGTTAAATACACAAAGGGTCAAATGCTTCTCTTGGTCTTCCTTCATGGAGGCCAGCTGGAGAGCTTTAGCATAACAAAGAACACTTTTCCCTTCTGCTATTTACCTCTTGGTATCTCTCTCCTTCAACACGCTGCCAAATGGTGGCCTTTCTGAGTGAAGAAGATATATTATTGAACATGTCTGTCTTTGCTGTAGTAGAGTTATTTTCATGTCTGTGATATAAGGCACTGCTGTTCTGATGATATTTCAAGTTAGGATACTTTGAGGTATTTCAAATAGATGAGCTAGTACACTAACTTAGCGAAAGGAAGCATTTCCTGAAAGTATAGGGAGAAGAGGCATCCCTGGTTAGCAATTCTTGGATGTTCTGGAGTATATGTAGGGATATTGGAAAGAAAGAGGAAAAACTAGGGGAGAAGAGGGGAGTGCTTCTGTGAGAGACTGGGTCGGCTGGGAAGATGCTACTGAATGGTTTGTGGGGGCCTACTGTCACTGGAGGCTACCGAAGTGTAATTTGAGGATGTAGCTGGTATTTATCAGTATTTAATCTATTATAATTGCTATGAGAAGTGTATCTTTCTGTGATTGCACTCTGCTAGCAACTGTGAATTTGCCTCAGAAGTGCAAAATCTGTACCGAAATGTGGAGGAGTTTAAGTGAAACGGTAAAAAAAAATATTCACACAGACACCAAGACTTCTGTTTTATGTTCTCATCTTGTGAGAACGTGCACCTTCCTATTTCAGATGTCTGGGTTGTGTTTCCTTTTTAAAGAATGGCTGGCTGTTGACAGTTATCCAGTTTCTCTGTGTCTATCAAATTAAAAATGGCATCAGGAATTAAAGAAGTATCCCTAGAATGTATTTGTTGTAGCTCACATTGTTTTTAACAGCTTTCACAAAGAAAGGGGATCATCTCTTAGTGGTGCATGTGTAGACACATCCCAAAATGTAGTTGTATAGGCATCTTTGCTCCTCAGGGCATGCCAGGGGTGAAGTGTGTTGAAACAGAAGAATCTGAGATCTTTTGCTACAGCAGATCATTGTTAGTTTTTTAGCAGAAAAATCTCTGAACCCCAGACTTAAAACTTTAGTGATGGAAGGCAGAAGAAATGGAAATATTCTCTATTGAATAAAGAATTCCCTGAAGCCTGCTGTGAATAACAATTGTGTAGGAAAAGACTATCAAAGCGGGAGGGGGATAAGTGCTTCTGAGGAAACCAGAAGGCTTTACGGTTTGAGACTGCTTGAACAATAAATATGCAATCAGTTCAAATTATATGGCAAACTCTTAAATAACGTCAGTGTATTTTGGCATGATGGTTGAGTTTTAATGCATTAAGCTTTTCAGTGAGTTGTAATAATATGGCATTAGAGCATTAAGAACAGGATGAGCTTTGCCAAACCTTTGCTTTAGCTCTATGCCTAAAGGCATGTTTAAAAGGTAATTTCAATGTGGTTTTAACTGGCTGCAGTACTAACCCAGGAAGGGCGAGGGAAAATCTGGCAAGAGCTGCTGAAGTTTTGAGGTCTTAGATTTTTGGATTACTGTCATAGTGGGATGCAGCTGGATTATTATATGAGCAGAGCTTTGTTGCAGCTTGCATGGCTGTAAAGTGAAAGGAATTTTGCAAGCAAAGAAAAGCAACAAAATAATATATATGGTACCAGTGTATGTATGCATGGGCCAGAACCGTTTATAACGGCAAAAAGATAGCTCTTGTGCTCCAGTACCTGCTGATGCTCCAGACTGTGACTTTGCCACATGAGGCCCTTTTCATTTTTTAGAAAGTACCCTTTTAGTCATTAGTTGCAGGCAGGATCCCAATAACCTCTGGATCTGATAGTGGGATAAAAGCTGTCATTCATCAGATGGTTATACATATATATATTCTCTAGTGAATAGAGTCAGAAAGAGACAGAAAAGGGGCCTGTGGAGGGGAAGGAGCTCTGGCCTCCATGGCACTGTCTAGCCAGTGTTAAAGGGAAGCAGTTCCCAAGACATTTTGTAGCTGGAAGCTAACAGAGCCTTAGGCTGAGACTGTGATTCAAGATGGCTGGCACTAGCCTTGGGAATACAGCTTTGGAAAATTCTTAAATTGAAAACCAAACCTCCAACTAAAAACATACTTTTTGACTCCCCCTGTCCCCCTTTCAAGTATTCCTATTTAAGAGCACAGGAAAACAGGCTTGCCATCAGAAACTGATGGCAGAAGTGATATAAGGGTGATCACACCTGATTTTGTGCAAAATTTCAAATTGATGTTCTAAATTTTAAAATTTAATCAGGTTCAGGGTGTGCTTTGGTTGATGTGCAGAGTGAACTCTGTCATGACCAATGCAATTTTTGACTTTTCTGTCATGATACTGGTGGATACAGTTACTGTTGTCATTCAGTCATTTTGATGGTCTAGTTATCACAAATCTACACTCAAAACAACTGCTCCAAGAAACATTTTCAGAAGTTCAAGGTATATCTATTTTTTTCCAGCTTAATGACATTTTTGTAAACTTCTTGGTTAATGATCCCACATAGAATCTCTGCACTCAGCATGTGCAGCTGGCTGCAATGTGACCTGAAGTGTCTATACTGATTTGCAGCTTCTTTGGGTATCGCTTTTTAGCTGATTTGAATAAACTGGTTTACCAGGGCTCTGCATTGTTGGGGAGTGACCTAATGGCCACCTCTACAGTATCACATCAGACTTCCAGCTTGAACACTCAGTAAAGGGAGTACCAACACCTCCAAGTTCTATCCATTCAGATCAATTTAATTTCATTTAAAAGAAGAAATTCTGTTGTCAGCATTATTTTGTTTGTTACCCAAATTTCCATATGACCTAGTATTCAGAGTGTTGCATTCTTCCTGGCAAATCAATGATATTCTTGAGTTTTCCTATGTGTGTCACCACGCAAATGTCCAGGTTTCACCTGGAGTTCTTTAGGCATGTGGCTAGACTAAATGCTAAATAACACTGGGAAAAGGGTCCTCAGGCCAAAGAGTCAAGAATTTCCCATAATTTCTAAAATGTTGGACGCCTCCATGATGTAAAATACTATAGAAATATAGGCCACTTAAGAAGCACTGAGGCAGTGTTGTACATTTAACCCATTTTCAGACACTTTGGACTTTTAGAAAGTTTCCATTATCTGAAGCCAAATTCATGTGGAATTCTTGCATAAAATACTTTATGAATATTTTTATAAAGACTAAATTAGTGCCAAATACTTTTTTCAAGAAGCTGTTTTACCTAAGAGACCTCAAGCCTTAGCCAACACCTGTGCAGTCTACAACATATTTGCTTTGAATTCTAATCCAGATAAAAAAATGTCTGTGAGTTTGCAGCATCCTCTTATCGGACAGTGTGGCATTTTGAATTATTGATTCTTTAGTGAGAAATATCTTGAAACATGTCCTTACAGTCCCGCAGCATAAAAGAATAAAATAAGGTAGTGATGAAAAACACAAATTAAAAGATGTTGTTCTCCAAGCCTTAGCTTTTCATTTCTCCATTTTGACAGTAATGTTTTAACATTGCTTTGTTAGTGATATCTATAAAGATCATGTTCATATATCTATCTGTCTGTGTATTTGTCATGACTGGTAAATGAAGTATACAAACACTTGATCTGCAAGAGGCTACTTAGATATTTCATGGCCTATTTCGTATGAGAACATACTGTTCAAAGCTGTGAAAGGAATAACATATCTCACAAAATGACAGAATAAGGGCATCACTACTGAATCGACAACATAAAGAACTGGGAGGATAACGTGCCAGAGATGATTTACAGATACCAGAACACTGCTGTAACTGAAAAATTTTTTGCCTTCTGAACACCTTATGAAATCTTCTTCCACACAGTCTGGATTACATTCTTTTTTCAACACATCTGGGTAGAAAACTTTGATATAGACAGGATATTTTTTTGAGAAAAATTGCTTCTTTATGTTGGAAAAGCATCTGATGTTTTATGCTACAAGGAGACTTCTGTGGCTATACATCTTTTGTAACTATGAGTTCCCTGGAACAAGGGGTCTTCTCTCTTTCAATATGAAAAACATACCTTACACAGTGGGGCTTTGTTCATCATTGGTCATCTTTTGTTTTGTCTGCATTGAAACATTTAATGAAATATGGAATCTGCTTGTTTGCTATGCTGTACCACAAAGCTGAGACATCCTGTCCCAAAAGAAATCTGTGAAATGAACTCCCTCCTGGGGCCTTTGACACTTGCCTCTTCTCGCATGCTTCCTTTTTATCTAAAATAAGTCATTTGGAGTGCAAGTACATGGTGGCTCTTTGTGCATGAAGAAATCATAACTTTCTGGATTTTAACTTCAGTGAACAGAGATTTTTGCACTTTTTTTTGTCTTGCAAATGAAGCAAAAGCAATCATCATACAATTTGAAGAATGCATCATAGAGCACCCAAACCTTAGTCTGTAATGACCTGGAAACTATTGTACAGGTGTAATAACCCATCTGAAAACTTTGAGAGTTTCATCATAAGAAGGCCAAAACAGAAATGGATGAGTTTCACAGGTATGCAGCCTATCTGTGAAAAACACAGAAAGTTCCAAGTTTTTCATGATACTTTTGTCTTTACGATCAAGTAATTAAAAAATCCCCTTTAAGTTATTTTTTTATTTGGTTTTGTCCTTAGCTGTTCATCAGCAATTATGTTCCACCTTTTCCCCAATTAACCTGTACTGATTGAAGGCAGGTCCTTTCTAGGCTGTTTGAATCTGTACTTTTTTCCTTAGGAAGAAGAGCCCCTTTTCACAACTTGCCACTCAGGTTTTGGCAAAAGGTGAAATTGCAGCTATGAGAGGATTTTTGTTCTTTGTGTCCCCCAATTTTATTCAAGCTATATGTATTCTGCCAGAGGACACTTTCAGAAGTTACTGAACAGGAAATGGTGCATCATCTAATTCAAAGATGCTATAAGCAAAGCAACAGGTCTTGTAAACAGATGATGTTTGGGTAGTGTTCTGTGGTGCAACAGATAGGAAATCAAAACACACGTTAAGCAGGTTTCAACAACAGTCAGACTCAACCAACTGGAATAGCGGCTGCAGCAAGCAGCTAAGTTCAAGGTAAGGAAGAAAGATAAACAACTCGATGGTGATAGATGAACTTCAGTGAAGTTAGTATGATGCCATTTACAATAATTGCTATTATAGAGATCAGAATAAGTAAGGAAACAAACTCTAAAAGCAGAGATTGCTATGAGATGTTGAAACACTCCCTGCAAATGCCCTGGTTCTCATTCTGGGGCTTCAGTTCTCCCATTGTAGGTGGTGACAATGATTGCAAAACGGCAAAAGCAAGCCTTGACTTCTGTACAGCATTGCTCAGCTCTGCTTTTATCCTCATGCTACTTCCAATACTAAAGAGGCCAATTCCCCTTCTGAACATGTTGGCAGAATTTTTTTCCTCCTGTTCCTTCCAATATAAATCTTCTCTGAACACAAAAGGAGTAACTTCTAGGGGAGGGGAGAGAGAGGCAAATGAAAACTCATATTTGGAAAAAGTCTTCAAATTTTTCATGAAGTTATTAAAGAAAGGACAAAGTAATGTAAGATAGGAGAGTGAGATTCTGGTGTGGACTTGAAGTGAGCAGCAGTGATATCCATTCCTGGGAGGAATTTCCAGGTGGATGCTGAAGTGCTGCATGATATAGAGGATATCTGCAAGTGATTTGGTATCCAACATGCAGAATCAAGCTTTAATCCACTCAGTGATGTATGGATCAGGACACCTGGCCAACGTCTGGAAAAACTTAAAACAGGAGGGGGTTCGGTGCATTCTTTCAGATAGTTTTTGCCTATTACTCTTTCCCCAGTAATTGTTTCCTGTGTGTGTCTCATTTTCAAATGCATAAAAATAACAATTTGCTTTCCAGATCTCCATTTTTGCAGTTCAGAGAAAGGAAAAAGGTGGACCAGAGTAGATGAATCATAGTCAACTCTGAATCTGCCCTTCAAAGCTTCTCAAGTGCCAAGCAAAGCACAATGACATGAACTGATAAGAGGGCATGAATGAAGTAAGGATGCTGGCACTCATAAAACCAGGGTAACAGTCCCATTAAGATTAGATGAAGTCACCTTAACTGAGGGTGCCAGCATGTCCTACTTATAGCAAAATGACCAATAGCTGCAGTGCGGAGATTTAGTATGTTCCTATAGCAGTAACATAAAGCATCTTTGGAAGGCCATTGTGCATGTGATTAGTGAGGTTTTTTAAAGATGTGGAGTTTTCTGATGTAGTTAATGTGGTATTACCCTGCAGAGAGTTGGAGAGGAAATAAGTCTCTCTGGGTGGTATTCAGGAGAGCTTGTTCCTGGTGACATTGCTGCCTCTGAACTGGGAGCCGCTGTGGCAGCAGAAGTGCAGGACGGTGAAAATCTAATCAAAAAGGCACATTTTGTCCAGAGAAGGTAGTCTTGAGTGTTGAGACTTGCAAGGCATGAGGTTTGTCCATTCTTCAGTTGACCAAACTGGGCACAATGCATGTGCTGTTCATAGTATGTGGGTTTTAAAAATAAAAAGACTGTTGTAGGACAAGAACACTTTAATAAATATTTGGTCTGTGAAGCAATTGTTTTGTGATTGCTTGGCAAGGACACCTCTGCCCCAAAGCTTTGCACTGGAAGGCAGAAACAGTTCTGACATGAGGACTAAGTACCCCATGGGTAAAAGACTTGTTCAATTTTTAGGGATTCTACCCTTTTTAAGTAGGGCAATCTGTCTTTAATGATGTTATGACACACAGAAGTACTGTGAACAAAATGATCTTTATTTTCTGGCCATAGTAACATGATATGGGCCTGATGTTACAGCCATTTACACTTTATCCAGTGGCTCTTACATTATTGTTATAAAGCTTTATTCTTATCATCAGGATGGTCCTGAATTCGTTTTTTCCTATTCTCACAGTGTTGCAGCCAACATGGCCCGTACCATCCTGTCAGACACACTGGAATGGTATTGTGTGGTTTAAAATAGATTCTGGGAGAAACTTTAGCCCACATAGAAAATACTCTGACTGCTTAGTCTTATTCCAGTCTAAACCAACACCAGTGATTTTTTTTTAAAAAACAGCATGCAGCTGTATGATTGCAAACTGAGCACAATGTACATGTTTACAATGTAAAAAAAAAAAAAATTTAAAAAAATCCCATCTATTTTACCAGGCTATATTTACAAGCCACCAGGCACTTTCCTCTCTCTTGGGAGTTTGGAGATAGTCTTCAAATAATCCTTAACTTTACAAGGCATGAAAATAAATTTGGAGCTAAAACAAGCAGATTCTTGGCAGGGGTTTTCTTTCACTCTGCCCTACACAGCTATCGGTGCAAACCAGGGCCAACATCTCTGGCTGCGAAAAAGAAAGAGCTTATAAAAATAGTACCGCAATGTTTTGTGCAGGGTGTGTGGCTATAGTCATATTAAAAGACTAGCACAAGTATTATTACAATAGGCTGCCTATACAAAGAATTTGCTGAAGTCAAATGATCAATTTTTTTAAGAGTTAACATTTTCAGTAGGACTGGCCCATATGTTGAAGAATAATTGTTGCACTAGATGAGAAAATGAAAGATCAACCTCTTGTAAGGCCTTCTGAAATGTTACAGTCAAATTCCCATCTCTGTTCGTATATGAACTGGTTCTGACAGAGGAGAGCAAGGTGAGATCTCTCCTTTTGCAGTCACAGGGTAACAGCAGACCTGCTTCCTGGGGGCCAAGACATTCAACCTGCAGATATTTAACATCCGTGCATCAGGATCTGGCAAGCACATCCTTGCAGCCACACCCATGCCAGTCCTCTTCCCCAAGGGTCTCCTGCAATAAGGTGGTGCAAAGCAATGCCTGAGTTGCACCCTTTCTGAAAATAGCAAGAAAAGAACTAAGAAAGGTTCTATCTTGCCCCAGTGGGCTTGTGACAACTCATTTACCTTCAGGGCCTTCTTCAGATGTTGGCAGTTTAAGCAAAGAATCTCTCTTCCGCAATTAATCCAGTCCTGTAAATGACCAATTTAAAATCAAGTGGATAAATCTTATTTTACAACACAGGAGACTTCAGGGAAAACAGGGAAATTGAGTAAAAAGATTAATTGTAACAGTGCTGTTCAGAGAGAATGAAGAATTGGAATATGGCCCAATATATCTTACGTTCATCAGTAGTGAAAACCAAAGTTTATTTTCTATCACAATGATATCCTGCACCAAGAAACACTGTCTCCTGAGGTGATGATTAGTTATGGTGGGGTAAAAGTTGCACATACATTTCAAGAGTTCTCTCAGTAGTTTGCACAGAATCATTTGCTAGAGTGGGTAATAAAATATTGTGCTACTTCTCATCCTGTCTGAGCACTTCTTGTCCTGTCTGAACACGTGTTTTCATTCTTCTTGGAAACATCTAAATTTTATTCAATAGGAATTCTTTGCTATCCGCCATAAGACCTTCTGGCACTAGAAATTTGTTTTAAAGAATGATGAATAATGTTGAATGTTCCAATTCTTCCACATAGCAAAAGGCAACACTCAAATTTACTTCAGGGTGCACAGGATCAGATGGTGGGTTGTTTCTGCAGTCTCTCAGTTATTCTGGGCTGAGTGCTGCTAGGCCAGCGAGGAAGCAAGGTAATGTTCATTAGACACTTTTCATCTCCCTGCCTCAGGACAGGCGGACCAGCGATTTCCTAGAACTGATGACATATTGATATCTGGCAAATGTAAATGTTTTGAAGATATGTGGCATGCTGCCCTCCATACAGGCAGGAGCACAGTTTTACTGATACCAGGCTTTAAGCACTGCTGGACTTTTACATCAGCCCCAAAATGCAGCAGTTACAGGACCACAGCAAGAAGTAGCGTGCCAGGCTGAGAGCGAGGATGGGAAGCAGCAGCAATCCTGGGCCTGTGGAGGCAGAGAGGAAATGAGGAGACAGCGGGCGGCTGAGGATCTGGGCATGCTGACTTGAGCTGTTGTGCACCCTAGAGTAGGCTTCCCTTCGCCAGGACTGTCCCCAGGTTCCTTTGGCAATGGCAGCATGCAGAAGGATGTACAAAACCCACGCTTGGATCAGGTTAACTTTTCTCATTGCTACCTGTAGCAATAAAGCTGTGGCTGAGGAAGATCTGGAAAAAAAATATTTCATGAGATCCTGCTCTTGAAGGATCATACCAAACATGTCTTAATTCACAGGACTGCTGTGGGAATCCTGGTGGGACTAATGATAGATACTTGTTTGGCCAAATCCTTGATGATGGGAGAAAAAATGTTTCAGGATTTGTTTCTTTTTGAAATAAACCAAGAGGTTTTGTCTCTTTCAAACAAATCCAAAGCTCTTTGAAACACAGTCAAAATAGTTTTTTCTACAGTTTCTTCTGTTCTCTCATTTGAAGGCAATGTTTCAGTTTAGCTGCAGTAGGTACTTGTGTAGCTAGGAGCCAGATGCCAAGAGGCTGTGACAGAAATTGGAGAGGAAAAGAAAAGGATTATGCTTCTTGAACCTTTTAATGAGGTGCAGCAAACTTAGAATGGGGAATACATGTAGAGACTTGTTATTCAAAAGCCTACATTGAGTAATTAATGGAAAAATCATGATTTATTTAAAGACAAGAGGCAAGATTGGGAGATAAATTACTGCTTGATATCCACTTGTGCATTGTGCTTTCTGTTTGGTTGGAATTGTTTCTATCAGCAGTAAGAACTAGGGTTAATTAGAAAATTATCTTGGGATCATTTGAGTTCTGGTTTACTTAAAAAAAGCCATGATGCTTTTGGCATCTGCAGGTGTTCTCAGCATGGAAGAATCCTGGCCTGGTTCATCCCTGCCATGTTACCAGTTGCCTTTTATCAAAACAGTGATACCCTTGAGAGAGTTGCATGCTCTGAGGATCAGTCAAAGAATGCACCAAGATAAGCATGTGTGAAATGAGTAGTGTGGTGCCAGCTCTAAAGTAATTATGATGCTATAAGCAATGTCCTGAGGTGTATATTAACTAAATACAGTCTTGTAAAAAAATCAGTGAGGCACCCTGCGCACAGTTATACAGACCAACAGCAGTCGCTCTAGCTGCTAAACTCCTGTTTTGCTTTGCCCTCAGCTCTTCTGGACAAAAAATAAAAGTGCATTTACCCACTCTCAGTGGTATTGTTTTTGCAGATTTTAAACACGAAGAGCTCTCCTGGAAGATGTCGTTGGTCTCACAGAGGCTGTAGAGGTGACAAGAGAGCTGCATTCATCACCTCGGGGACGTCACTCCTCATCTCTGCTGCGGTGAAGGCAGCCCTTCGAGCAGCCCTGCACCCAGATGGGTCCTTGTTTGGCTGGGAGAAGGGCTGTGCCACATCTGTGGCTTCTTGTACATTCTTGGGTACAAGCATTACAAAATATAAAGAGAAAAAATGCTATGTGTTCAAAGTGACCTTTTGAATTGTCAAGGTGAGCAGCTCACTATCAGAAAACAGTTTATTTGCATGCTCAGGGCTTTCTGTGTCCATGTTGGTTTGTGCTTCAAGGGCTTGAGTCCAGTCCCAAAAGAAGCAGAGGGATACACCCATTAATAGCTACTTCAGTGGAACGGGGACAACTGGGAAAAATAACAAAAGGAAAGTGGGAGGGAAGTAAAAGCCAGTAAAATATTATAACTGTTCACTCACCTCTACTTTGACTGTTCAACTGCAGTCTAAAAAAACCCACCAAACTACATTTACAAATGGAAGCAATGAAGTTATTCTATTGACATTTTGTTCCATATCAAAAGAACTTTTTCTGCATTTTCATGGGGGTTTGTTTTTTAAAGGAAATATTAATGAAATGTATTACAAACACAAGGCCTGCTTCTGCTTGTTCTTTTCCTGTTAGCGTGGAGCTGTTCCAATGCTGTTAAAGTCAATGGCAGGAGTATCATGGTGACACGACTGGTCTGGACCCACAGGAAAATACAAGTGCTGGCAAGATGACAAGAGGAACTGTGCTTAGTAAGGTCATTTGTAACCTCTCCATGATGTGAGCAGCTGTGTAGTAGCTCTGTTGCAGAATCAGATCTGTAAACCAGACAAACCAACGACAGTATCCTGTTAGGCCATTGGTTGGAGATTTTTGTAAGTTTCTGAATGTGATAATTTATAACACTTAAAATGATTGTGCTTTATTTTCCAAAAAGAAATTCCCCAAACTGCAAAACTGTAACTTACATATTTTAGAGTTACTATGTTTTCAGTAGTTGTTCTTATGGTTGCTTATCACAGCCATGATACAAAGGAGCATTTGGAGATGTAGTTTAGTGCCTGCCTTTCTAGAGTACTATTTAGATTTACTTTTCAATGGTTTTTTTTCTAATTAGAGACTGTGATATGAATTAGGGCATATGGGCTGAGTCCAATGCTATTGAATTAAAGAGTAAGACTCTGACTTCAGGGGATGTTAAATCAGTCACTTTGGCCAAACGTTGAAATTTCAGTGTTTTCATGTAAAGTGTTGAAAGGCAGGAATCAGTCTCAGATCAGATCCAGCTTTCTTGACTGTTTTTCATCCTTGGCTAAGCCTTCAAACAGCTTCTGTTGAAAATAAAAGGTTTGTTACTGTCTCCAACATGAACAGAGTTGGTCAGTTTCTGAGGAGTCATAGTATGAACAGACTAGAAAATGAAACTCAGAGGTGAATATTCTGTGTTGACAGTCTGCTTACAAAAACGCAGCCTTGTGTGAAGAAGTGGTGCTCCATAAAAATAAGCGCATACTCTATGAACTAAGGTTGGCAACATTTAATAAATACTGCAGTTTAGGCATGGAACATATGTTTATTGTGAGTGATTTTCCTTTAGTCCTAAACTAAACAATGCTATTTCTTATGAACTTTAAATTAGAAATCCCTGAAGGGTTAATTGCTATCTTATTTTGTTTTTCTTCTTTCCCTGCAGAATGAATTTCACATAATTTTCACTCCAGGACATATTAAGAAGCGGAAAAAATGCCCTTTTTATAACAAATATTTTGTGATGCAACAAATATTCACACAATAGAAGTATCAGCTAAGAAAGCTGGGAAATTTGACCCAAATATCTGCTGAAAGGTGAGCAACAGTAATCAACTAGCACGTTATCTGAAAAGTAAATTATGCATCCAGCCAGACTAACTATGCTAAAATGAGTGGCAGGAGAAGATGTCAAGGTTTTTTTCTTTATGACCTCCATTGGAATGTGTTGATTTTTGTTGGCACTACCCCAGGCCCCAAGTGTGTACAGTTGATTAAGGGAAAAGGCAGCAGATTTTATTGATTCATAATATGGCTTGCTGTAATGTTCTGAGGGAAAACAAAGGGCTTATGTTAGCTATAAGGCACTGTAATATATATTTAACTGGTATAAATTATAAGGTTTTCCCTCCTTAAGAGTATAAAATATAAGGTTGTTTCAGAGAAACCCTGAAGTAAAAAATGATTAAAGCACTGTCCAAAGTAGACAAATTCATCAAACAAACTCAGTTATTAAAAGAACACAAACTTATATGTATGAATTATTTGCTCCTGCTCAATTTTACCACAGACGGCTAACCATTCCCAGTCCGAGATGAAGGGTAATTTTGTACTGAAGACAGCACCATGGCACATGATGTATTGCAGAATGGATCAGGTAACTTGACTCAGTTTTTCTTCTCATTGCTGTTTCCAAGCAAACTTCCTAAGGGTGGGAAGCATCATTTTCTCAAAATGTTGGGTTCCTTTTGACTTAATACAGTGTGGGATTTGTATAGCTCCAAATAACTTCCAGAGATCCATGCCTCTCTCTGTGGGCTGTCCGGAAATCTATCTACTAATGTCCTTGAGCACCAGCAGAGCTCAGTGTGGTGGATGCACTGAACTGTCATGGTGCACGACAAGGTTTGTGTATGGGCAGGTCACTGTGGCAGATCTATTTATGACATTGATCAAAATGTGAAATCATTGTCAGAGGAAAGTTACAGCATCACTCCTGGGTTTAAATGGGCCTTGACACTGATCTTAGAAGAAGAGGCAACCAAGGCTCAAGACTGGAATGAATGCTGCCATGTAGCATCCAGGATCTTAGCGTGTCAGGGACCCGCTACATGGAGGCAACCAGTGGGTTGGTCTGGGACAGGCATAGGGCAATTGACTACACAAGACAAGACGGAAGCCCTTGGTTGTGTAAAGTTCATGATGAGCCTGGGGTACCAACACCTTAAACTGTTTGTAGCCACCCCAAAACCTATGTTACCTCTTCTAAGCACCAAGAAGACAGCATTTCTTAGGAAAAACAGTAATTTGTCACATGCGCTGATACTTTTTAGACTGGATTTGATATGTAACCAAAGTAAAAGGGCTCCAAACCTAATCAATTGAATATAAATCCTGAAGTTACACACACAGCATGAAGCACTGTAGAATTTGCCAAACTAGTTATCTAAAATGTAGCTAAAAGGGTTATGAATATCTAGGGTGAAATTTTGGCTCGCTGAAAAGAGTGGGAATTCTGCCATTGATCTGAACAGGGCTAGAATTTCTTTCTCCTTAGACTCCCTCCCCTGCATCTTTTCATTTTATTAGCCATTCTGCTTGCTGTTTGCATGCATTTTTATTTTACAGGGAGAGATTATATTATGTCAGAATATAATATTTCACAATTGGCAAGACATCCCCTGTCCTGCAACTGCAGTTGTAGTTGCCCACAGGGAAACAGCACGTGGCTAATGGCCAGCAAACTGCAGTATCAAGGAGGGGTTACAAGGGAAGCAGAGCAGCGATGGAGCAGAGGAGGAAAGGGGCCCCTGCCTTGCATTCTTCTATTTGAGAGTCAGGGAGAAGCTGCAGGCATCTGTGCTCTTAGATGCTTATTTTATGTACTCTGCAACGGTAAAACTGGCTGCTGCAGTGGCCATTCAGGCTCTTTTTTTCCCCGCTGTCATTATCCAGCATGAGCTGCAGCAGTTTGAATCTTCCTCGAACTCACTCATTGCATGTGTTGACAGTGGAGCTAGGGACCCTGTTCCTAAAGCTGAGAGGCTGGTAATCTGTGCTCCTGCTGATATCTTTTAAGGGGTGTTTCACACCCAGTGTACAATACTTCACTGGTGACTTGGGAAACACAGGTAGGAGCTACACACAAAACACTACTTCTCTGGACCAGGTCCAGCTTTCTGACTTATTGGAGGAAGGCACCATCTCTTCCTTTAGCAAATCTTCCAACTATCTATCCCTGTTCTTATTTCTTTATAAAGTAAATGTTGCTTTTAGTAAAAGAAGAAAATTTGTGAAAAATACACTTGGTACATTTACTGTTCATGTTTCTTTGCTAGCTTCTGTTAACAGTTTCAAGGAAGCTTTCAGGAGGCAGGCCAGCCCTCCGAAGGTGACAGCTAGAATGCTTTGTGCACCCCTTCACTCACAGCTGTGGTCCCAACAAAGCTGCAGTCCTCAGTGGCATTGCACTGGATCATGTTATATTTGCAGTCCTTCTGGAATGCTTTTTTGCCATATACTTTATCCAGAGTTTAGTCATATATTATCTGCCTGACAACTCGACACCTATAAAAATTTATGAATTTGTATTAAAACCAATACTTGATTATGTCAGTGTTTATGAGGCTTCCCATGAGCCCTATATTCTTCAGTTGAATCTAGCTATAGCCCCTCATAATAATAATAAAACAGGCCATATTTCACCATTTCTCTGTTAACGTGACCTCCTGCTAGCAATTACAGTAGCTACCAGCTCACACTTTTGTTGATTTTAAGGATTTGCTGCCTTGTAAGGGTCTTTGCTGATCTAAACACACATAGGCATATATTCAGTGGGCCTCCTTAACTGGGCTACAAAAGGCTGTGGCTGCATTTTTCAGTTTTCAGAGAACAACATCTATCTACAGTTATTCATGCAGAAGTGTGTAGTGACTCGTAATGAATGTGCAATTGCGGGTTTATGTACTGATAATAAGAAAAAACTGACACTACTAGGTCTATTGTGTTTGCAAATGCTCTGGATATGGAGACTGACATAAAAAACAAAGAAGAAAAAGAAAATGTGCTTTTTCCTCCTGCAGTAACCGTCGTCTTATTTCCATCCCTTACTTGTCTGGATCAGCCTCTTAAGTACTTCATTCTGGGGCTTGATAGAGAATTTGAGGGGAGTGCCAACTGCAGCCTGTACACTTAAGCAATATATGAGTTGTCTTCTGGCTTCTGCAAGGGAGCGTGTTTCACCTAAAGTTAATATTTTACTGACTGGTTTTGGTATTGTGCAATTATTCTATCTTCATTATCCAGTTTTTAAAGTCAAAGTAATATATGCAGTAAAAGCATAAAGAAGGAGTAAGAATCTAGCATTTTACATCAGACATTTTTAAAAATTAACCAGGGAAATAACTTTTTTTATAGATAAATATATACATCTAACATAAAACATACATCAACATTATCCTAATTCAGAATAACCTAATTACTACAGAGGAAGAACACTGAGAGGCACAAACAGAATATGTGAAACACAGGAGCAAATTTCTTTTAATTTCTATTTCTTTACTTCCCATAGCACATAGCTATAATATTTCTGTAATATGAGAACTCCATAGGGATAATTTTTGCTGGTTTGAAGGATGAGCTTGGTAGAAGTTGGCTCCGGAAGTTATAGCTGTACATAAATTTACAATAAATGTAAATTTACAATAAATGTAACATATAAACAACTTTTAGCCAACAGTTATATAGCATTGTAACATATTTTATGGAGACACAGAACTCTGATGATTCCTGAACTTTTTAGTTCATTCTTTATCAGATTGTATCTCCAGGAAAAGAGCAGATGACTTATGCCTAAGTTAAAACCTCCAAATCATTTAAAATTTAACAGATGTAGGTAACACCACTACTACTCTCCAAAGATTCTTTCATGTCTCAAAATACCTCATATGACTTAATTGTCTCAGAATCGTGGTGTAAAAATCCTTCAGAATGATAGGTCATACTTTTCAAAGACAGATTAATTTCCATTCCTACAGAAAGCATTTATTGCATTTGCAAACCTTAAATTGCTGGCAACTGTAGCATGTTACATTTTGGAAAATCCTGCAGGACATATCCCTATAGTCTGTACAAAAAGCAGAGATTTAAAAAATGGAGCAAAAGGGGATACAGATTGGTAGACTACTCTATGGGTATAGAAAACCCTGTAATTCCTAGAAACTCCAGTATTCTAGAGCAATCTTATAAAACTCTTCTGATATTTGTACTGCCAAAAACGTGGGCAATGGAAGATCAATGTTTTTGAAAATTATAAAGATGAATCATTTAGAAGTTGGAATCTAGATTCATAGAAGCAGTTAAAAATCATGTAGGTCAGGAGAAGGTGGTGGTTACTCTTACACACCTCTTCCAATATAATAATTAGACAATCTTCCTCTTTTATTCAAAGTGGAGTTTAGTATCTGTATCTTCCATTTTGTAAGAATATTTCCTAACTGGTCAGAATGTTGTAGTCAAATTTCTACTTTAAAGATTCCAGGAAAGGAGTTAAATGCATATTTTCCTTGCCTACATAGTGCTCTGACTACCGGGTAGAGAATATAAACACGCTAGGATTATTTCTTTCTCTTCCTTATCCTTGTGAATGTGATTGATTGAGAATCTTGCCTTTTACCTCTTTTGAGAGTTTGCTGAGCATGATGCAATTCTTACCTGCAGTTCCTATACTGTGGCTATGGCAGGAGGTGGTGACCTTCACTCATATGGATGTATACATGGGAGCTGAAATACAGCACACTAGCTTGTGCGCTCTGCTCTCTCCCTCCTACAGTTGAAGTCAAGATAGTTTCTGCATGGCTGCGTGAAGGTCTTAAGGGGTATTTGCATGGCTGTGCAAAGCTGACTTCTCTAGCTATATAAGTAGCAAATACACAGTGTATTTCACGGACATTAATCATGTTCCTTCATAGAAAGAAATAATCAGATTAGTAACATTAAATTTTATAAAATATAAGGAACTAATTTCAAGGTCAAGATAGAAATGGTCCTCCTTTTAATTATTTTGATATTACAGACTTCCTTTACTTTTATTGCACTGTAATTGTTAGCTAGAGACAATTGTAATTTAAAATATGATCCTATAGCATTAGATAAAAACTGAAAAAATCAGTATTGGGCACTATGCTTTCTTTATATTTGCTAGTAAGAGCTTGTAACATCTCCACCTTGTGGTTGTTTCTCTGAGTAACGAGTCTGGACTGCTGCATCTCAAACGGCAGGTTATTTTGGCTCTGGGACTCCCAAGTTTTCTAAACACAAATATTATACATGGAGGGATTTTGGCTAAGAAATTCTTATATAAAAAATGCTTTTTGTACTGACTTTGTGTTAGAATAAGTTTATCAGACATTATTTAAATTTTATATTTTAGACAATATCAATAATTAAAGTCAGGGATAAGTGACTACAGAAGCAATAAAGATACAGCATGACTGAAACGGTCCAATTTGAAAATAAGTATTTCTTAGCTAAAAAATGCCATCAAATAAAGTAATAAGATGACCCAGGAGTTGGGTCAAGAAGATGAATTATCTTTTATTCATCAAAATATTAGCCAGTATTTTCATATTTGATTAAAAGAATGCGCGTTACATGGTAATACTCACTATGTCAAGTGATGAAGTGTTATTGTTGCTGTTTCATGAAGGGAAAGCTAACTGAAGAGGGAAAGTGCCCTTTCACGAGGTCACAGAGCAAAACAATGGTGGAAAAGAAAAGTAACCCAGACTTCATGGTCCCTGGCATTTACTGTTAGATCTGCCATCTCTCATCTTAATTTTCTATATTAATAATATCAGGAAATTATCTACTCAACTCTAAGAAACGTCAGATCACAGGTATTAACTCAGCACTAGTTACAGAAGTTGAGCTGCCTTTGTTTTACTTAATCAGCTTGCAAATGTAAGAAAAGTGTCCCATGATATTTCTGGTAATTCCCTGCTCACAATCAGCCAGAGAAATTAAGACATAAGTTCTTTTATGGTATTTTGTCACTTCCTGCACACACCAGAATTTTAAAATGCCAGGATAGGCAAATAAATGAGTGCAATTATATTATCAAAGTTTTCTAAAGTGTCAGAAATACTTTGGCTTGATATTTTAGATGAAGATGTCCCACTTCTTATTTGCAACTTCCAGTTCTCATTGTAAGCATGATTTGATTTTCTCTTTATTTATCATTTCACCTTTCTCCATAGGAATCTTTCCTGGTTTTATTGTAGTCATTTTAACTTCCTCTACACTGTATCATTTGCAAAACCTAGTCTTTTTTAACGCATCACATAGGAGTATGATAAAGTCATTTGACACAATGGAATGATTTTAAGCAACATCATTCTTTCTTCCTCCATTTGAGGAGATACCTTACAGTCGGCAAAGATGCTTTAACTCTGATCACTGACCTATTTTTTGGGGGCAGGGGATTGCCCTCCTCACCCTGCTGAAAGTGGTGCCCCTCTTCAAAGAGAGTCTTGATTCTGTAGCTGCTGTGGTAGGATCTGAGGCCCAGGGTGCCCCATCACACTCTGCTGATGTTTCTTCCCATCTCTGTGATTCATCCTGAAACACACAGTAGTACCCAGAGTGTCCTTTCTGTTCCCAATTCCTACTGGGCTCTGTCCTGTCCCTGAACTGAAAGGAACCATGAATGAAAGTAAGTACTTGTCTATTAGTGAAAGAATGAGACTTTTTTTTTTCTCCTGCCAGAGCTCTTTTTTTCTGTCCTCAGTGTCCTATTGAATATTTACCCAAGGAAGGTCTGACCTAGGAGGGCCTAAAGGCTCAAATCTTTTGTAGCTCCAGGCACCACAGGTAGCAACAAAACCACCTTAAGTCAAAAGACTAGAAAATAAGATTATATTTTTTCCTGTCTGAATAGCCTTCTGAAGGTAGCAAAACTTATGTGGTGTGATTCTTCTGGCAGCCTTGCAAAGGCACCAGTTTGTGTACAATTGTTTGACACAGTGTGTCTGAGAGCTGACAACAAATAAAAATATATTTTATCCTCCTGTGAGAAGTGACTTGTCCCAGTGAGCATGGGAATAAAATTTTGAATAGTTAGAAAATTATTGGTAATGGTAGTCCAAAGTATTCCAGCATGTTAGAAGAAATGGCACTCCGTGGGGAATGAGACTGACAAAAGATGAAGTCTTGGAGAGCTTTTATAAATTCAGAGATCAGCTGAGATATAAATCTTACAGAGGAGGAGCGGAAGAGGTTTTGACAACAATAGCAAGGGGTATATCATGTGCATAAGTAGTCTGTGCTTCCTAAGAAGGAGGTAGAGTTTTGAGGTAGGTAAAAAACTTGAAGGAGGAGCTGTGAGGGTGTTGTACGATGAGGAAAAGTAGTGAATGGGGCCAAACAGGGAACAGATTAATGTAGCTAAAGATAGGTGTTTTCACTGTACGTGTCAATATCTGAGGTAGTCATCCCAGCCTTCTTAATGGGGCATTCTCAAAAGGTTACTCAGAGAGGATGTACTCCTCGCTCATAACTTCACACTTCCTAGTTGTCAGCATGTGAACTAATCATGGAATTTATAGCCAGTACAGAAGAGGCGGTGCTCTGAGGGCATGGTTAATGCCTCCATGAAGTAGTAAAGCAAATCATACTAAAGTTTCTCTTTTCTCTGGCTACGAAGAGAACGCAAACTGATAGCTCAGACGCATCTGAAGAGTGGTCTGTGATTTAGGCTAGAGAAACCATGTCCTGCAAAACTAACGTCCAGAGGATCCAGATTATACTTTCTTTTCACCGGTGAAAAAGACTAGAACTTGCTGGAAGACTTCAAAGCTGCAGGGCCACCCACCCTGGCCACCCTTGTCCCCAGGTGCTGGCTGCAGAGCATGATGTAGCCCCAATGCTGGTCTTCAGAGCTGTCCAGACCATTTAGTAGTCTTCTTAGATTAGGTACTGATGATAAGAAACTGAGGTCAATGAGACAGTTTGATTTCTGAAACAAAATACTCAAATAGAAAATGTGGTTCTGGTGTGTGTTCCTTCATGCACAGTACAGTTTTGATCACAATATGGTGACTAAGCCATACCGCCCTGCTTCACCAGCATGATTTCAGGACTCTGCTCTATTAAATAACCACAGAGCTTTGAAGAGTAGATCAATTGAGGGATGGGTGGGCAAACTTTAAAAGGCTAAAAAGTTTGTTCAAATAACACATTCAGATGCTTATTGGGAAATAATTGGTCTGGAAATCAGGCTTCGGTGCCTCCTTGTCTCAGATGTTTGCAGTGCTGAAGGAAAACCACACCTTTCAAACTTGTGCTCTGCTGAAGTTCAGTGAGGCTCCAAAGAGTTTTTGAAATGTTAAACTTTTCAGTGTTTTCCAAGAGGGAAAATTTTGCCCTGTTCTAAGAAGTCTGCCTAATTAAAAGCAGCATGTAGCACAAGTTGCAACAGTGCTGTTGTCCCTGAGTCCTCTAGGTGGTCCTGAAGACCACAGACGTTTGCCTACTGCGGGCTCTGCTGGGAGGGGGCTAGTGGCAATGCTGCCATGAACAAGAACGCCCTGGCAGCCCTGGCTCAGGCAATGCTGCTGACAAAGCCAACTGGAACCATGCCTCAGTGAGGGTTGCACAGTTTGGCCCTGAACACTTCCAAACAGGACGGATGCTTCAGCCCAGGAAAAGCTCTGCACAACAGGCTGTCACCTGCAGATCCACTTGATGTTAGTGGTATGTGTTCATCTACAGCCACAGGGTAGAATAAAGCTGATGTTAGTGCCAGCTGTGCTTGCTTAGCCAACCCTGCTCAAGTCTTACTCATCCTGTAGACTGAGAAATGCTTGTAATGGTCAAAACCAAAAATGTTTATTTTTAATCAGTGAAAGCATCTTAATTATGTTTTAGGAGGTTGTGGGCTGTGTGCACACATGCATGAAGTTCTGTTACCCTGGGCATGAGTTAAGGAAATAAGTCAACCCTGTGATGTTCAATATGGTCTGACGGAGAGCGTGAAGGGATGTAACTTGTTTTCTGACTCCATTCAGCCCTCTGTAAAGTAGTAACGGCAGCATTTCCCTTCCTAGCTGTTCTAAGGTTTAGCTGGTTGCCTTCTATAGCACAGCTTGCAGTTCTTATGGTGGGCAATAGTAACTGGGGTAGAGTAATATCATGACAAAACTTTGAAAGCAGACTTTTTCTTTGGAGTTGAAGGTAAGTTCCACTCAAAACAATTGCTAGCATGACATGCAACCGTGCTGATTATGGAGTTTTAGATCTATTATCCTAGTTTTTACTGAAAGCCACTCCCTGCAGCAAAGAAAACACAAATACTTGTTTTTGATGTTTACCCTAAATTCATACTTCATCTGCTAGAATACATACTTGGAAGTATTTAAATGAACATGTAAAGTTCATTTAAAAGAACATGTAAAGAATTTGAAATTTTCTGAAACAGGATTTTTATACTGATGATGCTAGGAGTCTAAAAAAACAACGTTCCTTTTGTAATTAAGCAGAGTAGCTATTTATATTGCCGGCTGCCAGCTGCATTCCACTACAAAGTGCACTCATGGCATCGATTTAAAGGGCATATGTTGGAGGAAAATACACAAAAGTGGTTTGGAAAAAGGTATGGAGTAAAAGTTTCTGAAGTGCTTAAGTCTCTTCAAGGACACTCAGTTGACTTTGAAAATTTTGCCAAGCCTTACCAGAAACAGAAGATGACTTAAAGCTGGCCCCGATCCTCTACAGCCACAGAAAATTCCACATGTTTGGGATAGGTTTTATTCGAGTTACTCCAGATGTACTTACCCTTATTCCTGTGTTAGAAAGAGGTCCAATTTGATTTAAACAATTTGCTTTGACTTCAACAGCAGCAGGATTAAGTCCTGAGTCATTCAAATTTCTTTACACCTTTCAATGTGAATATTTTTCTTTCTTATGCAAATTTTAGCTTCCATATTTACTTCTTTTTAGGTATGTGAGACGCATTATTAAAAAAGTATCTTTAGGAGAGCAAAACATTTTTTTCTCTAACGTTTCCAATTTCTACCAGCCTAAAGAGGAAAAAGCCTAAGTCTGCCCTCAAGTGTGTACGTTTTACTGCATAGCTGAAACCAAATTCTGCATGGAAACATTTTATCAAGTAACTTATTTTTCTAAACATTCCTGGAGGACCTGCAAAGGAGGAGCTTGTCAGCTAAATTGAAAACATACTAATAACGTTAAAAAGTTAATGGGAGACATTTGCAATTTCCCAATAATTTTCCTAGTGACTTAAACTCAAAAAAACTGTGTATACTTCTGCTACTGTTTTCCTTACATCTTTGTATCAAATGACATGCAGAAGAATTAGTGCCGGATATCTACCATTTGTCGCACACCTATCAAATTATAGTTTTGCTAGGCAAACTTACAGTTCAGGTGGCCAGATCTCTGTTTGTCTGGGAGGCTATTTTCAATTACTTATAAGTAATAATGTGTGTTTTATAACTCAAACCACTTGTATAAATAGAGCTTAAAACCTTGTGACTGAGGCAATAAAACAGAAGCAAAGGTTTAGCTGTTGTAACCTACTATGCAGTCCATTTAAGGGCAGTGGCTGAAATATAGTTCCAGACTCTGGGCCTCTTTTGTGCTAACTAGACAATATAAAAATACATTTTTACCCTTATAATTAGGATGATTATTATCCTGATAAAGCAGCTGTAACTATTTCTGCCTCTTTCAGTGAGCCTTGGTTAGTTACTGTGAACCAAGACGCTTCCATATGCTCTGCTAAAGTGTGTGGGCTGACAGTGTTACCTTTGCCTTGTATCCCCAGGCCTGCAAAAGGGTGCCATTTAAATACATGATTTTCATTTACGGCTACACAGAAGGATAAATCTGTGGGGCTTGTTTAATTCCATCTTAGATTCTTCTGTAACTTCCGCCCACTTCTCCATTTGCTATGACTAGACTATCGCATCCGAATATCACATGACCAGTCATGTATTTATACCAACTAATGTTCCACATCACTGGCATCCTGACTGAAAGGTCAAGAGAGAAATAGTTTTGACGGAGTGACTCACTATTTTAAAGGATATATTTTGTTCTCCTTTTTCATTCCCTTTGGAATAACATTTTCTGTTCAGGCACCTATTTTATAAAATTTCTGTCTTTTCTGGTTCTTTTTGACCTCAGGAAAAAAAAATAATAATGAAGTGACATCTTATTCCTTTCTTTTATCTGCCTTAAGCCTCCAAGAACATTCCTCTGCATTCTTGCCTCTACTGATAACATCTTTTCTAGCTGCTAAAGAGGTGACAGAATATTACAGGAGTTGCACAGTACTGAACCTTTCTCATTTAGGTTTGGTTTGAATGCCAAAAATGTTGACCTTTTCTGTATTTAATATGGCTTAGAAGAGGCATCTTTCCAAGTCTTAATTTAATCTGCTGCTGAACCTTCTCATCCTCCTCCACCTCCCCTCCCCTTCGATCTTTTAGCACTCCAATGTATGGGATATAGACACCCTACATTGCCTGGCATATCCTTTTACGTATATCCAGGGGATTCAGGAATTCTTTTGAATTCCTTAAGTGCTGCTATATTTGTACTACCAGTCAGATTCTTTTATCAGTTTCTGATATCAGTCTCTGTTTATCTTTAGGATTTAATAGTCTGTTAGCATGAGTGGCTGATTTCTTTCTCACTCAACCTTTTTTTACCTGTCAAATTTTGCCCATCAGTTCTTTTGAGAGAAATTTTTTGAATGAGAACTTGGCCTTCTCATAAGCAATACAGAATAGAAACAGGAACATACAACGTCATTTAACTTTTTTTACTTCTCTTTGTTATGAATGGGTACATCTGATAATATCCCAGGCCAACTACATTAGTTCTACTATGTCTATTTAAATATTTTTCATACGAGTGATCAAAACAGGCAAAATTTGAATGAAGTTTTATGATGTTTCTGAAGCATAAAGGTGATCCATCAAAAGTCAAACACTTTGAATAGCTGCCTTTGGATTTGGTTAGACTTTGTACTTGTACTGGATGATCGTTGCAGGTCCCTTCCAATTGAAACATTCTGTTCTATTCTATATTACTCTAAATATGACTAAGTTACCATTTTTGGCTGTATACAGGGTGAATGATATATTAATTGGTTTGCCAAAACCTTTTATTTCAAGCTATGAAATCAAATTATAACGAAGTTCTAGAACAATTTTGAAAATTGGCATGTACCATGATTTTTGTAGAGAGTCTCTATCATTTAGCACGTGACTGATTGTCTTCACAGTTGCAGTGTAGTCACAATGATGTTCACTGCTCACTTGTATGCTGAATTAACACCTATTTTGAAAACAGAATCTGGGTTACAGATTGAAGAACAATTCCTAAATTTTTTTTATAGAATTCTAGCTCACAGTAGACCAAATGTTATAGCTTTTACAGCTTTTATCTGACAGTCTTCTACCTGATTTGTCACCCATCCTGGGTACTGAGGAAAGTGGTTTTGTAAGCCAGTAAAATGGCTCCATGTCCTGGCCCAGCTTGCTTCCAACAGCTGTTCCCCATGAAAATAAGTACTTGGATAATGCCTCCAGATACACTTTTCCAAAAAACGCATTTTTCAATTAAAACATTCTTTTGAGCCAAGCCCAAACCATGGCAGGGCTGGGAGTATACTTTCAACCGAAAAGCACCAAGCCTATTCTTATTCTCCGCAGGATTGTGGAAAAGTCCCCAATAAGGGCAATAACACAGCCCATGGGAAAACCATGCCAAGAAGATGCTAAGTTATAATTTCTGATTAGAAGTCCTGTGGTTCCCAGAGATCATTTCCTCATTCACTCAGCAGATTCAACCCTCCTGATGGAACAAGCAAATATAATACGATGGAAGGGGTCCGCCCTTCACTTTGTACTCAGTGTAAATTTACCCTATTAGATCCTGAAAAATGAGACAACTTTTCAAGCACAAAGACACCCAAGGGGAAAGACATCCCTTATCCTAAATCACTGTATTACGTTTCAAGTTAAAATGGTGGAGATTTTTGGGGCTTCAAACTAGTTGAAAGTGGGGAATGCAACACAGTAGAGCTTCACTCTTCCAAGTGTTTTTTTTTTCATTATTACCTTTATATATCTTTATCAATTCCCTGTCCTCCTTTTCTTACTCCACCTATTTACCTTCTTGTAATGATCACTAAAAAAAAAATAATCTTTATAGCTAACCTGGAGTGAGTATCCCATGCCAGCCTTCTGCCAGTGTTACACCAGTAACATTTCAAACAGCACAGGATAAGCCTCCCAAAGAAAATTCTGTTTTGCAATCCATAAGACCGGGAAAGTGAACTTAGCAGACAGAGAATCCAGCGCTTTGTGTTCCACTGACAGTGGGCTGCTGTAAGGTCAGCAGTTACCTTTGGAGTAACAGCCAAGAAATATATAAGCACTCGTGGATGAGTCCTCATGCAGTGATTCAGAATTTGTATTAAGTGTTATCAATACTTTTCAGGTGTAATTCTCTATCAGCTAGCATCAGGGTCTGTTCTTTCTAAACACGGAGAGCAGTAAGTAGGAAGGGAAAAACTCAGTTCTAGCTGTAAATTCTGCCTTCCTAATCCCACTGACCCATGATTATTCTTTCATGCTGGGTAGATATATTACTTCTGGATTGTGTCCATCGTATGTTTAAAACCTATGGAAGGGCTGTAGCAGTCCAAAAACATTGGAAAAAGACAATAGAAATTTCCACTGTCTTTACACCAAAAAGCAAGGTCTTGCACTAGTTAAACTCTGATGCAACGTTTGGATTTAATTACAGTAGGCCAGATTCTGCCCTCAGATACACTAGTCAACTTGGTTAAGACTTGGCATGGAGGGGACATTTTCAAATCTAATACCGTGGTATTTTTATAATACCATGCCAAATAGGGCATAATATATTTTTAGAAACTTTCTCATTTATAATATTAAAATGCTCTTCAAGATGATTCATATTAAAAGAAACAATTATTTTGGCTTACAGGACATATTTGTAACTACGTGTAGACACTTACTTGGATGCAATTCAGCAGCATGTAAATTCAGAACATGGATGTATGCCAGTGGCAGGGATGAAAAAAAATCTCAACGAAGTCGAGCTGTTACTCGGTAGCTGTTACTGTTTCCTTTGCCTGCAAGCTCAGAGCTCCCTATAGCTTCACAGAGATGAGGAACTGGGAGGGACCTCTAGAGGTCATCTAGTCTGTACTTCTGCAGAAGGATAAATTCAAAATTACAAGGACAGACAGCTGTCAGTGATGTTTTAATATCTATTGAAAACATTTTTAAAAAGAAAATTCCGTGCCTTCCCATATTCTTCAGTATTTTTTGCAGATCGACAAGCTTTTCCTAATGGCTAATTTGAATGGCTGTTAATGCAAATTAAGCACATTTCTTCTTTTTCTTACCACTGTGATTAGGAGGAACAGCTGATCACATGCTGTCTGTCACTGGAAAGTTGTCAGTTTATCTCCTTTCAATCTCCTTTTCCTTTCTGCTTCAGTCTTTTAGAAGAGACATGGTAGAGAACCTTCAGCTTTTCCATCTCATTTATATGCACATTAAACCCTCTCTATATTGCTCAGATCTGATCAACAGCGAGAGGAGCACAATAATGATGTTCTATATGTTACATGTAACTTTTCTCAGTTTGAAAAATTTCTCAGTGTGGAAAATTCTCACATTGTTGACTCACAATTAATCCATAATCCGCCATGAACCTCGTGTGCATCTACCTGTATTAAATGTTGCCTTCAGATTTTAGACCATTTTTCCAGCTTGCCAAGATCCTTTGAATTAGAATTTAGCCCTTCAAAATGGTTTGTAACACCTTTCAGAATATAGAACTCCAGTCCATTATCTAACACATCAACTTTTAAAGAAAACTGGGCATAGGTAGATAATGCTTGAATGGTTCTATATTTTTAAGAATGAATGATGGATAATTAGTAATTAAAAGAAATATTTCATTCATGTATGTGCCCCCAATATAACCATTTCCTTATAATCTATTTTAATTAACTTAATACAGCCTTTCTAAGGGCATAGTTATTCTGTGATTTTCTCCTAACCAGATAAAACTCAAAATATTTTTTCCCTGGGTGGATGTACCATTTCCAAAGCAAAATTATAAAAGCTCTATGCTAAAGGTGCATGCTCCTAAGAAGTAACATTGTTAAATCAAAGCTGTTACTGCTTATACTTTCTTAAATTGAATACAGGCGGTCTATTTATTAACATTGATGAAAAATTATTACAGTTATTAACCTGTAAATCACTGTTGTAACATGTTATTCCAGTCACTCTCTGGAAGGGTAGGGGAGTGTGAAAAATGTTTTGAAACTTACTTGTAGTGTAACTTGCCATCTTTCTGTCGAAGTTACATTTTATTCCTTTTTCACCAACCTGAAAGCAGGGAGCACTCATTATACTATGAGCAGGAAATGTTGTTCTGCCCCAGGCTGTGTTATCTCCCCTCCCCTTCTGCCTTCTCATGTCATTCATAACAAAAGAACCATTTTTAAGCTGTGTTTTAAGGAAAGCTGCTACAGTATTGTCCTGTGGAGAACATGATGTAGCCCAGAAGGTCGTAGAGCTACCAAATCAGCAAATGGTCTCTGTTTGATCCTACAAAGCTTCTGTTTGAACTTCTCTGACTTCACCCTCCCTTCTCCACTTAATGCATTCAGCTTAAAATATATTTGATGAAGGTTTGAGGGTTTTTTGCAATGATTAGCAATTTGTTATACAAAACCAGCTGATACCTTAATGCAACAAGTACGGAAATTAATGATGTTAAGTATCCCTGGTGTACTAGACAATGTAATAAGTTTTTTTTTTGGTGCAGTCATATGTGTCTAGCATATTTTATTATTTTGCTGGTTTTTTTTTTTTTTTTTTTTTTTTTGATGATGATGCGCTGTCCTCTCCTGGACAAAATCTCTGGGCACGTAATAGCACAAAGCCATTTCTACAATGATTTCTTGAGAAAATAATTCCTCAGGCATAGGTCTCAAAGAATTAGAAGTCAGAAATCTATCAAAAAATAACTTTTTTTTTGTGAAGTCTAGGCTTTAGAGGATAGATCCTGTCTGTTGGAAACCATTTGATGTCTGCAAGTGTTCCCTAGTGGCCCTCAGATTAACAGACCATATTAAGTTGACATATTTAATTAGGTATGTGTAAATAGATAGATATAGAGACAGTTAGATAGATAGGTGTATCTGGTGTTTCTATGTGCATGTATGTGAATGAGGGTCATGGCGAAAAGGTAGCGTTATGGATGCTTGGACTTCTGCTTCTTCTGAGCACATGCATCAAGTTTCTTTCTTATAATTTTATTTTTATGTAGAGACAGAAAGGCACATTGGACACCAGTCAGTTATACTCCTTTCAATCAGAGAACGAGACCTATTTTTTGTGGGTGCTCTGCACCAGCGACATAATTGAAAATGCACAAAGCCTGGCTGGGCAGGGTAGGCAGACCGCTCAGCTCATTCCAGCTGGGGAGAAACCTGTCAACACCATCTTTGTGAACTACAAAGTGGTGATAAATTTGGGACTTCCCCTACCAGCCCATTTTCCTACTGCACAGGCAAGTAAAGCAATTTAGGGAAAACATAGACTTCTTTTGTGCAAGGCAGATAGGTTTAGGGCAAGCATAACTGGAGTTTTCTCATTCATATAGCTCTCCTTAATGACGTATAAGGGATGGTATGGAATTTGCTTTATTTTCCTATATATCTTTATGGGGAAGTACACATAAGTTTGCCCAGTTATATTGCCTTGACTCCCTTAAGGGTCAGATAAGGCTGCATGGGGAAAAGAGGGGCACAAAGGAAAGGTAAGAATCTAGTTCCCTGACCTGCATGTCCATACCTTTATAATTTAAATTGCAAAGTAACGATTTGTAGCTAAAACTGCACTGTCTGAAAGGTTCATACCCAGCTTCTTTAGGTCATAGCTATAAATTGTTTATGACTGGTTGTACTTTGTGCTGGCTGCCCAGAATCAAGGCACTGATCACTTGGAATGATATGGAGAGGGTTCAGCACCCCAAGTTTATAGTTACTCAACCAAAATGCTTTGTGCTGAAGTCTGCCAGTGTCTTGTGTAACTGTAACAAATTCCAGCATTGCTATGGAAAGCTACAGGACATTTAAGAATTTTCTGGAAACTTCACAGTTTTCTTTTATATTCAGCTTTGGTTTTCTATATACCATCTGGCAGTTCTTTCTTATATGTAAGTTTGCATTACCTGCATCCTTGAATTTTAAATTTAAATCAATGTGTAATTGAGTTCCTGGAAGCAATAATTAAATTACAGATTCTTTTCTTGTGGGCTTGCATATGTTTAGACAAAGATACTTTTATTGATATCCTGAGAGCCAGCAAGTTCTTTGGGTAGAGGGCAATTGAATTGTTGCCTATTTCTGGCATTTCACCCCTCTCTGGAATAACAGCCAAGTTTAGGGCTCATTCTTGCCTAATTATTAGACAATACTTTTTATTGTACTGCTTTCATAGTGAACTGCTATCTCACCAACAAGTAGCATCTAAAGATGAAGAGATGTATCAAAGAAAGTTCCTTCTTTTGTTTCATGCTGGCAAAAAAAGCACAACAAAACCATATACACCACCCCACTCCCACCCCTTCCCTTTCTACTCAGGAGTTTCATGACATTTAGATTGTCTTTACTGTTCATGGTGTGGGCTCAGACATGCTACCCCTGTAGCAATTCATATTGCAGGATTATAGCAGCAATGTGGAAAGCTGAACCATGATTATTTTGGAAGTGGGAAAGAGGAACCTGAGCTAAAAAACCGGTGTTTTCATTCACTCACGCTGCCACTCACATACTCACAGGATCCAAGTCGCATGTGTCCATGTAATCCAGACAGCACGCAGGCACCAAGGTGAGTGTGTCCGGGCAATCTGGCCAGGGTTCCTGGTGGTGACCGAAAGGACAAGAGACATCAGCTATTCAATCTTTGTGAGATTTCCTGGTCTTTTCTTTGGATAGCAACCACATCTGCCACCATGGCTTTCTCTAGCAACAAAAGCTCTATACCTGCCACATAGAAAGCCTGTCCTCACCATCTGCACACATGGAGGGTTTTTATAGTGACAGGCTGGGGGTTCCTGGTCATTCCCAGCTCCTCCATGCTTGGTAGACTGATCTCGATCTGACTCCCAAAATAACTGCTGCAATAAGAAAAAATAAAAAGGTACTAGATAGAAGTATATAAATAGATATAAACCAAAAAAATCTAGATATAATCCTGGAGTGAATATGCTGGCAAGTCTGTGTGTTTATGTTATTTTTCTAACTCTCCCCCTACAGTTTTGATACAGTTTTGTGTTTTGCCCAACAAAAGCAGGAGTGGATTTTGCCTTCTAGCACATATGGCAAACATCACTGAAAGAATCCCTTAGTCTTATTTGTCTTGAGAATTGGTCTCATTTAATATTCTTATCAGAGCTTGAAGTTCTCCAACTTCTGATTGATTGAGTCTTCTAAGCTTTAAATAACAGTATTATGTCATGTGGTCTTTGTTTTTACCACTTCCCAGAGGGTGACCAAGAGAGCCAGAATTTTGCATTTTGTAGGATGTCTTTTGTGACTGTCCTTTTGTGGGTTGTTTTTTTTGTTGGTTTTTTTTGTTTTTTGTTTTTTTTTTTTGTTTTTGTTTTTTTTTTTGTTTTGTTGTTTGTTTTTTTTTTTTGCCAGAGGAGCTTAGCTGGAAATAAAAATCCCCCACTAAAAACCATGTAGAGCTTCACATTCATTACTGTAACTTTAGAAAAGCTTTGTGCTCACTGGAGGCCCGGTAGAGTTTGCTAGATACCCCCTCTGAGTGCGAAAGTCCCTGAACTGCTGCGTTCTTGCAGTCTTTCCCTAAGACCGTCTCTGCCCGGGGTATATACATACACGGTGGGCTATAAGGTTGTCCCATCTGCCTGCTACAACCAACTTCAGGGGAGCTTTGCTCTGTTAAAATACACTATCTGAAGCTAATGCGGGTCTCCCAGGTCCTTCGGTGCCTCCCAGGTCAGGCGTCTGTCTTGGAGCAGGAGCAAGGAGCCGCCACCCCCGGCGCCGCGCTGCCCCCGGTCCCCGCCGTTAGATGGCAGCAGCTCCCCGGCTAAGGCCGGCAGGGGGACAGCCCCACCGCCGCCTCCGGGCCCCCCGCGTCCCGGCGCTGCTCTGGGAGCGGGGCGCGATCCCGGCCCTCTGCCCTGCGGCTGTGCCCCGTCCCCTCGGGTCCCCCCCGCCGCACGGGAGCCGGATGCTCTGTCCCGCTGCTCTTCAGTAAGAAAATAGTCTAAAACTGCAGTAAAAGAAGGAAGATGTGCACCGATATCTGAGTAAAAAAATTAATGGTTTTTTTGCTTGAATTGAAAACACATAATTGACGAGTTTTGTTGCAGTGTGAAGCAGGTTTTCAGCACGTGGAAGCAACAAAAAAGTAACAGCTTCGAGGTATAAACTGAATGCTTCATTCCTCAAGTAACTAGGTCATGCAACACCGCATTAGATGCTTGCTTTTTTGTTGTTTTTTTTTTTTTTTTACTTTGCACGACTTCAAAGTAAAAATGTTGAGCAGCATTAAAGAAAATATGGTCAGAGGGAACCCGGTATATATCTAAGTTATTCCACTGCCCAGGGGTTAACATCATTCTCAGGGGATGCTTCTTCAGCCTGGTCTTAAAGGCATGAAGGCTCCGCTTCATAACCTACAGAGTAGATTGGGTCTTCCCCATGCCAGTGACTTCAGCAGCTCTTGAACTATTTCTCAAGAAAAGGTCAAGATTTGTAGATAAAACATGTAACCAAGTTTGAGTTCCCAATGTCACCTTATCTGCTTCTTCAAAATGCCTAAAGATATAAAGATGCTTGAGTGTCTCAAAGTGTGTTACTGTCAATGAACCTCAAAAGTAACAGTGCCAACAGAATTACATATTTAATTATTTTGAAATCTCTATAACACTTAATGCTTTATTTTTCACATAAACCAGGCATTGATCAAAGTAGTGATACATGTGGTCAGAACAGACTAGCACCTCAAATACATCGGTTTCCAGTAGTAAGATATGCAGGTGTATACAATGAATACACATTTTAAGTTTATACTTTAATATTAACAGTTTTTTCCATTGTGGCTACTACTTTCATGTCTAACCTTGATAAGGCAATAAGCATAAGGTTTTCAGAAGCTCCTAATTTTCGGTGCTTAGCAACTGTATTTGCCTTTCTATTATATATTGCATTACATTATTTTGTTCATCCTTTCAGTGTCATTCCCTCTCTCTTTCCAGCTCATTCCCATACTCCTGTTTCAAGGCTGTACTTAGAACTCTATTCCCTTACTGTTTTCCTGCACCCCAGTATAACTGAGTTTGTGTTTGCAAGCATTGTCTGTCACTTCTAGATTTTCTGAAACATTGAAGTCTTTTGAAATTATTATCCACAACACCTCCATTTGGGAAGGGTAATTATTCACCTGAACTTATGTGATCTTTTAAATTATCAAACAGAAGTGCCAAATGACTGCACAATATCTATTTGCTTACTTCTGTTGACACGGAAATTTAGGACTTCCTGTGGAGGGAAATGCTTTTATTACAGTTTTTATTACACAGTGTTACACCTTCCGTCCATCCTTTTTTAACTTTCTCCTGGACCCAAGGATGCCAAGCAGAGAGCTGATGGTATAAATACCACTTTGATCATCATGAACTGGCTGTGTATTTGAGCTGAATTCATTGCTTGGGTTAGCTTTGATTCTTTGTGTATCATACTCACCCACACCACCTGGATTTTGGATTTACCAGCTATCTTCTGCAGCACCAGCTGACCCACCCCAAAAGCAAAATATAACAATGACAGAAATAACAGACTGGGCCAAGAAAAGGTCCCAAATGTGATGTAAATATTTAGTTTCAGTCACAGCAAGGAGGGTAAGAGAAAAGTGCATTTGAGAATTTGTTAGTAATACTGCTTGCCTCTATGCAGGATTGTCTCTATTTATAAAAGTTAATCATTAGGTCAGTTCTAATTAATAATAAACACTCAGTTAAGCATTTCTCTGAATTTAAAATGGCACTTGCATTCCCTAGTTAATTAAAGTACTTCTTTTAATGTACTCCAGAATGTTTTGGCAGCCTCTTTCATAAAATTTGCCTCTTATACAGAAGATACTTTGTTGCTGGCATGCGATAGAATGGCTTTTGTGGAGTCAGTTACATATAGTTACTCCTACAATTAATTATTGTTTTGGGATTACTATAATAATGGAAGTAAAATTGGTCTTTTTACAATGGCAGTCATTAACTGACTAGAACAGTCATCATGACAAATACAAAGGCAGCATGAAGTGTAAAAACATCACCCACCATCTCAGGCCTGAAGAGATGCTCACTCTGGCATCCTGCACAGACACAGCCCTTGGCCAGACCAGGTAGAGGAATGGCATCCTTCCAGGTGACACCGATTTATGGGACTCAGCTAATTCTGAGAAAATCTCCACTCTTATGAAGGAACAATTATTCTCACTCATATGAATGAAATAATAGGTGGTGGACCATTATTTAGGGTGTTAGGTCTTTCCTCTGTGTGGGACTGCGTGTGCCACTACAGACAAGCTGTGGAAACAACAAAAGTCCTGAAGCATATCACAACGTATTTTTCCAGACTAAATATTCTGTTGCAACTGCTGGATTGATTTTGCCTTATTTTTGTTATTGCTGTTTTTGTTGTATTTTTTAAGTATGCTTTCAATTTGCTTCTCACCAAATAAACATAAAATCTTGTCAACAAGCTTCTCTTTCTCTACCCTGAAATCTGATGTAAACAGAAAGCAAAAATGTCCCATACTCCCTCCTGTCTCCTGCTTCATAGATGGCAGAAAGCTGAGTGAACAAATAATTTGCAGTGATCTAGTTGGCAATCTTCACGCATTTCCATGGGGAAATTTTCCATAGAAAGCCTACAGTTTGCCAGAATATGTTTTTCAAAAATGTTCTCCAGATGACTTTGGCCGGTAATCTAGTTACCTGGAATACTTGTGGTAAATGAGTGTTTAGTGACAGCAAATATAATTTACTTTTGTATTTAAATGAATGCTTGTAGGACATGTAGATATTTGTGTGGTACTAGCACAAAGTTCTTCATAAAGAAGAATGGCCATCAAATCACAGTCCTTCATGTGAGGCAACCAAGTCCTCTGTATGTGACCCCCCTGCAACTGCTGCGGTGTGGTATGTTGGCAATTTCTCCTCGTTTGTGCCTGGCTGCCTCCAGCCACCCCTCAGTTGCCCCACGGTGGACTTTGCCACCACACCAATACCACAGGAGGATGCAGTCTTGGGGCAGCAGAGGCTGAGGTGCAGCACCTCCTCTTCTGCCTCTGCTACAGGTGCCTGTGCTTGGCAGAAAACAGAGCAGACAGCTAAGGAACGTGGGTGGCAGAAGCAAAGTGATAAAATACATAACTATTTGCTACAGCAGATGTGAATCAGATCTTTCTGCTGCTTTAGTGGAGGGCACGTTTTTCTGAATAGTCTGAATCCTCTGAAGAGTCATGGTATAGTAAATCCATTACTTTTAGCACTGGAACAAGGATACCACAGCCAAATAGTGAAAACTGCTGATCCCATGTAAAGTCACTTTGCTGTTTCAAATTTGTTCTATAACTTTTGACGGGTTAACTTTGCAATAGCAGATTACACAGATCAGATATTCCATGTCCTTGTGCAGCGTGAATAAAAGCATAAACCTTGCATAAATTTCAGCTCTTGTTACTTCAAGAGAAATATGAATGTTTGCCTATTTTTGATGTGAGCCGGATCAGTCATGTTGCAATCAAACAGTGCCCAATATCCAGCATCAGCAGTTGGGGAACTGCAGCCAGAGGATGCTGCTGGGAGCATCCCAAAGGCTGCGTTCAAAGCCTCTTGACAACACTTTCCATCTGCTCTTGCTCTTGAATTACTAGTATACAGAGTCAGTTTGTTGTTCTTACTCTTATTGAGAGATTTCATACGCTTTGAAACAGTCTAATTAGATCGTATAAACTTGTTTCTGTAAGTGATGACTTCAAAATCTGACTCCTTACACTAGGTCATCTGAAGATGACCAAATCAGACATATCTTCTTCCTCCTTCATTCATGAGGAAAAGCTCATCATTCCTGTGCATCCATTTGAGCACTGCTACAATGGGAAATCAGGTGGCTGTATTTTTTTTTAATAGTACAAAACATGGAATTTTAAATAACACCATCATGTATGCAACATTATCAGCAATAATTATGCATTTATTACTTATTAGCAGTATTTGCTATTTCTATGTTAGCAAGCTGTAAGGACAAATAGGAGTAGATGTGTAGAGCAAAACAGTGGATACCAAGAACTTGACATCCAAACTATACGTGTTGCAAGGTACTTAATTCCACAGGAACTCCAGCCTGCTCCTATTGACTAGAAGACCAATCCTGGCTGGAGTAAATTAGGTGCACTCTTATAGCACATATTCAAACAGAGACTCTGAAACCTAGTTGATACATGCCAAGACTACTCTAGGATGTGAACAATAGCACAGTAACCAGGGGCAACTCTTCTCTTCCAAAATAGCCCTAATCAGAATCAAAATACCAATATAGAGGTCCCAGCTCATTCCCATGATGTGGGTCTTTGAAAACAACATTTATAACAGTCTGAGGGGTTCTATCTGGGTCATTTGCTTAATATGCAAAGAAGTGTTGCTATCATTCAATTACTTTAAATAATTTAGATTTTTCTGCTATATTTACCTGTACAACTGTCTGCTTGCTCCTAGATGAAGTGTAACTTTCTCTCCATATCTAAGTTAGGGAGGCTGAATAGCTTATAGGTTAGGAAAAAGTGATAAATTTTTTTTTATGATGTAAGAGATTTTAAGATTTTTTTAATGGCTCTAGCACCTCTTCAAAAGGTAATGGAAACTTGAAATTTGGCAGGAGTATCACTCCTATGCTGGAAATCAGCTTTGTTCAGCCTGCAAGTTAACTGTACATTTTTATGCATCACCTCTGCAATATGATTTTTACTTATGGGATCACAAGGTATTTTTCTCTTCCAGGAGAAAGCACTGTCTCATTCACCCCATAGCAGAACCACCTAATTTGCTGTAAATGTGCACAGTGGCTAAAGAGCAAGTGAGGGGTCTGAGGAAATAGAAAGATACGTCCAAGTTCTGAATTAAAAATTGAAAGATGTGGGTTCTGTTTCTTTTTCAGGCGTTCTACCTGACCTGGTAGAACTTGGACAAGTCAGTTACAGCTGGCTCTTGAAACCTCTGCCAGCTCTATTGTGTGCCTAATGTGAGGACTGGGAGGGGGCGTTGGGCTCACCTGAGGAAGGGTACCAGCCCCTTCCTCAGCCAGTGCTGCACACCAGCTGCAGCCACTGCTGTCTTCATAACTACATTAGGTTTTGTGAAACTGAACTCATTCCAGTTTGCATGGTGTTGGATCTGCATGGGCAGCCTTGAAAATGCTTTTTATTCAAGCCAGGCTCTAGTTAGTGTGCACAGATCATGCACTGAACAGTGAAAATGAAATGACAAAATGTCCTTTAAAAAAAATCCTCTATGTGCAATCATCATAGCCAAGATTTGCAAAAGCACCTATAAAGCAATATGTGCAAAGATGTAGTAGCACTGTAAAGCTGCGTCACGCACATCTGTGACACGGACTATTATTTTAGGACTATCTTGTACTTCAGGGAATAAGGGGAAAAGCTCTATTTTCAGAGCAGCATAAGTTTGCCCACTCCAGTGGCTGCATCAGCACAGCTGCCTTGGGAAAACATTTATTTCCCTGATCAGCCCAATTGTATCTGTATCAAGCAGAAGAAGATTCTTTCCAGGGGCTTCCACACTACCAGATGATTCTCAGAGGACAGCTGCTTCCCTTTAGTAATGCTAATACATCCTGTTTTCCCCTGGAGGAACCTGATACGTAAAACTTTCTTTCTTGGACAGGGCAGAAGAGTTGTCCTGTATATGACAACTGATGGGTGACTGTCTTGTTTCTTGAGCTGAGTGCTACATTGCTGAAGTACGTTGATAGATCTATAATTTGATTTTTTAAAGTGCTGTGTCTATACACCAGACTGCTGTGGAGAGACCTGTCTGCCACAGGTGGAAGCAAAGGGCCAACCAAAAATTCTTGACCTTTATATCTTCATACCACAGTCTGCCTGGTAGTTATATTTTTGTTTAATAGAACAAAAACCACAATGAAAATCAGGTCACAGAATAGTGTAGGCGGGAAGAGATGTCTGGAAATCTGTAATCTACTCCTCCTAAATAAAGTTTGGGGTGCTCAGGACTTTATCTCCAGCTGAGTTTCATGTATCCATAAAGATGGAGGTCTCACAGACTCTCTGAAATCCTGTCCAGTGTCCAATGATCCTCATGGTAAATAATCTTTTCCTTACATCTAAGAAGATATTTGCATGTTCCAGCTTCAGTTCTGGAAATTGAATATAAGACTGATAATATTTTATACCTTTGTAAGAGATAATTAACATGAACTTGATATTTCTAACAGGTCTCAAAAACTCACAATCATCTTCAATAAATGCCACTGCTGGTGGCAAATTGAAGACCCTCTAGGAGACAGTCATGGAGACAGAAGGTATGCTTTGTTCCTGGAAGATTTCAGGTGACATGTGATGCATACTGTCAGGACAGAGTGCAAAACTTGTGCAGAGGTTGTGAAAGTTTAAGGCCACCAACCAAATCAGATTTTTGGAAGGCACTAATCAAAATATAAATTCAATTCTTAAACCTGAAGGTGTATAAGTTTTGAATCAGAGAGGTTTGGTGTATTCATGTGCCAATTAAACCACCCATTTTGAAGTTTGTGATGTTCCTTCACGACTAGAATAAATTTCTGTATTCCAGGTGGAGCTTACTTTTTTTGAAGTTAAATGCCACTGGAGAGTCACAGACAAAACCAGAGAGCATGATGCTCATATTTGAAAAAGGGAGGAACCAATTTTATATAGAGCAGGTGGAAACCAGATGTACTTGAAACTGGGGTGAAAAGAAGCAGAAGTGTCCTGACAATTGAAAATGATCGTTTCCATCAGGTTACACAGTTCTGTATTTCCTAGACCACATACCTGGACTTAATTAGGGCTTTCCAGAAAGAACATTGCTTTTTTTATTCTAATTTTTTAAAAAACAGCTTAGTCATAATACTTTATTAGGAAATGAAGTTTGATATTTTTTTGGAGATATGACTGGAAAATTTATAGATTTCCTAGGATTCTTGTTTAAAATCTGGCTGTGCGTTAGTATGGGGATCTGTGCCTTATGGGAGAGCAGTAGCTGTATTGTAGCGTAAAAAAACTTTAACAGGCATTTTTCCTGAATGTATTTTTGCAGCTTGTTTTGAAATCTGGTGTCCTTGGTGAGTTTCTTGGTCCCAAGGCGATGGTCCCAAGGCAATAGTCCTGACATAAAAACACTTCTTAAGGTCAACTGTTGTGTGACTGTTCAGCAGTACCTTGTGAGCCAAGCCATGACCCTGTGGGGGATCAGGCAGCCATGGGGACGTGGTGTTGACCTCTGTGCTGTGTAGCACTTGCTGGCCATTTTGGCGAGCAGCCCTGAGCAGAGCACTGAGTGAGAGCGTAGGCTGGGCAGTGAGCGTGATAGCCACGGGCTGGACAAGGAGTGGGTAGGACGTTGCCCCCAGCCCAAGTCATGCCTCCCATTCCATAGAGATAAAATGAGCCTGTCCCAGGCCAGGGAGTGGGCAAGGGGCAGAGGAAATCAAAGCTGCCCTTTAAGTTTCCTCTGGGTGTGCCAAAATGTGGGAAAGCCGAGTGCCTTAATGTGCTCTCAACCTCCCTGCTCTTTGAAGTGACACTGGAAGATAACCTGCTTTATTGCAAAATTTACCTGAGGTGCCTATTGGGTTTATTGTGTCTGTTCTTTGTAGGAAAAGTGATGGAGGTGGAGGTGGACAGGTGGAAGGGGCTGACTGACCTTTGGGGTAGGAAGAAGGCAAAAATGACCACTGGGGCAAAGACATATTTGAGGAATGCTTTAGAGTTTGGTAGATCTTTGCTGAAAGTAAGTGCATAGTCAGTCGCTGCACATCTGCAGCTAGGCACTTTAGATTTCAAGAGATCCAAGAGGCCTCTCTTGTTGCCCATCCCCATAACAGAATAGTGTCCTGGTCTATAGCTCACAAACAATGTTTTTTGTAGCTTATCCGTTCAGGTTCTGTTATCATTCTTAATACTGAGTTTGCCATAGTCACTTGCAAGGAACCACCTCATATTAATAAAGGCTTAATACTGAGAATGTTCCTTACAAAAAAACACCCTTCCACTGCAATTCTGGAGAGATACCCACAGGGAATGATGTGACTGAAGCATCTGGAGAGAGCTTTAGTGCTCTGCTGTGTGAGAGGAGTCCCCTTCTACCCTGCGAATGGGGAAGAGAGGGGTAGGGGGAGACAAGGGGAAGAGAAAGGCAGAGGTAGGGGAGATGCAGAGTTAATGCTAAAACGCCAGAACTAACCACTGGAAAGATCATACTGCACTTACTCTTGTGGAATCAGTTTCACCGTGCGACCCAAGGCACCGCCGCTACTACAGTTAAGAGCAGGAAGGAATTGCTTTATTAACAAAGCCCTGGGGAAACAGTGACAGAAAAAAAACAACCCCAAAACAAAAGAGGGCATATTTGTAACTGTAAAAATAAATTAATCAAAACTAGCAGTAGAGGATAAGTTGTGTATTTTTATCCACATATATCCTGCCACTTCTCATTTTGACTTAAGGTGATTGTTTTATTATTGGACCTGTACAGTAGGTCCACCTAGAGAAGCAGTATTAGCCTATGGAAAATGGCAAGCAGCACTAGTCATGATAGTGTATGGCATTACTTTATCTCAACTGTATAGCAAAAGGTGCAAAAGCTGTGGGTATTTCGGAGCTGGACCACCCATGGGGAGAGAGCAACAGATGTTCTGTGATTATACATAACAAATAGTTATATTCCTGGCACCCTTTATTCTGTGCTAAAACTTACACCTTTATTAAGTACTTGACTAGCTTAATGCTAAATATGAAATGAGGAAACACTTTCTCATTGTTACACAAAGGAGGTTGCCAGACACATAATTGGGTAAAGCTGTAGCTTCTCAGTAATCATTCACTGAACAAAACTAATGAAGTTTTTGCAGAAACCATATCAAAACACAGTTGGTAAATGTTGTTGGCATTTTCTGTGCTAATATATTTCCTTATGTACATGAAACTGAAGCTGACTTTTACATCTTCAGGAGAAAACTAGAATTTGTTGTTCTCCCAGTTACATCACGGATTTCACCAAGAAAAAATAACTAAAAAAAATATTATCTTGGATTTGTGGATTAACTTAAGCTCTGATTTTTTTCAAAAATGTACCTTGCCTTTATGACTGCCCCTGCCTTATTTGCTGAAAAATTATCAAGTAAATGAAGAGTATATAAAAGCATGATCATTTTTAAAAATAACCTCATGCTTTTTGCTGACTGACTCATGGGGTTTGAACTCTGGTTCAAACTAATAATACTGAGAATTAACTGAAAATTTATCTAAGTTCCCTCATGGAGCACAGATGACTTGCTTTTAATACTAATTTTGTAATATAATTAGTTATATAAATTAATGGAGTCTTGCTATGTTCCCTAGCTCTGTTTCATTGCTCTTCATGAATGTTACCTTGTCATGGCATTGACGATGACTGATTTAAGCCCCAGAAGTAATGTCTTCTCTGTTTCCACATTACTCACAAGACACTGACATATTAGTATGTGGTAGATATTTTTGGTAATTTATAAACTGTATTAAGATCAAATGTCTCCTGCTTATATTTCCTTACTGGTAAACTTCTCTTTAGTTTTTATTTTGAGAATCTGTTGTGCATTGTTTGGTGGTATAGTCTCTGGTGATTGATTAAATAGACTTTCACAGAGGGCTGAAAGTGATGGCCTATTCTGGAAGTAAACACTCCCATGTATGAATAATAGGGTTGGACATTCTTCTTGTATGGCATAACTTGCAAATTATATTCTGAATTCATACAAAGTTTTGCAGACTGTGAATACATTTCAACTCCTACGGCTCAGGCAAGCTTAATGTACTTACTCATTCAGAAGAACATACATAAAAACAAACATGCAAACCCATTTAATATTTGTCTTGCCTTAGCTGATAGAATGCCAGCCACTGGGAATCAGAAGATTCTAATTATAACTGCACAGTTAAAGAAAAGTTACTAAAGGAAAAGAGAAAAGCGATGAAGAATGAGAGAATTTGTATAACTGGAAAATTCCTTCCTTAGTCATCTGAGAAGCTGCATATGTTCACAAAGGATATTTTTGGGAGGTTACGAAGTATTGAGAGGAACAAAAATGACCCATTCTTCTGATCAAAAAATCTCAAACGGGTAATGCTATCTCTGTGTTTGTATACATTTGCATGTATTTGTATTTTTGTTCAGCTTTAGAAGAGAAAAGAGGGAACAAGAAAGCAATATTTAAACTGTACAGGAATGATCAGTTAGGAAAGAAAAATAGCCAGGTTGGTGATAGAGGAAGACAGAAGAGAATAAGAAGATAAAAAAGAAGAAAATATTTCAACTACCACCAGGAAAAAAACAAAAGATGCCAAGACTTCACTTATTCCATAGCACATACCCACACCTTCTCCCAGGGGAGGAAGGAACAGAAAATGCCCATCTTACCCTTATCTTTGCCCACCTGGATTCAAAGCTTGAAGAAGCCATGTGAGAACAAGAAATGTAACCTTATTTCTTCATGGACACACAGTTTAGCCTCTGATCAAAGAGTAAATGATTCCTCCAGCAAGGAGATTATGTTGATATGATTATCAACAGTGACTTTCTCTGATTTACAAATCTGCTGTTGCAGATTTTCTTTCCTAGAAAGAATGAACAGTTCTTCAGATATAAGCGCTTGAAGTAGGCCTTTCTAGTTCTCTTCTTGTTCTAAAAGAAAAAAATGCCATTTTTTGACAGCAGCCTTTTTTCTCTTTAATACAAGACAAAAACTGGGATAGGGTTATTCTCCTTAAAAAGCAACTGACTGCTGCAGTTTTACTAAGCTTGGTCTTACTCATTGTTTGTGAGCAATCTCAGATTATTTTACAAATTCTAGAGTAAATTCTGAATTGCTTATTTTCTAGGGAAACACAAAGAGGAAATATATCTTTTGTATTTCAAAGCTTTTTCTATTTTATAAAATATTTTTTAAACTTGGTTATTATAAGATTATAATATGAAACTGGAGTGGAAAAGCACTGTGGGCCACCATTGCTCTCCATGACCTCTAAAGTGCAGATGACAGAAATGCCCTGCTCTTTCTCAGTAAGCATCCGATGACTGAGGTCATTAAATACTACTTCTTGTCATTTGGTAGCTGTCAGTCACTCAGAAATTCTGCAGCCTGTTGCTGTGGCTCCTTTCTAAACTGTGAATGTGTTCCTCAAGTGAATGTCAGGAGATGTGTCTTCATAAACTGTGGTGGTTAGCAGATGGAAGAAAGAAAAGCAAGGATATTTTTTTTTTCTATTTCTGGAACATCCTTTAAATCTCTGGGATTACCCTGGGGATTCTCACCTCTTGTGCAGCTGAATTAATCCCTGCTAACAAAACTGATTATTCTTCAGATCCTCTCCAAACACATGGCCAAATATTTCAGCAGTTGTTCTCGTTAGTATACATTAAACCTCATTAATTTCATGATGGATCCTCTCCCCAGCAGCTTGGAGTCCACAGCTCCATACTTGTTGATACAGTCTGTTGAGATCTAAGCTCTTTAATTTGCAATTGTAATATGTAATTTTCTAGAAATAAAATGCAATTCAGTCACAGGACATTCAGAATCACTCAATTCTAATCTATAATGTCAGCAAGCCCATTTCACTGACATTATTGTTTTGACACTGAGTGTAATAGAAATGATTAAGCCAGGAAGAGAGCAGCACTTACTTGACTGCTGTCAGCTACTGAACCACAATAGCCCAGCACACAGACTCTATTCAGCTGATGAAACGTGAAACTTGATATGCTGCTGCAAAATGTTAGTAACCACAATGCTATATTTCAATCCCTACTTGATTTTATAAATGTTTAGTCTCACTCGGTTAGACCCAGCCTCATACAAAAGCAATTCCTGTTTCACAACTGGAAGGAATAGCAAGCAAACTTCTTTCTTTTAAATTCACTGTATCCAGGCATGTGTTAAGGCCTTTTTTAAATTATTTTTTTCAAATGGAAGAGTGTATTCAGGTGGGGGATGAAAATGGAAAGGATATGAACAATAGTAGCCCTTGTGACTTTAACGTGAAGATTAAGATTCATGATGGTAGGTGTGTAATGTGATAGAAATATATATCATGGCCCTTCCATCCTTCCAACAGAATGTATACTTTGTTCTGAAATAATTTGTTATTGCTAAGCTTGGAGATGCAGACACTTGAACTGAGTGCTAAGATGGTATTTCTTCAAAGTAGGTGTTTGCTTTCCTTTACATTTTATATAATTTTATATCATTATGCTGTCAAGTGTCATGTGGTATAAGGCTAACAAACTGGGCACAGACAAGGCTGTGTAATGTTGTAAGTAAAAACCTCTGTCTCTCTTTTGTGTCTGAAGAGAAAACTCCTGTTTCCTCTCACCTATGTGCACAGAAGATCCATAGTATTACTTCAAAATATTTCAAATTATACTTACAAGCAGTCTTAACGTATGTTTTTCTGATTTTATAGTTCAAATTATTTTAGTTTAGACTGCTCAGTTGTCCACAAAAGTATTGCCCATGCATCATCTCAGGCGCTGCAGAATAAGTATTTTATTCAGAGAATCCAGATTAGATTAAGAATTTGGAAAGAACAGATAAGAATTAGACATGGGATACCCTATGAGACAGAGCTGACTCAGAAGGTTCTGAGCATCCTCTGTAGCAGGGAGAACTGTCACCAGTGGAGGCAGGCAGCATCTTGAAAGCTTCAGAGACCGGTTCTTGCCATCACTCTGACCTGTGGTGCTGCAGTTCTGCCATTGTTGATGGAAAGGATCTGACATTCTATAAGGAGGAACCGAATGTTTGAAAACAAAATGGCTGCGTGCAAAACTTTCAGCAGAGTAGAAGCCCTCAGGTTCCTTATAAAGCAATTATATGGTTACATAAATGGCTTTATAAGTTT